>NC_080030.1:93498778-94128323 GCF_030020395.1 Manis pentadactyla | reverse complement strand
AAGGGAGGCTGGGAAATGTCTGTATAATGAGCAGCCGTATGCCTAATTTAAAGGGTAAGAATTCAGTTACTAGAGAAGGACCACAAAGATTTAGAGGACAATGAGTAGCCTGCACCACACTCTTGGAAAGGAAACTAGGCCACTGCCTCCTCTACTTCCTCTGTCCCCAATCTCCCTGGAAAAATGGAAATAGGAAAAGCCATCTCTGACAAGAATGCACAGGTAATTTACATTTTCATTAGTGTCAAAATCTGACCAAAATGGTATACACTTAAAAACTTCCCCTGTATTTATAACTAATGCAGCTTGGGGAATAACCTAATTTCAAAATGTGAAGTTGGAGCACTTTAGTTGGAACACTAATTGGGAACCAGACTTGAAGTAATTTAAATGCTTAATATCAGACAATTGACCTTAGAAACTTTCAGTTACATCTCAGTTCAACAAATAGACTTTCGTAGAACAAACCACTGTGATGAGAAAACGAAAATTAGCCATAAGAGGAAAAAATGTTTAAGAAACTTAGATATCATAAAGCAACAAAGGAATTAACATTTCCTAAGTGTATACTATGTTTCAAGCATTTCTTAAATGTTAGTTACCCTTGCATTAGAAAACAAAGCCCAGAGATGTTTGAAAACTTGCCCAGCTAGTAACTGATGAACTCCAGTTCAAACCCAGGTCTTCTAAACCTCAAGACCTAAAAAATCTCATTTTTAATTAGGTCTGAATTTGAAATACATTTTCTTGTAGGCTTAATAAAGGGGAAGAGAGCCCTAAGCCCATTCACAAAAGTCTATTTGATCTTTAATGGGAATGAAATGATAATGCCATTGAATGGAACAACTCCAACAAGAACTATGAGGAAAAACAAAAATGAAATGGTTGATGTCTTCAGGTGTTGACATTGTGGGGGGTTTTTTCCGTTTTAAAAGTTCTTAACCTTTCTCTTGTTTTCTGCGCAGTAAAAATAAAATCAGGACGGGAGACCTAAATAAGCCCTTTGCCACGGGCGCAGCATGTGGGGCCCTTGAAGGAATCCCACAGGGGTTGAACTTCCCCTTCCTCTGTTGGCGCAAACCCAGTCCCTGCTGGTGGGTGGGCCTGAGGGAAGGGGATTCCGAAGGTTCTCCTGTGGGTTTGATGAGGATGAAGCACGGTCCCAGCAAGAAGCACGAGCAAATGAATTGGCACTTCAGTGGCTGTGAGCTGTTTTTAATGCACGTCCTGTGGGCTCCAGCTTCTGAAATTCTGCTTCACCACGACAGGATATAACCCAGGGATATAAACTTTTTTTTTTCAAGCTCCCCAAGTAACTTGCACAAATTTGAGAATTACCTACACTATTGAGCTGATAGGGTTTTAGCAACTATAATTTCTAGCTCCTAACCCATCTAGTAATGTGAAAGCTAAGAGGATTGGTGTGATACTGTTACTTATAACCATACGTATTGAGTCTTTGCCTGTTCCTGTTGCACAGCTCCTAAACTGTTAGAATTTCCTAAGTGATGAGAGCAGTAAAGGTACCTTTTGTTATTTTACCAAAGTGACTTTTTGGAAAGCCCCTGAGTGACCCAAAAATGGGGACTGGTTGCCAGGGCAAGTAACCAGTTAGTTAGAAGGTTGAAACTTCCAGTCCCACCCCAAGGCCTTGGGGAAGGGGAGGGGGCTGGAGTTTGAGTTCAGTCACTAATGGCCAGTGATTTAATTGGTCATGCCTGTGTAATGCAACCTCCATAAAAACCCCAAAAGGATGTGGTACAGAAAGCTCGAGGGTGTTGAACACTGGGAGGTCTGGGGAGAGTGGCACACTCACAGTATGGAAGCTCTGAGCCCTGTCTGAATACCTTGCCCTATGCATCTGTCTTATCTGGCTGTTTGCAAGGCATATCCTTTTATAATAAACCAGTGATCTAGCAAGTAAAATGTTTCTGTGAGCCACTCTAGCAAATTAATCGAATCCAAGGAGGAGGGTTCATTGGGCCTAACCTATAGCCAGCCAGTCAAGCACAGGTGTCTGAAATGGTGGTTAAGAGGGGACTGTCTTGAAGGACTGAACCCTTAACCTGTGGCGTCTGATGCCATCCCCAAGAGACAGTGTCAGAATTGAATTGAATTGTAGGACACCCAGCTAGTGTCGGGGAATGGCTTGGTGTGGGGAAAAAACCCACACGTTGGAACTGGTGTTAGAATCATTAATGAGTCGGAGAAAAATAAAATCCTCCATATCCCTGGGATTCACAAAAAACAGCATAGAGTTAAGGATTAGATGAGGAAAGACGCAAAGATAGAGCTTTCAAAACTAGGCAAAGGCTAACCAAAAAGGGTTCAGGTAAGTGAGCCTGGGGCAGCAAAACTGCCTAGAATTCTATATAAGAATTCTATACCTGAACATTAGAAAATAAGAAAGTTTTGAATATATGAATCTTGTCTTTCCCACCACTCCCATCCATAAGAAAGAAGCATAGAAAGTAAAGGTGAAATGAGAAATTACTTTAGAGGTATACTACTCTACAATTATGTTTAATTAATGTTTATCACAGCATTGAGTAAAAAAAAAAAAAAAACTAAAGAGCCAATCAAGGTTAAATAGTAACAGAGCTATACCATGTAAATACTGTATAGCCATTTAAGTATGATATAGTTCTATAGTTGGTGTGTAAATCTGTGCAAATGGAATGCTTCAAAATATTAAAAGAATGATACACCAAGAAGTAGGGCTTATAACAAGAATGCAACATTTTTAAAATTTATCAGTGTAACTAATATAAACAATTTAAAAGAACTGCATGATTACATAGTAAATGCTTAATTAACATGTACAATATTTACAAATAAAGTAGAAGGATTAAAGTGTAATTTCCAAACTTGGTAAAGACCCCTTATCTAAATCAACAGCCTATTAAGTAATTCATGACATTTTAATTAAGTCTGAAACATTTTATCTGAAAGTTGAGATGTATGATCATTTAACATTTTTTAAGTTTTAGCTAAAAGACCCCAAAGCAATAAATTTAGTATATACACTGGAAATGAAGCAACAAGATTATTTGCAGAATGTAAAATTGCATAGAAAGCCCATAAGATCTATTTCAATTGTACTAGAACTAGAGAATTTTATAAAATATATTCCATATGTTATTAAAATCAGTAGTTCTTCCTTATAATAACAATAATCTGATATAGAAATGAGATATTTTAAAAATCTGAACTCATAGTGGCTATAAAACTCTAAAATACCAAACAGAACACTGAACAGGAAATAGGACAGGCTGAAGAAAATTGTAGAGTCTTAATAATATAAAAAAAAATTTTCCTAAATGAGAAAATAATATAAAAACTTTACTATAGTAGTAATAGATTGTTTAACATAATTTCAATCAAAAATCCAATGGAGTTGGGACTGGGTTTGTTCTGAACTGAACACAATTAAAATTCTTAGGAAATTAATTATCAACAGGTATAATTTACATACAAACGCATAGGTGTACAATTTAATAAGTTTTGACAAGATGTGGGTACACCATGAAACCACAGTAGTTCAAGATCAGAGAGTTTCCCCAATTCCAAAAGTTCCCTTGTGACCCTTGACAATCTATCCTTGCTCCACCTCCCCCAGGCAGCCAGCAATCTGCATTCTGTAATTATTTGACATTTTCTAGTATTTAATCCTATAGAATATAGTCTCTTTTTTTGGCTGACTTTTCAGTCAGCACAATGATTTTGATACTCACCAACTTCTTGCAGGTAATAATACTTTGTTCTGTTACTATTTTTGATCAGGGTTCATTGTATAGATAGAACAAATTTTGTTTATGCACTCACCTATTGATGGATATTTGGGGTTATGTCCAGTTTTGGGCTCTTGAAAATAAAGCTCCTGTGAACATTTTTACACAAGTCTTCCTGAAGACATGTGTTTTCATTTCTTTAAGGTAAACACTTCAAAGTGCAATTAGAGTTTTATGGTAAGTATATGTTTAACTTTTTAAGAAACTGCCAAACTTCTCTAAAGTATCTGTATAATTCTATGTTCCCACCAGCAATGTATTAAGAGTTCCAGTTGCTCCACATCCTTGTCAGTATATGATCAGTCTTTTTTATTTTAGCCATTCTAATAAGTGTGTAGTGTCTTATTGTGGTTTTAATTTTGCATTTCCCTGATGACTAATGATTTTGAGCATCTTCTCGTGTGTTACTGGGCTTTCATATAATTTATCTTCTGAAATATCAAAATCTCTTGCCCATTTTTTTCATTGGTTGTGTCTCTTCTTGAGTTATAAGACTTGTATGTACTCTTGTTACCATTCTTTGTCCAATGTTTGTGCAGTGAATATTTTCTCCCAGTCTGTGGCTTGCCTTTTTCATTTTCTTAATCATTATTTATTAATGAGGAAAAGCTTTTGATTTTGATGAAATAGTTTATCAATTCTTTGTTTCGTGCTCTCTGTGTTCTATCTAGAAGAATCTTTGCAATGATTGTTCCCTATGTTTCTTCTAAAAATTTCCCAGTTTTAGCTTTTACATTAGGCCTGTGATACATTTTGAGTAATTATTGTGTTTGGTGTAAAGGGAAGAAATCAGTGCTCATTTTTTTTCCACACAGCTATGCAGTTTTGTTCCGCACTATCTCTGAAAAGACTTTCCTTTCCCCATTGAATGTCCTAAGCACCTTTGTTGAAATCAGTTGACCATATATATGAGTCTGTTGGTGGATTCACTATTCCTTTCCCTTGGATCCGTAACCAAGTTGTAGCTCTATGTCAGGTCTTGAAATCAGCAATGTAAGTCCTCCAATTTTGTTCTTTATTAAAATTGTTTTGGCAATTTTAGTAAAAATTTTCATATCAACTTGTTAATTACTAAAAAAAAAAAAGCTTATTGGAATTTTGACTGGAATTGCCTTGACGGAGTAGGCCAAGTCAGGGAGAACTGACATCTCTTAACAATATTGAATTTTCCAATCCATGAACATGGTAATTTTCTCTATTTATGTACATTTTTTCTAATTTCTCTCAGCAATGTTTTATAGTTTTTAGTGTGAAGATCGTGGACATGTTTTGTTACATTTATTCCAAAGTAGTGCGCTAAATGTGCTAACTTCTATTAAAAGAGAAATCACATTCTTGGGCAGAGCATTCCCACTTTGAAGAATCTACAGGATTAAGAGCACCTGAATATAAAGATAGAAGAACCAAGAAAAAGGGCAAAATACCATTTTGCAGAATGGCCAGAAAAAAAGTTTTTTAATTAAAAAAATACCCTCAACAAAAAATGTCTATCAATAGGGAAAAGGTTAATTATGATAAATTATGTCATTTTTTAAAGGCATGAACTACGTCTATATATACCGATCTGGATAACTGTCTATAATCTATTGCTACATGAAAACAGGACATTGAAAAGCATATATATGATGCTTTTTTGATCCAAAAAATTTAAAAAACAAAACAAAAACCCTGTGGAAAAGGGTACACTTAATGATGATTATCCCAGGAAGGGGAGATGGTAGTGGAGAGATTATTACCTTTTTATTTCTGAATTTTTCAGCATGTTTAATAAGAATGGATAACTTTGTAATTTCAAAATATGCATGTTTGAAGAAGGAGGAGACAGAGGTGGAGACAGGACAGTGGGAGGTCATGCGTTAAAGGTATGGCATCTGTGGGGACATAAATTGCTGATGGAGGGTGGGAATTACAGGTGATTTGTATTTTCTAGAAGATTCTGCAACGAGAATGTATGAATTTCTTGGTTTACAAAAAAATTGATTCTCCACTTTGGAAGTAATTTTTTTAATTATAATACTTTTAAAATGATGAACAGAGTTTTGTATCAGATGAACAGAGTTTTGTAAAATGCACTTACAGGCATTGATGGCATGTATAATGTAAGCAACCCTGTTATAGGCCTGCAAAGATAATTATTTTTAGATAATCAGAAGTGTTCTTTTCTTTGTACCTGATCTCCTATGATTACCAGTCTGTAAAACATGTGACAGAGACGCTAATAAATGAGGACTAGAGTGAGGGAGAGTAAAACACAATAGCGCAGCAGAAGGAATTGCTCAGTAACGTTTAGGGAGAAATTGCTACCCACAGTTGTTCAGAGTACTTCTACAGCCACATGTGTAGGAATCATAAATCTCCGCACACCAGTAAGCTTCAGGAAGGTGTATTGTCACCACTGAGGGAAAGAAATGGAGGCAAATTCATAAATTAACAAGGAACAAATCTCAACCTCTTAGTGAGGAACAAATCCCAGTCTCTTCGTGTGACTGAGTTTAGAGAGTTGTGAGCAGGCTTATCAACAAAATATACACATAGACAGAAAATGCTAAGACAAAACCTGCTTAGACCTTTGTGCCTAGGTGACCAGACACTGAAACGAGGAACCTAAGGAACTGGGTCTTCTTCATGCTCACATGACTTTACTAGCGATGAAATGCATTTAACTTTGCTTACGCATTCCTGTACATAGATAAAGGGGAAGTTTCCTGCTGTGCTCCTGTTTGGGCCTGACAATAGATGACACCTGTCAACCACTTGTGGACATGATAAGAAAAAAAAAAGAAGAAGAAAATACTTCAGAGAGATACCTTCGTTTTAAAGCTACTTTAGATTATTCTCAACCTGAGGAGGCATCGGGTGAATCCACTTTTCCCCATATTAGCCGTGCCAGCTAACACAGTTAAAACTACATGCGACTAACTTAAGTGACTATCTTAAAATCAACAGAAGTCATGTATTCTTTGGGTAGGTCTATAAATAAAAAAAATACAGGAAGCCTGTGCTTATTTTCTTGCTTGCCTAAACAAGCAAGTACCTGAACCAGTTTTGCTGCCTGAAATGTTTAAACATTTCAATAGTTGTTCCTTGGAACTTAATTCAGGATCTGAACAACCTGCCATTCCCCTTAAATGCAGCTGTCACAGTGACAGTGGATGGTCTGTAATGCAAATGTAGGCTGTGTTTCGGCAGACGTCCATGGATGAGCAAGAGGCAGGTTCATTAAAAATGAAACAGTAAAATTTGTCTCCACTTAGTGCTTTGGTTATTTGCTGAGGGCGGGGGGAGGCGGCAGGGCGGGGTGGGAATGTCTTAATTTACGCTTAAAAATAGCTAAATGGGACTTAGTAAAAATATTAAATATTTGTTACTTAAAAGATTTCCTATACCAAATTGTTCCAAATTCTATATTCTGTTGACTGTTAGGAATGCAGCATTTTATTAACCATTAAAACGTGACCTTTCATCTCAGAGAACCATCTTCTCTACAAACCGATTTCAAGAGCACATGCATATGCTCCTTAAATTTTTCCGTGGTGAATAGCCATCTTTTCTTTCTTTTCTTTTTCTTTTTTAGGTTTTTCTTTTTGTCTTCTTTTTCATATGAAGAGAAGGGAAATAAAAGAAAAAGAAGCATGGAATGAAGACAAAGTCAGGCTATTCACTGACATGACAATCTCCAGTTTTAATTATTTGTCATCCCAAGGTAGACATGCCAACCATAGATGTCATGGTAGCAAGAATACTTCTACTTTCTCTTACATCAGCATTCATGGACTCAATCCCAGATGAAGGAGCTGTGGTCATGGGGCGGGAGAGAAATTGCCACCCACGTCTCTGTCACACTTTTTACAGACTGGTAATCATAGGAGATCGGGTACAAAGAAAATAATACTTCTGATTATCTAAAAATAATTATCTTTGCAGGCCTATAACAGGCTTGCTTACACTATACATGCCATCAATGCCTGTAAGTGCATTTTACAAAACCCCGTTCATCTGATACAACTACTTTAAAGGTATTATAATTTAAAAAATTACTTCCAAGCTGACTGCGTGAGGGAGTAGCACTTCGCTGGAGGAAAAGGACTGGAGGCAGACCAGTTCTGGTCCTGGGTGGGTGCCGCCTTACTCTTGAGGGCTTCTTAAGAGCGTCAGGAGGCCTGACCAGTTTCCTCATCTCGTAAACACAGGATGGCCTGGATCCCCTTCTAAATGCCTGCAGTCTCAGCATTGGTAATGTCCCCTTCCCCATTCTCCACTAGGGCTACTTCATTTCTTGTTACATGAACATCAGGTGTTGATGAGAGAAGAATGAATCAAAACATTGGGGGAGGAAATAGAATTGAATGTGTATTTGTGTTCATTCCTCCGTCCGGGAAAAGATTCTAAATCTTCCCATGTGCAATAACAGCGTTAACATAAATTCTTCACAGTACTTTTAAAAATGTTACCTTGATTTAGGAATCAGAAAATGTCTCATAAACAAATGTAAAAAGTCAAGCTCCCCAGGCACGATCTCTAGGCCTGTCGGTAGGATCCTGCACTGAGGCCAGATTACTGGTGCTCTGCTCCCGGAATGTTTGCAAGACCAGCATAATGGAGAGTCTCAGGAAAACTGGCAGGGTAGCCTTCCCAGACCCAGCATATGACCCATGCTAAGGCTTCCTGCATTAAACCTGAGGGACGCCGTGAGAAACAGCTGCCTCCAAACATAAGTGAAAATTGAACTTAATGCTCTAATCACCATAAATTGTAGTGATTATTTGTATAAAACCATAAATGTACACTATGACTAAATGAGTCATTTACAGAATGTCCTTCTAGTTATTAACTTGGCATAAATACTAATCCCTGAAGATTAAGTTGAACACTAATAACTGAGCATTCAAGGACCTTCCCTAATCCTGAGTTGCATGCTTGCACATGGTAATTGCCCCTGTGGTAGCTGAGTAGGACAGATCACTGCTGTGTAAGCAGTAACGTCCGGCCCGACCTGCTGGAGCAAAGAGTGGAGTGCGGTGCTCCTCTTCTCCCAACCCCTCCCACGCCTTCTTTCCCAGTATGAGCTTAATTAAAACTCCACAGAACGTGGCTCTGTTTAACGAGGGCGACACAAGCCCTGAAACGCTGACACCTCCCCTTCGGCCTACGGACCAGCTCATTAAGGGGCATGATTGTGCAGCACATCCCGGTGGCCTGGCCGCAGGTCCGGGGAAGGCAGGATGCCTCAGAGCGAAGAAAAAGCTAGACCTCAGCAAGTAAACAATTTGCTTGATTTTAAAATGCGTTTTAAAGATGGGTTTTATGAAGGTAATACCTGCACATTGCTTTTAAATCAAATTCATCTTGTACAAAGTGAACAGCTGCTGCCCCCATCCCCTACTCTTCATCCATTTCTTCTGTTTATTTGCCACTAATATGTTTACACTGCTATTTGTTAGTTGATCGGTTTTGCATATCAGATTCTGACTTCATGCTGTGGTAATGGAGGATTTAGCTAGTACACGCCTCCCCCGTTTCCCCATCCCTTTTATCCCAATATAGTTAGATCAGAGTTTGAGATTAAATCAGTTGATGCTGCATTATTGAGACTGTACCTAGTATTCACAACTAAGCCAACTAATTATGACTATGATTATGTTGCTTTTCCCTTAAAACCGTTGATTTCTCCTAGTACCGTTTTTATTTGCCTATAGATTTTTCACCTTTTTAAATAAATGCTCCAAGTAGACTTACAGCTCACACCTATCAATTTTTCATATTCTCAAACACAGTTACAGATCATTTCTCCCTGGAGCCGTGCGTGCAGTTCCTCCAGCTCCCACACAGATGCGGTGCTCCTCAGGCCACCGCAGAGCTGTGAGCCTGTGACCCCCTTCCCTGCTTGCCGGGGCTCCGTCCCCGCTTGCCGGACTTCATGTCTTCTTTGTGGTTTACCACCTCATTTCACCAAAGTGTGTCATCTAATAGCTTCTTCAGAAAAGGCTCAAGTGAGGTAAACTTTGGTTGATGGTATGTCTGAAGTGCCCAGTGGCCCCTGTGCTGCCCCGCAAGGTGCACAGAGTTCTGAAGTCTCTGTACCTCTGAAGACAGGACCTCCAGGTCTGGGGGCCTGAAAACTGCCTTCTTGCTCAAGGGCTCTCAGGATCATTTTAGGCTGGGAGAACCGATCTTTTCAGTTTTCAAGGCGCCACCATCTGAGCATATAAGGAATTCTTGCTGCCTCATAGTTACAAACTTCCTCTGAGAGAAGGCGTAAATGAAGAACGTCTACCTGTCCATAGAGCCTCTGGAGCAAACTGTCAGTCACGGAAGTGCTGGTCCAGGGGAGAGGTGGAGAGGACACACACAGGCACCTGGATGTCATTGGTCAGGCATCTGCCAGTCACCACAGGGACCTGCCCAGTGTCCCCCCTGGTGCCAGGAAGCTAGCAAGGGAAGCCACAGAGCCCTGTGCCGGGAACCAGGAGAGAGCGCGGAGGCTGTAGCTGGGCCGGAGATGGAAACGGGCTTGCTTGTATGTAGCCAGGTGACCACAGAGAGAATAAAGCTTGGTATGAGCCCGTTTTTACCCCTGACTTTCTGTTCTCGTTATTTGGTCTCAGTGAATTTACAGTGAACTTGCCCAGAGAAGGGGCCCCCCTCCTCCAGGAGCAACAGAGCCAAAGCAATTTAATATTCTTCTCACAAGGGAGATTGAAGGGGCACCTATTAGGCTGCTTAACTTAAGGAGAAAGAGAAAAAAAAAGATTTGTGTAAAAAAGATTTCCAGCAACCACTCTCCTGCTGCCTGGCCCACCCCTGTAGAGACTGGCAGTGCAAGGTGACTTACAAATGGCCCACGGGCAGGCAGGAAAATGGCGGGGGACTTCTTCACAAACCTTCCCTCCCAGTGTCCTTCCTGCCGAGGACACTGTGTGAGGACCTCAAGCACGGAGACCTGACAGTGGTGACACGGAGCCTGCACTCAGGGTGACAGAGCAGAGGATGGGGACGATCCTGATGAACTGCCCTCTGACCCTGAGGTCGTGCTCTCTGCACTTCCTATTGAGGAAGCCGTGAATGTCCCTCTGACTAAGCCACAGCACCTGCGGTTTCCAGCTGCTTGGCACAGAGAGTGTGCCTGATACCAGCAGTCAGCAGCCTCCTCCCACCACAGCCCAGCCATGATCCTCTGTGTGACTTGGCTCAGCCCTGTCCACGTACTGGGAGTGAGGGCCTCTCAGGGGCTCGACGTAAGGTTCCCTTTACTGCTCATCTGGCTAAGAGCTTGGGCCCGAGGGGATGATGGCTTCCCTTTAGGGCTGGAGCCCTGCCTTGATCTTCCCCTTACCGGCCTCAATCCCACCAACCCCCTCCATGGGATCTCTTAGCAGCTGACCCCATGCTTCTAGGGTTGGCCGATTCCTTCTCTCTCACCCAAATATGATCTGTTCCCAGATGTCCCATCCTGTAGCTCATGATACCCTGCCACCCTCTGCTGGACTTTTCCAAGGTCAGCTGCTTGCTTGAATAGCCAGACAGTTACCTTCTGTTGTCTGGACATGGCTCCACCTGCCTGAACTGCCTTCCTGACCTTCAGCTGAGTTTGTTGACCTTCCCTCTCCTAACCCTTGCCCAACCCCAAGGAGGTGTCTGGCTCCATGTCCTGCCCCCAAGTGATGTCACATGTATGGAGCAGATTGCAGCTACACCATTACACTGAAGTTATAAGTGCTTCTACTTTTTGAGACAAGCAGGGTATAAATGCTCACTAAACTAAAGGTTCATCAGAAAATTGATAGAGTCAAAAAGTAGCAATGGCTCAATCATGTAGGTTTTACTTAGCTAAAGAAAATCATTCCCAAAGAAGTATTTTCTCTTTCTAAGTATTGCTAATATCCTAACCATGACTGTCCTAGATTTTAGCTTTTTCTTATCAACTAAGTCTTTCTCTGATATGAAAATTCAGTTTAAGCTATTCTGTCAGAGAATGTTCTTTTTTCTTTCCTTCAGTAAGTGAGCATTGTTTCAAACAGCGTGGGTATTCAAGAGAGCATTTTTTATCAGTTCAACCCATGAGACGGCACCATGACAGCCAGACCAAGGTCCCTAAGGGCACTGTGGCTTCGAAAAGATGGGGTTCGCTGTCAGGTGTATTGCGGGAGCACATTCGCCAGGAGGCTGCAGTTTCCCTGGTCAGATGTCGCTGGCCGGGCCTGTCTCTGCTCAGAAAGGAGCTGCGGAGCTGTGCAGCCAGGAGCTCCCGCAGCTGCAGCACGCCCAGCATCCCCTGTACTATTTCCCCTTCCTCAGAAAATAGTATTGCTGCTGCAAACACCAGTCACTCTTCCAGGTGTATTACAAGTATTAACTTAATCGGTGATCACACATGCTTCCTCAGGTAGGTACCATTACTATCCTGTTTACAAATGAGGACAGAAAGACACAGGGAGGCAAAATAATTTGCTCAAGGTTACCCAGCTAGTGCGTGGAGAGTCCGTGCAGGCATGCTAAAGTCTGAACACCCTCAGGGAGGTAAGAAATAAATGTTTTGAGAAAACATATAAGGTCCTGAGTATCACTGAAATGAATATACCTTAAAAGTCAGGTCCTCGGGGGTGGAGCCAAGATGGCAGCATGAGTAGATCAGTGGAAATTGCCTCCCAAAACCACATATATTTATGAAAACATAACAAAGACAACTCTTCCTAGAATAGAGGCCAGAGGACACAGGACAACATCCAGACCACATCCACACCTGCGAGAACCCAGCGCCTCATGAAAGGGGTAAGATACAAGCCCCAGCCTGGCGGGAGCAGAGCGCCCCTCCCCCCAGCTCCCGGCGGGAGGAGAGGAGTCAGAGCAGGAGGGAGAGGGAGCCCAGGACTGCCGAGCACCCAGCCCCAGCCATCCGCACCAGAGCACAGACACAGTGCATGCGTGGGATTCTGGATACTAGAGAAACAGGACAGCAAGAACTGTGAGCGGGTCCCTGAGGCCGGTGCCCGGGGACAAAGAAAAGCAAGCAGCTTTGTTTTTTTTTTTTTTTTTAATTATTTATTTATTTGGCAAGTGCTTTTTGGAAGTCTTAAAGGGACAGGGACCACAAAACCGGACGGAAGCATGCTGGGACACTTAGTCCAGCAGCAGGGAATTGGAGGAACAGCCCGAGCCAGGCCACGCCCACAGCAACAGCGGAGATTAACTCCATAGCAGCCGGGCAGGAAGCAGAAGCCCTGTCTGCGCGCAGCTGCGCAGCACAAGCCACTAGAGGTCGCTGTTCTCCCAGGAGAGGAGGGCCACAAACCAACAAGAAAGGAAGTCCTTCCAGCCGTCACTCGTCCCAGTTCTGCAGACTATTCCTATCACCATGAAAAGGCAAAGCTACAGGCAAAGATCACAGAGACAACACCAGAGAAGGAGACAGACCTAACCAGTCTTCCTGACAAAGAATTCAAAATAAAAATCATAAACATGCTGACAGAGATGCAGAGAAATACGCAAGAAAAATGGGATGAAGTCCGGAAAGAGATCACAGATGCCAGAAAGGAGATCACAGAAATGAAACAAACTCTGGAAGGGTTTATAAGCAGAATGGATAGGATGCAAGAGGCAATTGATGGAATAGAAACCAGAGAACAGGAACGCATAGAAGCTGACATAGAGAGAGATAAAAGGATCTACAGGAATGAAACAATATTAAGAGAACTGTGTGACCAATCCAAAAGGAACAATATCGGTATTATAGGGGTACCAGAAGAAGAAGAGAGAGGAAAAGGGATAGTAAGTGTCTTTGAAGAAATAATTGCTGAAACCTTCCCCAAACTGGGATAGGAAATCATCGAACAGACCACAGAAATACACAGAACTCCCAACAGAAAGGACCCAAGAAGGACAACACCAAGACACATAATAATTAAAATGGCAAAGATCAAGGACAAGGAAAGAGTTTTAAAGGCAGCTAGAGAGAAAAAGGTCACCTATAAAGGAAAACCCATCAGGCTATCATCAGACTTCTCGACAGAAACCTTACAGGCCAGAAGAGAATGGCATGATATATTTAATGCAATGACACAGAAGGGCCTTGAACCAAGGATACTGTATCCAGCACGATTATCATTTAAATATGATGGAGGGATTAAACAATTCCCAGACAAGCAAGAGTTGAGGGAATTTGCCTTCCACAAACCACCTCTACAGGGTATTTTAGAGGGACTGTTCTAGATGGGAGCACTCCTAAAACTAAACAGATGTCACCAGAGAAAATAAAATCACAGCAAAGGAAGCAGACCAACCAAATACTAACTAAAGGCAAAAAAATAAAATCAACTACCCACTAAAAGCAGTTAAAGGAAACACGAAAGAGCACTGAATAAAACAAACAAAATATAAAGAATGGAGGAGGAGGAATAAGAAGGGAGAGAAGAAAAGAATCTCCAGACAGTGTATATAACAGCTCAATAAGTGAGCTAAGTTAGGCAGTAAGATACTAAAGAGGCTAACCTTGAACCTTTGGTAACCATGAATCTAAAGCCTGCAATGGCAATAAGTACATATCTTTCAATAGTCACCCTAAATGTAAATGGACTGAATGCACCAATCAAAAGACACAGAGTAATAGAATGGATAAAAAAAGCAAGACCCATCTATAGGCTGCTTACAAGAAACTCACCTCAAACCTAAAGACATGTACAGACTAAAAGTCAAGGGATGGAAAAACATATTTCAGGCAAACAACAGAGAGAAGAAAGCAGGGGTTGCAGTACTAATATCAGACAAAATAGACGTCAAAACAAAGAAAGTAACAAGAGATAAAGAAGGACACTACATAATGATAAAGGGCTCAGTCCAACAAGAGGATATAACCATTGTAAATATATATACACCCAACACAGGAGCACCAGCATATGTGAAACAAATACTAACAGAAATAAAGGGGGAAATAGACTGCAATGCATTCATTTTAGGAGACTTCAACATGCCACTCATCCCAAAGGATAGATCCACTGGGCAGAAAATAAGTAAGGACACAGAGGCACTGAACAACACAGTAGAACAGATGGACCTAATAGACATCTATAGAACTCTACATCCAAAAGCAACAGGATATACATTCTTCTCAACTGTTCATGGAACATTCTCCAGAATAGACCACATACTAGCTCACAAAAAGAGGCTCAGTAAATTCCAAAATATTGAAATTCTACCAACCAACTTTTCAGACCACAAAGGTATAAAACTAGAAATAAATTCTACAAAGAAAACAAAAAGGCTCACAAACACATGGAGGCTTAACAACATGCTCCTAAATAATCAATGGATCAACGAACAAATTAAAATAGAGATCAAGGAATATATGGAAACAAATGACAACAACAACACAAAGCCCCAACTTCTGTGGGACACAGCAAAAGCAGTCTTAAGAGGAAAGAAGATCCAGGCACACTTGAAGAAGGAAGAACAATCCCAAATGAATAGTCTGACATCACAATTATCGAGACTGGAAAAAGAAGAACAAATGAGGCCTAAAGTCAGAAGAAGGAGGGACATAATAAAGATCGGAAAAGAAATAAACAAAATTGAGAAGAATAAAACAATAGCAAAAATCAATGAAACCAAGAGCTGTTTTTTTGAGAAAATAAACAAAATAGATAAGCCTCTAGCCAAACTTATTAAGAGAAAAAGAGAATCAACACAAATCAACAATATCAGAAATGAGAACGGAAAAATCATGACAGACTCCACAGAAATACAAAGAATTATTAAAGACTACTATGAAAACCTATATGCCAACAAGCTGGAAAACCTAGAAGAAATGGACAACTTCCTAGAAAAATACAACCTTCCAAGACTGACCAAGGAAGAAACACAAAAGTTAAACCAATTACGAGCAGAGAAATTGAAACGGTAATCAAAAAACTACCGAGAACAAAACCCCCAGGCCAGATGGATTTACCTCGGAATTTTATCAGACACACAGAGAAGACATAATACCCATTCTCCTTAAAGTTTTCCAAAAAATAGAAGAGGAGGGAATACTCCCAAACTCATTCTATGGAGCCAACATCACCCTAATACCAAAACCAGGCAAAGACCCCACCAAAAAAGAAAATTACAGACCAATATCCCTTACGAATGTAGATGCAAAAATACTCAATAAAATATTAGCAAACTGAATTCAAAAATATACCAAAAGGATCATACACCATAACCAAGTGGGATTCATCCCAGGGATGCAAGGATGGTACAACATTTGAAAATCCATCAACATCATCCACCACATCAACAAAAAGAAAGACAAAAACCACATGATCATCTCCATAGAGGCTGAAAAAGCATTTGACAAAATTCAACATCCATTCATGATAAAAACTCTCAGCAAAATGGGTATAGAGGGCAAGTACCTCAACATAATAAAGGCCTTATATGATAAACCCACAGCCAATATTATACTGAACAGCAAGAAGCTGAAAGCTATTCCTCTGAGATCAGGAACAAGACAGGAATGCCCACTCTCCCCACTGTTATTTAACATACTACTGGAGGTCCTAGCCACGGCAATCAGACAAAACAAAGAAATACAAGGAATCCAGATTGGTAAAGAAGAAATTAAACTGTCACTATTTGCAGATGACATGATACTGTACATAAAAAACCCTAAAGACTCCACTCCAAAACTACTAGAACTGATATTGGAATACAGCAAAGCTGCACGATACAAAGTCAACACACAGAAATCTGTGGCTTTCCTATACACTAACAATGAACCAATAGGAAAAGAAATCAGTAAAACAACTCCATTCACAATTGCATCAAAAAGAATAAAAAACCTAGGAATAAACCTAACCAAAGAAGTGAAAGACCTATACCCTGAAAACTACAAGTCACTCTTAAGAGAAATTAAAGGGGACACTAAAAAATGGAAACTCATCCCATGCTCGTGGCTAGGAAGAATTAATATTGTCAAAATAGCCATCCTGCCCAAAGCAATATACAGATTTGATGCAATCCCTATCAAATTACCAGCAACATTCTTCAACAAACTGGAACAAATAGTTCAAAAATTCATATGGAAACACCAAAGACCCCGAATAGCCAAAGCAATCCTGAGAAAGAAGAATAAAGTAGAGGAGATCTCACTCCCCAACTTCAAGCTCTACTATAAAGCCATAGTAATCAAGACAATTTGGTACTGGCACAAGAACAGAGCCACAGACCAGTGGAACAGATTAGCGACTGCAGCCATTAACACAAACATATGTGGTCAATTAATATTTGATAAAGGAGCCATGGACATACAATGGCGAAATGACAGTCTCTTCAACAGATGGTGCTGACAAAACTGGACAGCTACATGTAGGAGAATGAAACTGGACCATTGTCTAACCCCATACTACACAAAAGTAAATTCAAAATGGATCAAAGACCTGAATGTAAGTCATGAAACCATAAAACTCTTAGAAAAAAACATAGGCAAAAATCTCTTAGACATAAACATGAGTGACCTCTTCTTGAACATATCTCTCCGGGCAAGGAAAACAAAAGCAAAAATGAACAAGTGGGACTATATCAAGCTGAAAAGCTTCTGTAGAGCAAAAGACACCATCAGTAGAACAAAAAGGTACCCTACAATATGGGAGAATATATTTGAAAATGACAGATCTGATAAAGGCTTGTCATCCAAAATATATAAAGAGCTCACCCACCTCAACAAACAAAATACAAATAATCCAATTAAAAAATGGGCAGGGGAACTGAACAGACAGTTCTCCAAAAAAGAAATAGAGATGGCCAACAGACACATGAAAAGATGCTCCACATCGCTAATTATCAGAGTAATGCAAATTAAAACCACAATGAGGTATCACCTCACAGCAGTAAGGATGGCTGCCATCCAAAAGACAAACAACAACAAATGTTGGCGAGGTTGTGGAGAAAGGGGAACCCTCCTACACTGCTGGTGGGAATGTAAATTAGTTCAACCATTGTGGAAAGCAGTATGGAGGTTCCTCAAAATGCTCAAAATAGACTTACCATTTGACCCAGGAATTCCACTCCTAGGAATTTACCCTAAGAACGCAGCACTCAAGTTTGAAAAAGACAGATGCACCCCTATGTTTATCACAGCACTATTTACAATAGTTAAGAATTGGAAGCAACCTAAGTGTCCATCAGTAGATGAATGGATAAAGATGTGGTACATATACACAATGGAATATTATTCAGCCATAAGAAGAAAATTAATCCTACCATTTGCAACAACATGGATGGAGCTAGAGGGTATTATGCTCAGTGAAACAAGCCAAGCGGAGAAAGAGGAATACCAAATGATCTCACTCATCTGTGGAGTATAAGAACAAAGGAAAAACTGAAAGAAGAAAACAGCAGCAGAATCACAGAACCCAAGAATGGACTAACAGGTACCAAAGGGAAAGGGACTGGGGAGGATGGGTGGGTAGGGAGGGATAAAGGGGGGAAGAAGAAAGGGTATATTATGATTAACCTGTATAATGGGGGGGGTGGGAGAAAGGGGAGGGCTGTACAACACAGAGAAGACAAGTAGTGATTATACAGCATTTTGCTATGCTGATGGACAGTGACTGTGAGGGGGTTTGTGGGGGGGACCTGGTATAGGGGAGAGCCTAGTAAACATAATGTTCTTCATGTAATTGTAGATTATTGATAACAAAAAAAAAAAAGAAAGAAAAGTGGGATTACTCTCTGATAAGATAAAACTAACTGTAAATCAACGATTAATGCATACTTTAAATATCCTTAATTTTGACCATTTAAAGGATGTCAGATGATCAGCTCCGGAAGTACATTTTTCTGATAATATTCCTTTCTCTTAAAAAAAAAAAAAAGCAGTTCCTGTGTGGTGATCTCCAATAAGTTCTTCACAGTGGTATAAAGGGCATATCAAAGTATGGGCAAAGGGTTTGTTTGTGTTTATACAGAGGATCAAAGCCTATTGGGTACCCAGAAAATGAATTAAGATACGATATGAAGAAGAACTTCCAACATCAACATTCTCTGGAAGAGTCACTCCAGAAGATGATCATCAAAACACTTCAACAAAGATCCTGGCGCTGTTGCAGTTGTAGCTGCATTCATCCCACCGGTTCCTGGACTTACCATTGGAATGAAGGGGGAGATATCTAAGCTGGCCTGTGCATACAGTAAAACAACAAATTTGACTAGATCTATACTGTCGGAACTCAACCAAGAATTAGGAGAAGTGCAAGTTGCAGCGCTCCAAAATCTTGCGACTATAGACTATCTACTGTTAAAAGAACATATGGGATGTGAACAGTTCCCAGGAATGTGTTGTTTTAATTTGTCTGATTTTTCTCAAAATATTCAAATTCAGTTAGACAATATCCATCATATTATTGATAAGTTTTCACAAATGCCTAGGGTGCCTAACTGGTTTTCTTGGTTTCACTGGATATGGCTGGTAATTGTAGGTCTGCTTTGGTTATGTAGCTGTATTCCTATTATGTTAATGTGTGCACACAATTTAATTAGTAATTTAAAACCTATACACGCTTATGTTAAACTACAAGAAGATATGTCAAAGAAATAATCAATCTTCCCATGTTTTCTTCCATCTGCTACTTCTATAGCTTCTCTTCTTCCTTCCTAATTACAACCCTTAAGTAGAATTCGTGCCTCATATCCAAATTACTGAGTATCATAATTCTTCCAAGTGGTAAAGATACCTCAAGACAAATGCTGGGCATAGAAGCCACAGGGCATAAATATGCAAAGAAATAAAAAGCTAACCATTTCAAACAATAAGGCTTCTCTCTCACTTACCAACTTTACATTTCCCTGTATGGCCCCGGAAGATGACTGGTTAGCCAGAGACGGGTAAGATTCCTCAAGGGAGGAACAACCTAAGACAGGCACAGTCGCAGGGGGCCCATCAGGTGAGAAATTGGGGATCAACAGAGGTGAGGCTTAGAACCTCACCCCCCCGTTCTGAGAGAAATCTTCTGCATCCGTGGATGTTTTATTGCCCTGGTCTAGCTTGGATTAACACATAGTCTACAGGCACACACCTGATCATCTACATTTGCCCTCTTACAGCACTAAACTATGTTTTCTACCTTTATCTTGCATCTACCTACCACTTCAGCATTTCATTTAAAATAATAATAATAAGGGAGAAACGTGGGATTCACATATAAATCAAGTATAAAAATCAAACGAATAATCATAATTGACCTGATTGTTTATAGTTCATGATGCGTGATCAAAACCGAAAGTTTCTGTGATGACTGCCCTTGCACTGTTCACCATGTAAGAACTTATTCACTATGTAAGAACTTGTTCACCATGTAAAAACTTGTTTGTTATGCTTCAGAAGATTGGAGACAGTTGAGAGTTAAGCTTGGGGTTGATTAATGATTGTGCATTGAGTCCCCTATACAGAATTTTATTGTTGTTAACAACCATATGATCAATAAATATGAGAGATGCCCTCTCAATAAATAAATAAATAAATAAATAAATAAATAGTAATTCAAAGTCTTATGACGATATAAATATCTCCAATAAAACTAAATACATAGGCAAATTAAAAAAAAAAGGTCCTCAAGAGAGTCAAAATTTGGCAACCAATTGCAACCTAAGGATTAGATAAATACCCATTGGAACTTATTTCTCAACTGATAGTCTTCAGATTAAAGAGCTAGAAATGTCATGGAAAAGGAAGGAAAATTTCCTACTAAAAAATATGTCCATGTTGAGCTTTTTCCTTTCTGGACATTTGCAATGGTGAGAGGCTCATTCACTATTGAAAAGTCTGGGGGACTAAAATGTGATAAACATTTTGTCAAGAAAGGTAGGAAGAGGCAAGCATTTTGACAACGGACAGTATCTCTGAGAGGGTGGAAATGAGTATCTTTAGGAAGAAAAAGAAATGTTAACTGAGAACTCAAGGAAAACCTCGAGGAGAGCGTCCTTGACTTCGGACTCATTTCCCATAAAAAAATTCATTCATCTACCCCCGTGTGTGGCCCTGAGACACCAGGGCAAGTGAGTTCCTGCCTTAGAGTGTTCATAGGTCAGTGCAAAAACCAAGGGTTTAAAACAGGCCATGGCGACCCACTGTGATATGTGCCCTCGGAGAATTAGGTTCAAGTGCTGGAGAAGGTCCCAAAGGGGCGCCCTACGGCCACCTGGGGCCCGGACAACATCTGGGAGGAAGTGATGCTAAATGCTGAAGGTTGAGAGGAATTGGCCAGGCAAATACTACAGGGAAACATTTCAGAAATAGAATATTCAAAGGCCTGAAGCCAAAGAAAGTATGGTACCTTTTGAACTCAGTAGTACTGCGGGCCCTTCCTTAGAGCTGGAGCAGAGGGGTGAGGTGGGCAAAGAGAGAGATGAGTCGTGGAACAGGAAACAAGGTCATAGTGCACCCGTGTGCCTGTGGGGACGGACCGAACTGACAGCCCCAGGGAGCCTTTGCCCAAGTCACCGTCCCCCACAGCACCCTTCCCGCATCCCTGCTCTGCTCTTGTTCCCCTGCAACTGTCACCCTATGCGTCTCCCTTTTCTGTTTTTTATCTACCTTGCAAGCTCTGTAAATGTCCTGACCATGTGTGATTTATTCACTACTGTGTCCCCAAAAGCTAACAAAGTAGGCGCTCAAAAATATCTGTTGGCTAAAACAAAGAAATGAATGAATGTGACAAAACAGGCTCACAGTTTAAACAGATCACTCTAGTTACAGGTGATGGATGAATTAGAGGGGCCAGCTGTGTGACAGAGGCCAGCAGGGGTGGCTGTGCTACACAGGAGCCTGACTGGACCCACAGACCAGGTAAGAGACTTTCCTTTAAGCTGTCCTCAACCCCAGATCACAGCCCATCACACTGTTTGCTTGACATCTCCCCCCATTTAGCTGTGAGTTCTTTCAGGGCAGCCACCAAGTTTTCTTCATATTAGCAGTTGCACAGTAGATTCTCAACTGATGCTTGATGAATGAATGAGTGAATGAATATGAATGGAGAAACTTAATCTTACACAAGCTACTTAACCTTTTAAGGCTTAGTTTCTTCAGAGGTAAAATGGAGACAGTGATGGAGACTCTGCCTCACAGGATTCCTGGGAGAGAAAAAAAACGGAGCGCCAAGCCTCTCAGTTGGGCAGCCCATGGCGGGCACTTACTAGTGGTGCCATATACTCTGTCTGACTCTACAGACATAATTAGAACAAATGGGACCAAGGTAAATAGACAAGATTTCAGCCTCAAGGAAGAACCTTCTAATGTAGCTTTATGAGAGCTGGGCCACGTGCTCCCTTGAGCATTGCCAGCGCCTGACACAGGGTCAGCACGAACTGGACTGAACGTGCAGTGAGTGAGATGGTCAAAGGAGGAATGGGCAGCCAATGAGGGAGATGATCAGACCGACACTGAATGTCCACCTGTCAGAGATGCAGGAGAGGGAAGCCTGTCCTGCTAGGATGATGGGCATGTTGGCCGCAGAGATTCCCTTACAATTCTGGGGCAACTCGTGTTCTTTTACTACCCTTGAGTGAAACAGCGGACTCCTCCAGGGAAGTAACTGGGAGCCAAGGAGTACAAAAATGTCCCTGGAGATAAGGGCTACTCAACATGTACTTTTACCTTCCCTCATGGAAAAAGGGAAGCATTCAAGACTGAAGATTAGAACAAAAAAGTGAAGTTAGAACATTTCTTGAGTGTCTTAATTTAAGGATGAAGGAAAGCTTCATAGAAAGCTATGAGCCCGACTCTCAAAGAGATACCTGCACCCCCACGTACTCTGTAGCCAAGACAAGGAAACAGCCTAGATGTCTGTTGATGGATGAATAGAAAAAGAAAATGTGGTGTCTGTGCATATATCCTTTATTCAGCCTTGATAAAGAAGGTAATGTTGCCTTTTGCAACAACGTGGATGAACCTGATGGACGTTATGCCAGCGAAATAAGCCAGACAACAGACACATACCGCATGACCTCACTTATACGTGGACTCTAAAACAGTCAAGCTCATAGAAGCAGAGAGGGGGATGTTGGTTGCCAGGGCCTTCTGGGGCAGGGGGGATGGGAAGGAGTTGGTCCAAGGGTACAAACATTCAAGTATAAGATGAGTAAGTTCTGGAGATCTTATGTACAGCATAATAAAACTGTATTATATACTTGAAATTTGCTAAGAGGATAGATTTCTGAAGGGTTCTCATCACAAAAAAGGAAAGAAAGGAAATAGTAACCATGTGAGGTGATGGATATGTTAATTAGTCTTACTGTGGACATCATACATATATATCAAAAAGTTCACAACATACATATATATCAAAACTTCAAGGTGTACACCTAAAGTATATACAACTTTTATTTTTCACTTATACCTTTAGAGAGTTGCAGGGAAGGAATTCTAGGAGCTTGAGACTCAGATAAATGTTTTGCTTGGTGTGCTATTCTTTAGCAACTGCAGAAACTTTAATATTTTCCAATTGGAAAATGTTAATACTATTTTCTTCACAGTAAAACATGAAGTGTAGCATTTGTACCATTTTTTAAATGTAAGTTCAATGGCATTAAGTACATTCACATGGCTGCACGACCTCACCACCTTCCATCACCCCAAACTAAGTAGTATTTTGTTGTTGGCAGTGATGGTGTTTTCTTCAATTGCTGTTAAAAGAATAAAAGGAGAGCAGAAAAAAGGGGCAAAAAAAAAGAAATGAAAGACAAGCAAGGGAAAGGCAAACACTTCCCTGGGGGAAAATCTGTATCAGGATAGAAGTGCTATGTTTAAATATTAATTTTACCTAAGAAATCTATTCAGAAGTTGGAGGTAAACTATTGATTAGCAATTAGCTTTAAAAAAAAATTGGAAAATGCATCAAATGTTACTTTTTCAATATAATCAGTGAAGTTGCTTTGAAAAGGAACAAAGTAGCTGAAAATCCTGAATAGAAAAAGTGATTTCAAGATATTTTCTGTTTATAAACTGATTCAAAGGTTATTTGTTTGAGAGTCCAGAGAGATTAAAAGCCATGTAGATTTTGTACATATCAATCACACTGGTCAATAAAAACCCCTCAAACCTTTTCTATTCCCAAAAAGCAATACATGAAGATTTACAAGCATAGATGCTACTGGAAATATATCAAAATCATCAGCTCAGGTAATTTGGTCACTTAACTTTATTTGCACCCTCTTGAGCTACAGTTGCTTTCATAGGAGGGGTGTAATCAACTTCATGCTCCCAAATCTGAATCTCATGATAAGGTTTGACATCCACTGACAATCAGAGACAACAGGCTGGTTTCTATGTCTTCTCCGGATGACCTCCCAGGGCACCTCCTGACAGCTCTGTTTGCACACAGGGCTCAGAGGTAGGGATCAGTGCAGACAGGGGGCCTGGGCCACACAAATCACACAGTCACCCGGGGCCTCCCCAGTGACAGCCCACAGGAGTGCAATCAGAACAATTATCATCAGCTTCATATTATTTTATTTCCTCCATCTGATAGAAACAGAATCACCAAATTTAAAAGATTACTGGATAGTAAAGGTGAATATTAGCAAACAGCTAATATCAGGCACCATTTCTAGAGCAACGGCCTGGATAAGCCTTTAACAGAATTTGCCAGTTTACAGCTCTGAAGATGAAGAAGGCGAGTTACCATGGAAACAAATAGTCTCTTTTAAGAGAGACGGGCTTCTCTGCCGGTCTGAGCTCCCTCCGGAAGGAAGGAAGGAAGGGGGAGGTGGAACAGGCAGGCCAAGGATCTGCAACTAGAGCAATCAAGGGAAGTTTCCTTCTCATTATTAAACTTTTACCAACAAAATTTGCTGGGAGGACCAGCTCAAAACTATTTCATTTTCTTGGCTGTACTATTTTAGAAAACCTCAAGTCAGATATTTTGAGGTATTTAAGCAAAATGACATTTATTGATAATTTCTTTGAATTGTTTTTTTTATTCAGTTAGTGACACATTGCTGATGACAAATGAAACCCTCCTTATATGACATAAAGGCAAAGAGATAAATTTTCTGGGTCTTCTATTCCCAACACATACCCTCTGAGGTAACACTCCATTGACTTTCTCTCTGCCCTGGCCTTGTTCATACATATAAACATTTAAAAGAATATATGCAAATGCACAAACAAAAGGCCCAATAGCCCAACTAAAAATGGGCAAAGGACTTAAATAGCTATTTCTCCAAAGAAGATATACAAATGACCAGTAAGCACATGAAAAGATGCTCAACATTACTAACCATTAGGGAAATGCAAATCAAAATGAGATATCATAATGAGATGCCACTTCACACCCACTAGGGTGGCTATTATAAAATCAGTAAATATTGTTAAAGATGTGAAGAAACTGGAACTCTTACGCACTGTTGGTGGGAATGTAAAATGGTGCACCCACTGCGGAAACCAGTATGGTACTTCCTCAAAATGTTACAAAGAGAATTACCATATGATCCAGCAATTATACTCAAAAGAATTGAAAATAGGAACTCAAACAGTTATTTGCACACCCATACTCATAGCAACATTATTTACAACAGCTGAAAGGCAGAAGCAACCCAAGAGCATTGACAGAGGAGTGGGTAAATACAATGTGGTATATGGAATGGAACATTTTTCAGCCTTAAAAAAGGAAATTCTGGCACATTCTACAGTATGGTTAAACCTATAAGGTATCTAAATGATCTAAGCCAGTCATAAGAGGTCAAATTCTGTATGATTCCACTCTTTTGAGATACCTAGAGTCATCAAATTCATAGAGAAAGTAAGAGTGGTGCTGGGAGCTGAAGGGAGGTGGGGGTGGGAAGCTGGTCTTAAGTGGGTTCAGGGTTTCAGTTTGGGAAGATGGAAAAAGTTCTGGGGATGGACGGTGGTGGTGATTGTGCAACAGTGTGACTATACTTAATGCCATAGAGCTCTTAAAATGCTTACAGTAGTAAATTTTATGTGTAATATAGTAAAAAATGTATGCAAAACTTGAAAATATAGTAACAAAATATCATACCATATATAGTAACAAAAGTTGGAAATATAAAAGAAAAATCCATCTGTAATCCCCCCTTTCCACCAATCACAGTATTTTTAGACTTTTGACTCTGTAGTTTCCTCATCGTGTACATGGAGATTTGTGTTTTTTTATTTCCCCTTAGCACATAAGTTCCCAAAGTCACATTTCAACGCTAGATTATCTTCTTTATTTTTCTTGTGTGGACAAAGCAAAAATAAGAGTAGGGCATACCACAGGATAAAGTCCTCACTTTACCTGAATCCTGCCTAAAACTCCCTAATACTACCTAAAACTCCCTAACCCTGCCTAAAACTCCCTGGCCTTTCCTATGTAAACATCCTACTTAATCATACCTCTCAAGACTTTCAAGTTCCTCATCTGCTTTCTCTATTGACCGTAAAGCAGAGACATACCACACTGACTGTGGAACAGAAACGCCGTGTGTGGGCTGTGCCTCCTGCTACTGTGGAGTAAGGAGCACGCAGGTGACCGTCCTGGGTGTGGAATGCTGACAGGTGAGCTTTCACTCACTCTTCTGCTCGGTTGGCTTAGGGGTGTCAACAAAATACATGGGTCTAGCGTTTTAAAAATCAGCAAAGTCTATGTGTCTCTGACACTCCAAACGATTGCCGATTTTCACTGGCTATGAAATGAGAAAAACAATGACAGTGTGGTGAGTCTTCCCAACACTATATATGTATTCGATTTTTTAAAACTTGGGCTTTATTCTGAGATCATTCCTATTCTTTTAATGCAATAGGTGTTTTCTCTTATGACAATCTTGATCATAGATTTTCTTAGCATCTCTAATTAGAATAAAAAGTGGGCGATTCTAAACTGTCATCCTTCAACTTAGTTTCAGCAGTTTTACTGGATCTGGGACATCCGCAAATGTAGGAAACCCTGGCCCAACCCAAACTGCCTCCCTGGGAAGAGCCTTTGGGTGTGATGTGTGATGTTTGTGCAAAGGAGTTACATTCTGAGGTAGGACGGGAACTGCCTGGCATGAGAGGAGGTTCCTGAAGTGCGTTCTGCACAAGACAGTCCAGTTGTGTGGAATGGAGCGAGTCGTCTGTGCTCGGAGCCTCTCGGCTCAGCCATCAAATCCAGGCAACAACGCCGGCCTTGTCCCCCCGCAGGGCAGGCGGGCTGAAAGGCTTCATTGTGGAGGAGCAGAGTGCTGGGGAAGCGCCGATGCCGGCCCGCGGAGCTTCCCCTAGCAAAGGCTGCTCAGCAGGGCCTGTGGGGGCTGGGGAGAAAATGTGCGAGGAATACACTAGCACGCCAAGCATTTCCCTGGGAGTGCCTCATTTCAATGAGAAGAATATTCTCTAATTAAAATGCCGCTGCACACTTTTTTTAAAAAACAAATTGCCATCTAATTTCCCCGTGATCTGTGTTTTCCACTTGGGTTGCAAGGTTTTACAGAATTTTCCCCCAAATGCTTTGAGTCTGCAGTAATTTTAGTTCATTCTGATTAAACTTGAAAGCACAAATGGCCAGGGCACCAGAATAAGCTAAGCATTTTTTTCCCACTTCCCTGGGGCAAGAGGCATTTTCAGGGCATCTGCAGTGGGGCTGACCTTGTGCTGGGGATTGGAGATACAAAGATGAATACGTACAACTCAGTTCCTGCCCTCACTGGGTTCTCCGTCCAGGACATGATCAAACCATAAACGGAGTGGTGGGGTGACGACAGAAATACCCTCACGCAGCCATTTTATATGGGGCCTTTGGGGAGCAAAATGGCAGCTCGGGCTGAGCTGATGCTTCACATGAAACTTAAAGGATGACTAAAATTCAGGCAAACAAGGGCGTGAAGGACGTCCAAGGCAGAAGAGACGAGCTCAGGTCCAGAGGTGGGAATAGCATGGCCTCTGCTGCACGTGCACGTGTGTGATGTATGTCCACGGATACGTACATGTATGTATCTATGTGTCTGTATATGCCTGTGTGTGTGTGTGATTGTGTTTTCTTACTAGGAAAGGGCTAGAGTAGGTACAGCCTGGGAGACTTTATGTAATGCACCGAGGCGGGCAAGTTAACCTGAAGCAAGTGGCAGCATCTTTTATTATCCGCAGGTCTTGGGGAAAGAGATTCCAAGATTTGACAACCTAGAAAAAGGAAAAGCCTGACCCACACACAGATAAATTTGACTGTAATGCATATTTTGAACGTGCATCTATTGAACGTGCATCTATTGGCATCAATGCTGCCCCCTGGAAGGAAGAATCCAATTCTGCTGCAGAGGAGACCTGGGGAGCCCCCCCTGGGGGCCTAATCCAGGGCTTCTGAGGACTTGATGTCCATGTGAATCTCTGGGGATCTTGTTAAGATGTGGAATCTGATCCAGGGCCCAGGATTCTGCATTTCTAACAAGCTCCCAGGTGGTACCAGGGCTGCCGTGCCCAAGGAGCACCCTTCGAGACTCTGAGTAGCAGATCTAACGCACCTGATGCCCCACCATGAACACCTGCCCACCAGGCAGGCTGCAGGGAACTCGCTACCCTCAGCTCAGTGGGCAGCAGCGCAGGGCCCGCCGGAGGATGGTGATCAGATCCTCCCTGCACCCGACAGGGCTCCACCTGGCAGGAGCCCAGGCCCTCCGGTCCGGGACGGCTGCTGGCTCCGCGGACCTAGAATTGAAGAATGGACAGAGGAAAGGAGGAGGTAGAAATGGCGGGATGGGACTGAAACTTGCCGAGAAACTAGGCTTGTGGCGGGAGTTAAGAAAGACACAAGGGGACGCGTGCAAAGGAAGCAGGAGCCCAGGCAGAGCCTGGGAGCCAGGGCACTGAGTGCTGAGCGAGGGCCAAGGAGCACATTCGTGTCTGACCCAGATGTCCCTTGTCATCCTCAACCAGGGCCCTTGTAAAACAGACTGCAAATCCCTGCTAATGGATGAGGAATCTGAAAGTGCAGAGCGGTTCAGTAAATGCCCGGGCCTCCCAGCGGGCACACAGCGGAGCCACAGGGCACACCCGGGTCTGCACGACCTGACAGCCTATAGCTCTCAGGGGCCATGTGCTGTCTGCCCACCTGTAGAGCAGTGCATGAGATATGGGCCCCATGCTGGGCCCAGCTGCCCCGGGAGAGGGGCTTTTGATATCTGAATCCAAAAGCAAGTGATGCAGCCAAGCCCTGGCCCAGGAGGAAGCAGGTCAGAGAAGCTGACAGCTGAGGAGACCTGGTTTCTGGACAAAGTGGCCTGGCACACCTGGTCCTGAAAGGCACCTGCCTCCCTGGAGGCCAGCCAGGGGTCCAGCAGGGCCCTCATGGTCTAGGCATGTGCAGAGGTGGGCGAACCAGTTGGTGAGCGTCTCAAAGCTGGCTTGGATGGAAATTTTGGCAGAAATGGAATATTTAACTGAGAAAAAAGAAGACAGCACTAAATGAGAAGGATGATCATGTGCCGAAGTGTCTGGAACATAGTAAGCAATCAATAATTGTGGTTGCTATTACTATTACTCTTGCTGTCATGGGGTGCTGCTTCTGTGCATTGCTAGAAAACCAGCCCACAATATACTAGGAACATTTCCAGGCTGATTAGATATGAAATATTCCTGGGAAACCAAAATCTAAATGAGTCCAGCCAAGTGATCAAACAACGCAGCTGAAGCTTTATGATGTATGATGGAGAAGCATTCAATCTGCACTATTCTGCATCTTTAATAACCAGATACCAGGAGCTGTTTGCACATGGTCACTGCTTATGCCCACTCATCCCTCCTCGTTGGACTACCAGAATTCAAAATTGTGTTCCAGATGTTGGGAGCCTTCATAGAGAAAGAGCCTGAAGCTGGAACTGAAAGGCCCACTCTGCTGCCTGTGGACACCCTCTCAGTCTCCCCTCCTGAAAAACAGAGGTGATCACAACTGGGCTGCCTACCTCAGGACCAAGCGAGCTGGAGTGTGTAACAGGAGGTAAAAAATTACCAAGTGCCCCACGTACAGAAGCCATGGTATTACTCTGCAGATGTCTTGCCATTCTTTCTAACCTGGGAACTAATTCTTTATTAAAACTGTATTATTATACCCTCTGTGTTTCATCTAAACTACCTCAGATCCTTCGAGAAACCAGGTAGCATTTGCTTACAGACACACATCCATAAAATAAAAGTCCAGAGTGAGCCTAACAGCAGAATTACATGTATAGATATAAATACACACATGTGATAATAGATATGTATGTGTCTGCATACAGACATATAAAGCTATAGATATAATATGTATATCTTCATTTCATATATATCTGTATATATATGAAATTTCTCCTCTGTACTAAACTCAAAGGACTACTTATTAAAGCAGGTGAGACATCTGCATACTTCATTTGAAAGATTATTATTTAAAAATGGAAATAACTTGGAGCAGGTGACTGGAAATCATTCTTCTCTGCAACTCAAATGGAGGAAGCTGTCTAATTCTTAGAAATTTAGACATTAGTCTAGTCATTTAGCACACACACACGAAAAAAGACCTGACTCAATCGGCTCTCCACATTTTGGTAATTTGAAAGGACATAACGGAATTTTATTTTAATGGTAATTGCAAACTCATGCAGAAAATGTAAATGCACATTTCATGATTAGCTTACAGCATAAACTATGGCTTCTATTAATGTATTCCAATTTGTAATTCTTTTCACAGTATGAGATTTGAAAGCTGTGATTAAAATTAATTAGGTTAAGTAAAGTTTATCCCCCCTGAGCACTGCTCTTGGGAAAAAGCAGGAGGAAAAAGCGAACTGCGTCTGGCTCTGCAGGAAGCTGTGTCTTCACGAGAAGTGGGCTGACTTCTTTTCTCCCCACAGAGGTTGCATGCTGAGTATTTGGCGTATCTCAAGCACCATGTATCACCTCAAGGAGCTAATTGAATCATTAAACTATTCTTTGTGGCTCACAAAACCACATAGGCTGTGACTACATCATCTTCAAATAAGGATATTACGTAGATCCATCAATTGTTAAACATGATAAATCTTGGGGGGAAACCTATACATCTGATAAACCTAAGGCAATGGAGGCCACCCAGCATTCAGGGCTGTACAAAATGAGGGAACAATAATAAAGATTAACTAATTAACCCCTGAACAGAGCTCTCTGCTTTGCACATTGTCTTGGATATTACCTCCCTTGACCTGAACAATCCTGATTAGGAATCTCTACTGTTGTCCCATTTCAGAGATGAGGGCACAGATGTTAAGTGAGATGTCCAGGACTGAAGAGTGCTGGAGATTAGAGCCAGGTCTTCTAAGGTCCTATCCTACACTCTTCCTATGGTTCAGCTCTACAGCTACTGAAAATAAAACCAAACTTTGAATGGATGCCTGGTCTCTGTTTTCACAATGTTGACATTCACAAGCTGAAATTCATTACTAAGTCTCACATGATATGAACTATGGCAAAGGCTAACGGCTCCAGAAATGGTGTCATGCATCCCAGGAAGTAGAGCATAAATTTGGAGGGAGGGCCAAGACAAGACAGAGTAAAAAGCTGACATGGGGACGCTCTACTGCAAAACATGTGTTTGCAGACTATTAACTCTTAGAAAGGATTTTGAACCTATTTCTTTAATGCATCTCCCAAATTTTGTGTTTCAGGGAGACTTGGTACATTGCGGAGTAAAACTCTGGTTTAACTGTTGCAGAGTCTGGGAGAAAACCACCCACAGAGAACAAGGCCAAGTGAGCATTGATTGGTATTGTTAAGGTAGCTCATTCAAGGGAAAACCCCCACATTCTGAAACCAAGCTGTCTTCAGAAATAAAGAATATTTTCCTGAAATTAAGGAATTAAATGAAAGACTTTTTTAAAAATTTAATTTAATTTTTGTTTAATTTTGATATCATTAATCTACAATTACATGAGGAACATTATGTTTACTAGACACCCCACCACCACCAAGTCTCCCCCCACATACCCCATTACAGTCACTGTCCATCAGCGTAGTAAGATGCTATGGAGTCACTACTTGTCTTCTCTGTGTTGTACAGCCCTCCCCATGCCCCCCTCATTATACATGCTATTCGTCAGGCCCCCTTTCTTTTCTCCCCCCCACCTATCCCTCCCTTCCCACCCATCCTCCCCAGTCCCTTTCCCTTTGGTAACTGTTAATCCATTCTTGGGTTCTGTGATTCTGCTGCTGTTTTGTTCCTTCAGTTTTTTCTTTGTTCTTATACTCCACAGATGAGTGAAATCATTTGATACTTGTGTTTAAATGAAAGACTTTTTTACATAATAGTCCAAAAGAAGAACAAACAGCATGTGCTTAGAAGTTGGAGAACACAGTTGTGCTGTGTGGGGGAGTGGAGGAGGCCTCCAGGCAAGAGGCAGAGTTGACTCTGTGTTAAAGGAAAGGAGTATCTTTGTTGTCAGACTTTTCCCTTCCCCACTGAAAATGTCCACTCTCACAGCACCATAGAAATTAGAGGTAAGGGGGATCTTAGAGAGTGTTTTGTCCAGCCCCTCCCACTCACCCCCAATTCATAGCAGCAAGCAGAAGCTCAGAGACTCACATCAACTCGGCACGGGCTCCCTGCTCTGCCCTGTGTTCGTCTGCTTAATGTAAAGCCCTCCCTGTAAATCCCTTGGAGTATAAGCAATATTAAGTGTGGGAGAACCTTTCAGGGAGCTCTAAATGCTGCTGCTTGGGTCTTGCGTTCCTACCTCCCAATCAGCAGAGCTGGACTGACTTGGAGCAGGAGGTAGAGGTTACAGTTTCCAGCTTTGAGGTCAGACATCACATTTTCACAACTTTGCAGAACTGGAACTCTGGACAAAATATTTAACCTCGCTAAGCTTTAGTTTCCTTCTTAAAAAATAGAATCAACTCACAGTGCTTTTGAGAGGAGCAAGTGCAGCCATGAAACCTTTGTAAAGGTGAAGCACTCTGTAAACTTTAACTGATTTCACATTAACATTACTAGGACAAATTAACTCTTCTGAACTTGGTTGATGAGTTTGAGGCTTTAGAAACAGGTAGATCCACTTCTAATGAGACTGTGGCCTTGAGGACATTAGTCACCCGTCCTAGCCTCAGCTTCCTTGAGCAGAGGGGCGCTCACAGTGTCTCAGGATTGCTCTGGGGAGTCAGCGATACAATGTATGTAAATGCACCGGTAATGCCTGTGTCCAGGAGATGCTGGGGAGCTCTGCATCCCTACTTCAGCAAATCATGACTTGAGTCCTCTCAAGGGAATCAAAAGTTTTGGTAACACAGGGCAAGAAAGCTAGTGGCCTCTGTGTCCCAGGTTCTCTGCTGTGGGTGGCCAAGCCCTCCCGAGGCGCCCCCGAGGAAGGTGTCATTTGAGAAGCCAGTCCTGGCTCTTCCTAAGGCCTTGACTCCTTCTCTGGCAGGTGTCTGCTTCATCTCTGAATTTGTGTGGGGGCTTCAGAAGGTCTGCCTTGTCTGTCCAGCTTCTCTTATCAAACCCCAGCTCACGAGATTCAACCCCCCTGCCCTAACTACAGCTCTCAGAGCCAGAGAGAGGATCCAGGCCTACCCAGACTTGTGGTCCCCAAAAGGGGCTGCACTCCCTCTAGGGCATAGACATAATGAAGCATTATATATTCATTTCTCATCCTTTTAGGATATCTGTTTTTGTACGTGTTCTATATTATACATGCTATAGTGATATACTACTGCATATATATATATACTTAAATATTCATAATGAGGTGAATGTTGAAAATGATTTTACAGACAGGGGTGCATAATTAAGCAGGTTTGGAGACCTCTACTCCAGCAGTCAGCTGGAGATGCAGGACACAGTGTGGCATAGCCAGCCCTGTGAAGAACAAGGGGCAGGAGGCCAAGCTTACGGGAGCCCATTTAGGCTTGCAATATCTAGGATTCTGGGATAATTTTGAGAGAGAAGAGAGGGGCTGAGCGTGACAGGAAGTTGTTCTGAACATGCCTCCACCCAGGTCACACAGGAATGCGCAAGACTAGGGCTGAGGCTGGGGAGACCAGCTGGGCCCTTGGTTTCTGCTTGGGGGGCCCAGACCTCAGGATAAACCCAGTGTGTCCCGCCATCGATGCACCTTGAGATTCGTGCAGTCCATCGCATGAAGTTCTATCCCGGTAAGTGGGATGCTGTGAATAGCAGGGGTCTCCCCGACTCTACTGTTAACTCCCCCCATGAGCACATCCCGGGCTGGAACATTCCTTTTTTGTTGTTTGCGTTTGGTTTCTATTATCAGGAATGCCAAGGGCCATAGTCCTGCACTTCCTGGGGAAGAAAAGGCAGTTGGCTGGTTGGTTTTACTGAAGAGTGTGTGTGGGGAGAACAGAGGCAGAATCCAGGTGAAGGGGGAGCAGGATGTTAGGAAGGGGAGAACACCACACCGTTTACAAAGGGTCCTCACACTCCAAACTCACAACCCCCAAAACCCCAGGTTTGTTAGCTTCCGTTTTTCTAAGAGAAAATGGAAGGTTTAAGACAGTTCCCCAAAGTTGTACAGTGAGCTAGACTCAAATAAGCCTTTATACTCCTTTGGCCCTACCTTGTATCTCACAGCGTTTCCGTGCTTTGGGGGCATGATGAAATATTAAATTAAATTAAATTGGGGTATTAACTTGCAAAACTGAATAAAATGTTCATGAGGGTTCTTGGTGAAAACTGCCTAGCTGGGTCTGACCGCAGGGTGGGGAATTCTTCCCAGACGGGTCTTGCTCTTTGTGAACACTAGGTGGCAGTAGAGACACAGCCTTCCAGGGACCCCCTTCCCATTGATAATGAGCGAGGCTTCCTAACCAGGAGGGGGTTAGTCATCCTAGGACTCCAGTGTTGTGGTATCAGCTTCAGCGTTTGGTTATCTGGAGTTTTCTCTGTGCTCCCCAACCTCACCAGTGGCTGCGTAGTTTTGCTGGGGAGATGCTGCTCTGGGACCTTCTGCTGAAGTAAATGCAGTGAATGAGGGAAAAGCTTAACTGGATTCCCCACCCTTTGAATACTGAGGAATTGACACCCTGGGCTGCCAGGATCCTAGAAGGATACTTCTCAGGTCTCCTGCCTTGTGCTGCAGAACCAGATCCTCAGGCGGCGTAACAGCCTGGCCACCGTCAGAGTTGTGCCCAGCTAATGTGTTCTACTGAGGAATTCTTTGGCGAGTCGGAGCAAGAGGCCAGAATTGGAGGGTCTGGGCTGGTGGTGCCCTCACCCGGCAGGCTGGGACCGGTGGGAAGTTCCCGCAGGCCCGTCTCAGCACAGGGTCAGCAAGATGGGCCCATCCCGAAGGCCAGGCAGGCTTAGCAAGGATCAGTTTTGATCCCAGCAGACGGGGACACCATGGCGGTCCAGACGATGAGGCCAGAGGCTCAACAACGACGGAACAAACGTGCAGATTCTCCCACGTGCTCATCAGATATACGCTTCTTGGTGAGTTTTTATCAAATCTGGTTTGATCAAAGGGTAATCTCTGCTTCTCCCTTGCGCCTCTGAATGGAAACCCTACAACGGTCCATTTGGGAATAAGATAGTGCGAGTCCAAGGATCTTGATTTCATTCATGGAAACACATCCTGGAATTACAAATCTTCCTCTAGGTTTATTTCCCAAAAGCTTGCTCATGGTGACTGTCACTGGTCAGCATCAAAATGAGAACAAAAGGACAATGTGGTGAGTTTTTCATAGAGCTCCATTTATTCGACTTAGGAGATAATCCCTAATTTTGAGATTCTGTCTCTCTTCTTTCTTTGTGGTTGAAATGTTTCTCTTAGGAAGCCATGGAAGTTGATGTATATGTCGTAATGATATTTCCTGGCAAAATAAAAACTTGGCAAGCCTATGGTCTGCTCCCCTATTCTTCATAAACATTTAACGGGTTAAAATCAGGGAACCCCAGCTCTCCAGTCGTCAGTCCTCAAACTTCGTTCACCTGACCATGTTAGGAATGTGTCACATACTGCCACCTAGTGGTCATCCTAGCTCACATTCACTGACTCCTCCCTTTGAGAACATAAATGGTTCGCGAGTGCACACGTGCGCGTGTGGTGTGTGTGTGTGTGTGTGTGTGTGTGTGTGTGTGTGTGTGTACTCAGGTGTCAACAAGCAAGATGTGTTAGCATTGGAAAAATGCAGGTTTTGAAAATTGTGTAGAAATATTCAGAGCGAATAGAACTCCTACTCCAAATCCACGTGGGCAGAATTAAAAGCAGGTGTGTGGGATCAGCATTCTGTATTTTTCCAACATGTATGTTTCCAACAACCAAAAGGGCAGCAGTATAGAAACGTTCGTGCTCAAGAGTCCTATCAGCTAACAAGACGTGAGAGGCTGTAGGGGAAAAGCTTTGAAGACTCAACGTGAAACGAACGTGTTCCCGGTTTAAGTCATACCTTTGAACAAGAGGCATCCCTTCCAACTCTGGGAGGGCCCATCAGCCTTTCGGAAAGAAGTCTGAATATAACTACTCGTGTTTACCAACAGGGTGTGTTCAAAGAACTCAGCGAAGACAGCAGCCAGTAGTGAAAGGAAGAAACTGCCAGAGTTCAGAGTCGTTCCAGTGCCCTGGCTGTCCTGGGCTCTGGATTCCCAGGGCCGACTCGTGCCCCTTTCGGTTTGCTCCCGGGCTGGCTGTCTTCCGGGCTCTGTGCTCCAGGACAGCTCTGCACCCCTTCGGTCTGGCTCATAGCAGGTGCTCAATACACATCTCATGAAACAAACTGTCCCGAGCAGGCATAATCTATTTCTTGCATTCATTCTATACGTATTCATTCCACAGTGCCTGCTATGATGTAGGTATATGCTAAGTACTGAGATCAACAATACAGTTAGAGCTTTTATAAAAAGATCCCTCCTTTTTATAGCTTGTAGCAGGCCGAATCAAGGACCCACCAAAGATGTCCCATCCTAATCCCTGGAACTTGCGAGAATGTTGTTGCCCTACAGGGCAAAGGGGCTTTGCAGATGTGATGAAGTTAAGGATCTTGAGATGGGGAGATTATCCCGGGTTATTTTAGAGGACCCAGTAGTGATCCCCAAGGTTCTTCTGAGAGGCCACAGTGATGCAGGACCACAAGCTGAGGGATACAGGCAGCCACTGGCAGCTGGGATAGGCAGGAAGCAGACCCTGTCCTGGAGCCAACGGGAGGCCCACAGCCCTGCTGACAGTTTGCTTCTAGCCCAGAGACTGATTTTAGACTTCTGACCTCCAGAACTAGAAGATAATCAATCTGTGTTGTGCTTCAAGCCACTCGGTTTACGGTTATTTGTTACAGCAGCAACAGGAAATGCTGATTAAACGTTTTGCATAATGTTTAACAGGCATTTAAAACCTAATCCCAATAACTTGTGACAATGAGGGAGTGTGGAGTGATTAGCTCATTCACTTTATTGTCTCTCCACAGATTGCCCTAAAATTCATTCTTCTCTTTGCCAGAGTACCAGTCTGAGGCTATCTTTTCTGGGATAGCAGGAATTCACTCTGTAGCTTCTGTCAGGTCCAGAATCTTCAAAGGCTTATAAAAAAAAGAAAATTTGAGTGACGAATCCCAGCCTATAATGACAACTTCTACTTAGGAAGAACATTGCTTCTTAATTGCCAAACAAGGACAACTTTGTTTTCCGGTCATGGCACCCTTAAGAAATAGAGAGGGGACCTTATTTTCATCCCACTTCCCCAGTGGGGAAACTGAGGCACGGATCTGCTCAAGTGTGCTTCGCCACCCAGGAGCAAGAATATGAGCTCAGCTCTTTTGACACCTCAGCCAAGTGTGTCCCCTTGACTTCAGTTCACTGTTTCCCAAGGCATTAAAAAAGGGAAATAGGCATTGAACACGAAGCTGGAGGGAGACAGATTACAAGAGGGAGATGGAGGAATTAGGAAGACTAAACGTCAGAACCTATGGAATAACAGACGCCAGTTTTTAAAGTAAAACTTGGGAGGAAAATTTGACAATTGGATGAGTTTCATTCTGAAACTCATTTAACCCGAAAAGTCAAAACGAAACTTCAGGGATGCGAACCCACAACAATCAAACTAAAAACAAGTTTTCACAGGCGCGCTGCAACACTAAATAGAGTTTTTTCAGATAGACCCACTCACCTCCCAATTCATGACTTTTTAGACCTATTTCAAACATTATTTTTAAAAAGAATGCCAACCAAAAGAAAAGCAGTGTTGTGTGGGAGGTGGAGTAAAGTTAGGCATGTATTTTAGGGGGCGATATTTCTGTTACACCCCCCCCCAAAACCATCAAGATGTTTTTAAATACCATTTGTGGTCACCTATGCTGGTGATATTTTCTAAATGTGGTCCAAAGAAGATGACTGAAGGTTTGTGCATTTGCCCCAGGAGGAAACTGAACACTGGCAGTGCCTTAGTATAGGGCCTGCAGTCACGTTATTTCTGACCCATTTCACTCATGCTCTTGTATGAACCACTACACGTCCTGACACAAGAACATCATTAAAATTGGAAAGCAAAGGACCTGCCTTTACCTTCTTCTGCTTATCCCACCTCACCTGTGTGCCCAGGAGGAGGAGGAAGAAGGAGGGGCAGGAGTGACAAGTCTCCTGGGAGTCACCTGTGGCCTGAGGGTTACCCCATAAAGATGGCCTCTCGGGTTACTCGGCATGTGGTGAGGGCTTTGAACCAGGACATCTGAACTGCTGAGCAATTTCTTATTAAAACGTGAACACCGGAGCGTCCGCTGGAGCTTTAGGCTTTTATTTGTGGTGGGTTGTTTTCCTGCCACAGTTGTGGTTTACCGTCTACCTGAGTGTTCAAAACTGCTTTGCAGAAACCAGTGGCTCCACTTCAGATTTGGCACATTTTCTTCCCTGCCCAGTGACACGTCCTGCTGTGTATCTCCCTCCAGGCCATGCTGTGTCCCCAGCAGAGTAAGAATCACCTAGCAAACAGGCACCAATGTTATCAGACATTTACATAGTGTGAGTTTCCAGAAATGGTCATTTAGAGAAAACTAAGACAGTTCTCCAGATTGCTGTGCAAAGATGATTCCCCAAAATGGACAACAAAAATCAATCTTAAAACCAGGCAGCCCAAGAAAGGAATTCTTATCACAGAATTTTGTGACCCATGCCCAGGAAGTTTTTCTAAGGGAATAATGATGAATACGTAAAAAAAATGTTCAAAACTAAAGTCACAAGGATGTTTATTAGGAACTTATCTATAATAAAAAATGGGAAAAGTCTAAATAGCCAATAGGCTATTTGTTGAATAAATTATTCATCAGTACCTAATCATATTATTGCCATAATCAATAGTTACCATTATTGAATGCTTAGTATGTCCTAGATTTTGTGCTAATTGCTCTATGCATGTTATCACATTTAATCCTTAAAACACCGCAGGTGCTTACATCCAGAGAGATAAAATTTCTTATCCATGAATATGGTATAGTGAGATAGTGTCCCCTGAAAAGTCATGTCTATCTGGAACCTCTAAATGTGACCTTATTAGAAATAGGGTCTTTGCAGAGGAATTAACTAAGGATCTCAAGAAGAAATCATCCTGGATTCGTCAATGACTGGTCTCTGAGAAACAAAAGAGAGCGATCTGAGACACAGGGTAGAAATCTGTGTGAAGACGGAGGCGGAGGTTGTAGAGATGCATCCTATCAGCTGAGGAAAGCCCAGGGTTGCTGGCAGCCTCCAGAAACTAAAGGAGAGAGGCAGGCATGCAACAGATTCTCCCTCAGAGCTCCAGAAAGAACCAATCCTGCTGACACTTGGATTTCATACTTCTGGGCTCCTAAACTACGAGAGAATAAGTTTCTGTTGTCTTAGTCAAGCCCGTTTGCAGCAGTTTGTTACGGCAGCCCCAGGAAATGAATGCAAACAGGGAGTAGGTCACCCAGGATTTGAACCCAGGCTGACTCCAGGACCAGAGTTGTCCCCCTGTGCTATGCAGCCTCTCAGAGCAGGGCTTAAGATCGAATGTATAATGTCACGTTTGCATTAACATTTGAATATATGCATAGACAAGAACTGGAAATATATACAGCAAAGTGTTTATTTCTGAGTAGTATGAATCCAGATGGATTTTAATCTCCTTCTTTTGCTTATCTGCTTTTTCTTTTCTCAGCATTGCAGGGCAATATTTTTCATGGTAAGATACACATGAATGTACATACGAGTAAAGGGCATCAGGCTGCACCTTGCTCTCACATGGTTCGGGCAAAAAGCTAATAAATATGTATATACATGGAGAGAAAAGGATAAAGCAAATGTGGGGAAATGTTAACCTTTGGGGAATCTGGATCCAGGGTATATGGGATTTCTTTGTACTACTCTTACAAGTTTTCAGAAATCTGAAATACTTTCAAAATTGCAAAGTCCTCCTCTGCCCCTGAAGAAGGGTCCTAACATGGAAGATGCTCAAAGTTGAAACAGAAATGCATGTATGTACACAAATGTCAAGACACTGCCAGCGAAGTGTCTTCCAAGAATCAGAGAAGTTTATTTGAGGAATAAAAGGGAATATGTGCAATACAGCAGAGATGACTCTTAAAGGGAAAAAAAATACAGAGCAAGGCAGAAAGAGACAGAGTCAGAAGTCACAGGAGAAGGTGATACCCCAGCCAGTCCCCACTGAGTGACTGCCGTAGACCCAGGACAGGCTGTGCAGCCTCACTCAGTTCCCTAGGGCTACTTTTTGCACACGCTTGAACCCACGTGATGTAGGGCCAGGCCTGGACAGGAGTCAGAGGAGGGAAGGAATGAGGCTCAGATCATCTTTACAGGCCCTTCAAGCTCTGATGGCAGCTTGGAGCCCCTGGTTAGTCCTTTCCCAGAAGGTGGTTGTTAATAGCTACACATACTACAACTTTTTTAAAAAATGGATAAGCTAGAAAAAGGTTTCATGGTCTTTTCAAAATGTAAAATAATTAACAGGCCACTTGATGATTTTATTTTAGTAGGACAGAAATTCTAATTGTGTGCCAATTTTAAAGCTCACTTGCAACCAATGTGTCTAGTTTACCATCTGGGCAAATACAGGGAACAGTATGTCCATAACTGGGACTTATCTAAAGGGAAAAAAGCCACATGACTAAATGGCATTATTTCACATGATCCATTTCTTGAACGTGAATTTCTATAAAAATCTGGGACCATTACAAAATGTAACTGGCACGGTTTCACTTGTATACAAGATAATGTGCAACCGAGCTAGTTCTCATCCATTTGAAGGAACTGCTTGCTCCTTCCACGCCAAGGTTGGTGAGGGCCAGGGCTGGTGAGAATGGGTCTTACTTACGAGAAGCCCCACCCTCACTCTCAAGCCGCACAGATCATCATGATTTGGCAAAAGCATATTGAAGATATTATGTGCACCTAATCAAGTCAAGGAATAAAAGGCCTGTTTGGATTCCGTGCTCAAGTGGAATTGTTTCACATTCAGCATTGCTTTGTCACAAAGGTTTGCTAATTGTTCCAATGTGCAGTGCCAAATAATTTGTGCCTAGTAATTCCATAACTGTTTGTATTTCTGGGTCCCTACAAAGCAATTTGACTTCACAGTGCCTCTACTTAGCCATTTGGAGGGAAAAGATCTCACGGAGAGCACGGGCAGAGAGTCCGCCGTGCTGCCATCACTGGTGCGTACTGGGAATATCCCTGGCGATTGACAATAGCACGGCGATGTGGCAGCTGCCCAGGGTGCCACCCACGGACCAATTCAAATAGAATTACCAGTCAGTGGGCGGGTGTCTGGGTGGGAAGTTGGTTGTGTGCATGCAATTTTTTTTCTAATATATTTAAAACTACAAATGGGAAGATTCCCTTTTTGGCCTTTCCTTAATGGAAAGAAAAGCAGCCTCTTGGTAAGATTCCAGACTGTCAGCCCCACCTCCACTTGAAGTTCTTTGAACCCTTTTCCACCAGTTTTATTAATCTTTTCTGCTTCAAGCCATCATCACGGGGCACAAAGAATGTGTCTCTTTGAGACCTAAACCTTCCTTTTAAAGGAAGCTATCTTCCCAAAGCCTGGCCTGGCTGCGGCATTTCGAATTTTTGTTGTTATTTTGGAGGGTAACGGCAATAGAACTGATACTTGTGCATGAAGCATGACCCAGGGATGGTAACAAACCCTGAATCCAAGGGAGTTTGGGATCATTTAGGTTGTCAGCCTTAACAGGCAAGTATCTGAGGAACTGGCAACGTGGATTAAGACACTTGCATACATCCTAGACCACTAGACACACAATCTTGAGGGAAGGATTGAAGCCAGCTGTGGATGAGTTTTTATTCGCCTTGAACATAAAGTTAAAGCCTTTCTCCTGACTGTCTCCTCTACCCAAACTCAGCCACAAGAGGCTGCAGTCAGGAGACTCAAAACCCAGCAGAGCGTCCGAGGCCCCACAGTGGCCCCTAACCCGAGGCATTTAAGACAACACTGCTTGAACACGGAGCCCCAGCCGTCTGTCTCAGACGTTTGTGGTTCTCAGCGCTCAGAGGGGACGGAAGGGAACCACAGCCGAGCCAGGGCGTCAGTGAGGCCACACCAGCCTCTGACTCTAGTGACTCAACCAGACCTCAGTTTATCCGTCTATATGGAGAATATCTATATGGTAAGTGCTCCTTAAATGACAGCGATCCTGGCCCAGCGAGAGTGGGTGCCCGGGGAGGTGGACGGAAGAATGCAGATGCTGGGACTCCAGCACACCCACACCCCCACCCCGCTGCACGGCAGCCCTTCCTCCACCCCCGCCCCACAGCCCCTTCTGGAGTCCTGGGTGCACAGCGGGAGCTCGGTGATGGAGAGAAATGGGAGGTGGGAGTGGGAGGAAAGGCCCTGAATGTGGGACTCAGGCGAAGGCAGAACTGATCAGCGCTGGCATTTGAAGGGGAAGGAAATTGCTAAACAAAACAAACGTGGTGTTTACTACCACAAAAGGAGGCCAAAACATGAACCAGCTCATACAAAACACAGGAAACTGTGAAAAATATGTAAAAAGGGCACTGCTTTCTTTTTTCTTCTGAAAGATTTAAAACAGTTCAAAAACGTCTTCCTTCGCTCTCACTGCCCCTCATGTGGAGATGCTCCCAGCAGACCAGGCTGTGGCCCCAGCCACATGCCAATTCCTTCCCCTTCTCCGAAAGGTCCCCTGCTCTCTCTCGGGGATAGGGAACCACGACATCACTGATCTCTCTAGCAGTTCTAGTTAATGTCTCTGGTCAAAAAAAGCAGACTGATTGTAGCCGCAGGACGTCTGTTTGTTAATCGTCTTCTTACCAGTGCCTAGAACCACGGGGGAAATGCTAGTATAGTGAATGAAGAAACACCACTATGTATATATTCTGAGTTTATCGATATGATACAGAGTTGCCAGAATAAAGGCAAAGGAAATGCTCAAAGAAAAAAATAAGTAAAAAAAAATAAAGTTAAAGCCTTCCTTCTGGAAATGATGCTAACATGGAGCTTTCCTTGTCAAAAATAGCTAATACTTTCATGAGCTTGGCTGAGACTGTTTTCATATTTGAACTCAGTGCCCTTAACCTCCACACATTCTCAGGACTGCGTTCTTCTAGGCTGCCTTAGAAGCAGGTGGAGACAAGGTTCTTGGCAATTCTTTGTATAGTAATTACACGCAAGGACTGTGTATGTTGTGTCTGAAGAATTCTAATTTTTCCATTTCCTGAAGAAGAAATCTAAGTCAGAAAGATGGTGTTCCTGATGGTCTATACACTGAGTTCAGTGTCTGGGGCAAAGGCCTCCTACAGGACCACTTGCTTCTCAAGGTTCTCAGACAGTGGTGGCTTTTGAACCTGCATTCATGGTAATGGTCACCAGCTAAGCAAAGGTGCTTGGCTCAAGGGGGTGGCTCCCCAGCTCCAGTGTGCATAAGAACCATCCTGCAGGGGTGGGTTACAAATGGGAGCTTTGGAACCTCTGCCCAGGTAAAACTCTGCAAGCCAGGAGGGAATGTGCATTTTTAACACATAGTCTAGGTCATTCTGTTGCAAGTAGTTTGCAATGAGAAACACTGTCCTAAAACTCTAGTGGAGAATATTTGGACATGTGTCTAATTCACAGTTTTTTAGCCTTCAGAGTTTTCATTCAGAATTCTACTATTATTTCAAATATTTTTCTGGATAAAAAACTATAAGACATCAAAAGGTACTCAAAATCATTAGTCATTAGGGAAATGCCATTGAAAATTATGATGGGAACACGACTATGCACCCATTAGGATGCCCATAATAAAAAGGACTGACAACACCAAATGTAGACGGAGAATGTGGAGAAACTGAACCCTCACATATTGCTGATGAGAATGTACAATGGTAAAAACACTTTGGAAAAAAGTTTGGCAGTTTTTTTTTAAAAGTTAAACATATACTTACCATATGATCCAGTTATTTCTATTCCTAGGTATATACTCAAGAGAATGAACACACGGGTCCACACAAAGACTTGGACATGAATGTCCAAGGCAGCATTACTCACTGTTGCCCCAAATGTCCATCTACCAGTAAATGGATAAATCAGATGTGATATACTCATAACAATGGAGTATTATTCAATATTTGTAAAAGAAGGAGCTGCCGGTACAATGTCCAGCAGAACAATACGGATGAGCTTCAAATACATTATGAGGAATGAAATAAGCCAACCCAAAAGACTGCAGATCGTATGATTCCACTTAAATAAAATTTCTAGAAAAAGCAAATCCGCAGAGATAGAAAATAGATCAGTAGCTGCCTGAGGCTGGGAGCAGGATTGACTATGAACCAGCAAAAGGGAACTTTGTAGCCAGATGGAAATGTTCTAAAGCTGGACTGGAGAGATGATTGCAGAACTCTAAAAAATGGCAGCTGATTGGTATGTGAGTGAATGAATCAGTTAAAATCATTTCCAAATATTTATGAGATGGTGTTCAAAGAAGCATATACCTACACAGGATTAAGAGCCTTCTGCACTTCATCATCAACAGCAGTCCGGCGTCAGTGTCCTTACAGGAGGTTTTCCCCTTTCAGCTCACTGTGACTCACAGTTTCAGCCTCAGCCTTTGCCAGCTTATCCCCAACTTCCCAGCTGCTCTCAGCTTTTCTCCTCCTTTGCCACCACTAGACTCTTTCTCTTGAGGCTAACAGGCAATTTTGACCTTTCAGCTTTCTTAACAGGCACGAAGGATGTTCCACCATTCTCTCTGACTCATCTGCTTTCTTTTCCATGTGGCAAGAGAAGAAAAGAGAGTTTTCAGTCCCGTCGTATGTCTCTGTGTCAGCAATTCAATGGTTCCCTTGGCAACCATCTCTGGTGCTGCCAGCTTTCCGATACACACTGCCTTCCCAAAGAGCTTAGAGTCACAGAATCTCCTGGTTCATGCCAGAAGCAGTCTTCTAGGAAGGCCAATATCTCTTCTAGAGAAAACCATTTTTAAAACAATATTCAAACAAAACATACCATTTTTAGACAAAGGTGATAACAGGGACAGCGTGGAGGAGATGATGCCTCTCCGGGTCATTTGCATCCACGGAGATAAGGCGTGTGCTCAGCCACAGACTCACTGTCCCCTCCCGGCCAGTGGATGTGATGGGTCCCAAGGGAATTCCGAAGTGGACAGGAGGGAGAATCATGCCAGATGGAAGCCATTCAGCGACTTGCATTTGCCAGTGGAAAGACTCAGGCATTATTTTTGCATTAAAACTGTTTGTTCCTGATTTAGCATTTTTCCACCTGACTCCTAATGGGTTCATAGTGCCTTCGATGTATTTCTACAACCACGTGAACACTAAGACCAAGGATAGCTTAAAAGTGTGGTTTCCTTTATTATTCCAGCCATTCTTTATTCTCCAGGAGGAATCTGTAACTTTTTTTTCCTTAAAAAAAAAAAGACACATTTCCTATGTTGACCACTGTTCCAGAAGCAAGGGTGTCTCAGGCAATGGAAATCATCCAAATTCTTTCTCAAGAAAATATTTCCCAATCACACAGAGAAGGATTTGGAGTTTGTTGTAAATCTATTTCACAGGTGCATCTACAGGAATAAAAATCACTCAGTTACAACTCAATAGTTTCTTTTTTAATTAATGAGTGAACAAGTGTTTTATCACTTATTTGAGACCACAGGAGATTTTCGGCATTTCAGAACACCTGTAATTCAAGCAATTGATACCAAATATCTTTAACGAACCTCTGCTGAACATTATGTACACTAGTGGTTGGATATACCGCTTACAAGACTTTGGTCCTTGCTTCATTTTAATATGTGTACATGTTTGGGGTTTTGCTTTTTAAACTCTTTGTTTCAACTTTTCCTTTAAACCAGTTCTGTTCATAATGTAGGCTGGTATATTAGCCTGAATTAAGCAGATTTTCCTGTATATAAATCACTTTTTAAAGAACTGTTAACACAGACGCCATTGAACCATTGGGCTTGTTAAAAGGGAGGACACCTCTTGGCGTGTTTTATAACCTTCCAGGAGAGAGACTCATGGTCTGCAAACATGTGCTCTTGCTGCTATAGCTGCCGGGGATCAGCTCTGCGGCATGAATGTCCCTTACGGAGTCTTTCAGGGGGTTCTGAGAGGTCACATTTAAGGCCAGTTTGCTCCCTGGATAAATACTATGTCGCCAAGAATGAAGCATTCAAACCCTAAGTTAAGGCTCTGAACCCACTCAGAAGGCCCTAAGGGTACAATTCCCAGGTGACTCATCCCCAAGAGCCTAAGGGTAAACACCTCTCACCTTTCCCCTCACAGAGATGAAGATCTATTTACTTTTCAGTTCAGAAAAAGAGTCATAACAATTTGAGCTTGGCTCGGAGGAATCAGAAACATTTTGTTTTATAGTGACAAAACAGGAGCAGAAGTCTTCTTGATGCCTCTATTCTTAGCGAGAACCGTCACTTCAAGACGCAGGCAGGCCAATGGGCTTGGATGTAAGTTGTCACTGTGCTGTGAAGAATGGGGTTTTTCTCTTTCACATCCTTGGGGATCAGTTTCCCTGCCTGCCAGAGGGGCAGCGGGGTGAGTGCCCCCCGAGGCCTCCCGTGTCTGTGATCTCCGTCTCTGTCTGCCTTCTTCCTGCGGTAACGCCGCTTGCAGGGCGTCTGCACCAGCTGTCCAGACCTGCCTCCTGCTTGCTTTCTCTGGGAGCCAAGCGCCTCTCACGTCCACGGTCCACACGATCCAGTTCACACAAGCCTTTCTTCTCCCCACCATCAACGTCCGCGTAGGTGCTACAGGGACGAAGGAAGGAATATACACAGACACGTACACGTCAATGCGCGCATATATAAAAACGTGTGTTCTGGGAAAGAGTCAAGGGCCCGAGGTGGCCCAGAGCTCAGCGCTCTGCGTCTCCCAAGGTGACTGAACTCGGCAGGAAGTGACCCCGTCAACATCCTGCTCGGTCAGGGGCTCATCGCGCATCCTGTTCCTGGCTGGGGAGGCTTGCCTGCCACAGCCTCGCTTTCTAGGTTGGATGGCCAACTGGGGAATCTCTGAGCTGCAATTTCTCTTTCAAAATCAAGCTGCAGGGCAGCTTATCGCAGGGATGGGCATGTCGCCAGCCCCAGTCTCAGGCTCGCAGCCTGCCTAGGCCCTCAACAAGAGCTGCGTGGTAACAACCTGTATGTCCAGTGGAAATTTGCCCAGAGGTGGGGTTCGACGGGAGAGCCTCCAGCTTCTCTTCTTCCAAAGCTGGCCAGTCATGTTACAAACGGTCTTACTGGTCTCACGGTTTTGACACTCATTCTGAAAACAAGCAACAGAGGTCTCCCCGTGCTCTTGTCTCCCCACTTTCTCTGGCCCGTTGAAACAAGTCAGAACCATGAAGGGTCCCAGGCTAGAGGGAAGCTTCAAGGCTGTGCCTGGGAGTCAGTTTTCCAAGGGACAAATTGACTTGTGGCTGTGTGACTACCAAGACAATACAGATGTTCATCATAGAAGATGGGTTTCCGGACTGAGGGGAGGGGCACCAGGCCGTGGAGGGTGAGGGAGAGGACAGGAGGGGGGCGACCAAAGCAGAAAGGGAAACCTAGAGACCACACTTACAAATGCCTATAAATTCATGTAGACATGCATATATCAAATTATATTAAAAGATGCTCTTTTAATTTGGAAACTGTAGAATAGTTCCAGGAAAAAATAAAACACACAACTTCACCTCCTAGAGAGAACTGTTGCTAAAGCTTGTGTTTTACTTTTTGTTTGCTTGTACACAAGTGGGGTCTAACCTTTAGTACTAATAACCTGTTCTCTTTCCAGTTAATAATAATAATATCACAGACTGCTTTCATGTTTAGTTGCTGAGGGCCCAGGGTAGGGCCCTCCTTACACCGCTCCGGTATCTGACGAGTGACTCCTTAATGACTTTATGATTTGATGATGGATCGTTGGGTTGCAGCCTGTGTTCGGAGATGGACTCGCTCAGTCCTCAGATCAGAGGAAGTACAGCCTTCCGGATCCCGAAGGGACCAGAGTGACCAGGGAAGTCAAACCCCTCATTTTGCAGATGGAGCACCGAGGTCTGAGTCAGGCAAACACAGCACTGGGTCTGCATTCATTGCTCCTGGTCTCTTTTGCCCACCCCCTGCTATGCGTGCAAGCCTGAAAAGGTTTCCCTTCCGAACACCCCACAGGAGGATTCAAGGTGGGCAAGTTTTGTAGCCTCCAGAGGATTTTATTTAGTGGAGGTGCTCGGCCTCACCCAGCAGGAGGGGCCATGCTGGGGTGTCTGAGGGGTCTGCTGGAGGCCCGGCGGCTAGTGTGCATCATGCACCCAGCTGCTCTCGCACAGCCCGGGGGACACCCTGCTGTTCCAGGTGGAGGGCCCTGTGGTGGTGGAGGGGCACCTCTGCTTTTTCTCTGCAGAGCTGGGCCACTTCTCTCCCCATCTCCTCTGCTGCCACCCCATCCAGAGCTACCTTCTCTCTCCTGGGTTAGTGCAGTAACTCCTTCCTGGGATTCCTGCTTCCCCCCTGCCCACCACATCCCCAGCTCCCAGCTCCTAAGATAGCCAGTGGGACCTTTTCCAAACGTAAAACTCTGCTCAAGACCTGCAGTGCTTTCTGTCTTATTCTGGGTCAAAGTTCCTCAGGTCCTCAGGGCCCCTCAGCACCCATTTGCCTCTGTGTCCTCTTCCTCATTTACTTTCTTTTTTGCTCAGTCCTGCCCTACTGGCTTCCTTGATCTTGCTCAGAGTTGTCTCAGAGCCATTACACTTGCTGTTCCCTCTGTCTGGAATGCTTTTCCCGACACAGGCTTGGTTTTGCATTCTGATCTGCTTCTGGCTTCGGCTGAAACATCACATTCTCCGGGTGGGGGATTCCCTGAGAATTTTAAGTGGGGGCCCTACTTAGAATTTTAAATGCTTTCCTTCTAGGAATCCCGGCTCCCTCTTTCCTGATTTAATTTTCCCTAGTCCTTAGCCCTAGGTGACACACCATATTCTTCACTTCTTCCTCATTGTCTATTTCCCTCCAGGAGAACGTGAGCTCTAGGAAGCCTGGGGGTTTTGTCTGTTGGTGGAATTCACCAAAGTCCTTTTGTTCCAAGTTGTAGAAACCAACTGCAAACTGCAGCTGGTTTAGGGGGAAAGGGCAGCAATGTATTACTGGGAGTCACAAAGCCTAAGGGCAGGAGGGAAGCCTGGTCCCCGGAAGGGATCGGGCCCCAGAGGCAGAGCTCTAGTTCTTTTGCTTACCTCTCCCTGTAAGTTGGTCTCCTTCTTCTCTCTCTACATACTTTCTTCTCTCTACGTGTGGCCCCCCACAGCTCCCACTCATTCGGTCAGCTAACATTTGTTGGCTATAGTATGTGCCAGGTGCTGATCGACATGCTCGGGTGTCGGTGAACAAAGCAGAGTCCTGCCTTCAGGGAGTTTACATTCTAGAAGGAGAGAGACTGCAAACAGAATCAGTGAGCACACCCAGTGGCTTATTAGGTGAGAAGAATGTGGAGAAAGAAAAACAGAGCAAAGGAGGAGGATCTGGAGCATGGGGAGGGGCAGATAGGGTGCAGTTTTAAGTATGAGCCAGAATAGACCCCAGTGAGAAGAGAAGATATGAGCAGAGATTTCCAATCACCACAGAGAGTGACTCAGAAAGCCACTTCTAAATCTAGCTTAGGCCAGCAGTACACGGTGGTCCAATCAGCTCTTACTGGAAAGGCAGGGACACAAAAAACCAGCTTGGTTTCTGGGGGCCCACTCCTGTGGATGAGGTGGGAAGGTGAAGGTCATTTGCAGAGAAGGTGAAATTACCTTGAGCTGGAAAGACATCTCTACATGTATCTACCACTCAAGGGATTTAGGGACCCTCTGTTTGTGCCACCAGAGTGCCTGTGTTGACTTTATAGTTAAAAAAAAAAAAGCCACAGTCTAACTGAATTGTTCGGGGGGCCTCACCTGTTGGAGGTCTGTGGTAAACCAGTCTCCCCAGCCTCCCACATGCATGGGAAGGCATTGTGCTGCTAATTTCCTGCTGCATTGCTCACAAGGAGGACTGAGTTGGTAGTATCCCAAAGAAACTTGCTAAATGTGAACTGACTCAGAAAATGAGGCGCCACGTCCCCAACCGTCAAGCCTGTGTCTGCCTCCCGGGGCAGGGCTGCCAGTTTTAGGACAGGCAGACCCATTTCTCATCTCTACCCAAAGGATTTTCTCTTTGAAAGAGCAAAAAGTCACAGAGTTAAGAGGGTGAGAGGGAATAAGACATGAGACCTATCAGATAATAAAATGGCAGAGGCCATGAGATTTGGGTTATTTCCTTCTGAGGGAGACAAAAATAGAAATGGAAAATTTGATAAACCCCAAGTCCTCTGCTGCTTTGCAAGAAAAGTCTATGAGAATTTTCAGCCTGCAGGGCTGGCTCAGCGGACTCTCCTCGGAGGTTTACAGCTTTAACTGTATTGTTAGCCTTTGAAAAGGAAGCAAGTTTATATTTATAAATTTATAAATTTAGAAGCCTTGGGGCTCCATTATTAGAACCAAGCAGTGCAGGAATCTTCTGGAGTTTAAAAGCAGAATGGAGTTCATCTCCGGCTTGTGAGGTCCCGGCAGAGCACTAGGCTGACCTTTGCATATAAAGATTACCCACCCGCTTCTCACTCCACTAGCGTTTGTAGGCAGGGGAGACCAAGGCCCTGCTGTGTAGGGCTCCTTGCTGGCCGGTGACGGTGCCACAGGTAAGGGAAAGAGAGATGGTGCCATCAAAGAACTGTCTTTCTGTGCTGTGGCCAGGAGACATTCTCTGTCCTTGGGGGCCTCTTCTGGAGGCTGATTGCCTAGACCATCCCAGTAATGTGGGTGACCTGAGGAACAAGCAGTGGGTTGCCTGGAAGGAAGTCCTGACTCTGGCGTGCACCCATCCAAAGGAGCCGGAGGCTGTTGGGAGCTCCTTGGTAGAGAGAAGGGGCACTGTCTCCGGGTCAACTTTGATCATCTGCCTCCTCCATAGAAGCAACCAATGCACCATCACATGCAAACCTGAGTTTTTGCAGGCGTCGAAATCAGGGAACTGTTTTCTGCTTTGCCTTTGAGTCTCGAGAGAGTTCTAAGCACTGACTCGCCTGCAGGTACATGCTCTTATTACAGTTACCTGGGCTTCCATGGTTTGAAATAGATCTCTCAGAGACGGCCTCCACCCCCACCCGGCCTCTGTTCAATGGACCGCACAGCCGGGACCTCAAAAGCATTTTGGAGAATCCTAAAGCAGAGGTGGGTCTAGAAAGCTTGAGAACCCTGGCTTTTGAAGCCAGTAGAGAAATGTCCCCAGGAGTTTTCTGGAGTGGAAGGAAAGCCTCACAAATCCAGTGGCTCCTCCTCTTACAGGAAGCTCCATCTGGGTTGCTGGGAGGTCATTTCTCTGCTGCTTCTTGGCACATCTCCTGTGCATCAGACTTGAACAAGAAAGGTTGCTCTGCCCGAGGTGGGTCCGCTCTCTATGCCTGCCTCGGTAGGGCTGCATCCAAGGGCGGCCAAATGGCCATGTGGAGCACCCTGCTCATTTGCACAGGGCACCGCTGCCCGGCTGTGGTCTCCCCAGGAACTGAGACTTGACCTTGTTCTTGTAAAATCCATTTCTATGCAACCATAGCACTTTCTCTTTTCAAATGGCATGCCCCCATATTTCCCAGAACTCGTGCTGAAGTCCTGGAAAGACGGCAACAGGAAGCTGTAAGAGAAGCTGCAAGAGCTTCCTGTTGTGTGAGCACAAAGCACAGGGAGAGGGTGCACATGCAGGGCCGGGGCAGAGTCCCAGGGCAAGCCGGCTGTCCCAGCTCAGTTACGGACGTCACTCAGGACATGCCTTCAACATTACGATGGACTTTCTTCTCTTGAAGGACTTGAAGACATTGTAAGAGGGCAACAAGTGGGTAGTAGATGGAGTCTGCTATCAGAAGGATGTGTAGTGATTAGGAAAAATCAGCATTCCTTCATGTGTGAGGCTTTGATCCACATATAGAGGCAGTGCCCTGTAGGGGCAGAGCGTAAGCGGCATAAGAGCAGACCCTTCTCTCGGCGAGAGCATAAGCTTCAGAGCCATTTAGACTTGAGTTCAACTCCTGATTCTGTCACTTCCTAGTATGTAGCCTTGGGCAAACCATTTGCCACTCTAAGCCTCCGAGAGCCTGTTTTCTTATCTGTGAAACAAGGACAGCGATTTTCACTTTGCAGGGAGGGTTATTATAACTGGATTGGAGGCAAGGTGTAAGAGTCAGCGAGAACAACGCCTGGCGCACAGTGAGTGGGCAGTAAGTCACTGGTGATAGTTGAAGCTGCCATCACCACCTTTGATCAAAGTAATAACAAAGGTAATACGAAAACCTGAATGGTTCTGGGAAGCATATTAAGACTCTCCGATGCCAGAGAAGTTAATAGATTAAGCATATAGATACATAAAATATGGCAGTTGGTGTTGACTGGTCACTTACAACCCTTTTTCATCCTTGTTCCTTCCTGCGGAGGCAGAGGAAGCTAAGTAGTCACTTTTCCAGCCTCCCTAGCAGCAAAAGGTCGCCGTAACACACAGTTCTGGCCAAAGAGATGTGAACATGATTTTATTTCCTAAGAAAGACATAGCTAGTGCCTCTCTTCCTTTCCTTTTCTTGTCTTGAATGTGAACATGATGCCTGGAGTGGAGGCAGCCATATTATAGCCATGAAGCAATAAGTCACATGGTAAGAATGTTGGAAGAGAACAAGAAAAAGACCTTAGGTTCTTATTGCTATCACTGAGATGCTGCACCATCTCCAGGCTACCTACTTTCAAACTTCTTAATTTTATAAGAAAAATACCCTTCTATTTGTTGAAGTGACTCAGATGGGTTTTCTGTTACTTACTGCTGAAAACATTCTTATCTGATCAAGAGCTTTGCGATAAGCTTCTGAAATACCTTGCTGACCTAGCAGAAAAATCCACAGCCATTTTGACTTCCTAATCAAACTTTCAGGAACATAAGCTTTGCAGGCATTGAATCATCTGTAGTACATTTTAATGCAAATGAACAACTATCTATGAATGTATATTTTGGTTATATAGAAGCTTTTGAAACCTGAATAGTTTGCTTTAGATACAATTCTTGACTTTTAGGGTGCACACACACAGCATAATCACAGTGAGACTCTTTAAACATGTCTATGCCTGGGCTCCAACCCTGAAGAACACCCCTCAGATGAGGTCAGAGCACCACGAAGTTTTAAAGCTGCACAGATACCTGTGAGCTACAGGGCTGATCAAGGGGTACACTACAGCCTTCCTTAGCAGGGACCTAAGCTCAGCAAACCGTATCTCCTAGGTACTAACACCTCCAAGAGTCAGACTGGAAAGACAAAATAGCCTTATGGGAAGTGAGGCATAGCTCTAGTTATTTTAATTCAACAGAATTATTACATGTAATTACAAAGAAATTTTTATCAGTTTCCATAAAACACAGGAGTGGTATGTGGTCTCAACTGTAAGTCACATGGGCTTCCTCTTTTATTCGGAATTGCACTTGGTCTGGATAAACCAGCACTCAGCCTGCACAGGAACCAGAAATATCAGAACTGCTGCATAATGATCCTGCTTTAATAACTCCGAGGGCCATGACAGCAGTGTGATAAGATAGTAGGGGCTTCATCAGCTAAGACCAACACATTCACATATGGACGGACTAGAGCTCTTCTGATGACAAGCCAACTGGCTAACTCCCTGCTTTTTGAAATGCTGCCATACGGTGATGTAAAGTGCCCGCATGGTAAGATCAGAATCACTCACATTGCGGACCCAACATGCTTACTGTGAATTGGTAATATTTTAACTGTCTGTAGTTTCTTTGTCAGAATTATATATTTGCTTCAATTTCCTCTATAGATTTTTAAGTAATAAATAAATATGCACAAAGTCTCAAGGGTTTGTTTTGTGTTGTGTTGTGGCTTTCTGGGTTTTTCCTTAGCCAGTAGCAAAATTTTCATGTGCCAAATCAAGCTTATGTTCTAGAGCACTGGGTGACAGTTATTGCTGCATGATCCCAGGTTCATATATAGAGACTCTGTTCATTCCTCTATTAACCCACCTTTGAGAAATAATAGCTGGGGTTCACATTATAACATCTGCTGGTGCAATTTGCAGCAGCCCATCTTCAGGCTGCAGTTTTAGTTTTCACTAGTAATAATAACGGTATAGCTTTAATGAGCCTTAGCTGTACACCAGACACTGCTTATACTCTTTACGTGAATCCTTTTATGTAATCCTCACTACAACCCAGTGAGGGAGGATAGTAGTGTCCTGACCATTTTACAGACTAATAAACTGACTTTGGGAAGTTAAAATACTGGCCTGAAGTCAGAAAGCTTCAGACCTCAGTCATTTTTGATGCCGGAAGTCCACCCCCTTAACCACCATGCTGTGTTAACACCACTCACCGTCCGCACTGACCAGCCGTCTTTGTCTTCGGGGCATGTTATGAGAATCTTTGAACAAATATTCTATCATGACTCACCAACAACATACCCTTCAGACATATTCTGCTACAGCATCAGCTTTAAAATCTTTTCAAAGCATATATGGTCATGGGTGTGCGTTGTCCTTCGCTCTGCGGTCACACTCGCTGAATCACCCCCAGAGATGCTGACGTGGTAGAACTGGAATCATTTGCGTTGCTTATGTGACCCAGGCTGGACAGCTCATGTCTCTAGGCCACGGTTTGCACATGTGTAAAGGGATGGTATTCATGCTCCCTTCCCATGCTCCCCAGCAAGTCAGTGCCTGGGAGAAGCACTTTGAGGATAATGGGGTGCTGCACACATATTTTGTAACTTTCTTTTCAACACAGCCCCCCTGACTGATTTCACTCTAATTCGTGGTCACAAGTCTCCAGGTGGCCTTCAGCGCTGCCCAGCAACCCTACCACATGCTCCATGTCTGTTAGCTTTCCTGTTCTTCAGTGTGACTGCTTCACATTATCTCCACCCCATCTCCACCTCCATTCTCGCTGACGACTTGGCCTCACACTTTCTCAAGAAAACTGAAGCGACCACAGAGGTTTCCCTTATCATGGCACCACCACAACTACCAGCCTCCGTCCTCTCTGGCTTCCATGCTGTCACCAAGGATCAGGTGTCCCACTGTACAGAGACCCGGCAGCTCTCACCTCCCCTCTCCTGTCTGAGGGGCTTTGTTTCTCCAATCACTCCTTCTCTTCAGCATCACCCATTTCCCACTCCTCTGGAGTGTGATCTTGCACCTCCCATGGTAAATAAACAGAAAGAGGAAAAAACCCCTCCTGGCCCCAGATTCCCACACCACCACTGTGCTATTTCTCTGCTCTCCTTAACAGCGACACTTCTTAAAGTAGTTCTTATTGTCACTGACACCGCTTCCTCATTTAATACCCTCTCCTCAGCCCACTTCTGCAGGTTCCTGCCCCCCTACGCTTTCACAATGCAGAATCCAGTGTGCGTTCCCATCCCTCATCACATCAACCTCTCAGCAGAAGTCAACAGCGTCCACAACTCTCTCCTCTCTAAACACCTTCTTTCCCTGCCTCTTCACACACTCTCTTGGTTCTGTTTCCTACTTGCTGGTTGCCTCTTGCCCAGCTCTTTCATCAAGTCTGCTTCATTTTTCAATTTTTCGTTTGAACAATTATTCGATCATGACTCACCATCCACAAACCCTTCAGCCATATTCTGCTACAAGCCTCAGGTGTTTGAGTGGCCTAGGGTGTGTGCAGTGACCCCTTCTCTTCCAGGTCTGCACACATTCTCTCAGGAGTTCCATCCAGAGTTATGGCCTTAAATATCCCGGACACACCAGCCGCTCCCTCTCCCTTGAACCAGCTATTTGGACTACTTGGCACTGCTACGTGGGTAGCGAGCACTCATATCAAACTTATGGCCAATTGCAATTCTTAGTTTTCCCTCCAATCTCTGCCAATCTTCTCGATCTCTGTAAGTGGTACTGCGATGGTACCACCAATTAGTGCCACTAACTAGTACCACTCACTCATAATAGAGATCTGGAATTTACCCTTGGTAACTTTCTTTGCATCACCCCCACTTCTCAACCATCAGCAAAACCTCTCAAGTTCACCTGTAAACGCAGCTGGACTCCATCCGTTCCGCCCCACCCCCGCTGACACACCTTGATACAAGCCATTCTCACCTTCACATGAAACAGAAAGGAAAGCTCTTCCTGAATTCCAATAATAGTCATCACAGGAGAGATGGGTTTCAACATTCATCAAGGGACGCTAAAACCAGTGAAAGTTTCATGAGCTACAAGATATTCACAGTGTCAAAGAAACTCCCCACAAATTAGTTACTAACTACAAAGGGAGAAACAGTAACTTTGCAGAGGAGAAACCTGGGGGGCATCACCCCAACCAGGTGATCAAAGGCAACGTGATGGGATGGGACAAGCCAAATCATACGCCCCCGGAGAGCTTGCACTGAGACGGACTTAGCAGTACTTCTCTGATACTCCTGCCAAAACACCCGACATGCACCTCATCATCAGGAGAAATCAGACAAGCCTAAACTGAGGGGTATTTGATAATGTAACAGGCTTCTTTTTTTTTAAATCATCTAGGTCTAGAAAGAACAAAGAAAGCCTGAGGGCTATTGCAGGTTGGAGACTAAAGCCACAAGACAAAATTCATGCAATTCTTGATGCTGGATCGGGTATGGGACCTGGGGGAAAAAAGGTAGCTAAAAAGGACGTTATCAGGACATTTGATGAAATTTCAGTATGGACTACAGATTAAAGTAACAGTAGTATAAAAATACTAAATGCCCTAATTTTTTTATAAGAGTTCTGCAGTTATATAAAAATGTTTTTCAATCTAGAAGATAAATATTTGAAATACTTAGTGTTAAAGGTGTATGATGCCTCCACTTTATTTTCAAGTGGTTTGGAGAAATATTCCTATATAAACTTGTATAGTGAAAGACAGATAACAGCACATAAATGGGACAAAAAAATGTAAGCAATTGGTAAATTTGTGTGGCAGTGTACTGTTTGCATTCCTTGTGCTATTTTTGCAACTTTTCCATAAGTTTGAAATCACGTCAAAATACAGTTTTCAAAACTCTATGCACATTTGATCATGTCCTTCTGCTGAATACCCCTCAATAGCTCCCAACATATTTATAATAAAACTCAAATCCTGTCCATGGTTTCCATAGCCCTACATGACCTGGTCCCTGCTTGCCTCTCAGATGTCACACCCTGTCATTCTTTCTCATCAACCAGGTGGGAGTCTTTCTGGTCCTGAAACACCACATTCATTGTCATCTTAGAGCCTAGAAGCTGTCTCTCTACCTGGAATGCTCTTCCCCTCAACTTTGCACACTTTGCACACTTTACATTAGGTATTGGCTTCAAGGTAACCTCCTCCAAGAAGCCTTCTCTGACCACCCTGAGTCCCTTCCTCTCACTCTCATCCCACCCAGTATTAACACTGTGCAGAGCACTTACCACTCCATGTTTTTCTTATTTGTTGGCTTATTATCCTCTGCCTCCCTGAGCTGTCAGTCCACAAGAGCTGGTGTTTTGTCATATTCACAACCGTATCCTTCATGCCTGGAATAGTGCTGGCTCAATAAAGAGTTGCTGAATGAAGCTGGGTGTTTGTTGTGTATTTTGGTAGTGCTGTATATTACTTTCATATTGGAATAAGTAAGTCTCCCTCTCACCAGTCATGCATAATCTTTTCTATGTAACTCCAGGGTTTCTGTCCTGGGAATCATTCTGGTTATATTCAGAACAATAGATATTTTATTTCAGTTCCTTTTTTCTAGGGAGCCAAAGCTCATTAAGCCCTTTCCCCATTAGGGGCCTTGGGGACCCAGGCAATTACCTAGAGGACAATGGGCATTATGTGCTTCGATGCTTCCCAGAAATGATGCCTGCCTCTCATAAGTGGCAGGGCCTCCCTATGTAGTTATTCTTTGTATCCGCATTGTTTTGGCACCACTGATGAAAGATCTTCATATGTCAATTCCTACAAGCCATACAATAGCAATGGGGACCGGGAGAGAAGTTTGATCCTCCTGTCTTCCGTCAACTCTGAGTGGGGTCTCAGATTTGCCATTTGAGTTCTCTGTGGCAGCTGCTTCTCTTTGAATTTAAAGAGTGGCTCTTTCAACTTTGTGAATGAAGCCTGGGGCCTACAGAATCAGAAACCTGGGCCTCCTTCCTGCTGGTAACTGAGCTTCACAATTTCCTGCATCAGATGCAGTCAGGAGCAGCAGTGAAACTCTAAGGATGATGTGTTGTAACAAAGACACTTGATCTGGTCCATACAATTCATACCTGTCATCTTCTTTCATTGACGCCAGGATGCCTGTCAGTAGGACTGCCCTCAGAATTGTCCCCAGATGCTCAGGGACATTGAGTCTCCCTGTTAACCCAAATAAGGCAGGTAGCTGCAACCAGAGAGAATGCGAGAAATGTGCGCTGACATAAAAAACAAGCCTCTCCCAGGGCCTGTGGTCCCTAAGAGGTAGGTGCTGCTTGCCACGGAGTGACAGGGACAGATGTGTGTGGTGAGGGGAGGCTGTTCAGAGGCACCGCTGGGCACGTGGATTCATTACACCGCCTGATATCAGAAGGGCGGTGACTCCTTGCGGCCTGAGGGAAGGGAGGTCATAAACAAGACACAGGCGATTGGACACGTACGTGTGCATGCAGAGATGTGCACGAAGGGACATGGCAGCATGGGGCAGGTGGAGTGCTCACACTTCCCCAGGTGGCTGAGGGACCTCCACCTGCACCAGGTTCCCGTCATGCACGCTGCTGCACGGGAGCCACCATGACTGGCAGCCTCCAGATTCCATGCCAGCAATAAACACTGCAGAGGAAACAAGGTTAAACAGTGGATGGGAACAGGCTGAGGAGGATGGAGGAGGCTACGGGGTGGTGGTGTCTTGCTTCCCATTAATTACCAGCTGATGACCTTGGCATTGACCTCAACTTACTCATCTACAAAATGCAGGTAATAGTAGTGCCCATACCATATGGTTAATGTGAGAAATAAATGTTAACATATAATAATCCTTAGCACTATGCCTGGTATAAAGGTAAGCCTCCAATAGATGTTAAGTATCACTGCATCTTGATTTAATCATCAGGCACCTGCATAATCTCAGTTGCATCACTGCTGATTTCACCAAATTGAAACCCTTTCGGACACTTACATCCTGGCCCCTACTTGTCTCAGATCTCACCTCCTGTCACTCTTCCTTACCTGCCTTGTGTGAACCATGCAAGAAGCCTTTTGCCCCTGAAGCACAGCAAGCTCACGCTCATCTTGGGGTCTCTCTGTATATTAGGACACAGGTTTATATGCCATATTTTTTTGCTCAGCAAGGAGTGTGATGGGCAATACATGAAGCCCAAATTCCAAGTACAGGATATACTGATGAAAGAAAACAAGCAAGCTTAGTGTAGCCCACCTTGGACGCTGGTGCCTGTACGTGGGACATCAGTTTTCTTAGAGTTGACAGATCAAGCATAATGCTTGGGCTCTTTTGTATACAGTGAGAACTACATCGGGATAAACAGCTGGTTAGCTCTATTTTAACGATGAGAAAACTGAGTTTTAGAGAGGTTAGCCTTACCAGAAACAGCTTATAACTAGTAGAGCAGGGTCTGGGACACAGACCTAACTTGAGCCCAGAGCCCTTCTCTTTAACCACAAGCCTTTAGCAGCATAGGGATTCTCAGCATGGGTTTCCCATTAGTCTGTGGGACTATGTGATCCTATTCTACGCATGAAAAGGGCTTTCTAACAAGGAGGGCCACTCAGAAAGCCAGTGTTGAATGGCTGTACTTATCTGGCCCATGTTGGTTTAGTACAACTTGGCCTCTCACCCTGGAAAGAAAATACTTAGAGCACCAGCCCGGAGCACTGCTGCTCCCCAGGCCCCTTGGCTTACCTGGCATCGGATCTGCTTTCTGACACCCCAACTTCCCCGACCTTCAACCAGCTCAGGGCCTAGGCCCCAACCTCCATCCATAGTCCCTTCCTCTATCTTTCCTCCCCCCACCCCTGGACACACACTCTCTCTTCTTTTATCAGAAAATCTCCTAGTAGCCACCATATCCCTTGCCACTAAAGTAGCGCTCTTGGCATCAGCTGGGAGTTGATTAGAAATGCAGACTCTCAGGCCCTCTACCTTCTGTACCTGAATCTCCGATCCTCAGATGATCCACAGCCCATCAAGGCTTGAAAAACACAGATCGTGACCACCTCTGGACAAAGCCCCCACTAGCTGCAAAGATAATAAAGTAACCCCACTGTTTCTGTCACTGTGATCTCCCAGCCCCTGCACAGTCCAAACGGCAGCCTCCAGCAGCCCGAATCAGCATTTTGAGCAGTTCCTCCTGGCTTCTGCTGCTTCCTCCGGAAGTCCAACCTTTCAACCCAGAAGCAATTAGTTGGATTTTATGAACAAGAATATCCTTTGTAATACTTAGGAGTGCTATTCAGATGTCAACCGATATGTGTCTCAGTCACTACTGTTCTATAATATGTCATTGGTGGGTACGAATTCAGTACTCTGTCCTGAACTAGGGGAGTCTGGTGATTTCCATTTAGGAAATAGACACAGCAAGCCGAGAGTTAGATCATAAACTTTTCCTGCCTAGTTCTGCTATTTTCTTGCTAATGATTCTTAACTGTCCAGCCCTTGAACTTCAATGGTTGGTAGAATAATATATTTTAAAGCAAGTTAAAAAGATTTGCATCTGTTGCATAAAGCCATTTCCAGGAAGGTTAAATGCATTGTTCCAAATTGCAATTGGAGTTTGCAAATTCCTTAATCCTGCACCTGTACATGGTCTAGAAGCAGTATTAGTGGTGATAATAACACTATCAGTTACAATGATTAAACCCCACTTCCTTTACAAATATTATTGCTAAGTATTAAAAGAGTCAGATACTATTTCCATTTTTACCTTCCAGAAAACTAAGGTCCCGTCAATGATATGGTAATCATGGCTGAACTTCAGTAACAGTTCAACCAGTCCAGCCTCTATCCACTCGGCTCCCAACACATACATATACAGTGATATTAAACTTGGGTTCACTGCTAAATGGGCTAAAAATAAGAATGACTTTAGTCAAATGAAACCACATCAGAGATTTCACACCAAAAAAGTCACTTTCAGAAAAGGAATGCACTGAAAGGTCAGATGGAAAGTTCCCCTTTCCCACCCCCAAGCACTCAAAGAGCAAATAGATAGAAACCACGGCTACTGGGGCCAGGCTCTTTAAGAAGGTGGCTGTGGGCAAGAGTGACCACTCCTCTCCTCTGATCTATAGAAACTGTTTTAAGAAGAAACAGGAAAATAAGTGCCAGGATTCAGGAAGGTGGGAGTTAGGTGATTTTCTGCCATCTGAGGTCAAGTGTAGGGTACTTAATGTATTTCCTCTATAAACCGCACATCAACATTCTAAAACAGAAAAATAGTTGGGGGTAGGAGGCTTGCCTGAACTGACTCTCTTGATTTTTCTCTACTTAACCTTTCTGTTTTCTTTGCAGTATCTATCCAAGTTTAACATCTCATCACACAGAAAAACTGATGAGAAAAATTAGACAATATCTTTTCTCACACAGCTACTAATCATCAGACAGTCCACATTTTTCTAATGTTCCATCTCGTTCCCTCAGTAATTTTGACTTTGCTAGTAAAGCTTAGGCAACAAAATTGTACTTTGAGATAAATATTAAACTTGACCAACGCACTGGTGGGCAGCCTTCCCTTGGCAGGAAATGAAGTGAATAATTAGAAAACTGGAGAAACATTTTCCACAGTCCTTGCTTCCTCCTCTACCTTCTTTCTTTTGTGTTTAATTTCCTCACACAAAGTACTTTTTATAATGCTAGGTCTTAGAAGCATTATAAAACACTTTTATAATTTTGTCAAGTTACAATTTTATAATTATCATTATAAAAGCACCCTTATCTCTAGCCCTGAAATAATCGACCAGGTGAAGGGAGGTCCCTGTTTTAATTCTGCCTCTGGGAACATTGTTTTGTCCTTTCTCTCTCTCTGTTCTCTCTTTCAAAGGAGGTGACTGAACACCTCACATTCTTTATGTTAATATAAAGTCATAAGAATATATGTTCAAATCATTTCATTCTGCCATCTTGAATGAAAATCCTATCTAATTAATGTTTTCAAATGGCCATTTATCTATGATTTAACATTAAAAGCTTTAAACATAAGATTAGCCCAGATGAGTTCTATGGGGGAAAAAGACATCAGCTTATTCAGAGGAGTCTATAGTATTTCTTTTTCCAGCTGAACATTCGTTGACTTTCCCCCTCTTCCTCCTCAAGTTTTCCATCTCCTCTGGATGGAGAGTAACCCTGAATGTCTGAGGAAACAGACTTGGGTGTTTTCTTTGGGGACCCGCATGAACCAGCAGTGCAGTGCATCGCATTTACAAGAAGCCTTCCACGTACGAATCAGTTGTAGCTTTTCCACTCTACCAGTCCCAGACGTTATACTGCCCATGGGCCTTTGGTTAACGTAGTACCAATGCCCCAAACAGAAACCGACAAAGCGGCCAAGACATAAAGCTTAGTCTTTTTCAGCACTGACTTCAAGCTGGTCTAGCAGTAAAGAGCAAATCGAATTTCATGGAGAACTTGGCTGTCAGCCTAAGGCTGGTTCTTTGAGACAGATTGGAGTTTGCACTTGAGGGTTTTCAAGCCCCCAGGCTGTAATGCAGTACCTCTAAGTGGTCTGTGCAGTGGCCTGTGTTCTTAAAGAAGATTGGCCTTGAGGGGTTTTACCTTTCAAATTAAAGCGGGAGCTGGAGGTGTGGGAGGGTCCACTGCTGTGCTCTGAAAGAGACTTGTCCTGGTTATGTCAGGAAAGAAATTTGAAATGACCAAGAGAGAGTATCAAGAATCTAATATTTCAGAATAAGGAAATGTTAGAAAGCCCAATGTCACACGCTTTGGAAGCTAGGAAGTCCTGACTACAGACACCAACACATTTACAAAATAGTCTGTCCATTCAAAACCAGCTTCTGGTGAATTCAGACTTGAGCAGGGCTTTTTTCATAATTCAACCTGGAATTATTTTTCATTTGATTCTGTTTTTGAAAGAAGAGGAGTCTGGAATTTTAAAAGTTTGCATTTCAAGCTCTCCATTAAAACAAGCCATATATTTTTCTAAAATACATATGATTGAGGCTATTCAAAGCTCCAGCCTTGTATCCAGGTTATAATCTGCTTTTTCCTGTCTACCTGTTTCTGGCCCTAGCCTTAGGGCCTGAAGCACAGGTGGAGATTAGGTTTTGCCTTTGTACTGGAAAGAAGGGGACTGTGGTTCTTGGACTTAAGGGTGGGAGAGGCCAGCTCTGGGGAAACATAAGACATGAAGAAAAGGGAAACTGTGAAAAACAAAGGCCCACTCTTAGAGCACATATCATACTCACTGGGCAGCTTTCGTTTTTAACATAGGCCTTTAAATAATGATTAAACCTGTATTACTGCAGGTCAATAACAGCAATCCATTCATCTATTCTAAATCAGATCGACTGTCTGCATGAACTCATCACACCAAGTAGGGGTTACATGCTCCCCCAACTTGGTCCAAGCCTTCCCACGTCTTCCTTGGCTTCACTTTTTTCTTAGCCCAAGGTCAAAACACTATTATTACTCTAAAACTGAGCTATTACATGATAGCTCTAGTGTGTCTGCCTGCCTCTAGTCTGTTTTCCTCATCCAATCCATCTGGCACCCCATCCCTGAGCTATTATCCTAAAACTCCATTTTCCCATCACATTAGCTCCATGAATAAGAACAAGTAACGGCTTCCTAATGTCCTTGCTCTTCAGTCTAGTGTTCCAGGGCCTTCCTCCATCTGGCTCTGCCTCATTCTTGCCGCGTCTCTCCCCACCCATCCCTTTGAGGGAACAGCCTCCCGCCAGTACTCCCTAAGGGTGCTTTTCTCTTGTAGGCCTGGTACGTTAAGATTCTGAGTGGTCACCTCTTGGGGGAGGAAGTGGAAGAGGACACCTGAGTCACCTGAGTGGGGCTGAGCTGGCACCTGGAGCTGGGAAAGGGCAGCCATTCCTCGGCCTTAAGAACTATCAGACGTCTTTGCTCTGCAAAGACTGAGAGCAGAGATGCCCACCTCTCCGCTGGTCCCAGGACTTCGCTCTGTGGGAACAGGGCTTGCCAACTGAGCCTTCTGTTAGCTAGAGCAGCCAAGGCTTGAGGCACAAGGCCCCTTTGCCCACAGGCTCCAGGGAAGTCAAGTCGGATGTTAGCTCGGCTGTCAGCCAGAATGATGGGGATGGAAGCTGAGCCTCACCCCCCTTAAACCATGACTAGATATACTTCAGGTAAAGTTCTTCAGATGCAACTCGGGTGCCATGGCCTCGGGAGGCCTTCTCTGAGCTCACGTGCTGTCCATATGACCTTCATCGAGCATCCTTAACATCCCACAATGATCTAAGTCATCGCTGTAATTCATGTCAGGCAGTTACCGGCTTTTTTGCCTGTTTCTTCCACGACAGAGCCCTGTGAGGGCTGCTCACACAAGGCCTAGAGTGTGGAGCAACTCAGTAAACAAAAGCAGGCAGTTCTGAAAGGGAAAGCCAGAGGAAGAATAAAGTGGACTGGAAGCCTTTCTTGCAAGCAGGACTTGGTCTTGCACAAAGTTGCTCCACAGAGCCCAGCCTCAGACTGCATGTGAAGAAGGCTCTGGCTGAGTGACACAGTGACGGATAAGCTAATGTCATTGTTCATATTCTGGTGTCCCTTTCATTTCTTTCTCACATTAAATGTGAATGTCCCACACTGTTACTACTACAACTCTACGAGCTGTAGCTTCAAAACTAATGGTTAAAGTTATGCCGACCGAATTTTCACACGCACAGCTTTAGGGCAACGTCTTAGTTTGCAAATAGATTCATGTTGACATCCTGTAGCCTGGTGCACCTGACTTGGGAGCATTTGAAGGGTTAGCGGTGACCTGATTTCTAGGTGGGGCTATAGCAGCACCACAGAAGCTCCCCTGACTGGATGTACTGCTGGCGAGAGAGCGGGGCTTGCTGTGGCCTTTTTGCATACACACTTTATTATGCACACGTATTCTAATTTAGAGCACAGCTAAGACTGCTGGTTGGGGAAATCTGGCCTGCAGGGTCCAACTTCAAAAACAGAAAAAAGAGAGAACTCCCAGTTCTGGTTTCCACTTTGGCCTTAAGCAGCTGCTATTGTGCTCCATATGGCAGGACATATGCTTCTCACTGCACGCATTTAAAACATCTGAAAATAATAGTTTCCCTATTGAGCAGCCATTAGAGATGAGGCAGCATTTTCTGAGCAAAGGCTGGAGCCAGTGGCCGACCAAACGGGCAGTGTCAGGAGGGCAGCAGCCACCACTCGCCGTAGCTCATCTTAAGGCCCGAAACAGCCTCAGGTCTGCGGGCCGGGATGGGCGGCAGAGCGTCATTGCTGCCATCCCCTGCCCTCCGCACAGGCCCACAGACGGATTTCCCTTTCTGGAGTCGGACTTTCAAAATAAGAAAGAACAAACTGTGTGTATTACACAAAAAATATGTATTGAGATATACGTATTTTAATAGGTTAATTGTTGTGATCTTATTTACACGTTTTATAAAGTAGTTTTTAGGGCCTGGAGAGTCTTGTGTACATTGTCAGTGAAGTGGCAGAATACGCTTCCCATAAATTACCCTGGATTAGGCTTTTAAAAATAAGACAATAAGCCCGAAATGGAGTTGCTTGTGTTAAGCTCCATGTCTGCAAACCCAGGCTTACCTTAATCACAGTTTGGGCTGAAATGAAGCTAAACCTTAAACAAACTGGTCCATCAGGACGTGCCTGATCAGCTCCAGTCTGCTGGTCTCCCTGGTAGAGCCCTGCCCTCCCCTAAGGGGGTGCAGCCTTGCACTAACCACCCCTCTTTTCTGCCAGTGGAACTTTCTTACTCCTGTCCCCACCTGCCTGTAAGAGTCTTTCATTTCGTCCATCTCGTCAGAGACGTACCTGCTAGACTGGATGTGGCCCAATTCAAACTGATCTTTTTGCTCAAGAAAACTCTTACCATTTTTAACATTTTCACTCAGTTTATCTTTTAACAGGCTGCATCCGGCCTGGCTAAAGCCACAGGAAACAGCTCAAGGAAGGGAGGGCTGCAGTGCGGCCCTGCTGCGGTCCTGGATGGCCCAGAGTCGGGACAGGGAATGGGTTGGCAAGCAGACGGAGGGCCTCAGGCAGGTGTTCGGAGACTTTGGGGCTATGAAGGGGTAAAATGCAGAGAGAACGCTGGAAGAGCCCCAGAGAGCCACATTCATAATGGACGCTGTGCCAGCTGAGCCCAGCTCCCCTGACAGGCCCAGGGAGAGGACCCTCCCCTTGGAAGCCCTGCTGCGGGCTCTTCTCTGCAGTCAGCGGGCAGCCACCTTCGAAAAACAGTTTCAAGTAAGCCAGGAGGAGCTGCCCAGGACTCAAAATGGAAAAAAAAAAGAAAAAGAGAAGGGAAGAAGGGAGGGAAGGAAGATGGGAGAAAGGAGCATGAGAGGAAGGGAGCGGGTAAGAGGAGAGGAGGGAAGCAGTAGCAGTGGTAATGGAAAGCTCTGGAAAAGGTCAGCACCCAGACCTGCTCGGTGGGAGCGCAGGGCACCGTGTCCTCTCTCATCTAAAGTGGCACCTGACGCACTTCAGATCCTGCCTGTGCTTTAGTTTTCCTAACATCCCATATGTTTCCCTTTCTTACCTTGTTTTATTCCTCCCTGACTAGAACATTTAACTCCATGAAGGTAGGAAATAGCATGTATTCTCCTCGCCACACTATGCCCTCTAAAATGAAGTGTGAGAAAAGTTGCACTCATGCCCTTGAGCTGAGGTGAAGGTTCGGTCAATCAGGAGACAGGGCAAAGGAGGCGAGCGGACTCCACATGCCCTGGCCCCATGAGGAGGCCAGCTCCCCTGAGGAGGCGGTGGCACACCGCCCCAGCTCCCTGGGCAGCACCAGCCACCGGGGTTCTCCTGGCCAGGCTCAGGCTGAACACTGCGCCCGGCTTAGGACACTCAATTCTCACAGCAGCCCTGCGAGGCACGCACTATTTTTCACTTTGTATTTTACTTGATGATTGCGGAGCAGAGGTAAAGAATTAGGTCGAGCCATCTGAAATTGTCATTTTGTACATGAAAATGATCAAATATCCATAGTATTACATGGTTTAACCTGACCGTGTGCCCCAGATGATGCATTTCTTCAGCAGCAGAATGCCGATGCAAATGCACGTCTCTCTGTCTGACTCCAGAGGCCAAGTTCAAGCGCAAAGCCATTCCTGGTGGAGGGACACCCCAGGAAAGCCATGTCATTAAATCTCATTAGAATATTCATACAATGAGACCTAGAGAAAGAAGAGAGGATTGGAAATGATCGCCTGTGTGAGCTAAAACCATATGGTCTTCCCAAAATACCTCAATTTTAAAATGAAGGATCCTTAGTCAGTCTCAAAAAGGAAGGAAATTCTGACACCTGCTGCAACAGGGATGGATCTTGAGGACATTATGCCAAGTGAAACAAGCCAGGCACACAAGGACAAACACAGATGATTCCGCTTAGATGAGGGACCTGGAGTGGGGAAATTCATGGGGGCACCGAGAAGAAGAGCGGGTATCGGGGGTGGGGCAGAGGGAAGAGCAGCTGTTGTTTAGCAGGCAGCGCATCAGTCTGGGGAGATAAAAATGTTCTGGAGATGGGTGCTGGTGATGGTCGCACGGCAGCGTCAATGTTCTTAATGCCACCGAACCGTGCACTTCAAAACAGTCCAAATGTAAATTGCATGTTGTGTGTACTTAACCACAGTGGGGGGCAGAAGAAGAAGGTGGTGACTCTTGCTTTAGTCTGGACCTGCCTGGCAATAAGCACTGTTGGAACGTCAATGCTAAAAGCCTATTATTTCAAGTCTCTGCCTGTCTGACATAAAGCGCACGTGCACGGACAAAGATATGTGTGTGTTAGTACTATATGCAAATACTACTGCCACTAGTAGAGGCAGCTAACATTTATCGAGCACTCGCCTGAGTCTCTGACTAAATGTTGTACAAGCATTAGTGAATTCAAAGTTTCCAAGGGCCCCTGCAAAGCAGGTACTTGGACGATCTCCATCTGTTTCCTGCGCGTTCCCCTCCAACCCGTAGACCTGTCAGAGGGCAGTCACCCTGTCTTCCTCCTAGGTGGGCACTAGCTCCAAGAACAGAAGACTACAATGAACACCGATGAGAAGCAGAGGCTTGGAACAACCCCTGATTCAGGCCCGCGGTAAATTTTTATTATGTGGATAACCTCAGGACCGAAGAAGAGCCCTCCAGTTTTCTGATTATATTCCTTCATGTTTCTGTCCTCAGAACTTATATATGGGGAAATGAAAGAAAAAAAAAAACGGTGAAAATTTCTGCCAAAAGGCATCCAGATATTTTTACTAAGTAGAAATGTGACTAAAGACAGCCCACAAAAGCTGGCTATACTTAGGAATGGCCTGCTTTTGTTCGCTTTGCCCCACGCGCAGCAGCATCGTAGAAAGGACTCAGCCTTTTCAGATGCAGGAAATGTCATGCCCGGGTTTTGCGCTGTCGCCCTGCCGTTGCTGTGGGCACCATTACCTCCGCCTGGCCACTCTCAGCCCCAGCTCATAAGACACAGGACTCTAGAGTCTGACCACAAGATACCTGCAAGTCCTTCTGGCACCCATGGAACTGGGTGTAGGATAGTCAGCTACCAGCTCTCTCTAATTGTCGCACCTACGGCACGGAAATGAGGGAAAAAAATGATTGAAGCTCCAGTCCCAATCCTCCTGGAAAAGGTGTGACGTCTGTCAGCTCTTCAAGAGTTAAGCAGCGACTTGCACTTTCAAAGCCTGTTGTTTTGCAAGAAGTCTTAGGTGAAAACAATGAGACAAAAGCTTGCTCTGTGAAAGACAATGACATCCATTCAACTGCCTCTCATTATGCTCTCCTATTTTGCACAGCCTTGTATCCGGAATTATCCTGTTCTATTAACTAGTCTCGTATAGTCTAAAAAAAAAAAGCTTTTTTTTCCCCTTAAGGGTGGAGTTGGAAGGTGGAGAAAAAATTAAAGCAAAAAGGCATCTCTTTCCTTTAGTCCCAGTGTTTGCTGGTTGGAGAGATTGTTTCCAGTCATGGTCCTTTTTAGCTCTTTATGGGATGAGCTCAAAGCTTCCCAGAAACACAGATTTCCAAGTGCACACTTGAGGTTTACCATCACTCACTGCTCTACAAATAAAGTAGCCCAACAATAGGAAACAAAGAGAAATGTGTCCTTCTGTTTCTTTTTTTTCCCTCTTAACTTGCTGTGAATGATTCATTGCAAAAATGGGAAACCGGGAGGCAAACAGCTCCACTTCCATCTCCCTCGACACGATCCTCAGAGATTAATTCCATCAGAACTTAAATATGATAAAGGAGGCCATGTCCACCACTTCCCAAGGATCCGAGCCCACAGTCTATGAGATTTTGTGGTCGGGACATTTAGACTTTTGGTCTGTGGTTCAAGCTTATTGCAGTTCAAGCTCACAGGGCTCAGTGTGTGGAGGACATGGATGGCAGCAAAGTGATCTCCAGCCCAAGGGGACGTGAGAGGAGAGGATGGTGGAGGGACTGGCCCGTCACTGAGCAGGAGGTTCTGGGTGGGGGAGTGAGGAGCCATGTTCCGAGGCTTCCTGGATCAGGAAGGGGGAGACCAGAGCCGTAGGTGCACCCTTTGGGATGCACCTGCCGGCAGGTGGCCGGCAGACTGAGGAGCTCTGAGCTCAGGGTCCTTCACAAATGGCATGGGCAGGAGCAACATAACCAACCAAGCACAGGAAAACGGGAAAGCCTACAACTGCGCCCTGTGTGAAAGGTCCAGGTTGACGAGCACATCCTGGTGTCCTTCACGGGCAGTGATTTCCTTTCTAGTTACATCTTTCACTTCAACAGTTAAAAGCTTGCATTTATCTGTGTAACCACTGTGTCCCTGGTTTTACCAACCTACAAAAACAAAAGAGGTCATATTAACAATTTGGCCTAGATTATAAGGGCCTCAAGTCCACATTGCTTCTAGCAAGAATTCCTGTCTTTTCCAGAGCAGCTCTCTCAAAAGGCTTCGGAACTTCTCCAGAAACGCTTACATGGATCTATGAACTAGTCTTCCTCATCATCCACCTGCAGTGGTGACAGTGACCCAGACCAGCGCCCCCAGGCCTGCCTCCAATCACTGGCCCACTCGGGCAGCCTGCTCTGCCAGCCTTCCATGGCCACGAGCCAGAGGTCCGTCCTCACCGAGCCCCCGGCTGAAGCCCCAGCAGTGCTGCCACCAGGCTCCAACCAGGCCACCTGCTCACCGACCCGCACGCCTGGAAACAACCAGTGTGAACACAGAGCCACCCACCCTCACCAGGCCCAGGGTAGGCCTCTGATGATTTGCCCAGGCTAGTGTGGCTCCTGGTGGTAAGAGGGTGCTTCCCTGTTCTCCTTTCCACAGATGACCCACAGCATTTCGACTGAATATCATAGCCATTTTGGTGGCCATGTTTGCAGCCATTTTCTCCAGACCTCTCCCATGGCAACAGGGGGCTGCCTCAGCAGCACTGCTTGTATCTTCCCCCACATCAGCACTTTTCCCAGTGAAAGCACAGACCCTGATCCTGAGCCCAACTCATCTCTTCACCCTGTGGTGAGGCTTCTTTCCAGAGGCTATATTGGCCTTTCCCTCAAAATTTGATGTGGGATGCTGCCGGTCATTAGTCATAGTTTTATGTCTCCATTTTTCCTTTATGAAGCCAAGGAGTAGGCCCCTCCGTCCCCATGCAAATTCATGGAGGAACAGGGCTACTTAAGCCTCAAATACAAATGACTATGTTGGGAAAGAGATCATGCTTTTAGCATCGGAGCCCCAGATATTAACTTAGGCTATATTATCCTGGTATGAAAAGAAACAGAATCGGGTTCCCTTTGTGCCCCCTCAGGCTATGGCTATCAGATGTGTTTGACCATTCATTCATCCTCTTTTTTATACAGTTTCCCGAATGCCTACTATGTGCCTTGCACTGTGCTAGGCTTTGGAAACACAAAGATGAATAAAATAGAATCCCTTAGGTCAAGGTGCAATCTATGGGAAAAGAAAGATACATGTGACTTACAATATAATGTAATGCTGTTTGTCATAGGGTTATTCCACGCTACAAATAGCAAATACAGCCGAAGATTCCTCCTGTCTGGTGGAATCAGGGAACTCGGAGTCAACTTCTCAGCATAGAAGATATTTAGGCTGGGTGTTGAAGGATGAATAGGAGTATCTAAGGAAAGACAGTGTAAGGAATTCCAGAGGGAGAGTTGGAAATGACCATTGGCCCAGAGACATGAAATTTCATTGCTTATTTAGGCAAGCATTGGAACTGGGGCAAAAGAGACACTGGAATAGCAGGGAATGAAGCCGGTCAGATACACGGGAGCGGCTTCCAAAGAGCTTAGCCTGCCTACCTGAGAACCTGTGGCTTTATTCAATCCAGAAGGCATTTATTGATCACCTACTTGGTATCTGGCATTCTGTTGGGCACTGGGAGTGGAAAGATGACTGAAGCATAGTCCCTATCCTTTAGGAGGTTAAATCACTTGGGAGGACGAACTTATAGAGATCATTTCAATACGACGTTAAGGCCAGGGATAAACATAGGATACTGAGAATGGGTCTGGGATGGGCTTCCTGGAAGCACTGCTGCTGGAGTTTCATCTTAAAGGATAAGTGGGTATAACCCAGCAAAGAAAAGGGAGGAAAAGCCGTCTGGGTAGATGAAAACAAACACAGTAAACAAAGGCTTAGAACACCAAGCAGCATCATTTATTGTTTTTATTTACTTTGGAGGAAGAGATGGTAAACAGCAGCTTGGTAAGAGGCTGGAGGCGACAGGAGGCAAGGATGGGGGATCGGTAAGAGCCGGGACACTGGGGCCGATATGCCAGGCTGAGCCCTTTGGACTTGGTCTTGCAGGAAATAAGGAGCTATGGAAACGTCTAGAGGAGGGCAGCGATGTGATCGACTTCGCATTCTGGGTAGCCCACTCCAGTGGCATTGTGGGACAGGGCAAATCCGGAGGCAAGGGGATGAGGCTGCTGCAATGTCCAGGCAAGAGCCGCTCAGACCCTGAAGCAAGGGGAGGGAGGAGCAATGAGCGCATTGTTCATGTACATACTTTCTATTAAGCTGATTTCTAAAGGACGCTATTATGCTCTGTGAAAGTCGTATCTGTTGTTAGATCCTATCCCCCCTCCTAGCCCCTAGACAGAAAGAAAATTACTGCTTTAAGAATGAGTCCAGAACCATGTTCACAGCAGCATTATTCACAATTGCCAAAGGTGGAAGCCACCCAAGTGTCCATCAACAAACAGGTGAACGGATAAACAAAGTGTGGTATATACATACAATGGAATATCATTCAGCCTTAAAAATGAAGGAAATTCTAACATGCACTACAACAGGGATGAACCTTGAAACAAACTAAATGAATAAGCCAGATGTAAAAGAGCAGTGTATGACTCCCCTGCTACGAGCTGCTGGGAGTGGTCAGAATCATGAAGACAAAACGGAGGATGGTGGTTGCCAGGGGCTGGGGAAGTGGGGAGAATGGGGAGTTAGTGTCTGATGGGGACAGAGTTTCAGATGGGGAAGATGGAAATGTTCTGGAGATGGATGGTAGTGTTGATTGCAAAACAATGTGAATGTTCTTCATGCCAATGAACTTAAAAAATGGCTAAAATGCTAAATGTTACATTATATATACTTTACCACAATATTAAAAAAGAATACAGAAGGAAGATAAAGCTCTGCAATATTAATGGTAGCCATTGATGTTGTCCAAATAAAGGAGTAAGAGGTGGATCTGTAGAAACTGGATTCATAGAAATGAAGAAATGTAAGAGGTAGAGTCACATGCAGTTGAGTAATACCATCTATGGCAAAACCTTTTTTGAAACCAAGATTGATGTCTATATTGTTGGGTCCGTGCACTCGAGCTCCAAATAACTGGGAGATGTGTGGATGCAAAAGCAAGAGCGTTTATTGGGTAGCCAGCATGCTGGGGTCTCACACTCGCAGGTGGAGACCCCAAAGTACAAGTTCATTCTTCTTTTATACACAGGAATGGGGTCGTGTGCAGGGCGGGCCATGCGCAGAGCGGCCTAGATATGACCTGACCTTTACTGCAATTGGTTTCAACTTGTTTACCAACTATTTGGATTGGTTCCTTCTAGGTGGAGTGATACTCTTGACTGCCGGGTGGGCGAGTTGTCTACTTTCTATTGGCTGGGAGCATTTGGCCAGCTTTGGTAACTGTTGGTTAAATTTTTGTGACTTGTAACTTCTTCTTGATGTGACCTGTCTCTTACAAAATGAAGTCACTTATAAAATGGAGTAGCTTATGTCAAGACTCTTTAGTCAGGACTCCTCAATATGATACCTCAACTGTGAGATTTAATGACTCTAAAATAGAATCTTGTATCAATTGTTAAAAAAAAAAAAAAAAGAGTCTAGCCCAGCCCACCACCTGTTTTTGTAAATAAAATTTTATTGGGCCCCCAGCACACCCACGTGTGTTACGTTTGCCTGTGGCTGCTTGTGTTCTACCGCAGCAGAGTTCAGTAGTTGCCACAGAGACTGTCTGACCTGCAAAGCCAAAAATATTTACCATCTGGCTGCCTATTGAACAAATTGCTGAACTCCATTCTAGACATTTGAATATGGACTGTGCATTAGATAATAGCATTGTACAGATGTTAAATTTGTGGTTATTGGTGAGAAGACTCTTGTTCTTAGGAAAGGATGCTGAAGATTGATGGCGGAACGTTCAAATGGCAGATGATGGATAGAGAGACAGATAATTAGACTGATAGAAGGTAGATAGATAAAATGTAGCAATGTGGTAACAATGAATCTTGCTCAGGGGCAGAAAGGTGTTCATTGTGTTATTCTTGAAACTTTCTAAGGTTTGAAGCTTGTCCAAAATAAAAATAGAAACAAAAAAGAATGAATCTACTTTTGGAACTCAATCCTTCTAGCCCCCTGCAGCTTCTTGGACACTAGTGATTTGCTGACCTTACATGATCCCAAATTCGAATAAGTGTTCAAATCAGGGGTAAGGTCATGTCCTCTCTGACCTATAGAGGGTGTGTGCCAACCAGTCACATCCCATTAGTTCCTGGATTCTTTTTGGTGCAAATTTTTTCTTTTTTGGGGTAATTGTGTTCTGGACTCTCCACCTGTTATACAAGTAATGCCAGCAAATCCTCTTGTGGATTGGCTATAAAAATAGCAAGTAAGAGGCACAATTTCTCTATTTGCATTTTTACAGTCACACAGAAATGGAATGATTCTTCTCGTGTTCTACTTGCCACTTTGTGTTTCTACTTATCCCAATGTTGGACCTGATCTTTCTTCACTATTTTTTGTTTAAAGTTCTAAGAGCTGACCCTGTAGTTCACAAGCTAATAGGGATACACAACCTGTATCCAGAAAGAGATACTTGAGAACAATTACCAAGGAACAAGCCATTTCCTACTCTGTCTCAACAGTTCCACACCCTGAAATATCTCCTAAAGAAATTCTCATCACAGTTAGTGACATGCACAGGGGTTTTCTTTGCACTTTGTGGTGGTGGGGAATGTAAAGTAATCTGAAAATCAGTGGGGGAACGAATAGGTAAAAGTGAGAAACGCCCACCCACCATGCAGTTCTTTGCACCTCTAACCATCACCCAGGGGGTGTGTCTGCAGCAACACATGCATAGCACAAGTCAGGACTTGGTGAAAGAAATGTGAGAAACACAGCCACAGATAATAATGCAATAACGTTTATGGAAACTAGAAGTACAAGCACACAAGACTAGTACACATTTTACGAGAATACTTAATACACATTAAATATTTTACAATGGCTGCTAATGGAAAAGGGACTGGGATAGAAGGGAACACACAATTAAACACTTATAAATTCTTAAGAAAGTAGGGCCTTGCTGCACCAATGAGGATATTCAAAGAAAAGAAAAAATAATTTATAAAGAGAGGCAACTGACAACACTCAGTATGTATGTGATGAGAGCAGGAAGCCAAGACATAACCAGAGGGCAGTTTATTGGGGAAATCTTCCTGAAAAGGGAGACTTTTAGGCACAATGTTTCATCCTCACCCAATGCCATCCCCCACTAACACTTCTATTAATCCCGACTGCCATCAAATAGCTACTGTCACCACAGAAACTAATGATATTTAATAATAATACTAACTGTATTTTGAATGTTCAAAATACAAGGCCAAAATACAATCTAAATAATTTACATGCGTTACTTAAGTTAACCTCCTTAAAAACTCTTACGGTATAAGGATTACTTTCATTTTATTTCACAGATGGGGAAATTAAGGATTAGGGAAATGTATTAATTTGTCCAGGCGACAGAGCTAAAATGTAGCAAAACAAGATTGATAGGCCATCCTGTCTGGCCCCTAGGAGTTGTGCTCTTAACATCTCTTCTGCTGAAAAAACATGGCAGACACTCAACGAATGCCATGACAGAGGACAAACACATACCAAAAAATGCTTAATGCAAACCAAGGAAGGCAATATTGCATTTACAGCGTCCTTCCAAATTGGAAGCCACACAAGTGGCAGACAAAACAAATTACTGTTCATTAACATGCTTGTTACAGCAAGTAGCCCAGCCCTGTATCTATCTAGGTTTATTCACTCATTGAATAAATTTTGATTTGGTCGAGAATCTACAATGTGCCAGGCACCACTCTAAGTGCTGAGGATACAGCCATTCAGGCAAGGTTACTGCTTTTATGGAGTTACATTGAAATGGAAGGGGACTGGAAATTGAGAGGGCAATTAAATTAGGTCAGGAACCAATTAGGCATATTCAAGGAACAGAGAGAAGGCCAATGTGGCGAAAGGGTGGCAAGGAGAAGGGGGGGTGACACAGATAAGACTGGAGAGAGGGGCAGAGTTTAGGGCATGGTAGACTTTGTAAGCTAGTGTAAGGATCTTTGATTTCATTCTCATTGTGATGAGAAGCTATTGAAGAGTTTGGCAAGAGAGCGCTTTCAGCTAATTTAAATTTCTGTAAGAGCACTTGGTTCTGGGTGGAGAATAAGAGAATACATTGTAGGGAGAGGAGTAGGAAAAGAAGACCAGCTAGAGGGTTTGTTAAGCAGTCCAACCTGGCTTTTAGTTCTGGCTATGAAGAGTAGATGGTCATATCTTACCCTCCTATAAAGAGCAATACATCTGAACAAATATATAAAATAACTCTCTTCAGGCATTGGACAGCAACCAATGCAGAGAAGCATACAAAGTAGGCCTGACATTCACCAGGATTTGCTTCTTAAAAACATTTTCAAACCAGCACACAGAAACAGAGATCAAGTGGCAACCAATAGTAGTGTCACTGGGTAGAGGAAACAAAGATGGAAATTTGAGGCGGCTAAATGGTTGGAATTGGACAGGTGGGATACTGGAAAGGACAGCACCTCTCTCACACAGAAGAAACTTCAAAATTTGGGTCACAATCCCTCATGTTCTTGGTTACCCCTTGCGGTGGTTAATTTTATGTGTCAGCTTGGCTAAGCCACACAATACAGATATTTGGTCAAATGCCAGTCTAGATACTGTTGTGAAGATTTTTTAAAAATGAGATATAGTGGTGTTTAAACTTTGAGTAAAGCAGATTACCCTCTGTAATGTGGTGGGCTTCATCCAATCAGTTGCAGGCCTCAAGATAAAACAGACTGAAGTCTCCTGAGGAAGAAGGGATTCTGCCGCCAGGTTACCTTCAGACTAGAGCCTCTACATCAACTCTTCCCTGGGTATTCAGCTGGCCTGTGTTGGACTTGCCAGCCCTTACAGTTTTGTGAGCCAGTTCCTTAAAATCACACACACACCACTGGTTCTGTTTTTCTGGAGTATCCTGACTAACACACTTATTAAGCTGTCCATGAACAACATACTTCTTAACTTTCTGACTCAGCAGTGAATAATAGTTGCATAGCCATAAAACGAAAATACTAAATATGGATTAACTGACAATTACAATTCAAACATAGGGTGGAGTGGTGGGAAGGTAAAGTGGCTATATAAAGCTGAAACTGTCATCTACTATCATAAGTCAAAGATAATTAAAAGTATCAAGAAATAGCAACATACCATATTACTTGAAGGAAATATGCAGGTAAATATCAAAAGAAATAGCTTAAAAAGTATTTAAATCTCTGTAAAGTGGGATGGGTCTGTGTAATGCATGTGGCTGTATTTTGTTATAACCTTTCAGTATCGTTCAACTTTTTAAAGTACACACATGCATTACTTTGTTAAAACAGAGCAAAACACATAACAAAACTACCATTCACCAAACAGGAAGGACTTTGAGATGTAGGAAAAGATATGACAAATGAGTCATGCTTTGTAAAATTTTTTCACAGCCTTGAAGGCATCATAGAAACTCCCTCTTTCTCCAAATTTTGTATTCTAAAATTTCAGAGGATTTATTGCTCATTCAATAGGTAATAAACAGGTTTGAAGCCAAGAGTCCTAATTTTAAGAAAAGTTGGGAAAATCTGTAAAGTCATAAACCATGTTTGCTTGCTGTTTGGATATTTGTCAAAAAAAAAAAGCAGTGTGTTCACAAGAACCTGCACTTGTAGAATTTTTAAGTAGTTCAGATCACTAACTACCAACAGAATTCAATTCAAGAATGACAGGAAAATGTTCGCAAACCTGGGTGGGAAGATTAAAAAATACCCATATAGACGCAGAACTGGCTGCATGCTAGAGATGACTGGTAAAGCTCTTGGATTACTTTAGAAATGAAAAAGATAGACTAAAATCAAAATTCAACTTCACCTTTTTAAGAGAACATATGCAAAGACATTACATGATGGAGGAAATAGCCCATAGTTTATGTGATGCTTACATGAAGCCAAACAGGCCTGGTTTGGATCAGATTCTGACACTGATGCATAACCCTGCCCTGAACTATTGTCTTAGCCAATGCCAGGGGAATAACCATAACTTTTCCTATTTTTATTGCTGGCACTTAGTATTTTTCTGATTCTTCTGTCTCCAACCACGCTGTCATTATTTTCTACAGTAATATTCAATTACAGTGCTTGATTTAAGGAAATTCTAGAAAATATGAAGAAAGATTCCAAGACCCTGACAGTTTGGTAAATAATTCCTAAGAGAAAAGCTCCAAGACCTTGATGGGTTACATCATCAGTAACATAAGACAACATAAAGAACTGTTTTCTTCAGTTTGTATCCAGACCAACCTAAGGACATAGACATGCAATCAGTCGACATGAAACTAGAGGTCACTAATTTTTAATTTGTTAACTTTTGCTGCTTTGTCCGTCTACTTATTTTTGACTAGGTTCCCAGTGGCTATCTAATACATCAGTCCTCATGAAATCGCATCAGTTCTAAAAGGAGCCATGTTCTCTCTGCTAGGATTATCCCTAGGTCTCTTAAGACAGTTAACACAGCAAAACAATGAGGTTACTTTCAAGACCAGCTCAATTATTATTAGTTTTCAAGTATTGCATCTCCCTGAAAAAACAGTATGCGCTTCCAGTGACCCATGTCCTAATTTAGCTATACAGGCATGACTTTGAACTAGACCAGGGATATCTGTATTTTCCTTATCTTCCTTTTTACAAAATGCCTCAGTTTTCTTCAGTGGAACTTAAAAAATCCAGACTGTCTCTAAGAAATGAAAAAGTAAAGGATTGTAGTTTCATAGAAATTTAGTTTCACATATTATAGGCACCGTTCATAAAACTGTATCTGAATTTTAGAATCAAATCAGACATAAACACCTATCAAAGTAGTTTTAGGACAAGGAAGAAGAGGAAGAAGAAATAAATAAGGCTACAGATATGGTGATCTGAATTTGGCTCTTAGTGGCAGAAATGAAAATTGCAAGCACTCAGTATATGTTTTGGAAGTAAATGCATAATAATGGGTAGGGAAGGAGATGCCCAGAGAGGATGCAAGGACAGTCCCTAAGTTTGAACTCAAGTGACTGGGGAGACAGATGCCATTCACTGGGATGTGTACACTAGGGTCAGGCATGAGGATGCAACCATTTTAGTTTTGTGAGCATTTTAATTTTGAGAGGCCTTGTAGACTTCCTAATGGAGATGTCAGGTAGGATGTTGGATACGTGACTTTGAAATTTCTGGGTGAGGACAGGGCTAAAGGCACAGATTTGAGAATCATAGGCCTTTAGGCAGTATTTGAAGCCATGAGCCCCAGTGAAATTGCCTAGGGACACTGTAAACATAAGAGAACTGGGTCTGGAGGCCTAACCCTCAGCCATGTCACTGTTGAGAGGTTTCGCAAAGAACAGAGAACAAGTGAAACCAAAATGGCATAAATGGTGGGAGGAACACCAACAGTCTGAATGATGTCACAGAAACCAGGAAAAGAAACTAACACTTATTGCTAAAAGATGGGGTAAAATGAGAAAAAAAATGACTTCTTGCTTTGGCTACATGAAGGTCATTGGTGACTGTGACACGAACCTTGACATGAGTTAGTGGAATCATGGGCACAAAAGCCAGAAAGGACAATGAGAAGGTGAAACTGTGTCTACAGTCCAATCTTTCAAGAAGTTTCTCTGGGAAAGGAAACCCAGAGATGGTATGGTGGTGAGAGGGACATTAGGCCTTGGGGTGGATGTTGTTTTTATTTTTTACTGTGAAAACTTCCATGCTTAACATATGCAACACCAGAGGACTATATTATTTACCTTCCTGTACTCATCACTCAACTTCCACAATCATCAAATTTTTTGCCTTTTTACCTATTGTCCCATTTAAAAAAATTTTTAAACATGAAGATATAATTTTCATATAGTGAAAGTCACTCTTTTCAGAATTCAGTTCCGTGAGTTTGTATAAATGCATAAAGCCATATAAGCACCACCAAAATCAAGATATAGGACAGTTCTGCCTCCCCCAAATTGTCCCTCCTGACTCTTTGTGCTCACCTTCTCCTTTCACCCACAGGCCCTGGCACAGCTAGTCTGTTGCCTGCACCTGTCGTTCTGCCTGTCCAGAAGGTCATGTAAATGGAATCATACAGGATGCAGCCTGTCTGGCTTCTTTCACTAAGCATAATGCATGTAAGACTCATCCACACTGTTGCCTGTATATGAGTAGACTGCTTTTCTATTGCTGAGTATTCTACTGTATGGATGTACCACAGTTGATCCACTACATGGCTGAAAGTCACTTGGTGTGTTACCAGTTTTTGGCCATTATGAATAAAGCTTTTCTAAATATTCATGTACAGGTTTTGGTGTGGACACATTTTCATTTCTCTCAGTTAATATGTACAAGTAGGATTTCTAGTCTTATGGTAAGTGCATGCTTACATTTGTAAGGACCTGCCCAACTAGTTCCCAAAGTGACTTATCATTTTGTAATGTACGGAAGTTCTGGTGCTCAGCAGTCTCACCAGCTCTTGATATTGTCATCTTTTTAAGAACTTTCCCCATTTTAATGCATGTGCTTGCAGTGGTATCCCATTGTGGTTTAATTTACGTTTCTCTAATAACTAACCATGTTGAGTATCTTTTCAAGTGCTTTCTTTTTCTTTTCTTTTTAATTTTTTGGCCATCTGTGTATCTTTGTTGGTGAAATATCTGTTCAAATCTTTTACCCTTCACTTATTTGTTTGATTGCTTTCTCATTATCAAGTTTCTTACTACCTTCTGGATACAAATCCTTTGACAGGTATGTGTTTTGCAAATTCTTTTTCCTATGTGGCTTATCTTTTCATTCTCTTAACAATGTCTTTTGTAGAAAAGATGTTTTCTATTTTGACAAAATCCAATTTATCAATATTTTCCTTATGGATCATACTTTTGGTGTCATATCAAAAAGAAAAACAGTTGCCAAACCCAGTGTCACAAAGATTTGTTTCTGTGTTTCCCAAGCCTCTCATCTGGGGTCTTGCTTTAGATCTAGAATCCCCTTTTCAATTAGTTTTGTACAAAGTGTGTAGTATGAGTCAAGGATTTTTCCTTTTTTCTTTGTCTTTCTTTCCTTTTTTTTTTTTTTCTGGCATATGATTCAATTGTTCCAGCATCACTTGTTGAAAGACTATACTTTTGCCATCAAATTTCCTTTTCATCTTTGTTTTAAAAAAATCAATTGATCATATACATGTGTGTCTATTTCTGGTCTCCCTATACTGTTCCATGGATCTATGTATCTATCCTTCCACCAGTTTGACACTCTCTTATTTACTGCAGCTTAACACTAAGTTTTGAAATAAGGAAGTATGGATTCTTCTTTTAAAAGGAGTTCTTTAAAAAATTATTTTAGCAATTCTAATTCCTTGGGCCTTCCATATGGATTTTAGAATTGGCTTGTCAACTAAAAAAAAGCCTACAGATTTTGATGGGGATTGAACTGACCTATACTTGAGAACTTTTCCTGAATGATGAGGATAGTGCGCCAATGAACCAGAGCTTTTCTGTGATATAGAATCACATCCTTTATGCTGCCAGGTTATTAGAGGCAAAAGGGACCTGAGTGTTTTGGTAGCTGAGTGCACGTACGGAGGGGCAGTGTTCATGGTGGAAAATCATCCTAAAGTTGCCTTCATCCTCATGTCTGTTGTTGCCCTGGACCACTCTTTGGAAAAGGGAACTAGTTAAATCAGTCCTGGTGGCAACACAATGCTTACTGGGGGGAAACAAAGTAGATAAACTGCCCCAAAAGAACATAAAAGAATGAAGAAATGGGAAAACTAGGAGTCCATATATAGGAATATATATAGAGAGATACACAGGAGAATTAAGTAGGAGGAAAAAAAATGAATGAGGAAAAATAGACCAAACCAGTGAAACCGGCTCAGTTTGACAAGAAGAAAGTGCAATAAAGAAAGTAGGAGAAGAAAAAAACACAGTCAGTGTGGTATATGGTTTTTTCTTTGCTCTGCTTCATGTGAAGATTTCCTATCAAATTATTAAACACATGCAATAATGAAGTACAGACTGCATATAAAATGAAATAAAATATGCACAGCCTTTAAATAAATGGTCATTGTGTTTTACTTATAATCAATAATGCCCCATAACAAAAGCATCTGGAAAACTGTATTTAAACACTTTCTGAAAGCAAGAAACAATGAATGTTGACATATGTAGAACAGTTATTAGTATATTACTCATATAAGCATATGACTAACTTTCCTCTTTATTTAATTTCTGGGGCATTTTCAATGACTGTCCTTAATGTCCCTCCTTAAATAACAGTAGGAAAATACAAGCTTTTAAGAATTAATTATAAGAAATTAGAGGGAGTAGGTTATATGAAGTGATGCCTATTTTTAGTTTCTCAACCCTAAAACTACACATCTGATAAAAATGGAAATCAAATACAGTTCTCTTGGATGCTGCCCCAGCTCCTGTCTTATATGTGATCATTTTGGCCACAGCTCTGCTCTCTGTGTCTTTACATGACTGTTTTTTTTCTTCCTGTTTCCAAGCATCACCTACTTCTCCAATCTGCCTGGACCTCCCCAGGCATATTGTGATCTGGCCCTTACCGCATGGCCTTATAATTATGTAGTATATGGGAAGTAGGTATACAACATACTACTGTACTATATGGCATTTCTGTAGGCATTTCTGCCAGCAGTTGAGTGAAAGCTTCACTTGCCTTATGTACTGAAAATATCTCTGATGTAAAAGAAAAAAATGTATATACGTATGACCTTTGCCGTAGTGTAAGGGCAGCCAGACCCTTTGCGATCTGCTCTGCTGCTGTCAGCGTCCCCACTGCCTAGTGCCTGGAAGCAGGCTTAAGGTCAGTACACAAATGCAACCAGAAGTTCTCTTCCTCAAATCCAAGTGAAACGCACCTATTTTCCTCCTTTCTTCATTTATCAAGATTATCTGGAAATTTTCAACTGTTTCTATTTATATGTCCTCATTCTTCTGTATTTTGTCATTCTGAAGTTTCTCCTAGACACGGAACAAAGGCTCAACATAATATTGCTGCCGCTTGAACAGTCACTCCTAGCAAGGTGATGCTGTCACGTTAATGATCCTGTAACTTTTAGGAATAATGAATATATGAACGCCATTATTTCCATGAGAAATAGTGTTTCCTTCCACCATAAAGGAAAATATAATGTTCACATATTGAGTGAAAAGATGTGGAAATCCTGTTCTAAGTTTTGAGGGAAATTTGCCCTACTTTGTGGTTATAATATCTGAAATTATCCATTGAATTTGTCCATAAAATTCTCTGACTGCGGTGGACTAACCAGCATGCTTTCTGAAGATAAACTGGTATAATTTCCATTAAATGTGGTAGATTTAGCTAACAAGTTCAGTCCACGTGACTGCTAAGAACACTTAAAAGTGCTGAATAAAATAAAACAAAAACGATTTGTGTAATGCATAGTTGAGTTCAAACCAAAGAAAGGAAAATTTCCAGGGGCTGAGAAAGGAGCAGATACCAAAACCCACAGGGGCAAGAATGAAATGTAGGCCAAACGGCCAACAGATGCAGGCATGGGTCTTCCAGGCTCCAGGCTGATATTTTAACATCTTTACAGAAGCAGGGGAGTCAAAGCCTTAGACCGTTGGGAGGCAAGGTGGGGAAACAGAGCACCATTTCTCTGCAAGTATTCTGTGAAGGAGAACCCTGGCCAGCTCCCCCCGTAAACCCAAGCAGCATCTCTTGGGTGCCGGATGAAGAGAATCGCCTGTGGATCATCAGAAACCTAAGTCATTGGCTGTGGCACCTGAATTTGCAATACCAGCTTGGGATAGGAATGAACAGAAACTGGCCCAGGGCAGACAGGAATCCTAGGATCTCTGCAGAGCAGGACATAAAGACAGCCTAGCTCAAAGGAGACTTCCACAGAAAAGAACTTGACAGTGGCTTAGTTCACAGTAAAATATTACACTCACCGAAAGAAACCAACTGTCAGGTGGAGGAGCCAGGCTATGCAGAACCGGGAACCGAAGGAAACAGAACAATTTGAAAAGGCCTATAAAAATAAATATGAATAAAAGATAGACTGATTAAAATAAATATGATTAAAATAAAGACTTTCACGTGTGATGAACTAAGATGACGTGGAGATAGGTGGAGGCGGGGATATACTAGCTGGTGCAATGTCCCAGGCACTTAAGAGATACAAAGGACATCATAATTATAAGGGCTGTTGAGTTGGGTGGTCATTGCTAACCACTGATTCATTGAAAAGAGAAAATGACAGGTTCAGATTTATTAATCAACAATTAAAGCAAAGTGTGAGAGTCAGGGGCTCTTCAGCAGCCTTTAAAGAGTCTCTGATCCCCTGAAGTCAGAGGGCAAATATAACACACCCCCAACCCACCAAAAAAAGGGCACAGGACTTCAGAGTGGCAGAACTCCAGACAAGGCTGAATTCTCAGCCTGGGCTAGGCTCCTATGCCAGAGTCAGGTCCCTCAGGGGAGTGACAGGGATCCTGAGAGTTGGGATGAGTTATCTGGGCAGATTCGGTTGAAAACCTTGAATCTTCAAATTCTCCTGAAACTTCTGGTGCCACACAGGGATAGATCCCCTTCCTCCTGCTTTCTTAAAGACTATGCGGAGGGCTCAAGTGAAGCAGGAGTCTTACAAAGCAATGCTTGCCCTCCAGGACCTGCTCCCATGACTTCTCTTGGTCACTGAAACTACAGGGTCAAATCTCAGTATAACTTAACCAGGAAGGAAGGCTTGCTAAGGGAGGAAAGAGATGATAAACCTGGGTGGCAGCAGGACCTGGCTAATAAGAATAACAGGAATTGGGGGAGTGTGCAAGGAGAGGATCCTTGCAGTGCAGGATCAAAGCAGATAAAACACATGTATGAGGGTGAGTTTAGTGATATGGGACACCTGGCCATGATACACAATTTAATACCCTGCTAAAGGCCCCAGCTGACACCCAGTACTCTACTTAGATGCCTCTTAAAATCTTAGAAGTGATGGCGCACATTAAATAAACTGGAGATGCTAGTACTACAGTGGTAAGCTGTGGAAAGAGGGCTCAAAAAGGCTGAGAGAAGTAGGCATGCTAGAAGGGATCCAACCCCATCAGCTGACTGTTGTGTGCCCCGTCCCACCTGGAGGGCAGCCTATGACCACTATGCACACTAGCGAGGGGACACTAGCCTCATTGACAAACTCAAGAGGGCTGTCCTCTGTTGGCAGAATGGACCATAGAAAATGCCATTTCCCATCTTGGCCCCTAGTAGCAATAGAAATAATAAGATCCTAGAATAGCAAAGACCCAAATGGCAGCATTTAACTGTCAGAAGAAGATGGGTATAATTTCCATGGCAGGCAGCCAGGATGAAGATGGCTCAAAGCATATGATGTTCCTGGAGGCACTATAGATAGGCAACCAACAAGGACATATTCAAAAGAGATCAAGAAAAGGTGAGCAGAAGACTAGGGTCAGCCAGCCCAGTGGAGAAGCCTGACCCTTGACCCAGTGCCCAGACCAGAGCCAGTTCCCTGACTCGGAGCCCACTGATAGAGGACATGGGTCTCCACAAGGAATGGCCTGCACCGCCAGGACGAGTATATACTGTACTGACTCCCCCAGTCCTTCCCCCCAGATACTCATGTTTACCCAAGAAGTATTCCCCTTTCTCTGAGGGGGATAAACATGTATTAGAGAGAGGGGAGTACTCAAAGTACCATCATGGACCTCCCTTTAAAGCAGAAGCAAGGAACCGAAGTGGATGGATCTGTGTGAACAGGCACAACATATGAGATCATCCACTTCTGTATGAGAAAGGGCAACAAAAACAGGAAATAAGCAACAAGCTGGAGGAGATATTTGGAAATAAGTATGAGAAAACCCTTGGAAAATCTTGCTTTGCATGCCACGGTTGTCAGACATTTGCCGCCTTACAATTCTGCCTTTCTTTGGGAGGAGATAAAACCCTGGCACTAGCATTTCTAGAAGCCTTGAAATGCAGAGCCCTCACCATTTCATCCCAGGAGACAATTCATTCAAAATGAAATCAGAAAAAGACTGGGGGCATGTAATTCTAACACCTCACTCTTTATTCATAAAACTCCTGTATACTTGCTTTTTTATAATGTTTTGATTAAGAGAAGTCCACTTTGCACTATGCTGATAGGCAGTGACTGAAATGGGGTATGTGGTGGGGACTTGATAATAGGGGGATTCTCGTAACCATAATGTTGCTCATGTAATTGTACATTAATGATACCAAAAGAAAAAAAAAGAAAAAAAGAAAAGCCCACTTCTCAATGCCCCTAATAAGAAAACAACAGCTGCAATTGGATCTTATCTCCGTCAATTATTCTAACTTTTAGAAAGGTGTCCAGACACTTTCCCTGACTAGAAAATAGTTTCAAACTCATGTCTGCAGAACGATAACCTTTCTTTTAGTCCGTATCTTTTCAGACGGGTCGGCTGGAGGGGCTGACTCTTAACTACGCAGACTTCTGAAATACGAGACGAAACTTCAGCAGCGGAAGCTGAGAAAACAGTGTAGTTAATAGCTATTATAGTCTACTATTTTCTTGATTAGAAAACAAAAGAGATTTGTTTGAAACCATTTAGTCGGCCTTGTGTGCCCTGTGTTAATTTTTGTATCACTTCTGTACAAAAGCACCAACTAATTTGTGTCTGACACAGAGAAGGGCATCAAACCTCTTCTTTCCAAGTAATCCTAAAATATCCATAGAACCAACAAAGTATCATCCCCAGAGATCTCAAAGATCTCTTACAAGTAAATAGGATAAAGAAAACCCAAAAGAGAAGATGGGAAAACAGTTCACAGGAGAGGAAAACCCAAATGGTCAAAAAACACATAAAGAGATATTCTCCTTAAATTGTTAATCAGAGAAAAGCAAATTAAGACAGGGGCAAAATGTTAGTCATACATTACTGAGTATTGGGGGGGAAATGAGAAGTTTCACATACTGCTAAGTGTGTAACCACTTTGGAGAACAATTTAGAAACAACCAGAAAGTTGAAATTTTGCATTATCATGCATATACCAGAGATGCTGTCATACAGTGTACAAGAAAATATGTGCAATATTTTTTATCACATTGATTGTCACAGAAAAAAATTTTGGAAGTAACCTAAATATCCATCAGTTAGTGAACAGAAACACAACTATGATACATTCCTAGATGGAAAACTCTATAGTGATTTAAAATATGAATGAAACTAGTTCTATAACCATCAAAACAGGTAAATCTTAGAAACACAATGTTGAATGAAACAGCAAAATACCATTTATGGAAATACTTTATATATTTCAAAGAGCACTCTATGCTGTGTTATGTATGAATTCATACATATGCCATAGATACGAAAGCAGGGGCAAGAAATAAGAACCAACTTTAAGAGAATGGTTAGCTCTGGGGAGAAAGAAAGTTTCAATTCTATCTGTAACTTTGTATAGTTAAAAAATATATATCTGAAGCAATTATAGCAAAATACTAACAGTTGTTAAGTCTGAGTGGTAGATACTTTTATGATTGTTTGAAATGTCTTGTCATTTCAAAAGTTAAAGGAATTCAATCGATTAGTTAAAATACAAGCTGAAATAAAGCACAGGAGACCCCAGGCCCACGCCTCGGTGACCGCAGTTCTGGGCCAGAGCAAACAGGTGGGGCTCAGAGGAGTCAACAGGCCTCAGCGCAGTGTGGGTTGAGGGGCCACAGCTGTGGACAGCAGCCAGGCATGGGGAGTAGGTGGACCTGGCAGCAGGTAAGGCACCTGGGCTGGTGTGGGCGGGACTCTGGTGGTAGAGGAAGGAGTTAGGCCCATGTTTCGGGTTCTCTGGGCCCTGCTAAGTCAGGGCTGGTGAAAGCATCTGGGCTGAGAGTCAAGACTCCAAGGGGAGGTTTTAGGGCTGGTTCTTTGGGACCCTTCCCTTCTCCTTTTTCCCTCCTGTGTAGTTCTTCTGCCTCTTCATCTCCCCATCCTCTTCCTTGTTCAGGAATCCTCTTGCCCTTTCTCCAGCTCTCCATCAGGGGCACCTCCTTTTTGTCTATGTTACAGTATTGATGTCTATATTCATGTATTTGCTTACCTATTTAGTAAGACGCTGACGTTCCTAATGGTAACTTAGAAGTAATTTAATTTATTCTTACCTCACTAGAAATTAAAATAATTTTTAGAAATCTTATGGCTTCTATAACTATTCCTTCACTAGGCCTGCTCAGCAGCCCTTGAGAAGAAAAAAAAAATGGGCTTCCTTTCTAATACATGCTTTATTTCAAGTCTTTGCTAATAATAATCCATTAAACACCTACTGTGTGACAACTATTGTGTGGACTCAATACTTTTTGCCGATTATTTCATTAAATTTTTCCTAAAAAAAAATAACACAATCCTATGAGGTAACTTATTTCCATGTTACAGTTATTCCCGTTTCATAAATGTGAAAACTAAGGTTTAAAAGGGTAAAGTAAATTAGTTGAATTCTAGAAAACAGCCCAGTAGAAATTTAAATCCAGTCAGCTTCCAGACCTGAGGCTGTGAGGGAAGAACTGTCCTTGACAGGAAGTCCAGACAGGACTCCTGGGCGTGATTTCACTCAGCACTATAAGTTTCAGGAATTCATGTTTTCTGGTAAATTTAGGACTTTGTGCCTTCTCAATGTAAATGAGAAGATTATTACATTTTCAACAATAAAACAGAATTTTATTTGAAAGGTGTCACATCGCCCTCAAATATAGAAAGCTACATTATAGAATAAGCACCAAACATCTAAAAAACCCAACACACACACTCTCTCTCTCTCTCTCTCTCTCTCTCTCTCTCTCTCTCTCTCTCTCTCTCTCTCTCTCTCTCTCTCTCTTCCAGATTCACTAACCTAAATCAGCAGGCTAAAGGGTTTCTCAGAGACTCCCGTCCGCATTAAGGATGCTAATTGATACCCTAGCAGTCACTGGAAGATCAAAGCGGGGCCCACGGAGCAGAGCCGCGTTTCATCTCCCACAGACCCATCACCCTTACTGCCCATCCCCGCCATCCATCGCCCCCTCTCAAGCTGCCACATCGGACCAGTTCCCTTCCCTCTTCCCTACATACCCCCGCCCCTCAAAATAGCTCTGTACCAAAAATAAACGCTCGGAAATACGCTTGTGGAATGAATGGAGAAAGGTAACCTCACTATCATCATGTTTCCCTTCTAATTACCGCGGTTTGTCTAAGGATGTGCTTGTTTGAGTTAGCGATTCAGAAACCCGTCCCAGGGTGGGTGCCCTGCCCTCCAAGTCTGCCTCCCAGCGTCACGGGCGGGAATCCTACGGCCTTGTCATCCCTGCAGCACCGAAGGGTTGAGCACCAGCCGCGTGTTCCTGGGCCCGTTACCCCGCCCCCGGCCACTGTGCGCTGCGCGGAGTCAGCCGGCTTTCCCCGGGCAGCGGTCTGCGTTTTGCCGGAGAGCAGGGTTTTGGGAAAAGGTCCTTCTGATCCGAAGCAAGAGAGCCCCTCTGGGGCTGGCGCAGCAACAGCGGGGCCTCTGTCATGCCTTGCAAAGTGGAGCTGGCACAACCAGAGATTCCATCTTTCCCTTGGTGTGCAGTGTCTGACCTTGAGCGCATGACGAGTGAGGCGCTCTCCACACCTGGGGGGCCCAGGAGAGCTGTCCCCGGCGGCACACAGAGGAAGAATCAGAAGGGACTAAGTGCCAGGCCAAGGAGGCCCTCACAGTGGAGTGAAGAGCTGGGCATTGAGAGGAGAGGCCCCCTGAGGAGCCTGTTTCGGGGTGACTGGGAACGAGGCCAAAGATGACGTCGGGCGCTGTCATGGGCAGCGGCGCCCAGCTGGATCCCACTGCCGTGCAGGGGCTGCTCCCTGGACAAGGGGCCTCTTCCCACCGCCATCCTAGGCGGCCGGGAGCAACTCCTCCGGCCCAGCCCCGAGGGGGGAGCAGAGGTCTGGCCGCGCTCAGGCTGGGAGCCCTGCCGCAGGCCCTGGAGGCGGCTGAGCCCCGTTCTCAGCGCGGCCCCCTGCCGCCACGGGCTCCCGGGTCCTCCGGCTGCGAGTATTCAAGCCCTCCTCCCCAAGCCGAGTTTTCTCGCTCTGTTCCTGCCTTACAGAGATTTCCATGTTATACTTTCTTTTTTTGTAAAGCATGGTTTCGTCCCAAAAAAAGTGTTTCTAAAACCCACCTCTGCCTCAGTCCCTCCGGTTCAGGGTTCAGGGTTTGTCTCCCTGAACCCACATTCTCGGAATGGTTCACCCTCTGCCTGTACTCTCACATATGGCAACCATGGGCAGGTGCACCCTCCTCCACGGACGGTCTGTGTGTCGCACTCCTGTGCTCAGATGGCCTCAGTGACTCACACTGAAGACCTATTACTGATGCTACGTCAGGGATCCCAGAGTGGAGGTTTGTAAGATCAGTGTGAGTTCTGAGGTGTGCAGTGTTTCTGTCTGGGCATGTGGACCTGGCCCACGGGGGTCCTAAGCGCCTGGAGCAAGATACAGACTTAATGAACAGCTGTTGGCTTTCGGTCACCCAGACAGAGAGCCCTGAGCTGTTGGTGAGCAATCACCGTTCCTATGCGGGGTGCTGAGTGGGAGGAGAACGCCCCTCAGGGCCCAGAGAATCAGGACCAGGAGCTTGTTCTGGAAACAATGGAGAGAGGATATTTGAATGTATACAGTGCAGAATCACCTAAATTATCTTCCATCCAAAAAGTCCCCATCCCTACTTCCCCTTCTAGTGCCAGCTTCTTGGGATGAAAAGTGAAGGGAGGATGAAATAAGAAGTGAGTCAGGTGCCAAGCAAAACAGACTCCAAGAAGGGACTAGCTGTTACCAAAAGGGAGGGGTGTGGGAGGGTGGGTGGGGAGGGAGGGAGAAGGGGATTGAGGGGTATTATGATGGGTGCACATGGTGTGTCTGGGGGTCACAGGGAAGTGAGTAGAGCACAGAGAAGACAAGTAGTGACTCTGTGGCATCTTACTATGCTGATGGACAGTGACTACAATGGGGTGTGGGGCAGACTTGATAATATGGGTGAATGTAGTAACCACAATGTTGCTCATGTGAAACCCTCGTAAGAGTGTATATCAATGATACCTTAATAAAAAAAAAAAGGAAGTGAATCAGGTGAACAATGAGGAAGACCAGAGCAGCTGTCCCAGAGGTGACCATCTGACACCAACCATTCCTCTGCTGCGGTCAAAGCCAGAAGGCTAAGTAGCCAGATCCTCACCACAGAGGCAGCAACCTGAATGGCAGAGGCAGCCACGAATGGTGACATCAGCACCGAAAGCCCAGGCCACCCAGAGAGTCACAGGGGAGATCAAGGCTCAAAGGAGATGGAGCTGGAGGGAAAGGACTGCTGTTGAGTTCACATGTGAGATACCCCGAGACTCCTTAGAAGGAAAGGCAGGTTCTAAGGAGATGCTTTTCCCAGGTGGGATCTGAGTTCCATTAGACTGACAGCTATCCCTCATTACAAATTCAGGCTGGTGACCTGAAGGGATGTTGGTAATAGTTGAATAACTTGTACATTGAACAAAGTCCCCTTTTCCTTAGCTAGCATTCACTTTTGACCCCTAACCCTGAGACCAAATGTGAACTCTTTTAAAATAATAGTTTTTAAAATATTACCCATCCTCAGGGCCCATCTTAAATGCTACCTCGTACATGAAGCTTTCCTTGATTGCCTGAGTGCTAAGTGCTTTCTCTCTCCTGAGTGCACATGGCCATTTCTATTTGCATTATGATTTCCACTCCCATACTTTGTAATGGAGCCGTTTGTGTGAATCTCAGGCCACAGTGACTTCCAGGTGGCTAAATCCCATGGGCATTTTTAGTTGTCATTTTATTTGATCTCTTCATAGTATTTAATACCCTGGAAGATACTCTCCTTCTTAGAACATTCATCCCTCTGGCCTTTTTGGAGTTTTAAGATTTAACATGCTTCTGGAGTTTTGCCTGTCTGACTTCATCTCCCCCTTTTTCAGGTAACAGCACCTTGATTTTCTTTTGAGGAACTTTCCATCACATTGCCATCTGGGCTGATGCCAACCCCCCAGCTCGGAGATGAGCATATAAGCCAGGCCACGCCAAAAATAGTGATACCTGGTATTCGTACCGGAACCTATAGAATAAAGATGTCTTCTTTACCTTAGGTGGGGTGTGAACCTGAAGCTTCTGCCGGGAACCTAGACAGGCCACCATGTGCAATGACCCACTTGGGAAAGAAGCCCATTCACAAGAAGGCAGAATGGAGAGACGGAGAGAAGCAGGTTCCTGACGACCTGTTTGAACACTTGGACCCAAGCATGTTTGACTAGTCCTGTGTTTAGGCTTTAAGAGTCAACAAACAGTTATTATCATAATCATTATTACTTTGCTTAAATCATTGAGAATGGATTTCGGCAACACACATCTGAAAGCGTCCAGCACCTCGGACCCTCGACTCTCCGGCCCTCCCGTCTGGCAGCTCCTTCCCAGTGTCCTTCGCTGACTAATCCCCCTCAGACTTTAAATGTCATAACCCGTCTTAGACCATCCTAGCTCCCCTTCCCTTCTTGCTCGCTGTGTCTCCTTGGGCAATCTCAGCCACGCCCCTGGCTTTAATCACCATTTTATATACGTCTTTAATCCAGGGCTCTCTTAGAACCCCAAATATATGATTATCTGCCTACTTAGTGTGTCTATTTGAATGCCTCAAAGGCATCTTAGATGCATCAATCCTGAATTATGACCTTTTCTCCCCAAATAGCTCCCCCCTCGGTTCCCATCACAACAAGCAACACAAGACAAAATCTAATCATCTAATCTATTCTCCACGCTGTGGTCAGAGTGAGCTTCTCACAAAATTAGATCACACCTCTTCTGCCCAGACGCTGCCAAGACCTCCACATTGTTCACAGGTGTGTCCAAGGTCAGGGCATGGGCCCCAGGGCCCCGCACAGTGTGGTTCCCGCCCTCTGAGGGCCTCAGGCTCAGGGGGGTCACTGACTGGCTCAGGACCACACAGCACCAGGATTCCAACTGAGGCTGGTTGCGGAGCCCCAGGGGCAGGGCCAGGGCTGTGCTCAGCCTTCCCTGGGGCCACTGCAGGGAGCGGGTGGAGCAGGGCAGCAAGGTCTAGCTGTCGCTTGGTGGCCCCCGGGTGAGGCGGGAGGCAGAGGAGAGGGGAGCAGCCACGGCCATCACCCGCCTGTCCCCCCAAGTCAGGGTGGGGCGACACTAATTCCCCAAGGATTGTAGGGCCCCTCCCTCTCTGGGTCAGATCTCTCCTCCTTACACCCTGAACCCCTCAGCTCCACCCCTCATCACTTCCTGGCCCACGGCGTGCTCCCTCCCTCCCTCCCTCCAAGCCTTGGCCTGTCCCCTCCCCTTGCCTCCTTCCCCTTCCCCATCTCACTCCCCATCATCCTCAGATCTCAGCTCCACAGCCCAAAGAGCATTGCCTCTCTCCCCCCGACCACATAGGACCACTGTAATACGCTCCTGTCGCACCCCGGCACCATACTCACCATATCAGTGTGATTCTTTGAGTGACATCTCTGTTCTCCACAAAGCTAAGCTTGAAGGTACAAAGACCACGTCCATTTCTCTGACTCATGCTTCCTTAGCACTTAGCCCTGCTGTGTAGTAGGCAGTGGGCACCTGTGACTATTTATAGACTAAAGCGGTAGAGACTTGATCTCTCCTGCTAAGTGAAGGAGCAGGTGAGTATGCCAGGGGGCAACATCTGAGCAGGGGGACTGCCGGTGATTAGCAGAGAGAGTGGAAAGGGGAGTTTCCAAAGGAAGGAGCACCCCAGTGGGCTGACAGAAGCCTGGAGAACAGCAGGGTGAAGTCACACCGATAAGGGGAAATAGGATAAGACACGATCACAGGGCAGTGCGTTTGTAGATAGCTATTTGCGTGGCTGGGCTGCTTAGCTGAGAATGGAGTGGAAAGTCCCAGGTGGTACTTTCTAATACTGATGAATTTTGAGGATAAGCATTTATAACCCAATCAAAGAGCTTCTAACGTGTGTGTGATGCATATCACATATAAAATAAAGGGTAAGATGTGGTGCAGGCTTGTTGTGGATAATTGTTATGCAATCTTAACAAGTGTGGTGTCCACACTATCTCTGCATGTTGAAACTTTAAAAGGAACTGTGACCTAGCACTGTTGGGAAATTAGTAACACAGGGCAGAGAAGCATCACTGTCTGTAACTGGCTATGCCAGGAGATTTTTATGTGTTACCGAACAGTATAAACCACCTGGACAAGGAAGTCAAGAACAAAAAAATAGAAGGTCTATTATTTTTTTATTAATAAATATCTACTGGGCCTTTACCTTCTACCACTTCTGCCACTTCCTAAGTCTATGATGTCATTTAATTCTTGTGTCTCAGTAAAGTTGGAATTACAAGACTTGTTAGGAAGATTAAATAGAGAATATCACATTGGGGGGTCCTAAAAACCTGGTCTAATATAAACAATAAATTAGTTTTTATTATTTTTTAATGTTTTACTGTAAGTATATCCTGGGGGCCCTTTCTAGGACCTGAGGCTACAGTTGCAAGGAAGACAGAGAAGATAGGACTCTCATGAAAATGTTATTTCACTTAAGGTGGAGACAAAATAGTAAGTAAACTAGTAAACAAAATCATTTCTGAGAGGGATAGATGCAAAGAAGGGTGATGGGGTAATGTTGCTTGTGAGGGTAGAGGGCACTTTCAAAGGGGCAGTCACAAAAGGTTTTGCTGAAGAGGTGATGGCTGAGCTGAGACCTGAACGATGGGAGACAATCAAAGAATCCTAACAGGGACATTCCAGGCCAGATGCACAGCAAGTGCAAAGGCCTGGAGGCAGAACTGAGTTAAAGAGCTAAAAGCAAGAAAATGCACTGTGGCTGGAATGTGGTAAGAGTGGAAGAAAGTGGTGTGAGATGAGGTCAGATGCGATGAGATGGAGAAAACCGCGGTACCAGCCTGTATTGACCAGAGCAAATGGTCAGAACCTTGACAGGTCATTCCTGCTATTAAAAGACTGAATTTCAGCAGTGTGACCCTGAGGGAGGCTGTTGAGGCAGAGCCTGACTGAGGGGAGTGGCCTCAAGGGATCCATGACCTCTCTGTGGCTGCCCACCTCTGCCCGCTCGCTGTGGCAAACACAGCTAGTTACTCACCTATGTCTGTGCCCGCCTCCTTCCTTGTTAGCAGGACCTTCATGATCATGGCAGCAGCAGGCCATTCCGAGTAGGATGGGGTTAGTCTCACCCAATCCAAATAACCTTGCAACTTGAAACCTGTGGTAAAAGAGGTGCGTAGGAACCCAGCCCCAGGAAAGCTTCTCTCTGAGGCGTGAGAACTGAAAGCGTCTGCCCCACGCCCAGCCTGGTCACCGAGAGCTCAGACGGCCCCTTACTGTCGACACTTACACGACTTTGTTATCCCACGGTCTTTGTTAGCATGACTGTACTTTTTCCAGGACTGTCTTACCTGAACGTCACAAAAGGAGAACTCTTCAGAGGAAAGTGTCAATAGTTTTCACTCCAAGGCCCTTCCATCCTTCTACCAGCAGCATCCTTACCTCGCTCTTTCCACCCAGCTTACCTTTAGCCAGCTCCCAATTCTCAATAAATTCTGATGGCACCCTCCCTACTCTGAGATACATCCCAAAGTCTGTGACTGGTGTGTCCTCTCCTACCATGGAAAGTAATACACCCCACTTTGTCTTATCAAGAGGTGCCACTGGTAATATTGATGGAGCCAGCCTTTGTCAGGTCTGTGTGTGGACAGAAACTTTGCCTAAAGTTATCTATAAGGAAACATACAAGGTACAGATATATTTCTAAAAGTTAAGTAGTTAAGGAGGTAAAGGGAACCTGATTTAAAGGAGTACAGATAACCCTGCTTCACGTTTAGCTATTCCTCTGGAATCTGTTCAAATGCCTTTCACCAGAAAGTCAGATTATAAATCTCGTGCAATTTCCAGAAGCTCTCAGCCAGAGACCAGATGCCACAAGTCCTCTTTAAAAGAGAATAGGATGCTATCATGCTTACTGATCCTGATAGCATAGAAAATAATAAAAATAAATTAATTTTATAGTACCTTTTGTTAGTAGTTGCTATTGGTCCTGATTTAGGAAAGATAAGAGCCTACATTACTGATGATTTTTACCTTTAAGACAAGTATTTTTTAATCATTTCTGTATTTGGAGTTCTGGAGAATGGCTTATTATTATTATTTATATCTCATCTTTCTTTGGTTGATAACTAATTCATTGCATTGCTTGATTTTATTAACAGACCAGATTCCACAACCAATGGACTTGGCAGGTTTTCCATTTCTCTGCAAAATGAAGCAATATGTCACCTAATGTCACATGAAAACAAAAAAATGCATGAGAGAAGGTTTGACGACTGTGTTTACAACAAACCCGTATCTTTGAGTACCCTGTGCAGCAGACTCAGGGGGAAGAGCTCGGAGAAAGCAGAGGTGCAGTTCTGGGGCTCCAGCTGCCTGGCTGCCAGAACCCAGGTGGTGGATAAGCACTTTACGGAACTACCTGACCATCTATACCCCGCACACTAGGCACACTTAATGTGCATTGTAGTGAAGAGCAATTTGGAAACAAGGAAGTTAAACAACACACGGAAGATCACACAGCCGAGGAAGTGCCGGAACCAGAACTCAAGCCAAGGCCACCTGCCATAGTCTCTACGAAATAACACCTGTTGGCGGGAGTGACCAGGCGATGGCAGGGGAGAATAAGAAGCCAAGTGAGCAAGGTCTGGGTAGCCCCCGGGGAATGGTGGGAAGACTGGGAGGCTCGTGTTACACTTTGCATCAAACCCCGGTCAAATTCAAAGAGCAGAGAGAGGATCCTCCCTTGTTTCCAGCTGTGAGATTTGGGTCAGACCCAAAAGCTACTGGGCTCTCCCGCAGCGGTCTCCTACCGCAGGGACAGTGTTGAGGAGGTCTTGTGAATAATGCAGGCATGCAGGCTTGTAACACAAGTAGGATGTCAGTTTGAAGAGCCACCTGCCACCACCCAGCTTCCCTGGCTGAACACAGGCAGAGGAAGGCTGCCAGCAAGATAAGCAAGATGCTGGGTGAGCTGAAGGCAGCTGGCTGCCAGGGAAGTGGGCTGTGGAATCCAGGGGGACTGCAAAGCTGAGGACATGAGGATGTGGAGAATGCCAGTCAGAAATGGGCTGCCCATGGAATGAACTAAAAGAAAAAGGCAAACTGGTAAAGAGCAGGTGGTAAATACTGGTTAAGAATCCTAAAGGGAAGTGTGGAAACAGATGAGCAGAGAATACAGGAGGGGACTCCTTTGAGGGGAAATAAATAACTACCGGGAGATGAGGAGCCATTGGGACAGAAAAGAACCCCGCAGTGGGTCTGCTTGAGTGGGACATGGTTCTGACATGACGCCTTCCCATGATTATCGGGGAATGCTCCATAGCCCACACTGGACCCGTGACTGCGTGACTCTGTCCCCAGGATCACTGGACTCCTATCCGTGAGAGTGGAAGCCACACAGCAGTCAGGACCGTGATGATTTCACTCACCACTGGGTCTCCAGGACCCAGCACAATGCCTGGGAGCCCGTACGTGCTCAATTAATATTTATTTTTAAAAAAGGAAGGAAGGGAGGAAACAAAGATGGAGGGGACAGCTGTTGCATGGAGGCAGTGGGCGATGCCTGGCTGCCCAAGCCGACCATCGTTAGGAAGGCTACATAGCAAACGACCTCCCGCGTCTTGTTACCTGCCCACCTCCTCTCCCAATCTGCACACGGCAGTCCCACGCCACCTGCCCAAACACAAGAGTCAGCCGAACAACCCAGTGCACAGCAAAGTGCTAAGGAGGCTTTGGGGAGCTGGCCCCCCCACCCCACCCGCAGACCTCCTGGGCCATCCGCAGAGCACCAGGTCACTCGCTACAATCCTGCAGTCTCTGCGGCTGCCTTGCAGTTTACCGCTGGACCTTTGGAGTCCTCAGAACCCAACCCCACCAGTGACTCGGCTTGGCAAACCCTCACAAGTTCTCTGCAGCTCAGTGAGCCCAGTGCCACACCAGGAGCTCGATGGGCGCCCCCTCTTCAGACAAATACTGCCCTGCCCCCCACCCTGGAACACCCCTTGGTGCTCCGGTCAAGGGGAAGAGGTTAGCGGCGGGAGTCTTCCCTTGCATTTCAGTTAGGATAGGCTGGTTTGTGCCGCAGGAACAACCCCGCAAGCCCAGGGACTGAGAAACAAGGTGTTCTTCTTACTCACTAGCTGTCCATCACCACACGGCTGAAAGCTGCGTTCTGCATTGTCCTTTCTCTGGGATCCAGACTGAAAGAGCAACCACCATGTTGTGTACGGCACAGGGAAAGGACACTGCAGAGGTCCCCACACCGGCGTTCTAGTCCTTGAGTCTGACAGTCACAAGTGCCACCTTCACGCATGGTCATTGGCTGGATGATCACTTGACCCCACACAGCCACAACGGACCCAGGGGTACAATCCTCCCGTCGGCTGGGAAGGCAGAAAGCTGGAAATAGTGACCCAGTCTGGAACGGAGCCTTGGAGCTGTGACCCAGTTCATCCTAAACGCCTTCTCCTTAGCAAGGTGTTAAGGACGGGATGCCCTCCATTAAGGAAGTGGCTAGAGGTCTTGAAAATATCAAATTAAACTCCATCTAATTTTTGGTGTAGACCTCAAAAGAGCTGAATAAGTGACTTCTGCCAAGTTATTTTTTTGTTTTGTTTTGTTTTGTTTTTTTATTCTGTGTATGAAAAGCTGTGGGTCACTACCCGCTTAAGTTCTAGAACCTTCTGGAATCTGCGTGGCCAATATGAGCCTATGAAGTGAGTGGAGAAAGCAAAAATCTCCAAATATCCTTAACACAAAACGAAAAAAAACCACCATCCTCTTCACTGATCCTCACGGCCCGCACAAAAGCCGCGCCTCCACCTGCACAGAACTGCTGCGCTCTCACCTGGGAGGCCAGATCTTTCCTGGCTTAGGCTGAGCTCTGGGCCCAGTGACAGCGATCAGAGATAATGAAGCTTTATCAAGTCCGTGCTACCCTGGAGACTTGGTAATATCTCTTCTGGGGGACTCCCTAGGGGCCTTCCCTCTCTGAGCAGGGGGGACATAGGACAGCTGTTGAAACACAGAGGCTCAGGAAAGATGTTCCGCTCTCGGGAGGGGACAGCCAGCATGGGGCTAGCCAAGAAGGGGGCGACAGTGCAGGGCGGCCCTCAGAGGTGAGGTGGTAGCTGGGTGGCGGGGCCATGGAAATCCCGATAAGGTGAGGGCCGCCTGGCAGCAGCGTCCTGAGGGCTGCCAGCCCACCCACGCACCCACGCGGCAGGCTAGTCGCACGCGGTCATCGCCCAGCTCGGCAGGCACCCGGTACACTTAATTACCTGGGAAGCAGAATCAGATCACACTTTCTATGCCAGCTCCTGATTTCATTTCTGCTGTCACTTTTTTCTTTATTTTTTACAATTTAATTGAATGAATCTGAAGATACTCAGAACTGAGTTTTCACCAGCCCCTCTCCAGAACAGAGACAGAGATGAGAAATCTTATTCACCTATCTTGCCATTGACTGAACAAATAGTTACTGAGTGCCTACTGTGTACCTGGCACTGTGTTTGGTGGTAGGGGGGATTCTCGCATTTGTTTTCCAAGGCATACCAACTGGAATTGGATTTGGACAGTTCTTGCCATACTTTTCTCTGTTCATCATAAGGATGTCCCAGATAGGGTAACTTGGACACCACAATTGGACAACTTGGCGGGGGTGGGAGGGGGTCCCTGCCCTGAGCAAGCTGCCTGGCTCCTGGGGGCTGAAAGGGTTGGTATACCAGTTCACAGGTAGGATGGCCCGCCTTCGGCTTTTGTGTGATTTCTGTTAATAAGGTATAAGGTGGTACCTCTAATCTGGGCCTGGCAATCTCTTCCAGTGCCCTTGAAGGAAATCTCATCTTCCCTCCCATGGCCATTTTTCTCCATTTCTTTAGTTTTGAGGATTTGTCAGAAGGGAGTTTGTCCAGAGAAATGCTGGCCATTGGGTTAGCCACATCATGAAGGTAAATGATTTAAGGATAATTTTCTCTGCAGTTGGGAAACCTGAGTCAAGTCTGTAGGAGTCCTCTAGAGACTAGGTGTTCAGACTCAAGTTAGTGTGTGTCATAATAATTAATACAGGATTATTTAGAAACCTGGCTGGAATGAATAGTCCCAAATTCTTGGTCCTCCTGGCCAGAAAACTCCCTCTTCTCTGACTAGTAAAACTAGGGGAGCAGCTCTCTCAGAGGGTTTGCACAGCATAAATTCCCAGAGTTGAAAGGTCTTAGGGGCTCCTGAGACATGCCTCAGGGGCCGCTGGGAATGGGCATCTCCGACTCCTTTCCTGCCTCACTCAACCAGAGAAGGCACAGGGTAATGTTCTTCATATATGTTAGTTTTCCTTTCTTAAGAGCTCTCATTTGAAGATGTTTCCTATATTAAGATAAAAAGAAAGAGGAAGGAAGGAAGGAAGAGAAGAAGGGAAGGAGGGAAGGAAGGGAGGAAGGGAGGAAGGAAGGAAGGGAGGAAAAGTAAGAAAGAGAGACAAATTGACAGAGATGGAGAGAAAGACAAAAAAGAGAGAGAGAGACAAATTGACAGAGACGGAGAGAAAGACCAAGTCCAAAGCCTGGAGAAGCCCAAGGCCAAGAAGGCCACAGACTGACGGGCCTCACAGAGCCCCCGCCGGAGTGCCGATGGGCTCCCCGTTACGCACCTCAGCTAGCTTCTGTTTGGCCAAGAGGCCAAGGCCTTTGATTTTGCTCACATATTTTCAGGCATCATGAAATATACTGATTTTTTGTTTACCTTTTATTTAGCAATTTCTAAAATGAACTTCTACTGGACCTCTCTTGCTTTTTGCTTTATGTATTAGAGGGGTCACTGAGTGAGAAAACCCTAGCTAAATATTTCAGTCTCGTTTTCTCCAAGCTTAGGTGTTGTGATGGACCCCATTTGTCACCCTCCCTGTTACCTCCTTGGTGAGGGTGTAGGGTGGGGGTAGAAGCAGGTGGCGTGGGGAAGGCAGCTGCAGAAGGCACTGATACAGCCCTCACCCTCCTCCACAACGTACCAGAAGGGAACCCTTGTGGGCGGGCAGAGAAGGCAGATGCTCAGGCTCAACCAACATATATAATGACAATGTCTCATCGAAACAAATTATTTCCTTCTCAACATTACCTTAGTAGTCAACTATTCCATTATTGCCCTGCTTTATCTTCCTGTCAGCAGAAAAAAATGCCATCAAGAGGTGAAACATGCATGATATCCACCTAAATGCAGATTGTCAGGAGGTTTTGCTGTCATGAACTTGCCCTCACATTCCCCCCATTTCCTCCGGCTCGGTGCTTACATCCTGGTGCCTGGCAACCCTGTGGGTGATGCAAGCACCTGCAGGGGCGGGCGAGAGGTGGTGGCCCAGGGGAATCCCCAGCAAAAGGGCACTTCAGCCAAGGGCCATTATCAGATGAGGTGAAGGGGTGTGAGGTGACTCAGACACTGAAAAGGCGTTATTCATTTATAACCGTATTTCCCTTTATCAGAAAGCATGCCTGTGAAATCCTGTTTCTAAACAAAGTTCTGCAAATCGAGCCCTGTGTTAAAGGGGCTGAAGAGGCTTGCTATTCAAATGATTTCTGCAAAGCATCCTTTATCTATCAAAGACTTCATTCATTCATTCAATCAACATATATATATCTATTCAGGACTTAGAGCAGGGTACTGGGTCAGGCATTAGGAAGATGGGAGGAAATCAGATATTTTCCCATACTTATAAGCTTCAGATCATTACACAACTGTAAGAGAAATATAGGGGTGCTAATTGATCTTTTGCAAAAATGGGTCTTCAGAGATAATTGCTTACAGCATGCTAATGACCAAATGGAATCAGGCCCTTGAGGCAGCTGCCCCCCTGCCTGACCCACACCCCTGCCACCCATGGAAGCTTGTGCTTCCCCAAAAGTTTTAGTTTTAGTTTTGCCTTGATCCAAATCTTTCCATGTAGTCTATTTGAAGTACCATGGGATCTGTTCAGCTTGGCTGCCGAGCACATTTGGGAAAATTTCCCTTTGAGGAGAGAGCAGGAGAAAGAGTACCTCATTTATGAAAGAGATCATTAGAGACGTGTCGTTAGCACAAACGTCTCTGCCTGTTCACTGTCAGGTACCTGAGAGGGAAGAGAGAGCATTAGCGGAAGTTTGAAAGATCAGCACCAAAGCTGATTCAGCTTCCGGGGAGTCTGATCCACGGGCAGCAGAAACCCAGCAGAGGGGCTGGCGTGACGTCATCCCTTGAGGGGACCATCCAGCCCCTTGGTGGCAAGTTGACTCTCGGGTTCCTTTCATCTGCGGGGCAGGCAGTCACTTGTCTTTCTCAGGATCGATGTGTGTTCCAGGTGCGGGTCTGCCCCCACTACCCACAATGCCTTGGGTGCCCCACCAACTGGAAGCTCCCGGAGGGTCTGATTTCTTCACGCGAGATCACACGTCACATCCCCTCAGACCTAGGGCCCCACAATGGCCTACGACCTCAGGCTCCATTCTCCTTTGCATACCCTGCCCAGTCTAGAGGCCACCAGCTTGGTAGTGACAGAAAGGCCTCTACCGGGCCCAGCTGAGGGGCCAGGTTTGGGACGAAGTCACCATATAAGATGTACTTTGGATACTTTGAATACATGGCAGGAGTGGGCCCTCTTATTAATTATCTAAGGGATGTAAGTCACTTATCTGAATGACCTCATTAAGGAATTTTTGCTTCCTGTTCCTTAAAGGTACAATAAACAAAGGCAACCAGAGGTTGACCAAAAACATAACCAGCAACTCAGAGCCTTGGGGGGAATTTCGGGGTTACCCCGCTGAGCAAGCACCTTTCATCTGAGAAGATGGACATCAATCATGGCTTCTGAGCAACACCAGAAACCATAGCTTATTCCAGCAGCCCTCCTGTTATGAATCTTTTCTTGTTTTCTAAAGAAATTTAGAGGAAAACCAGGTGAGTGTGGGATGAGCCACCCCCCTGAAGAATTAATGACAGGCCAGGGTGAATTTAATTTGAAGTATGAGTGGGTTTGAGCAGTGTGAGAGGCGGAGGGCAGCAGAGGCTGACAGCACCTCATCCGTAGGCCCGCAGCACACACCGCCTTCGCGCACACCCACCACCTCTTCCCACAAGCAGAGAACTTCTAGAGCTTCGTCTGGACTCAGCAGTGTGTGTGGCCCATGCACAGGGGAGGCCAGACATGCTGGGGAATTGATGCACCTGGAAACCGACCTCGATAACATGTAGCAAGTGGACTGATTGGGAAAGGGGCTTGGGGAACATAAAACAGAGAAACCTAAACTTGCCCAGTGCCCAGGGAAGGCCCCTCTGAGACCTGAAGGGTGCACAGGAATCAGCCAGACACAGAGGTGGAAGAAGGTGTTGAAGGCACATGGGTGATACGGAAGCCACAGGTAATACAAGGTAGTGGCAGGAACACTGAAGGACAGACAGTGGTGAGAGAAACGGGCAGAGGTCCCACCATGAAGGGTCTTAGGATCATTGTTTTGGAATCTCAGCTGTTTCCTAAGAGAAATAGAAATCCACTGAAGGGTGTTTTGTAGGAGACGACAGAATCCAACTTCTGTGCTGCGAGATCACTTGGGCTGCAGAACGGAGAATGGTCAAGGGAACGAGGGTGAGGATAGGGAGCCCACAGTGCCCTTTTGGTTTCTGGATGTGAGTCTGGTGTGGGGGGATATGATGTGACCAGGGATGCAGTATGTAAAGCCCACTGTGGAGGGACGTTCCAAAGGGAATGTAAAAGGGGAGAGGAGCAGAGAGTCCAGGCCTGAGCCCCATGGACACAAATGTTGAAGGGCAAGGCAGAGACAGAGGAGGTACAGAGAAGATTCAGAGAAGAGCAGGTGGAAAAGCGGAATTGGCCGGTGCCTAGGGAACCCTCCAGAAGCCAGTGTTTGGTTAGCAGCTTAAAATGCTGGTGAGAGGCCAGCAGAAGTCTCATTCACTGCTCCTGGCCAAATACATGAATACAGCCTCTCAGGAAAATAACTGGTCATGCCTATCAACCCAAGTCCTGGGAATTTATTCACAGGAAATAATTCAAGTGGAGGAAAAAAAATTATTTGTATAACATTACCTATTATTTATAATATTTATTTATTGGATGTTATTTATTATATTATTTATAATGGTATTATTTATACTAGTAAAAAAATACTAGAACTCTTTAATGCCTCTGATAGAGAAGTAACTCAGGAAATTATAAGTTATAAACCTAATGAAATATTTTGCAATCATTACATATTATAATTTTGATTGCCATGAAGCAACATCAAAATGTATATAAAAATAACATCAAATGAAAAAGCAAAATGCAAGATCCTATAAAAAGTAAATATGCACATGGATAAACATTAGGAGGACACAGAAAATATAAATACTTCAGATGTTAGAGAAGTGGGATTGTGAGTTTTTTAATTATTCCCAGTATTACTGTTATACTCTTCATAGACAATAAATTACAGTCAGGAGGGAAAAAAACACAAACTTTACGGTAAGTAGAAAACCTAGCACAACGCCAAACAAACTGGCTGAGTGAGTAAGGATGAGGAAAGAAAACATAAATTTTGCCATTTATAATAGGGTTTCATGGAAATACTACTTTCTGGACAAAATAGTTCCAGTAGTTCCTACCTTCCCAGGGAATGAGGACCCCTGTGTCACCAACTACGTTGTCCAGTCAACAAGCATCACGTTGCACAGAGCCTGTTTCTGCTTTGCTCTCCCTTGCTCAGCTCCCCGTTGGGGAACTAAGCTCGTTTCAGTGATTATCTGGACAACCGGAGCAAGGCTGCCTAGAGCAGAGACATGGCTGTTTCCTCAACTTACTTACATTGCAACATCAGGGCTGTATTGCCACGTCTTACCTTTATGTTTAAACTCCTCGTGTCTCTCAGCTTAGTAATGCCTTTAGAGTTCTAAAATTCATGCCTGCGTGACCAGCAGCTGAATCTCTGCTGTGTAATGTTCCTTTATCCTCGCATTTAATCTGCTTGTCACCTCACTCCCATTCAGTGTTTGAGCTCCATGTGCACTCCTCCAGTGTTGGGGAACATCGGGGCGCTCCCTTCCACTGGATTTCCATGGAGGATTTCATTTCATCCCTTGATAATCACATCCTTGGTTTATTCACTTTTCTAATAACTCTGTTAGAATGTTTATGAGATGACGTGCTTTTAATTGTTTTCCTCACCCCGAAGATATAGAGAGTAAGTTTCTCTAATGGGCTTTGTAACTTCCATCCTTTATTTTTATTGTTAATGGACTCTCCAGTAATACAAAATGACTGATGAGTGCAGCCAGAGAAAAGCAGAAAAATCAATACTTGTCCAGACTCTATATTAGTTAAAAGCAGGTGAGGAGCGGAGGCTGGCAGACAATAGAATTTTCTCTGGCTTCCAAGTATCTGAAAGGAGAAAAAATGACCTCAGATGGGCTGTGAAGCTCTGTACAAAGGAGACTTTTCTTTACAAACCCAGGGTGTTGGAACAAGAGGATACAGAAATCGTTTGGGTATTACTTGGGAAGCCGTGAGAACTGTATCCAGCAGAGGGCAGTGGTACACGCGCACACGGACCCCAGGCGCTGCCAAAGGAGTCGCCTCTCCCGGCTTCCCGCCTCACCTTCCAGGGGACCTGCCCACAGCGGCTGTGATAAAATCAAAAGCACACCCCGGCTGTTAGCAAGCCTCAGCTCCAGGTTCACATTTGATCAGCTAGGTTCTGCATAGTAAACATACTGACCACTGTACACGTGTCATCTCCTTTAGTCTTCATGAGGGCCTTATTTATGGGTACTAGGACCATTATCTCTATTTACAGATTAGGAAAATGAGGTTAACTTGCCCAAAGGCACCCCGCCAGTGGTTAGAGCTGATACTGGAATTGGTTCTATTCTGCAACCCAAGAACTATCAGTGGCAAACTTTACTATCTGTTCCATTCACATGCACAGTTTATTATCTTACTTTAGGAAGTTAACTGACAGCGGGAACTGTTAGTTACTCATCATCCTTCTGCAGCTAGCAGAGGGCTTTGCATATGGTAGGTGCTCAATAAATAAGCATGACTAAGTCATCCTTCAAAAGTGCTCGAGTGTGTCTTTTTATGGTGTTGTGGTGTGTGGAGTTGGTTCAACACGCTCCCTAGTTTGTCTTCCTTTACAGCATTGACACAGAAGTGAGATAACCTGTTGAAGACAGACAAGTGAGAAATAAACTTGATCTACTACCTAACTGGACCTAGTACTTAGGTTAGAAACATAAGGCAAGAGCAAAAGGCTAAGATGATTTTCCCTGCCTGTTTCCTTAACTTTACCATTCTGCTTCTCCCATACATCTTGGAACCTTCCATTGAAGTCCAGATTACTTACAACTTCAGGTCACTGTCTCCAGAAGTTTCTGCCAGCTGCCACTCCCAGGGCATGGTGGGTCTGGGTGGGTTTCTGTGCTCAGCCTTCTCTTTGAAGATTTTAGCTAAACACCCCTCTCCTAGTATCTCTCAGAGTTTAGTGCCATTCACCCCCAAACACTCATCCCCATCACCATTCCTATCAAGAACAATGAGACTAAATTCATGCCTATCTACAATACCCTTGTTAAGACTATATATGTATGGATATGTACATTTTAGTGTGTCTACATGCCATCCTTTTCACCATCTCTATTACTAGCAGGGCTTTTATACCAATTAACTAATACAGGTCTATAGCCTTTAAAAATACCTGATGGTTAACCAAGGTAATCATGGAGAGAATCAGGACATATTTTTATATTTCAAACAATTAAAGAACACTATATTGTAATGATGTCTAGAAATAGTAAAAAGCTTAAGAAGATAATTAAATTACTATTTCTTAAACTGAGGCTCACAGATGATTTCTCAGACGTCCTAAAACTCTCTATGAGGAACTTTAAAACTGTGCCTTTATTATGTTTCTTGAAAAATTAATGTAAGCATATTCTGGATTATGATTAACTATGAGAGGCTGTAGAATATAATGGTTAAGAACCTGGTTTTAGAACGGACTGCCTGTATTCACATCCTGGCTGTGCCCCATACTAGCTGTGTGACCTCGGAAATCCTCAGCACCTCTGTTTCCTCATCTGTACTATTACCCCGCCTCATAGGGTAGAAGTAAGGCTTACGTGGATTAAAAATATAAAGCACTTGGAAGAAAAGTCTGGTCCACAGTAAGCACTTCATAAATGTTAATCATTATTTTAATTATTACCAAGAAATGCCATATGATTTCAAGGTTTGTGTTTGCCTGTGTATTTATAATCACACAGTCATCAAATACTACTACTTGAACGTCAGAGATGAGAGAAAAAAGAAGGATGAATACATAAATGATATGCTCATACCAAGTGAAGTGCAAACACTAGCACAATATGCTATACACGGATGGATCTTTAGGAGTTTCAGTGTAGAAAAGGAGTGTGAGAATGGAGTTGCTCCTGGAAGCAGTGGTAGGAAAATACTGAACTCAAAAGACTGTATATCACAGTGGACTGCACCATATTTCTGTGGCAAGAGGTGTTTTATTCTCAGCCAAACCTCTTCCGTCAATATTAAAGTAACATTGTGAATTCACATTTTCTTTATGTTTAGTTTCATTTGTACTTAATTTGTAAATTTCTCTTTAGAATTGTGTAAGAGCTTTAAGCATGAGTTTACATGGCCTTTCTGTTTTACATGCTTAAGCAACATCATTTTACATTAATACTGGGACTCCAAAGGAAATTTTCTCTGAAGTTATTAAAGTTTAAAAATAGTGCACTTCTTGTTATAGCCTTTCCCTTTGGTTGGGTTGGTAGACCCTTGATGAACCAAGCTCATTTAGGTCCAGGTTTTGGCATTCCCTCCTAGTCATATGAAATTTGAAGCTTATGTATATCCCCACTGATATACACCATGATACCAGGACCATTCCCTCACTGTTGTTATTTACTTATTTAGCCCCAAATTCATTTAACTTTTAATATTTGAAAATGTTCCTATCACTTAGAATAGCTTACCTTATACAGCGCACATTTATTCCAGTACACAAACTTATTTAAACAAAACAGCAAACTGAAGAGCAAAGTCCTGAAGAAATAAATAGTAAGAGAAATAAAAAGCAGCCCCCATGCTTTTCCCGGGAGAATTCAGCTGGGAAGCCTCCTGAACACCGACCTCTAGCGCCAAGTGAAGTGGGTGCTCAGGCTGAGGTAACACAGTCAAGGTCCTGGCTGCTCTGGATTCTTTCCTCAGGCCTTACAATGGGCTCTACTTGGAAGGCCCCCTGATAATACAAAGGAATGGGGCCACCTCCAATTTTTAGTATACCTCTCTTCTTTTACTAACTGTCCTACCGGGAATGCATACCAAGTGTTCCGATGCCACAGAGGAAGAATTGTATTTACAGAGGCCTCCGAAGTTTTAATTAACTGGCCTAAATTGTTGAATAAATGCCTGTGTCTCTAGGGATCAAATCCCAGTTGAATAAGAGGAAAGAAGCTAAGTGCATCGACTGAGACAAATTCCTAGGAGTGATGTCTAATTAGTGGCTCTTTCTTTACCCGACCAGCAAAGGACTATTGATGTCACCATAGAACCTGAGAGTTTTCGTGAAGGAGCAAAGAAGGCAGATGCGTGATCAGTCATTTTCAACATGCAGAAGACTAACCAGGGGTGATATTCAAATCAGTTCACAATTGGAAAGGAAAGGGGGTCAAACAATCAAGCCAATTTCCCTGAAGGCCCCAGTTGCACCTGGTGTTAATCGTTGGGTTGCCACATTATAGGGTGGTCCAGGTGGTCCCAGGAGGGTACCCAAGGGGCTTCAGAGCAGAGCTGTTGACCGGGCAGTGGAAAAACATTCCACTTTGTTACAATAGCTACGGCTGTACTAATGCATGCTGGCTAAGTATCAGCCAGAGTTTACCTTTCCTCGCGCCCCAAACTGTAAGAGAGTGACTTGGTGAACAAAGAGGCTGGTGCTAAGCCTCAGCTCAGGTTAGGAGTAAGAGACTTGCCTGTTTTCCATCAGGGCATGAGGCCAAGTGCATCTTTCAAACACTTGGCAGTTGTGACCAATTGATTAAAGGTGAAGACAATGACCTTAACACAGGCTGAAGGTGGGGGACGTGGGGGAAGTGTCAGAATCTACTTTAGTTTGAGGACAAGATATTAGATTTCTGCTGAAGCGTCATCACTCCTGGACAGAGAGGGGATTTTCAACTGCATGTGAAATGCAGAGTTAATCTTTCAGTGAAGGTTTCCCCTTACAGAGGAAAAAAATTCCAAAGCATTTGCTTTGTGGATTTCTTTATGCATGCTCTCTAGTTCATACCCAGGCAGTCCCAAAAATAAATGCTCACTGAACAATGATGAAAACCAGTGTGTTTCTGGGGTAGCTTTAATTTGCCTCAGGCCCAGAAGCACGGTGTTTTCCCCGTCTCTTGCCATCAGCAGCCATGTTAGAACTGGGTATAAAGGGAGAAGTGTGCTCATAAAAGGGAGACACCGAGGTAAGCTTCTGTATGAAAGAGAGGTCGGGGAGCTTATGAATGGGAGGGTGTGTGTTCCAAAGGTAATTGCTTTTTGATCTGAATGATTGAAGGAAATGACTTTTCTAACCAACCTTGCAAATAATTAAGTCAGTCAGGGCACGGTTCCCTTCCACATGCCATGGTTCACCCACTACCCACTCCACCCCTGCCCCAACTTCCCACGTGGAGTCTGCACAAAACATGCAGTGCCTGCTTTCCTACCCATATCAAATAACAACAGAGAAAACACAAGCTCTCACCAAATCCGAGGTCATAATCTAAAATGATCACTATTCCAAATCCCTTGTCACCTCAATAGTTTTCAGTCATGGCAAAGTTTTTATGCCTTTCTAAACAAAGTTCTTCAAGTCGTGTTATCTGAAGCAGTCACCCAAGCTTGTCATTTCAGGGAACCTGTGTAGGAAATTGACAAGATGGAGATCCTTGAGTCAAGCAACCCTTTAACCAGAGGAAGGGAAGGGAGACACATTCTCTGCCTCCCCATCTCCAGTGTTCTGTGGGGGAGGCTTATTAGGGGCACCCCTGACCCTGCCAGGGGCTGGGGGATACAGAACGATGGTGTGGGTATGGAAAAGTTCTCAGCCGCACCCCTCGAAACTGCAGTTCCTTGAAGCTACACATCACCACCTCTGCCCTCCTGCCGCAGACTGTGGGCAAGGACCAGAGCCCAGCTCACAAACAGCGCCTGAACCCAGGTCTGAGAACAGCCAGAGCCAGAGCCTTCTGGTGGCTGTATCAATGGTTATGACCCCAGAAAGAAATTTAATTGTCTTCTGGAAAATGGGTGGACTCGTGTTGAAAAACAGGACAAAAAAAGACTGTCTCATGCCCTTATCTGGGCTTGCCTTTGCCAAACATTGTGAGCATGCTAATGAGCGGGCCCTCATGGGCCCCTGTGTGAAGGTCAGTGAGGGGCCTACTCAAAGGCCCTGGGAGGTGGGGAGCTGACACCACGGCTGCCGCCACACTCCCACCCGCGGAGGCCAGCGTGCCCAGCTGAAGGGCTTCCCTGAGCACTGAGAACCGGCAGAGGGGTCATTCTTTTTGACATTCTTTGCTAATGACCTCAGACAGCATGCCATTTAAAAATCCCTGTAGGTGTTTCCTCTGATGGCAGTTTTGGAAGGAAAGAAATAGATGTTGGGAAAACTCCTCTTCTGTACTGGGCAGTGGCTTATTTAAGCATCCCCAAAGCTGTTATATTATTTTCCGAGTGAGGAAACTGAAGCTCATAGAGAAGATTGATGAAGGAAAACAGATTAGGATAGAGAGGAGAAAGGGAGCCCCACTCCCACCACCAGGAAAAGAACACAAAACCAAAACCCAGCCCTGAGGTCCAGGCAAATGACACCAGACAGAAAGTCCTGTGCTTTCCTCCTGGCACGAAGCAAATCTGGGGCTGGCGAATCAAGGCTGTGGCAGCACCTGAACAGCTCCACCCAGCCCTTCATCCAGTAGATTCTAACCCTGGAGGGAACCTCTGACTGTCCTCGTCCACTTGGCTTGGCTGCCACCAGCGTTGCTTCCTCCTGACACCTCTCCAGGCAATGTCCCCGTGCTGTCTCTTGTCCCTCCTTAATCTCAGGGTCCTTCAGCTCATAATCCAATCCCCAGCTGCTTACTGACTGGCTAGCACACAATTTCTAAGTGCTCCCTATAAAGCCAGGACCGTAAACCTCACCCTCACCTGGAGATTTTGCATGTTGATTTGTTAATTGTTTGGCAAACAGTAACCCCTCCATAAAGGGTGAGATAAAAACCTTATCTTCCCGCTGTTTTTTTCTTTTTTCTTTTAACTCAAGAAAAAATCTTTGTGCCTACTAGAAAGCTGACAGTGTCTTTATGGCAACTATAAAAATTAGCAACTTGGATGCACTGGGGAAAACACTAAACTTCACGTGTCCTTGCCTCTCTTCTTATCGAACCACACACTGCAGTGTTATTGGGACACAGGCACCTCCTTTGTGTAAGTGATCATCATATCGAGCTTGGCTTGCCTCATCTGTCACACTGCCCTCTGTGCATTTACAGGGCTTTGAACAATCGGATTTGGGGGGCTGCATATGCGCTTGTTGTCCAAGTTCATTTCACGACACATCAGTTAAAATGGGTTTTTACTATGTGTCTTGCCAATAGGTTTCAGCCCCAGGCAAGTTTTCTATGGATTCAATGTGACCAAAGAAAATTGACAGCAGAACGCTCTTTGGGGTGAAAGAGTTATACCCAACTTTATTTCAGGTGGCAGGTCAGTCACTAGAATCCCATTCACTCAGAGCGAGTCTGCGTGCAGCAAGCCGGTCTCTGCCTCTGGGCCCCTCTGTCCATACAGCTGTCCTCTGGGCCTCTCTGCCTACACAGCCATCCTCTGGGCCTCTGTCCTCGGCACTGCCACCACTCCAGCCTCTGCTCTGCTCTCCTGCAGCCTTGCAGCCCTGCCACCGTGTCGCACCCAGGGCACTGGGCACAGCTCTTTATATAGAGTCAACAGCCATGTATGGCCCACAGGTGTGCAGTGAGCTAGTCAGCCTGGGCCAGGTGAGAATCCTGGCCACAGGAACTCTCATTTCATCCACACTATGTCATCCAGATTAATGTCAGTGCGCGAGTGTGAGGGCCTGATGAAGGTGTTTCAGGGGAGGGGAGACTGGCAGAGGGGTGCCATGATCTCCTGGGGCTCCCTGAGCAATTCCACCCCAACCTTATAAACCCACCCTTTTCCATCCAAACCTCCTTCGTGTCAAGACTGCCAGCCATTCCCAACCCAGCAGTAGTTTCATAAAATGCACAAACGGTAATTATAGAGAGACCCCCATGAATTTCCATATGTAATCTCACCCCAAGACTTGAGCCCAGGCTCTCCCTTCAACTTTTTCCTATAAAACTTAAATCTGGCAAACACAATAGAATTTAACTGCTCAGAGGGAGAGAAGGAAGCAGGGGGTGGAGGTGGGAAAGGGGAAGTTCAGACGAGCACAGCCCTGATCTTGAAGATTATTATAAATCCTTTAGCACTGTTGAAACAATTAGATCACTTGATAGGCCTTAACATTCCAAATCCCATAAATTAGCCTGGTGGGCCCTCACACTGTTAGGCGATGTGTTACATTGTTCCAACAGCAACGTGTGGCTAAAGGAGAACAGACCGATTTGAATTTTAGCTCTAAGAAATTATACCTATTCTAGTCCTTCTGACAACCTCCATAATGGATATGTAGAAAGGGGGCTTTTTGTCACTAACATTTTATTTTTTAAAATTACTTTTGCTTTAGACATAACATGAATACAATTTTCAAACTGCACTCAGTTTCAAAAGTTTTCTTCCTCAAAATTCAGAAGTAAATATTTTCAAATGGTACATTTCATTCAAAATAGTTTCTTTCAAACACTCTTTTACAAGTTGCAGATGCTAATATTTCTGAGATGCAAATATTCACACAGCACGCAGTCCCCTGCTATCTACCACTGTAACACCAAAACAAATAAAACATACGGTCTCTGATTCTTTATAATTCTCCTGAATTATAAAACAAGATAGACAAATAAGCACATATCTCAACCATTGAACCCATAAAACTAAAAAGATATATATCAAGTTCATCATCAATTCTCACCTGTATCTCAAGAAAGATAGATGAGACAAAGGAGTACATAGAAGAGAGAAAGGGAGAGAAAGAAGCAAGTAAATAATTAACCACTGGGGCACCCAAGCAGGGCTGCTGCTGGGGAAAGCCAGCACCCACTGTGGAGGGAAACACCTGACTCTATTCTGTCCCCAGGTGGGCAGGGTCAGCAGTGGGCTATCCCAAGATGGGGTCAAGGAGGGTTGGTTACTTAACAATAATCAACCCTAAGATGATGCTGACTATGTGCCAGGCACTCTGAATGTATGACCCACTTTAGTCCTCATAACAACCTTACAAGGTTTAAACTCATTTTCAGATGAGTTTAAGGTCCAAGGAGGCTTCGTAACTTGCCCAAGGCGAACTTGCCCCCAGAAAACGGCAGTCAGAAGTAGAACCCGGCAGACAGGCTCTGAGAATCTGTGCACTTACTAGCACGCTGTACCCCACTGCAAACACACTAGAACTTACCCCACCAGGTTAGTGTTAATCCACCAGACCAGCTGCCTGAGAGCCTCTGCCTTTGCCCCAAGATACTGCCATTGCTCAGCCTGTGGAGCACCCCTGTACCTGTGATATATTCGTTTGACTCTTCAGTGGTGGCAAATGTTTTACTTTCTGAGACTGGATTTGATTTTTTTTGGAACTGCTGAAAAGGGGAGCCATGCATGGTGAACAGAGTGAGCTCTGGAAAATAATTTTTTAGATGAAGAACAATGACTGATGGTGAAGTAATGCAATCATTTCCCTCTTGTGGCCCAGGAACTGCTTTGATAGTGGCCACAGAAGGACTTGCGCGTGTGTGATAGGCAACTGTACATTACCAAAATTTGCATGTAAGTATCATTTGGATCTTTCCAAGAGGTTTGCTCTTTTCTATCACTTTCCACTCAATTTAGACTCTGCCACTTCGCATCATGTCTGAGGAGCCTTTTCTCTTCACTTTGATATTTATCTTTGGTTTAGTCTTTTGTTACGTCAGCTTTCCCACAAAGGCATCCAGAGCATTCTTGTCTTTCCTGATAAGCTGAAGAAGTAATACGTGCAATGACTTTGGTGGGACTGAAACAGGAATCCTGATCTTTTAAGCTCTGATGTCTAATGAGAGATATACCAGAAAGAGGTAAAACAACTTCAGTGGTTAGATTCTGCAGACTGTAGTGCTGCATGAATTCCCAAAATACAAAGGGTCAGTATTGCTGGGTCCAGGACTTGAATGTATTAGTTCATACAAGTTAATTAGAATGAAGAGAACTGATTCACACTAACTACACATATTCAAGACTGATGTACAAACCAGAGTAGACATTTATTTACTTGCCATGAGGGAATTGTCCTTCCCCTAACTATACAACCAAACACAGTGTGATTCTCCATTATGTTAAAACTGACTTTGCTCTGTGGATTTCAGAAGGCCCCTGATCATTTGTTGCCACACTATCACTTCAGACAGTAAACATTACAATAGATTAGGTTACTAATCCTACATTAGGTTATTTGCATTATCCGTTTTTTATATGTCTTCTATGTTTGGTCCTTTTTTTTTTAGACTGGCTATTTGCCAGCCCATCTACAATTCACCTCTTGATTTGGGCAACCATGTAGAGTTTCTCAGTTGATGAGTTATGTTCCTTACCTGGTGTGCTAGAGTTCAATCATATAGTATTAGGCTCAAATCAAGTAAAAGTGAAATGTTTCACTGTTTCCTCCTCACTAATAACAATAACAACAATAACAGGTGACACTGTGGAGTTCTACTTTCACCTGGGCTCTGCTATAAGCACTTTGCAGGTGTACACGGCCAGCCACCCTAGGAGGTAACTTCCATTATTACCCCCGTCTCACAGATGAGGAAACTAACCTGAGAAAGAACTTTCTCAGGGTCAAAGGGTTATAAGTAGCAAAGGTGGAAAGGCAGTTTGATGCCCACACTCTAAACCACAACCCTAAGTTACCCTCTTTGCCTGTTTGCTACTTACTTGGGTGTTAAAATATTTAAAAAAAAAAAATTAAAAAGGAAGCAGCTGTTTTTCTCACTTGGTCTGACTCTAGCCAACTGTTCTTGACATTTTTGCATTCTATCCATGCAGAACAAAGCTATATTGGTAATTAAACTCCAAATAAATAAGTGCCTGTTTTTAGTAGGACAAAAAAATTGAGGTTTAGCTAAAGCTGGTAAAATATTTAATTTCAACGGTGCCCTGCAGGGAATGTAGAGATCCTTTCCCGTGTCATCAAACCCTAAGAATATTCATGGGGTCATTGCATTCTGCATTTTCCTGTTGTTTCCTTACAGAACTGCCCTCCCCCCATTTTCTGGGGCCGCCAGCTGGGGACAGCCTCACCTGGGCGTGAGAACAGGGGGCACAGAGCAGCAGACAGGACCCGCAGCTGGATGAGAAAAAAGGTAACAGCAACGTCAGGTGGCTGCAATTATTGTCCACTTCAAACTGAGAAGTCGAAGGTAGCTCACTTAATTGTCCTGCCTCTGTTTTTCTCTTTGAAATGGCTTTGAAGTACTTGCTTCTGCTCACCTTTGGAGGGGGAGTTTGAGACAAAGATGCAGTGTTTAGAAAAGTATTTTGCCCTCTTCAGAATGTATGATCTGAAAAGGACTCAAATTTGTTGTATATTTTCTGCAGCTGTATACCTACAGGAGACTGGTTTTTAGTTGGTTTGTTTTAACCGGCTTATAGTAGCAGATAGACTTAGAATGTCTGACTTTTGGACAGCCTTAAGACACATGATTAAATATGTAAAAGGTCTGAGTTGGTGACAGCTGAGGTGTAGCGGCAAGGACTATGGACTAAAGTCATGTGTTTGAGTCCTGAGTTCAGGGCCTGCCATCTAAGTTGGGTGAAAGGGAGGAAGTCACTTATCCTCTCTGGGAACCAGTTTCTTCAACCGTAAAATAGGAGCTTCATTTTGTAGTTGCAGTGATTACACACACAGGGAAATGAACATGAAAGGGGTGTCATGGTGGCACAAATCTAACTCACGGTCCACGGTTCTTTGGTTCAGTGGGAAGAGGCTCACACATCATCTAGTCTGACCCTTCCCCTCTGCAGGTCAAAACACTAAGGTTCAGGGAGGTCAGGTGGCTTTCCAAGGGCTTTGTCTCCTAACTCCCATTCTCCCCCCCTTCATACTGTCCCCATATCTGAGTGGCTTCTTACAACAGAGGATGAGACCACCTCTGGGGACAAACAACTCTTGGAAAGATGGAGAGAGAGGGGGCACCATTGGGGGACACTAGTCCTCTTGCGCCTCAGGTGTGTTCTCTGTAAGTAGAAAAGTCTAGGCTCAGACGTCAGCCAAAGCATGGAAGAAATAGATTCAGCCAATAAAGTAATCCATGCACAGCTCAGTAAGTAAATACTGTCTTCCATCTAGGAAGCACGTAGGAACAAAACAAGTGCTTTGAAAGTATTACAAAATGTATTTGTACCAGGGCCATGCAAAAGCCATTCCCAAGCCAACAGGAAGGCATTTATTATTTTCATTTAACATTTATTAAATAAAGAGAGTTGCAGAGCAGACTCTCATAATCTGAGCCCCTTTTGGTTGTGTGCATAAGCTTTTCAGATACCTGCAATTTCTTCCTCTTACTTACAAAGATGCTTATTGAACTGCAAGAGGTAAGTAAACATCAAGAGAGATCTCACAGAAAACCTGTTGAATGGTTCAAGGCTTTCCGTCCTAGAAGATGTACTGACCTCCAAAATATTCCCGAAGAAGGAATCAAGCTCTTAAAAGTTCACACTACTGGGAGGCAGAGAGAAGCAAAAATGCTTCAGGGTTTGAAGAAACCTGTGGTCTACATGCCTGGAGGTCTTGTTAATACGCAGATTTGGATTCTGTCTGTCTGCCGGCAGATGCTGAGATTGTGCATTTCTAACAAGCTTCAAGGTGAGGTTATACTGGTCCAAGGCCACACTTTAAGTAGCAGCTCCATTCTCTGGGCATCCATCTTGGCTATTATTGCATAAAGCTAATAAAGCCTTACAACACCTCTTTGGGGCTAGGATTAAGCAAAAAAAATGTAAGTTGATAAAGGTTGTCCCTCAAAAGGGAAATAACAAGTGCTACCTCTATCACCAAAAAGAGGTATCTGAAAATCCTAGTTAAATTTAAGGAATTTGCAATTGAATATGTCACTTTCTCAAGGAGTATAAGCCTTTGAATAAAGGCTGGAAGGAAAAGAGAATGCATAATACAATATTCCTTGAAGAGCATCATTCCAAGACAATGGGACAGGTTGGTGGGAGACCTATGAGGTGGTGGTGGTGGGGTTTGTACCCCTGAATTCTGATTTAAGGATATATGTCCTTTCAGTCCTATACCTGAAAAGAGCCAAAAATAAATATTTGTATGTAATCCTATAAACATTTCAGCCAATTTCCAAGTGTAGGCTTTTAACTAAATTGGATAACAATATCATAGCTTAAGCAATTTTGCATTTTCCATAGTACTTAGTACAATGACTTGCTTAAAGTAAGCACCTAATAAATATATTTTTACTGAAGGAGAGGGTGAGTAGATATATATTTATACCTCTGCAGGGTATGATGATTGGAAAAACTATTTTTTATTGGTTCTCATAGGCAATATAAACTGGATAATTCATTATTTTTCCCTCAAAAAATAAATTGATATCTTATAATTAAATCAGACCTACCCAGTAGGTCTTTGGATTCAGGCTTCATTCTACATGGAGAATTTCTGGTATTAGGTGAGCCATACAACAACCAGTATGTCACCTAGGACCATAAAACATTCTAAAGAACATCTTCACCAGACAGTTGATTCAGTGTGACAGAAGATCAACAAACATAAAGATGTACTGACCCTTAGAGGGCTGCCCAACCACTGAATAAATGATATGGAATTATTTTGATTGTGAGCAACTTTATTTCAATTTTTCCTTTTTTTCATCAAATAGCTGATATACATTAAATTCAAAGCACTACTTGTTTTTTTGTTTTTGTGTTTTTGGTATTATTAATATACAATTACATGAGCAACATTGTGGTTACTAGATTCCCCCCATTATCAAGTCCCCCCCAACAGACCCCATTACAGTCACTGTCCATCAGCGTAGTAAGATGCTATAGAGTCACTACTTGTCTTCTCTGTGCTATACTGTCTTCCCCGTGTGCCGCCCCCCTATGTTGTGTGTGCTAATTGTAATGCCCCTTATTCCCCTTATCCCTCCCTTCCCACCATCCTCCCCAGTCCCTTTCCCTTCGGTAACTGTTAGTCCATTCTTGGGTTCTGTGAGTCTGCTGCTGTTCTGTTCCTTCAGTTTCTCTTTGTTCTTATACTCCACAGATGAGTGAAATCATTTGGTACTTGTCTTTCTCCATCTAGCTTATTTCACTAAGCATAATACCCTCTAGCTCCATCCATGTTGTTGCAAATGGTAGGATTTGTTTTCTTCTTATGGCTGAATAATATTCCATTGTGTATGTGTACCACATCTTCTTTATCTATTCATCTACGGATGGACACTTAGGTTGCTTCCATATCTTGACTATTGTAAATAGTGCTGCAATAACATAGGGGTGCATATGTCATTTTCAAACTGGGCTGCTGCATTCTTAGGGTAAATTCCTAGGAGTGGAATTCCTGGGTCAAATGGTATTTCTATTTTGAGTGTTTCGAGGAACCCCCATACTGCTTTCCACAATGGTTGAACTAATTTACATTCCCACCAGCAGTGTAGGAGGGTTCCACTTTCTCCACATCCTTGCCAATATTTGTTGTTGTTTGTCTTTTGGATGGTGGCCATCCTAACTGGTCTGATGTGATATCTCATTGCAATTTTAATTTGCATTTCTCTGATGGTTACGATGTGGAGCATCTTTTCATGTGCCTGTTGACCATCTGAATTTCTTCTTCGGAGAAGTGTCTTTTCAGGTCCTCTGCCCATTTTTTAATTGGATTATTTGCTTTTTGTTGGTTGAGATGCATGAGCTCTTTATATATTTTGGATGTCAACCCCTTATCGGATATGTCATTTATGAATATATTCTCCCATACTGTAGAATACCTTTCTACTAATGGTGTCCTTTGCCGTACAGAGGCTTTTAGTTTGATATAGTCCCACTTGTTCATTTTTGCTTTTGTTTCCCTTGCCTGTGGAGATATTTTCATAAAGAAATTGTCATGTTTATAGTCAAGAGAGTTTTGCCTATGTTTTCTTCTAAGAGTTTTATGGTTTCATGACTTACATTCAGGTCTTTGATCCATTTTGAGTATGCTTTTGTGTATGGAGTTGGACAGTAATCCATTTTCATTCTCTTACGTGTAGCTGTCCAGTTTTGCCAACACCAGCCTTTGAAGAGGCTGTCATTTCTCCATTGTATGTCCATGGCTCCTTTATCATATATTAATTGACCATATATGCTTGGGTTAATATCTGGACTCTCTATCCTGTTCCACCGGTCTGTGGGTCTGTTCTTGGGCCAGTACCAAATTGTCTTGATTACTGTAGTAATCAAGCTTTGTAGTAGAGCTTGAAGTTGGGAAGCGAGATCCCTGCTGCTTTATTCTTCCTTCTCAGGATTGCTTTGGCTATTTGGGGTCTTTGGTGGTTCCATATAAATTTTAGAACTATTTGTTCCAGTTAATTGAAGAATGCTGTCAGTATTTTGATAGGGATTGCATTGAATCTGTAGATTACTTTAGGCAGGGTGGCCATTTTGACAATATTAGTTCTTCCTAGCCAAGAGCATGGGATGAATTTCCATTTATTAGTGTCCTCTTTAATTTCTCTTATGAGTGTAATGTAGTTTTCAGGGTATAGGTCTTTCACTTCCTTGGTTAGGTTTATTCCTAGATATTTTATTCTTTTTGATGCTATTGGGAATGGAATTGTTTTCCTGATTTCTCTTTCTGCTAGTTCATCATTAGTGTATAGGAAAGCAACAGATTTCTGTGTATTAATTTTGTATCCTGCAACTTTGCTGAATTCAGATATTAGTTCTAATAGTTTTAGAGTGGATTCTTTGGGGTTTTTTATGTACAATACCATGTCATCTGCAAACAGTGACAGTTTGACTTCTTCCTTACCAATCTGGATGCCTTTTATTTCTTTGTGTTGTATGATTGCCATGGCTAGGACGTCCACTACTTTGTTGAACAGAAGTGGGGAGAGTGGGCATCCTTGTCTTGTTCCCGATCTTAAGGGAAAAGCTTTCAGCTTCTCACTGTTAAGTACGATGTTGGCTGTGGGTTCGTCATATACGGGCTTTATTATGTTGAGGTACTTGCCCTCTTACCCATTTTGTTGAGAGTTTTTATCATGAATGGATGTTGAATTTTGTTGAGTGCTTTTTCAGCAACTATGGAGATGATCATGTGGTTTTTGTCCTTCTTTTTGTTGATGTGGTGGATGACGTTTGTTTTCCAGTTTGAAAAATTACTTCAAGATGATAAATTAAAAAAAAAACATTTTAAACCACTAGCCTTTTTATTAAACCTTTGGTGACATGAGTTAGGTTGAACTCAACCTAAGTTGACTGTAGAGTTTTAAAAATGTAATTGTCAATATACTGCACAGTCACAAAGATCTATACACATTTTTTCTAATCTGCTTCATTGAGGTGTGATTTTAAAAGTGCCGTTGGGTGAGTTTTGACAAACAAAGGTGATTTTCCACGAACTACTGGCACTACAATTAAGACACAGAACGTTTGTATCATTCCCAAAAGTTCCCTTATTCCCTTTTATGGCAGCTGCCCACCTGCTGACCACTGTAGATCTGCTTTATGTCACTGTGATTTTGCCTTTTCTAGAATTTTATGTAAATGGAATCATATAGTATGCAGTCTTATTGTGTCTAGCTTCCTTCACTTAGCATGTTGTTTTAAAGATTTCTCCATGTTTCCGTGTCTACCAGGAGTTTATTCCCTTTTGTTGTGAAGTAACATTCCATTGTGTGGACTTATCACACTTAGTTTATCCTTCGAGGAGCTGATGAACATTTGGGTCGTGTCTAGTTGGGGGCTATTGTGAACAAAACTCCTATGAACATCCAGGTATAGCTCTTTGTGTTGCACATAGCTTTCATTTCTTACAGGTAAATGCCTAGAAATGGGATTGGTGAATCATATAGTAAGTGTATATTTAACTTTATAAGAAATGGCCAAACCATTTTTCTGAAAGTGGTGGCATTGTTTTGCATTTCCACCAACAGCATATGAGAGTTCCAGTTGCTTCACCTTCTCACCAACACTTTTTTCCATTTTTCATTTTTTTCATTTTTACCATTCTAGTGTGTGTTTATTGGTATCTCATTATTTTAATTTGCATTTCCCTAATGACTAGTGATGCTGAGTCTCTTCTTGTTTCACTGGCCATTTGTATATCTTCTTTAATTTATAATTATTTACAATGGTTATAGAGTAAAAGTATCCCCTGTTTAAAGGTTGGTGAACTAAGGCCAAGAAGAGAAAATGCCAACTCCCACGTTTATGCCTAGGGCTCCTGAGAAAATATCCTCAAGGAAGAAAAGAGAAGCTTTATCAAACAGAGTTAGAAAAACTGGTACATGTGAATTTCCACAAGTTTTTTTTATACTGGATAGTCTAGCTAGGTAAAGAAGTTTTCTTAACATTGCAGAATAATTTTCAAATGAAAAAGGAAAATTAAATCCTAAATTTATGAGGGGAGAAACAATCCCTTAAAATATTGAAATAATATCCCAGTTTCCAGTCAGACTTTCAACATAAAGTGCATATAGTTTGGTGGTTTAGAGTGTTGGCTCAAAAGTCAGACAGTCTAAATTCAAATTCTGGCTCTGCCACTTATGTGCTGGTAAGCCAGGTTATTGAGCTGAGTCTAATGTCTTTATGTATAAAATAAAAATAATAATAGCTACTACAAAGATATATTGACATGACACATGTACAGTGTTTAGAGTGGTGTCTGGCATATATTAAATGCTCAATAAATATTAGTCACTGTTATTGTTATATAGATACTTAGAAGCATGACATTGTAATAGGCACAAATAAAAGATCTAAGCTAAAAAAAAATTTGCTCTAAAATAGACCTGTTACAAGAGTGGCACTTGGGATCAGTCCAGGTCACCACTGGTTGGAATGAGGTCTCTTTCGACCTCAAAACACTCCTAACAAGGACTTATTTCTGCAAAATCAGCCCAGGTAATATGCTAGGTGAATTGCCCTCTTCTTTAAAAGGAAGACTTCAACTCTTCCAGCACCAAGAAAAAAGGGCCGAGGTATGGTTACCAAAAAACAAACCCATAATTTGATCCTCTTCAATCCAAATAATTGTCAAATAGCTCCTAAGGAGTTTCTCTGTAAGACATTCTGTACATAAGGACATTCACTTGTAAGAGCATATTAAGGTAAATAAATAAATAAATAACCATGATTTTTGTTAAAAAGCACCAATAAATTGATGTTGTCTTTAAATAAATATTTTAGTAATCATTTCAGTATCTACCTACCTGTGAAAAATAGTACACATGTACGTAGGATAGTTGTTCATTAAATGAGCAAAAAATGCTTGGTAGGACCTTTGCAGTCCCTCCACATGCCCCCCACGGTCTGTGGTTTACAGATGGGAAGCCTCCATGCTGGACCACACATGCAAATTTTCTCAACCTTGGCTCTCCTGAAAGGATTCTCCCGTGTGGTGCTCCATCACACCCTCTTGTACTAAGATGATAACGATTTCCCCAGTCGTTTAGTGTTAATAGTGTAGAATGTGTATACAACCCAGACACCAATATACAGGCCTCTGAGATGCAGAGAGACGGTCCAGTTTCTTCAAACACGCAAACATCATCTGTGTTCTTGAGGTGGTTGCTAATATCTTCCTTCTGATTCTATCAGGATCCTTTTATAACTGGTTCCTAAGTGCTTTGCGAGGGAAGGCAGATTAGACAGACTGGTCCTACTTACTCAGTGAAGGCACTCCAAGTCCTTGGCTTTTTCCTCTGCATGACAGCCAAGAGACTTCTCTTCCCCAGAGCCCACAGGTGCACCTGTACAGGTTTGAGTCCCTGTGACTGGGTGAGTTTCACCCATTCCTCTACTCTTCATGCAATGGTGGAAAACCAGAAACATTAACACAGGCAGAGAGGTGAGTCAGCAATTAATTATTCTTAAGCAGCAAAGACGAACTGATGGTTCACCTTCTTAGTGAATTCCAAAAATCTGGAGTCACGTGAGCCCAAAGGGGAAACTTGCAAGAGTGGGCTCAGGGAGCGGCGAGAAAATAGACGCAACAAAAATATGCCTTCTCACTGCTCATCAGACCAGCACTGAGCCAGTACTCCTGAATAACTGGTACTTTTTATAAGTAACTGAAGAGCTATAAAAAGCTTTAACATTTAAGAAAATAACAAACAGCTGTGGTGAATGAGCAAGAACATTCTAAAGAAAGAGAGTGTCTGGGTGGCAAGAGGTCATGCAGCTTCGTGGGGAAATCCTAAAACATCACTAACACTTGCTACATCAGTGCGTTTTCCTGGCTGGTCATACTATGTTTCCTTCCACCTCAGCCCCACTCCCCTGTCAAATCAGAACAAATGCAGGTCACTGGGATGCACAGCAACACTTCCTGAAAACAACATTCTGTTTCTATGCATCTAACCATGTATTAGGCATGGTATATGAGAGGAGCTCCTGATCAGCAGGGTGAACAAACACCCTGTGCATTCAGGCTGGACCTCAGGGCCCTGGGACCCCTGGTGGGCCTTGAGGTGTGGCACAGCTGCCCTTCCCTTTAACGGAAAGTGCCATCTGCAAGTGCCACCGTTTGCTAGAGGGAGCAGTAGCCCTCCCTCCTTCCTCTGTAATTATCCATAGACTCAATAATGAGGCAATTACCAGTGGGAGGCAGGGATGATAAAGTGATCAAGTAAGTGGCCTGGGGCTCTGAATTCCAACTCCAACATTCACTGCTGGGTGACCTTGAGCAAGTTAACTTCTCTGCACCCTAGTTTTGTTAGTAGCAAGTCAAACAAAGTCTTCCCTTGGCCTTCAGCTGAACTTTAGGCAGGCCTGTTAGACGATGCTCTGGGGTGACTTTGAGAGGGTACATAGCCATCTTCCTTAATTTCCAAGCCTTAGGTAACTTTTCTGAATGGCACATAAAAAATGTTTTCTGGGACAAATAGAAAGTGACTAGGAAATGGTAGACCTAGATCCAACTCAACTATATCAATAATTACATTAAATGCAAGTGGATTAAACACTTTAATTAAAAGACAGGGAGAGTTAAAACAGGTAAAAAGTAAAACCTGGACATATATTGCCTATAAGAGATGTACTTTAAATACAAAGATTCAGATAGATCGAAATGAATTGGATGGGAAAAGATATGTCATGAGAACAGTAAGCATAAGAAGGATGGAGTAGCTATCATAATATCAGAAAAAGTAGACTTCATTCCAAGGAATTTTTCAGAGGAAAAGGGGCTTCTCTTAATTCAACAGAAAGACATAGTAATCATAAACGTATATGCACCTAAAAATAAAGTTTAAAACACATGAAATAAAATAGACAAAGGAGGAAATAGACAATCCTATAATCATAGTTGGAGTATAGACAAAAAATATCCATAAAAATGTAGAGGATTTGAACAGTACTACTAATATATCAGACATAATTTCTCTTCTTTTGATTCATATTTTCAGACACTTGCAAAGCTGCCAGTTCTGCCCCCAGCCCCCAGCAAGGAAGGCACTCAGGCCATTGTCTCTTCAGGAGGCACAGACGTGTGGATGGTATCATACTGGCCTCCAAAGCTTAGTCTATGAAGAAGCTGCAAAGTGACTACATCATTTTTTTCCCTCCTCAGCCTGTTTTAGGTGAACCAGCTCTAGAATCACCAGCCTGTTCCTGCCATCGTGCCATCTGCCAGGCTTAAAAGCCATTGCTGGAGCTCTCAGAATTCTTCCCCAAGATATCTGGAGTGTTGCCACAGCAGATGTTTATCCATCACATCTCATACATGTTGCCTAAGGCAAGACCTCCACATGAGAAGGGGAGGCAGAACATTAAAATCCTCTGAAAGTGTCCATAGCAAAAGAATGTATACTTTGATTCTGCCCCTTAGGTGAACTGTAAACAAATATAGTCTTCATTTATCTTTCTCCCTATTGGCAACTGAAGATTGTATTTGAAGGAAACAAATCAATAACAAAACAATTGTCCTTTAGAAGAATATGGAAGTTCAGGATGCTCCTTAGAAATTCTTATCTTGCCTTTTTTCTGCCCAAGGCTGTGTAGCTACATTGCAGCATTCCATTCCATGTAGAATCTGTGGAATGAGGTATGTGTGATCCAAAGGCCTTATTATCCCAGGTGAGTTGAACAAAGACTTCCCTAATAAGGAAAGGACATGGACCTTATTTGGACAAGGACCCTGAGGACATGGATCTCTGGTAGATAAAGTTTCAGTTAAAAAGCCTGTGTGCAGAGTATTAGACATTTCCAAGGTGTATGGATTCTGTATGTTGACGTGCCTAACCACTGTCAATCTCCCTTCTAGCATTCTCTTCAGGTACTGATGCTTTAATTAATCAGTTAATGAATTCAGAAGCCATTTCTGAATAGTTAAGGTTTCTCACCTTGGGATGCCCGCCGAACGGACCTTCCAGTGGAAGAGGCTGCTACTCTCAAGCCCTTTCACTGCTAATCCCATTGGCAACTGGCGTGTTCTCTCTTTAAAGAGCACGCCTAGCACTTTGCCCCTTGAATGGCAGGACCAAAACCCTGTTAGCTGCAGGAGACTTGGTCATTGAGGACAGCATCTTTCCCCCTTCAGGAGCTCGTTCCCCTGGACGCTTACCCATGACGCACCCTATTTTAAGAGAACAAAATTGTAAGAGTCTCCCCTTCTCCAACAGAGTATTATTCTTTGCTGACCTGAAAGAGAATCTGGTTCATACCATGATGAATCTCTCAGTGCTCCGGAAGGCTGAATAGGTGACGGGCACAAGGGGAAAGCACTTCCGTGGATGCAGTTATTACTGGAACTCATCCTATTGCAAAGCTCTTCTGCCAGATTCCATTAGGAAATTGCAAGCAGATTCATACATCCAAGTGCTCCTCACTCTTCTACTCATAAATACATAGACATCACATGGCAGGCAGGGGAAAGAGGCTGGCTCTCTCACATGGCATACCCTCACACAGCAGACGTGTAGGTAAATGCAAATGCTGAACACGGTAGTTCGTGCATATGTGCATATGAATATATAGCATGTTATTACTCCTCAACAATGAGACTCTAAGCTACCCGAGAGGGGAGGGGAAAGTCACTATCAATACAGCTGCACTTCAGAATGTCAGTTCAAAGCAGACAATGATAAGAAGATGGGCAGGCTGTCCTAAACAATATGAAAATAAGAGCCAGGACCACCTAAAGATTGATTAGGGACTGGGCCAAATTCCAGCCCTAAACTCATCACAAATTATGCTAAGAGCCCTCTAAGGAAGGTTGCAATTGGTATTTTTGAGCCACACATCCCATTCTTTTGAGACAGACATCAGGACTGCCTGGGAGATGTCTGCAGAATAAAAAGCCCAAGCGAGAAATGGATTTGGGGAGGGCTGCTCTCCCATCCAAATGCTTTCAACTTCCCTGAGAAATCCTGTAGCTTCTTTAAGACAAGTCGGTATTATTATTCCACTTTGCCATTCAGGTCCTGAATGAAGGGCGAAGCCAGTGTGCAGAAAGGTAAAAGAGAATAGTAGATGAGCATGTCAGCAGACAGGTAGGAAGGCTGCAGCCTTCCATCTGGAATTGGGGAAGTAAGCAGAAAATCTGTTTTTAAGGGAATACTCCTTTAAGATTTTTTTCTTATTCTTCCAGGAACACTTAGGTCTTGTCTTTTTGCAGACAGAGACATACACTTAATCACAAGCATATTGTATGAAAGAAAAGTGTATAGACCTTCTAGACCCCAAAATATATAGCAACGGTTCCAATTTTCATTACCAGAAATAACTAGAGGAAATGAGAAGCAGGTGTGGGAAGGCTTCCCTGAGCGATGCCAGCGCTTCATTTTAATTCAGTTGTGTACGGCCCACCTCTGCCTGTCAGCCTCACTGCTCACACTCTCAGAGGTCAGGCTATTAAAATCAACCAAATACACTCAAATAATTTCTTTGAGACCCCAGTGTTACACGTCCTGCCAGCAGAACACTTCACCGACTCTGTCAGAAGCAGCATTGAATCCCTGCAGTAAGATTCTATAGTAGTTTCTTCTTAGATGACACAAAATGTTTGAGGCATAAACGTTGGGGATCTCAGAATTAACCGAAGAGAACTGCTCATCTACCAAACATGAAACTATGTTTGGGTGGGTGGTGGAAATCTAAAATAAGTTCCACACTTCTTCTATTGGTAACTAAATCGTAACGGAGTGCTGAGTATGTGACTTGTTGATATTGGGACCTGTTCACATCACCTGAATATCTGATAACGTCCTTTGAGAATTACTACCTGGAGAATAGGAAGGGTGATACAGATCCAAGGATCTACCTTTCTTTTTTCCTTATGATAGATAACCCACATTTTCTTTTATGTCCTTCAGGCAGCCCTTTGAATTCTTTGAAATTTTAGAACTGTCCGTGAATTAAAAAGAGGTCACTAGCATCTTCTTTGAATATATCTACCAGAGACCAAGGCCCACAGAGAAATAGCAAACAGCTAGTTCACTAGACAGGATTCTATTTGAGGTGCTTCCTGTAGGATATAGTTCTTTGTTAGTTTACAACCTGGCTCTGGGATTATCATACATGGCAGTTATAGCAGAGAAAGGAGGGTCAGGAAGTGGGTTTAAGCCCTGGTTCTGCCACTTACAGGTGGCTGACCTTTGCCAAGTGACTTAACCTCTATAGAACTTAATTTCCTTATCTGTAAAATGAGGGGTTGAACTAGATCATTTCCAAGGTCACTTTCCGCTATAGTTTTATGATTCTAAGTCTCTGTCCCTCTTGGAAAAAGCGTATCTGGCTGTGCTTATATGAATTTGCTACACATAGCTCTATAATGAGCTAAAAAGACTTTAAAGCTGTGAACTATCATAACTGATAACCGGAGGGTAGCCATGATCCTATGGATGCATTTGCTCATAATTCATGTCTATGTAAGGCATGCAGCATAGCAGAGGTCTTCAGCGATGGTAGGCTGTTTCACACTAGGCCTCGGCAAAGAAGCTCTGGAAAAGAAAGGTCAGAGCCCCAGCTTTAGTGCTTGAACCCCCACGTCCAGTGACTTCATCCACTGGATGGCCCAAGAATTCCAGCTGTCCCTTACCAAGCCCCTACTCCAACCAGACACAGACCTTGACTCCACATGTGGATGTGTAGAGCTCATGGACGAATAGAAATGAGTCCCCACTGAAGCGATGGGTTATCGCATTGACTGGTCAGGTACTTTAAAGGCCAGTAGGCTCTTCTTTCGTGTTTGGAGTCAGAGACAAAGGGCCCCACTCCAGAAGCCTGACACCTCCCTAGGACCTAGAACTCACCCAGAACAACTTTCATTCTTGGCTCTGTGTTTCTGCTCATCTTACTCTTTAACTACGGAGACCCGAGTGTCCCTCTCTCCCTTCGGTGCCTGTGTTCACCTTGATTTACATGATTGATTTCTAAGTGTTGGAACAACACTGACATAAGAATGCACGCTGCATTCATGTGCATGTATGTGGATGTGCAAGCACAGAAACACACTCCCTTTTCAAGGATTGGTGCCCCAAAAGAAGTGCCTTGGGCAATCTGAAAGCTAAAATCTTGAGGTCTTGAAGTTTTGAAGTTTAGGCACCAAATTTGTCTTTGGTTACAACAATTTTGTTAAACTAAAATGTCATGTTTTGTACTCTCATTAATGGAGAGATGTTTGGGTGGTATTTGCATTCATAAATGCAAATGTATTTGCATAGCATTATACCTAGATGATTCAAAAAATATTTGTTTAGTTGAATTGCTCTGCTTTAGGTTAGAGAGTCTCTCTCATATTTGAGTAATCACTCCTTATGTGTGTGAAATGTATTCAAACGTTTTTAAAACTCTAAACTTTTCTTTTAGACTTAATGAAGAAACTAACCTTGGCTACCACTGAATTTAAAATAATCCAGTACTTTTGTCATAAATTATCTCTGGCTGATGGATAGGCAATGGTTGTGGGTTGAATTTTGTTCCTTTCCCCAAACGCATATGTTGAAGTCCTAACTTCCAGGACCTCAGAATGTGGTCTTATTAGGAGATGGGGTCATGGCAAATGTAGTTAATTGAGACGAGGGCATACAGAACAGGGTCTAACCCAATATGACTGTTGTCCTTATAAAAAAGGGAAATTTGAAGACAGATATGCATAAGGAGAACACCCTGTGCAGGTGAAGGCAGAGATCAGGGTGCCTGCCATCTCTACAAGCTGAGGACCACCACCGTTTGCCAGCGAGCCACTGGAAGCTAGGAGAAAACAATGACACGGACTGTCTCTCACATTCCTCAGAAGGAGCCACCCCTGCCAACCCTTTGATCTTAAACTTCTAGACTACAGAACTGTGAGACAATAAATTATCTGTTGTTTAAGCCACTCCGTTTGCCTTAAGTATTTCGTTATGTCAGCCTTAGGAAACTAAAACAACAGCCAAATTTGGAGATTTTCTCCTCCAGGCTTTTCTTCAAGTTATCAAGACCAAATGCCTCTGACCATTTGTATAAATCTGATTTGTGCGTTCTAACTACAAACATACGCGCGCGCGCGCACACGCACCACCATGCCCAAACGCGGAGATAATACATCTGGCCGGGGCCCTGCTGAGAGTGGTAGTTGGGAATGCCCCAGAGACCATGCCGTAACAGTAGACGTCAACGGGGATGGTGTTTTCTTACTCTCAGTCTTGAATCAGTAAAAGACGAAGAAAAAAAACACACTTGCGTATTCACTGGTTTAGGCCCAGTCATGATTCCTTTCAAGATGCTGCCAGTAGATTTTAGTCATTCTCTGGCAAGGTTTCTCTTCAACCGCAAACACTACATAGTTGCAGAATGAGTCACCACCTTGAGTAATCTCATTCCTGGACCAGTACATGCCTGCTGCTTACAGCACGCAGTGCCTTCAGCTCTGTATTTTATTTTGCCCCATTCTCTGGAGCTCCTTTAATATTTTCTTAAGAATAGGGCAAAGGATTTGCTACGAATCCTTAGGAAGGACAAATCTTGCTTACTCAGCAGCGTGTGAACTGAATGCTCATTGAGAACCAAAATGTGAAGCTGTTTTAAGCATTTTTATCCCTTGAGCTAAGCTGGAGGTGGCATTATTATTACAAAAAAAAAAGTTGTAAATGTGAGCTAAAAATCTTTTTTTTTTTTTTTTCCTAGCCGGAAGCTTTTTGCAAAAAAATTAAGGGGAAAAATCCAAGGAAAGAAGCAGAATAATGTTCCAGGAAGGAGGACAGTGGAGCAGAACCCAGTCCCTGTCCCCAGCCAGGCTCCCACAGAGGCTGAACCGCATCACCAGACATTCGGAATGTCTCCAGGAAGAATATAATAAACTACCACCAAAGAGTTATGCTTGTCAGTAAAGTTTAAAGCAAATAAACCTATTTTTGCATGATTTTTTTTAAAGTATCCCTTAAAGATATTTTCCCTATCAACATATTATAACAACAAGAGGTCTTGTTCTTTAGCCAGGAAATATTTTTTTCTCCAAGGCTGGTAGATTGAAACATTTTGAATATTTGTTAACATTTCCTTTTAAGGAGAACTTTTTATAGTATCTGGCCAGCTCTTTAGTGTCCCTTTCTCTTACTTCTGTTTTTAATCACTTACCTAATTTTTATTCTTCCATGAGTGGGTCCCAATATCGTGGAAATAGAAATTGGAGAAATGAAGCCATCCACAAAGTGGAAAGGAAACCTATCGAAGGGGAGAAAATATTTGCAAATCATATAGCTGAGAAAAAGTTATCCAAAATACATCCAGAACTCATACAACTCAATATACTATATATATATATATATATATATATATATACACACACACACACACCTGAGGAGTTATCCAAAATATATCCAGAACACTCATACAACGCAATAGCAAAAAAAAAAATCCAATTTAAAAATGGGCAGAGGATCTGAATTAATATTTTCCCAAAGAAGAAATACAGATAGCAACAAGAACAAAAAAGACATTCAATATCATTAATAATCAGGAAAATTCATATCAAAACCATAATGAAATATCACCTCACACTGTTAGAATGGCAGTTATCAAAAAAACAAGAAATAATAAGTATAGGCAAGGATATCAAGAAATGGGGACCCTTGTGCACTATTGTTGGGAATGTAAATTGGTGCAGCCACTAAAGAACTCACTATGGAGTTCTCACACAAAATTAAAAATAGAACTACCATAAGATCCAGTAATTTCACTCCTGGGTATTTATCTAAAGAAATGAAAACACTAATTAGGAAAGATCTATGCTCCCCCATGTTCACTGCAGCATTATTTATGATAGCCAAGGTAGGGAAACAACCTAAGTGTCCATCAACAGATGAATGCATAAAGAAGATGTGGAGTATATATGCAATGGAATATTACTCAGTCATAAAAAGGAATGAAATCTGGCCATTTGTGACAACATGGTTGGATCCCAAGGACATTAAACTAAGTGAAAAAAGTCAGGCAGAGACAGACAAATACCACATGATTTCACTTATATGTGGAACCTAAACAAAAACAAACAAACAAAAAAAAGCTCATAGATACAGAGACCAGATTGATAGTTTTCAGAGGTCATGGTGGGGGGGGACAGGTGGAAGGTGGGCAAAACGGGTGAAGGGTGTCAAAAGATACAAACTTCCAGTTATAAAATAAGTAAGCCCTGGGATGTAATGTACAGCATGGTGACTATAGTTAATAACACTGCATTGCATGTTTGAAAGTTGTCTTAAAAATTCTCACCACAAGGAAAAAAATTCTGTAACTATGAATGGTGACAGATGTTAACTAGATTTATTGTGATCATTTCACAATATATACAAATATCAAATCATTATGTTGTGCACCTGACACTAATATAATGTTCTGTGTCAACTATACCTCAATTTAAACAAAGGGAGAAATGGAAGAAAGTTCTTTAAGTTCATTTCAACTATGCTGCCCTATTCCATAACCTTAGTAAATGCAGGAGGGAGAAAGACACGTCTTAAGTTTATACCTTAAATGGGGATTCTTCCAGAACAAGCTGAAGCTTGGCTGTCTAATGGTATTAGTCATAACATACATTTGCATGGCAATATGCAACTGTCACAAAACTCACTTCATCCTCAAAACAGCCCTGAGAACCAGGCATATTGCCATTGAGGAAATAGAAGACCCTAGGTTATATGGAAGGCAGTGTAGCCAGGGACTCCTGCCTCAGTGATCTTTGTTCTCCATCCTGCTAAGGCACCTTGCCCTGGACAGGAAGCACAGCCATCTACCGCAAAGATTCTCTAGTTAATTTACCATTAATCTCCTCTTTGCTGAGGACAGCAAGGAGAGCCACAAAACTTCTCTTGGCTTCTCTTCATCATCTGCAAATAAGGACAATGCCACCAATCCTCACTGGATAAGTAAGAGCGAAATTAAATGATGCCTGTGAATGAAGGTTAACAAACCATGAAGAGTTATACATGTGTTAGACAAGTCCGGTCTTCGGGAGCTACATTGCAGAGAGAATAAGGACCCATTTTCTGCTTGACCTTCGGCAAATGTCTTAATATTTCCAAGGCTCAGCTTCTGCATCAATAAACTAAGAATGCTACTAGAGCTTTGCCCCTAAGTTATTGTTGTACTGGAAAGGAGATAATCCATGCCAGGCACTTAGCACGGATCGGTACGTGGACGTGGCAAGTCCTCAGTAAATGTTGGCTATTTATTATAAAGCTGTTCATGTCTGATCCCAGTCCCTTACCAACACAAGCATAAGCAGATGAGCAAAGCCCAAAGGAGTTCAGGGACTCCACAGTATAATCCTGTCTGTCCAAGCTCACGCTCCGATGGCAGTGTCAACTCTACATGCTCAAAAGACATTTTTGGAAGAGCTCCACTTAACCTTTGTTTTGCTAAACTAACATCCCTAGTCCATGGCAAACATTCAGTCGTTGAACATGGTGTACCCTCCTCGTGTTCCTTCTGCCCTGAAGTACAGGATTTGGTGGGAGGACATTTACGTGACCCCCATCTTGATATGCAGGGGACACAAAGGACCTACTCCCCACCTCTTTGCTCCCGAAAGAGGGGCAGTGTGACAGTGCCAACTCAGAAGCTCTCTGGCAGTTGTGGAACCAAGTTTTACGAACACACACAAGAATAAATCATTTTACATACTAATCAGGAAAAGTCACCTCTAGTTGTCAGTGAGTAAAGAAATGTGAAACCCAGCAAAGGGTTTGACATATAGCTGGCACTGAAGACAGGCTGGGAAAGAAAAGTGGCAAAGGTGTCTTCCAGATCGGATCGTACCTGATCATAGCTTTGAAGAATGTTTTAACAGGAAAAGCAGAATAAACACCAGCACAAACTAATCTTACCATCTCATCAGTCTCTGATTATGAACATGACTTCTTAATTTAGTCAGGTGACTACATTTTACCGTAACTTAGATAATCTGAATATATATCTTTTTGTATTGCCTGAAGGGCGTATAAATTACACGTATCGACACTACATGAATGAAAACTTTACCTTGTTCAGGTATGGTTGTGATATCTGGGCCAGCTCCTCAAACCTGCTCATTCATGGGATGTCGAAACCCTTAGAAATCGCAGTGACTTTCAGACTTGGGAAGGTGCATGCGGATGGAGGCATCCTGAAGTGCCTGGCATTGCTTTCCTCCTTAACATTTTATTTTCCTCTTGATTCTTTTCTCTGGGAGGTTTTACAGGACAATGATTCAGATCTTGGACTACCTACCACATCTGCTTTGTTTTTTCAGAGCTTAAACATCTGAACATGTGACTTACTATTATGTGGGAAGTTTATTCAATCCATGCACATTTATTAAGTGTCTGCTACCTAAAAGGCAGTGTAGTGCATAGTGTAAACCCCCAGGCACCTGCAAATAATACTGAGAGCCAACGAGACACGAAGCACTGAAGATGATTGAAAGCCGAGATTCTGAGGTCTAATTTATAGACAAGTGAGGGAGGCAGGCATGTAAATACTTACAACATGATGTGAAGATTGCAAAGCAAGCAGCAGGTCTGTGGATTTGCCCTTTTTCTTGACCCTCTGGGCTAAAATATGTAAACAGATGTGACAGTGAAGTCTAAGCTCTCCCTGGAGAAGCCCCAGCGTCCCAGAGGAGACCCCTCTTCCCAGCAGAGGATGGAAAACAAGCCCACAGCTAGATGCCCAGCTTCCACAGAGCTCACTGCCTTCTTCTCCTAAGAGCCGTAGAGTGTTCCCACCGCTCTGGAAGAGAAGCCTTCCCTGGGGGCTTCTCACTCATCCTCAGCTCTCTCTCCGGTCTCCTTCTGCTCTTTCCTCCCCCACCCCATATGTGTCGGTGTCCTTGACTGCCTTCCCCTCCCATTGTCCCAATGCTGTGCCCCCATCCCTGCCCCAGATGCCACCTTGTCCGGACCGGCTCCCTGGAGTGCACAAAAGCATTTCTTACGCCGCATGGGTAACCGCTGTATGGTGTAACACTTAGAGTTTTGACGCTGCCCTATTTACCTTTTATATTTTTAACTGAAAGCAAAATTCTATAGAGAAAATATATCTCCTTGTGAGCCTATCAAACAGTAATTTGAGGAAAAACCATCAGAAGCCTCTACCTTTTTACGTTCATGAATCTGACCCAAATGAAAGCATGAGGAAAAGAAAATTTCATAATTATGAGAGCTTCCTCCTTTCTTCAGGATGTACGTATTTCTGGAAAAAATCAAGTCTCGCAGGAGACAGCTAAGCCCCGTGTGCATTCCGTCGGGGCAGTGCCCTGGCGGGCGGTGGCTCTGGGGGCTTGATTCCCACCTGGGTGAGACGGGGACCACAGTTTCGGGACTGAAGGGCAGCCGTGCTCCTTACCTGCACATCCCAGTAAAATCTCTTTATTCAAGACTTACATTCAGAAGGTCTCATTGAAATGTGGGTCTTGGCAAACCCCACCTAGTAATCAGGAAGGCAGCGAGGGCACAGAGGAGTCAGCGCCATGCTCCGGCCCTGCAGCTGTGCGGGTGCTCGGACGTGTGGCCCGAGGTCAGGCAGCCGGGTCCTCCTCCGCTGAAGCCACCTGGCAGGCTGCGCTGTTAGGGCAGTGAGAATGAGCACAGACCCTAAACACTGACTGAGGGCGGGTGACCCCAGCTCCATCACTCACCAATGTGGCTGAGCCATGTTAAGTTCTCTGCACCTCAGTTTCTTCCCTGTTAAAATGGGGCAACAACAGAACCTGCCTCACAGGGTCCTCGTGGGAGTTAAGAGAGTATTTAAAGTGTTCTTACAGCTGTGTTGGGCATAGAGGAAGCACTATGTGTATGTTTACTATTATGATTCCCAAGACTCTGGGGGAAATCCGGTTAATGACAAAATGGTCTCCTTTATCTGGACATAAACCATGAAATACCTGTGTTCAACAGACTCAATCTAAAGGCAGAGGATCCCAGATTTCAAAGACAAGTTTTGAGAAAGGCACAGTCCTGGCAATACTGTAACCAACAAACAAAACGGAGGGAATGTCACAACGCATATGATTCCAACAAGCCATTTCACAGCCAAGAAACAAGTACCCCGGCAGGAGCAGCCCACGCCACTGCCCTGAATACACATGCCCTTCAGGACAGGAGGGTGCATGTGCTTCAGAAAGAGGCTCCATCGAGATGCACAAACTTTCTCCCCAGATTCCTGGGCTCAGAGAAACCCACAGCTCACCAAGGCAGTTTGCTCAACTCTAATTAGGAATATGATAGCTGGTGGGCCTTGCACAAAGGACTTTTAATTAGAGCTGAGAACGCCTAGAAAAATCCACTTGGCAAGTCGACCCCCTCCTTCTATCTCTTTTTTAACATCTTGCCAAGATCATAAGGAGAGGGAGAGCTTAATTACAGTTGGTGTATGTATCTTTAAGAAAAAAAATACATTAAGTGCTTTAAAATAGGCTCTCTTGGCTCTGTGATCACAAGGATTTTACTCACTTCTTATCCCTGATTGGTCTCATTCTCAGTTACAGATGAATCAGACACATTTTGAGCAGCTTTAAGATTTGCTTTTCATCTAAAGCCAAGTAGGCAAATGGCAGGGAATTCACAAGCTTTTCCAAATGATCTCATAGGTTCCTTTGGCTCCACTGTGGGGGCCGTTTGCACTCCGCACTGCTGTTATCTTAAACACCCCCAGCCTGCTTGTGTCCAAGGAGAGGCTGCAATGTAGGGCCCTTTCTAGAAGGCATGTCTGAGTCCCTCAGTATGTGCAGGTGGCAGCCATGAGTTGAAAAAGGAGAAATCAAATAAGCACATGAAAGACCTTAAGCCGGAAAGGTGGGCCTGGAGGAGGGCCGGGTGGGCTCAGAGCTTTGGAGATGGATCCTGTCCTTAAATTCTCTACCACGGCATCGGCATCTCTGGATGCACCAGTAGAGCCACCCTCTCATTAAGTCTCTCAGCCTGAAACAGGTGACCCACGCTCCTCTTCAGTCCATTTGATCCTAGCCCTGGCAGCCAGTGACTTTTTAATTATTGATGTGAACTGTCTGATAGTACACGGAGTAGCTGAACCTGGTGTAATACATGCTCAGGGCAACTCTGTGAAGCTCAAATCAGCCACTTGGATGCATGAGATTTTCTGACTGAAGTTTGCTTTTTACTGCTCCTTTAGTTCCTGCCTTTTTTTTCCCCCCAAGTCTTTGTGCCTCTGTGCTAAGCATCCCTTTCATCTCATCTCAAGAACCTGAAGCTCTGCTATTGAATTACGTTTTTTCCCTTACTATTTATGTGTGATGCAAAAATAAGAAACCGGGTTGAAGCAGAAGATGCTGTCATGTCTGAAAGGGAGGTGTCAGTCATTCTTGAGCCCCATCTAGCTCGTCTGCAGTCTTTAAACAGGATGCCGCTGGGCAGACCCAGGAGCTTGGCTCTGTTGAGCATGTGCAGCTTGTGGTCAATAGGGATTTTAAAGTCTTCTGCCCTTTGACCTAGACTACCGAGGAGGGATGGAGGAACAGGGCTGCTTGGAAATTGTTCCCACCACCTGGGAGAATATGATGGCTACCCGAATGCTTTCCGACACAGACATCTTTCTAAGGTCACCCCGATTCTGTAGTAGCAGCCGCAACAAATACATTTAATGATTTTATGGTGAAATGTCATTGGACCAAAACCTGCTTAATATCAAAGAAAATATTGGAGGGAGAACAGCTTTCTAATTCAAGCCAGGTGGATTTCCAAGATATTTGGCTGATTTATCACAGCATATGTCTGCCTCGCCTTTATATTGTTTTTACCCAGTCTTAAGAGAGATCAGACATCTATTTATCACCGTTATGCTCTTCATGCTATTAAAAATAATCAGGTGTGTGCGTTACCTTCTTTTGTAACTGCCAGGAACGCTCTCCAGAACTTAGCATTAGCTCTTCTGACGAGCTGGAGAGGGAAATATCATTACCCCAGTTTTACAGATGGAGAAATCTGAAGCACAGGGAGACTGTTTTGCCTAAGGTGAAAGTGTTGTTTTAATCCTACACTTTTATTTTTATCTCTTCAAGTTTCTTCCTGAGGGTGGTAATGAGCTAGGAGGATTCATCAGGACGACTAAACCTCGTCTGAAGGCTTGTTTATAAAATTATTTCAATAAAATCCGCAATCAGATTGGCTGGGGTGCGGGTCTTCAAACCCAGCGACTTCCCTAATGAGCACATTCGCGAGGGAGGTAAGATCTCGTTACCAGTCAGCCTCTCCCACACTTCGTCAAGGCGGGTGGTGGGGGCTGGCGTAAGTTTATTACTCATAAAGACCAAAGCCCTAGGAGCTTTTATACAAGAATCTGGTTTCTTTTTCATTTGTTTAATGATTTAAAAAGTTAGGTTGGAAAATGTTTGTGGAGCAGCTAATAATGTGACTTCAGAGAGGGACGGCTTGGCACGTCCTACCCGTTAGTTCCGAGGCCGCTGCACCTTGGACCTGCCTCCGTTAGGGACTGTCTCCTGATCTCCCCTCCTGTGGCTGTGCTGTCTGCCCCTCTGATTCCTGTCCGCCTCCACAGCTCAACTCACACACTTAAGTTCCTGACACAGAAGACTGAATTTCCAAAGTAAAAAGGAATCCAGAAGGAGAATTTTTATGTTTCGGAATCCAGGAATTCTGGATAATCCCAGGCACGGGTGCCGCCAGGCCAGGCTGTTGGTTGGTGGAGTTTGTCTTCTGTAAATGTGGCGTTTTGAAACACAGGTCCTTTGGTTATTTACAACAGGACAGCACCACTGAAGACAGGAGGCCAAACTGTGGACACTGTGGGCAAGGCTGTGGAAAGGCCCTTCACTAAAAGGTGGGAAAGTGTTTCTCAGTCCCAAAGATCCACCATTGCCTTAAATAATTCCCCTATTCACACATGCCACATTGACTCAGTTGTCCCTTAGCCTCCCTTGAAATGGGATTAAGGCAAAGTAGGGTAGGGCTCACCATTAACTGCCTTGCCTAATGGAAGCTCAGATAGGCAGGATTGTTATATAGACCTACTTTCTATCTGAAAGCTGCACTGAGGGCAGAAGGAGAGAGATGTAATTCATCTCCATTCTATTCATTTTTGTTATTTTCTATGAAATTTACAGCCTTCTAATAAAATTTCTGATTTGTCGATGATAAAGCCATTCACGCTTATTGTCAAAAATTTAGATAAAACAAAACAAAAAGTACCGGGAAGAAAATTAACATTACCCATAATTATATCACCGGGATAATAAATGTTAACATTTGGCCTAGGCCCTACCAGTCATAAATAGAACTTCTTTCTTCATTTAAGATTAGTATGTACATAGAGTTTAGACCCTACTTCTGTTTTCCATTGACATTATTTCTTGAGCATTTTTCTATGTCCTTACACAGTCTTTGAAGATATGATTTTTATCAACATAAATTTTGTATTGTTTGGTGTACTATGATTTATGTGCCCATCTCCCTAATGTTGGACATGCAGATTGCTATAATTCTTGATTATCCTGAGGAATTCTATAATGCACATCCCTACAGAGCACGTGTCTTTATTTTTGGAGGGATAGATTCCTTAATAGAACTAATGAGTCAAAGCTTACTAACATCCTGAAAATTGAAAATTCTTAGTATCTGTATCAGTTTGTTTTCTAAAAGCACAGTACTAATTTATAATCCCTACTGCTCTGTAGGACAGTATCCTTCAAACTGAATCTTTGCCACACTAACTTTTTTAAAGATCTTACCAATTGGATAGGTATTTACATCTGTTAATAGCATCTTACTGATATTAATTTGTATTTGTTTGATAATCAGATATTTTTAACAGCTTTACTGAGGTGTAATTTACATAGCATTAAATTTCACTGTTGTACATTTCAGAGATTTTTAGTAAATTTATAGAGTTGTCTAACTATCACCTATTTTAAAACAATTTTAGGACATTCCATTTTTAGAACAGCCCCCATAATGCCCCCAAATTCCCTGGAGCCCATCACTGGACAACCCCTGCTCCCACTCCTATCCCACACAACCATTGATATGCTTTCTGTCTCTATAAATTTGTGTCTTCTGGACATTTCAAATAAATGGAATTATATGTAGTATTTTGCATCCAACTCTTCACTTGGCATAAGGTATTTGAGGTTTATCCATGTCTTAGCATGTTTTAACAACACACATTTAATTCATTTTTAATTTAATTATTTAATTCGTTTTTAGTGAAAAGTTCTTTAGTGTTGATATATCGAATTTTGTTTATCTCTTCAACAGTTGATGAACATTTAGATTGTTTCCAGCTTGAGACTATTAGGAATAATGCTACTTTGAACATTTACAAATAGATCTTTGTGTGGACATATGCTTCCCTTCTTGGTAGATTCTAGGAATGAAAGTCCTGTTTTTTTTAAATGTCTCTAATTTCTTTAATGTTCAGCAACCGGTGAATGGCAAAACAAAATTTGGTAAGTTTCAAACTTTACTTATATGCCTGAATGGTTTGCATAGCATAGAAATCGTATGCTTTCTGAAACTTCTAGAGAATCCTTTGAAAGCCATCTATCTGCACTTAGTCTTTAAAAGGAGCTTTTTTGATAACTTTTTCAATACTTCTCAAGGTTATTTGGATGTTTTTTATACATATAATTTCTTTAACCAATTTTAGCAATTCTCCCAGAAAATCATCTACTTATCAGTATTTTCACATGTATTAACAGACAATATTATCTTATTCCATTCTGCTTGTTCACATCCCTTTTCCATTTCCAATATTGTTTGTTTGTATTCTTCTTTTCCTGGATTCAAATGGTGAAAAGTATTTCCGTTTTGCTCACCTTTAAAAATATGAAAAACAGTTGTATTAATTAGTTGTACTTTATTTTCAAATTCATAAGTTGCTGTATTTATCTATTTCTGTTTGTTTGGATTTGGTGCTTCCAATTTTTTAGTCAGATGCTTAGTTTATTTGTTTTCCTTATTTCTGGCTTAGTAATGAGAGTGTTTGAGGCCCCAAGACACTCCTTTGGACTGGTCTGGCCATGTTCCATGAATGCTTATGTATAATATTCTCATTTTCATTACTTTCTAAATAGCTTGAAATTATAGTTTTGATTTTCTTTTTTTATGAAATCCTTATATAAAGAATTTTTTAAATTTCTAAGTGGTTGAGAGTTTAGATTTTTTTATTTAAACTTGTGTAATTTTTTGTAGTTTCGTTGTACTTTGGATAAAAGTTTCATTTGTGGCGTTGTATATTATTTGTTTTACTCAGGGTTTCAAATAATAGTTTTTCATTCTTTGTTGTTAAGCAACAAAATTCAGTATTTGCCTATAATCGAACTTCAATAATTACAGTATTTCAAACTTTGGTGTCCCTTTTTTCTCTTTTTGATTGTCAAAGTCTGGTGTTTAGCTCATCTAATGGCAATTGTTTTTTCTGTTGATTTCCTGCTGTCAATTTTGTTTTCTCTATTTAGTGTTGTACTTTTATTATTGTAATGTTTCCATTCTGCATTGTACCTTTTAACAACATAAAATGCCAAAATGGGTCATTTATCCTCAGGATCATGTTGTGGTGAATTCTACTTCATCTGATTATTACCACCATTCACCTTTTTGTTTTATTTGGATCTGCTTGATAAAGATTTGGCCATTGTTTTCTTCTTTTAACTACTTAGAATTCATTTTAACATTTATTGATATTTTTCCTGATTTCCAAATGAATTTATGTTCATTACAGAACTTTGGGCAACTATAGAAAAGCCCATATGCACACAGTCATCCATTACCCAGTATCCTGAGTTTTCTCTTTTCTCTTCCTCTTCTTTTAAAATTTCTTGGATATGTTCAAAGAAAGTCGGAAGAGCCCTACACAGGGGCCTACAGGTCACAGGCCAATTAAACCAGATACTGGGTCATCCCACAGACCAGAGCATAGAGAGACAGAGTTGATACTGGGTCATCCCACAGACCAGAGCATAGAGAGACAGAGTTATCAAGAATCCAACTCTCGTTTCTGCTTCATTTCTTGAAATCCAAAACCAGCAAATCACATCCCTCTCTTGTTTAGTGTGGGAGTGAAGAAATAAAGTGATTAGACTGACAGGGATTCAAAGCAAGAATGACATGAATCTGCCAGGTCAGGAGGAAGAAGCCCAGGCGGCTCCCTGGTGTCAGGATCTCAGAAAAGGTGACACCACGGGGTGCTACTGAAAAGCAAGACCCTGGCTTCAACACAGGCCCCGGTGTGTCGGTGTGTGGAGGGGAGTTATTGTGTGCTTGTGTGTGTGTGTGTGTGGTGGTAGCGTGTGTGTGCTGTTAGGGTGTGTGTGTTGTGTTCGGTTGCGTATATGGGAGTATGGATATATTTGTGTGTGTCTCTTGTTTGGGTATGCTGTTGGGATTTTATGTTCTGCAAGAGTTGTTTGTGTGTGTTGGTGATGTGAGTGTGTTGGTTTTGTATGTAAGCTTTTGGAGTACGTGAGTGGTTTTGTGTGTGTTTGTTCTTGTTTGTGTGTGTTATTGGGGGGATGTGTGTTATTGCTCTGTGTGTGTGTGTGTGTGTGTGTGTGTGTGTGTGTGTGTAAGGGGGTCACAGCAGTAGAGAGGGTTTGGCAGCAGCCCAGAGGTTCCGCTAAGAGAAACAGATAATCAACACAGTGGAGTCTTCCAGAGGTCAGGGAAACTGGGTCTGAGAGCTGCCTCAAGTCATGTTCTGGATAAACAGTACTGCCCAGAGCTTAAACAAAAATGTGTCCTATGTCACAGGATCTGAAAATGGGTTCTCCAAGGAAGGATTAAAGGTACTGAACCCTTTCACACACAAGAAGAAAGATTAAGTGGCTACTTAATTACTACCATCACATCCATGAAGAATTTCCTAGGCTTTCCACTTTCTATGGAAGACAGAAAGGATGAAATGCAATCTGCTTAAAACATTGCAAAAAGATCAAGGAGTTTCTTACCCTCAGACTTCTACAACATGGAACAGTTTGCAGGGATAGATTATAGAATTTCCATCCCTAGTGATCTTTGAGGAGAGAGGAATAGCCATCCAGACGCAGGGGCCATGAACTGCTGGAAGAAGCCCAGGCTGCCGGGTCCGGAGGACCTGGACTGCAGCATCAGATGAACACAAGCCCCCAAAGGCCACTGAACTTCTTTACTCTTAGACTCCTCGTCTGTGAAATGGACATGACAACAGTATCACAGAGCTTTGTTGCATTAAATCAAATGACAGCCTATATAAGGCTCCTGGCCCAGTACCTGGTACATAGTAGGTCCTCAACAAATGTCAGCTTCTCCCCCTTTCACCTTTCATTTGCTGAGCCATTCTTTGACTACTAAAGAGCATGTTAATACAATTCCACTCACTAAGATTTCCCGAGCCCTCTTTCATGTAAAGCGCTCTGGCGGATGCTTGGTGTTTTTTGCTCCATTCACCCTACTTCGGTATGCCTCCGATTTTTGCGCACTTCTGCCGGGTGACACGTGACCCAGGTGCTGCCCATCAAAGCCTCTGAGTGCTCCGTCAGGGGCAGTTGGTTCAGGAATGGGAACACGACGCAGTCAGAGCCAGTGACACCCAAGAGGCTTTGCCTGAGCTTGCTGGAGCGCTGGCCCCTCCGCTCCAGGAGCCTGGGAGGGGGCAGCTAGTGCAGGCTTCCTCAAGAGCCCGAGAATTAATGTATGAGCAGAACGAGGCTGGGTTTAGAAACAGGGAGAGCCAGCTCAGTCCTAACTGCACTTTACCATTACGTGGCTTAATAAATTGCGCTTTTCATTTAAGCCCATGGAATTAGGTTTTAGGTCCCCAAAGAGTCCAAACCCATGTAGGCTATGCAGGATGTACAAAAATGAATCACACCAAAAAATTTAATAAGTCATAAATAAGATTTTTACAAGACTAATAATAGTACAAAGTATTTATTATATACTATTTATCTAGGGTTTACTTCATTCTAGACACTGTGCTAGATTCTTTGCACACATTGTTTTATTTAGTACTCACAACAGCTATTTTTCTGAACTGGTAGCATTTGACTTTGGACTTGAGAGATGGGTAGATGGACATGTGCGAAAAGGAAAAAACGGAGATAGGAAAACAGAGACAGTTTAGGAAATAGCTGGCAGTCTTATTAACTGGGGCCTGGAGGGCACGAAGGGTGATGGTAGCAGGGAACATGACCAGAGAGGCAGACTAAGGTCATCTGGGGACTGGGACCACAGAAGCAAGGGACTTGTGTTACTAACCAAGAAGTAAGAGACCCGAAACCTATGCTCATGTAGCTTAGATTTTATCTGGGGAAAATATTCTTATAATGCAGGAAACAGAAGATGGTTTCTAAGACAAGCACAGAAAAGGGGGAATGAATGAATGTGAAAGAATGCACAATTCTTGCTCCTGTCCCTAACTTTCAGGGACAGGGACCTTTCCTTCTGGGTCAGCAGCCAGGGGCTCTCAGCCGTGCAGCCTAGGTCATGGGGAAAACATAGCAAAAACTTTAAAAAGCTGCGAGGGTAAATTGGTCTATAGAAGTGAGGGTTTAAGTGATTGTCAAGAAATGAAAGCAAGCCCGGGGTTGGAGCTGAGGGTTGGGGTTCGAGGAGGAAAGAGGGGGCACTGTCGTCCTGTGAAGGAAGTTGAGTGGCAGGGAAAGAAGGTTTTTAGCATGTGGCATTGTGTGCTTTCTAGAGAGAAAAAGCAAAGACCTAAGTGAGGCATATTCTTTTGTAATTGCTCGTTCGCTTGCAGATTGCACACACTGAGATTAATGTTCAGTAGAAGGACGAGCTTGAGTTGATACTTATCGAACAGCATGACTGGCTGATGGTGGGGGAGAGGAGAAGCATTGTGTGTTCAGTTGAGGGAAGACACAGGATGGGTCTGCCCAGGGAATATGCTGGAAACCAGTCTACTTGAAAAGAGGCACCAAAAAAGAAAAGTGAGAACAAAATGTGGGGAATGTTAAAAACCATGTGATGGGTTCTTCCAAAAGTTAGACAAAAAAGTACCATATGATCCAGAAATGCCACTTCTGGGAATAGACCCAAAAGAATCAAAGGCAGGGACTGAAATACATACACGCACACCAGTGTTCATACGAACATTATTCACTAAAGGCAAGAAGTGGAAACAACCCAAGTGTCCATCAACAGGTGAACGGATAAACAAGATGTGGTACATACATATGATGGGACATCCTTCAGCCTTAAGAAGGAAGGAAATTCCGGCACCTGCTACGACATGGATGAACCCTAAAAACATTATGCTAAGTGAAATAAGCCAGGCACAAAAGGACCAATAGTACATGGTTCCACTTACATGAGATACTTCATATAGGCAAATTCACAGAGACAGAAAGGACAATAGAGCTTATGAAACAAAGCCTGCGGGTGCGGGCGGGAGGGATGGGTTATGGTTTATTGGGTACAGAGTGTCTGTTTGGAATGATGAAGAAGTACTGGAAGTGGATGGTGGTGATGGTTGCACAGCATTGCTAATATGCTTAGATCCACTAAACTGTGCACTTGAAAACTGCATACTTAAAATGGTAAATTTTGTGTTTGACCACAATCTAAAAAAAGCCGTGCATGATGTAGGGTTATTGACAATAGACTAGAGAGCCAGGCTGTGCTTTATCCCCAGACTCCGGTCTTGATCAGAAGGGAGGGCTATCAAAATGTTGTTCTAAGAAGACAGATCAATAGCCACGAAGTGGAGAAGCTTGGACCTGTGCCACGCACTAGGTGTGAACTTTCAGACCGTGATGACTTGCGAACTCTATGTGCCCAGCAGAGGCAGAATCAGGCGGATTTGTGATTATTGGACTGGGGAGAGAGGCAGCAGGCAGCCAGGCAGTTTTCATGATTTCAGCTTATTTTTTTCCCTGCAGAATATTTGCCACAGCTGTCGATTTCTATTTTTTAATGAGCCAGGTATTTCCTTCCTAATATTTCCTAACTTTACCTTTCTCAATTGCAACCATAAATAGAATCCGTCAGCCACAAAGCCTTTAGAAAATTGTCAGCCTCAGCCAATAAATAGTACTCAACAATATGGAAAAAATGTGGGCAGTCATGACTCAGGCAAAGCGCCTGTTTTTCTGAATGGGAAAAACACTGCACATTTGATCTGGGCCAAGAATGTTACTGCAATGCTGAGATCTGTAAATAAACTTTTTGGGGTGCTGCAATGTTTCCTATTGCATAACTATAAGCTTTGACAATGAGACAAATGTCAAACTCAGTTAATCACTCAAAAGCCATTTCTCAATCTGTTTTTCAGAATCTACTTTCACTTTTTGTGTTTTAGTAACCCTGCTATTCCAATAAAGGACCAAATTCCTAAAGGTTCAAAAATAGTTTATTGCTCCCTGAGATGCAGCTTAGATGTGTTTTATTACCAAAGGGGTCTTAATACTTCTTAATCACAAAATAAGTGGAAGCAGTTATCCTGTTCACCCCCACGTATCCACCTGTCATCACACAGTAGCAGAGCAGAGTCTTCAAAGACTAGGGGAAGAGCCGAGTACATTCTGATGAGCAAGAGAAAGGTCTGGCATTGACTGGTCACTGCCGAAGAGATCAGCCTGCCTGGGTGCCGCACCCTGGGCTCCAGGCAGCTCACAGAAGCAGGAAGACAGTGAGAAGAGAGGTGAGGGTGGTGGGAGCTGATAGGAGGGATGAGGTTTATAGAAAACCATCTTGCCTTCATCAGCCCACATTACAACTATAAGGGAGATCCTAGCCTGGCTGAATCAAATTTGAGCAACCTGACAGCTGAAGATGGGAATACTCTGCAAAGCATCTCTTTGTATTCAGTCATCTATGTGGAACTTTGGGCATCTTCTAGGAAATGTACTTGAACCTTGTCCACTTCAGGCATATACAGATATATTCATTCCACAAATCCTGGGTGCTTCCTACTGTCCAGACACTGTGCAAAGTCTTAGGGACAGAGTTGTGAAGACAAGGGCCCTGCCCTCCAGGAGCTGACAGTCTTAGTGGAGGAGACCACAGTAAATAGAATAAGAAATAAAGAAGGTAATTAATGATTGTGATAACTACAGGGAAGGGAAAGAACACAAGTGAGGAAGTCAATAAAAACTGCAGCAGGCTACTGCAGACAGGGTGTTCAGAGATTTTTCTTAGACGTGGGTGACGTCTGAGTTTAATCATCCAGAGTGAGAAGGAGCCAGCCAGTCTCCCTCTGGGGGAGAAGGGCAGTGTCCTGGAGGGGACCTACTCAAGCACAAGGCCTGAGAGCACATGTTTAAGGTACAGAACAGAAGCTGGAGTGGCTGGAGGGCGCGACCATGACATAAGGCAGGTTTGCGGAGCTGGCAGAAGCTAGATTTTACAGGGCCTGTTGAGCATATAATCTGATAGGATTAGGGCATTATAAGAAGCTCTCTCTCTCTCTCCCTCTCTCTCCACACATACAAAAAAACAAGAGGTCATGTGAGCACAGAGAGAGACAGTGGCTGCCTAAAGGTTCAGAGAAGCAGCCTCAGGGTGAAACCTGTCTTGCTGGCACCCTGACCTTGGACTTCAAGAGCTGTGAAAAAATTGATTTCTGTTGTTTAAGCCACTCAGCCTGTGGTATTTCATGAAGGCAGCTTTAACAGACTAAGACAGAAGGGATATAATACTAGTGCAGAAAGAAGAAGTAAACGGCAGTGGGAATACATTCAGAAGGCAGAACTTAGTAATGCACTGAATATAAAGGGCTGAGCCCACAGGGCCACCATAAAAGCAAGAGCTGTGCGCTCTTTCTTAACAAGCTCCGAAAGGAAGAAGATAAATCAGAGTAACAATGGGTACACCCTCATCTTGGGGCTCTTTGAAATAGAGGAAGAAGCACTATTTGGCAAACCAGCATGTGACCCCTTTCCTGATTCAGAGCATCACCTCCTAGGTCCTAGTGGGAGACGCAGCCCCGTATCCCTCTACAGAAGTTAAAGGGGAATGGTTCCCTGTCAGACTCACTGTGATCCAGGGCTTGGGAAGAAGGCCTAGGCCTAGGCAGTCGGGTGCCCTCCAAGACCTTGCCTCAGAGCTGTGGCAGAAAAGTCATGGGCTCCTGGGGAAGGGCAGTGAGGATACAGGGCAGTGTTCCTACCCATGACACGAATTGTTTTCCTTGGCTGAATTGTTTTCCTACCCTTTCTATCCACTTACGAGCAACAAGATGCTTCCAACAAACTCCTTTCTACCTAAATTACCTAGATTTTTCAGCCAAGCTCTCTGATCAAGAGAACTCTACAAAGACTGGGCTTCCTAAGTGTACCTGGGGGCTCAGGGCTCTTTCCTGTGGTGGCATTTGTACTCACAGGCTGCAGCCAGAGGTATCTGGGTTACAGGCAGCTAAGGCAACAGCTTCAGGCCGCTGCTTCCCTGAACGTGTCTTCATAAAAGAAGAGCACAATCAACAGGTCACCAAGACTGTAAATAACAGAGCTTCCATTTTCTTTTTAATATCTTTGATTCCGTCTCCACGTCTTCAAGCTTCCTGCCCCCTCTTATTGGCACTCCTCTAAAGGTCTCTTGATCATCTCTGGCCTCTGGCCTCCTCCACTGCAGTGGGTCATCCTAAACACCACGCCGACCATGCCACGCCCTGCTCAAACATCTTAGCAAGAGGTTCAGAATGAATCCAAACTATTCAAGGTCCCACACAATTTTTGTTCTCCCCCTATTTTTCCTAGCTTACCTTCTAGTATTTTCCAACACATACCTCATGCTCAAAGTAGGTTGGCCTATTCACTGTGTCCTGGACATGCATCATGTATTCCCACCCTGCTCTCCTCCACCCCAATCTAGAAGGCTTCTCCTCCCCTCTTTCTCTCCAGATCTTCCCATCGCTCATGACCCACTTCTGTCCCACCCCTCTTGAAAAATCCTCCTTGAATTTCCTTACCCACAATGACCTTTAAAACCCCTAATGTTGGTCATCTGATGCTCGTCAGGTACTGCCTGGTGTGACTCATTTCCTTGTCTTGGGCTTCTGCGTTATTGCCTGAACCAGATTATGATCCACGTAGAGTATCCGCCACACTCTGCAGGGAAGTGATTCACCGCTGTGGTTACCTGATCTCTTATGTATCCGAGACTAGATCACGGAGCATGATGTACCACATGATGGAAACACAGATAAGGATATGATAAACCAGTCTCATTGTCTGCCCCATCCACGGCCCCTTCCAGAGGGTCCATTCTGCATCCCTCTGTACTTCATGACCCTCACCCGACCCAAAGCAGCGGCTCCTTTGTGAGAAGAGCCTGACCTGGCCTGGTAAGTCTCTTCCGTATGAGAACTTGCCTGAAGAAGCACAGAGACTGCGGTCAGTTGGTGGCTACTGGAGCTGGGAGATCAGGATGCTGAGCTGGACTGACAGCTGTGTTGGATGAAGTAAGCAAGGTGAGTATGCAGAGGAAGCTGGCTTACACGGGGGGTTAAGAGAGGAGATTTTCAGAGACAGAGATCGTATAGCTCATGGAAATGGAGAGACAGACTCAGCCCCACATGCCTTCTGATTCTCACGGCCCGTCGTTCATGAGGCAGGTCTGGTTGTATTTCCCGTCTATGAGATGCCCCTTCAACATTTCAGTAAACTGGAGATAGCTTGAGCAGCCTTCTGTATTTTGCTTTGAAAGGAACTTTGACTGGGAAAGAGGCAGCGCAGGCTGGTAATGATTCTCACCCTCCATTCTTTCTGCTACTCCTGGGCTCTTAACAGGGTCCTGCCCCTTCTCCTACGGCTGTCGCAGCAAAGTGTGACTACTGAATTCCCAGTATAGAAAACCAGGAATCCATTGCTCTATGCTGTCAAGAAGTGACATTCAGGTCTGAGTGACAATGATGTCTTTGGTCCTGTCCCTATCCCCTTTTCTATTTTTAGTCTCCTCCTGCTCGCTACAATTACAGTAACTTAGCGCTTAAGCAGTTGCCAGGAGCTACTTAACAAGTATTTCGCCCTTCCTTGAAGATGATGCCTTGATCCTAAGCTTCCCTCTCTCAGTGACAATGACTTCAGAACATGCCATTCCACAAAGCACCCAATCTCTTCTGGTGTTTTCTTTGAATGATGAGCTTGAGCGTGTTGACTGATCACAGAAATTGAAGCTAGTCAGAAAGAAATGTCCCCAAACCCCAGTCTTCAGCAAGTTACTCTCCATCTGTAAAATGGGGCTACCATGGCCAACCTTTCTTAAGGATGCTGGGAAATAAATAAATATAATGGAAGGAAAGTGCTCTGTAAATAAATTCCAGGTAGTGTTATTATTGTCATTGTCAATGCCCGTTTATCGTCAGATCTATCATTCAAGGTGTAAATGTCATGTACGAAGAAGAACTATCCGACACTCAGGGCTATGTAGGGATGCAGGGGCTGCTCTGGGTCTTCTACTAAATGATGACTAACTATCTGTGGCCTGCTGTAGTGGCAATTTCATGCATGTATACATATTTCTCTAATATTTGAAATTTTTATTTTAAACGCAAATTGTATCTCCCATCAGAAAACCCTATGTGTGAATTAGAAATCAGTCAAGGGTAGCAAAATTGGGGAGGGAAGGTTAGGGAAAGGGTTCAAACAAATAAGAAAAATGTTGCCCTTCTCCAAAGAATTTATGAAAGCTCATGTGAGTGTTGCTCCAAAATGGACCTCCAATCTTCAGCATCCAGACTATATTGGCCAGGAGTTACAGATGAGCCCCCCAGAGGCAGACTGGTGTGCAGGGGGTTTACTGGGGAGTCCTTTTGAGAACAAGACCGGTGGGAGGGTAAAGGGAGTGGATTGGGCACGAGGGGAAGTTGGGCTGCATTCACCCACAGCTAAAGCCTCAACTGACCCAACAGGAAACGCTCTTACCCTAGGATGACCCTGCGGGGTTGTCCCAAGCAACAGGAGGCAAGTCCTCTGTCAGTCACGGGGCACAGTCCGCCTCCAGAAGGGGTAAAATGGCTCTGCATCCAAAGGCAGCTTCTGGGAGGGGTGCTCAGCAAGCTGTCAGCAGTCACTCCCCGTGGCTGGGGGAATGAGTGACTCAGTCCTGAGCAGAAGCTGCAAGGAGCTGGGCCCAGTGCAGCACCCACCACGCCAGGGCAGAGCTGCCACTGTGTTTTTCCATGTGTCAGTGAAATAAGTGACTAATACGGAATTCTAGGAAGAAACTGTGCTTTTCACAACAATATTCTTATCATTCCAGTGGCACACTGTAGGGGCAGGAACATACCCCAAACCAACAGGACTAACAGGACACTTTGTAGCCAGACACAGCAATGCTCCAGGCAATGCCATGTCCCTACACTGCACATTATTACATCCTTGGCTCCTTAAACGATGGGCTTGCGTCCTTTCTCACAGTTCCTTAGTTCCAAGAGTGAGACCTCAGCCATAGCCCAGCTGAAAGGATTATTTTTGTTTTTTAAGCTTGCCATCCCCTTTAGTACATACACCTAGGAGCTGACAGTATTATTATTTCAAAAAGGCTTATGGCTATTAAACTGAATTTAAAAGATATTATCAGAAACAACTTGGAGAATTAAAAGATCAAAAATAATCTCTAGCATATTGCAATTTCCCCATTAGATGATAGGATGTGCTAAAACTTACCTACACACAATTTTGCAGGGGCAAAATCCTTCCAGGTTTTCCTTAGACTTTTATTGATATTCATTCTTTGTAATATTTTTTATAAAACTTACTGAAATACACTGCAAAAAAAACTTTGATTTTTATCAAAACTATGTTTCTTTTAAGTTCTAAGGAAGGGCATTCTCTCACCTAATGAAATTCTGAAGTGGCAGCTCTAGTGGTCTCTGTCCGGTCTTGCTGGTTACCTTAGCTCAGAAACGTATCAGTTCAAGAAGATGTATTAACTTCCTGGTTAATTCAAAGATGGTATTCTATGACTTTAGTTCACTTCTAATGGACAATGTGTCCAGGCTGTTATCTCCTAACAGGATCACCGTTTAAGCTGTTCCCAATGCTCAGTTCTTCTGCGTCCATTTACTAGGACTTTTATTTTCAATCAGGAAAAAAATGTACATCGTCCTACACTGATGGTTTGGCAGACTATAAACAACAACTGCTTCTTTCTCTTTTTGATGTTCTTCAGATTTTTCAAAATGACTTTAGCAAGTACTTATGGTGTCCCTAGTCCTTTCCAACTTATCACTGTCCTACTGTTGATGTGCCTAATTTATAGGCGTTTATTTTATGCCTGAGAACGAAACGAGTCTCTGTCTGCACTTGCTGGTATGGATAGATTCTCACCAGTGTGGGAGGCTCTATGAATTACTGGCCAATAGCATGGATTTTTTAGCTAGATTGCCTGCCTTCCAGTCACACTTCTGCCACTTAGCTCTGGAAAAATCATATCTGTATACCTCAGCTTTCCCATCTGTAAAATGAGAGTATCTACTCCTAGGCTTACTATTAGAATGCATTCAATTAAAAGCAGTGCCTAACACATAAGTGATATGTGTACATATATACATATATCATAGTCACATATATATATATGCCTGTACTATTATTGCTATATTATTTTTACAAAAATAACAACATGAATTTAAAATTGTAAGCACTTAAACAGCTAAATGATGGCATATTTTAAATAACAGCACAAAATTCATTCTGGCTTAATTATTCTTTTCTGTTATAAATGATATCATGTTCTGTGTTACACTCATTGTCACCAAAAAGATGATATCCAAGCTAATTAAAGTATCTGTTAATTTACTCCATAAACATCTGAGTGCCCCCATGGAGCGAGGTGCTAGCACTCAAGGTGTGCTTAAGACACGGGTCCTGCCCTCAGAGCACCGCTCCGCCCAGAGGGCCACGGAAATCGGCCCTTTGTGCAGGTGAGCAGCGGGCGTTCTAGCACTTTCTCTTATCTCATATTTATTCTTAATCAATCACTCTTGGCTAACACCTTTGTACCCTGGGCATGAAGCTTCTTTTCAGGTAATTGAAAGCTTCATAGAGATATGTATTGTACATTCAAGGGCAAAGGGAAAGTCCAAAGAAAGAATTTAGCAGATGAAGTGATATTTTTCTAACAAATCATTGTAGCTATCTACCGATATCTATTGCTAGGCAAGTGCTTTATCAATATACCATTTTCTATACAGCTATACAACTACAGAGAAGCAACAGAGCTAGTCTTTCCCTTTCCCTGTCGTTCGTTCCTGGGATAGCGTGGTTTGCTTTACAGAATTGCTTACGTAGTCTGATGGCTCACACTGGTGTCAGCAATAGTATTTATTGGGTATATCACTAATTAAGTTAAATGCACTAAGTGCATGTTTATCATGTGATAAACATCATACTCTGCAATGCATCAGAAATAAAAAATACTGGAAAATGTATTGACAAAATTTTTAAATTAAAAAGTAAAACCAAAACTCATCAGAGCATGTTGGAATTAATCAGGGAAAGCACTACAGAGGTGGATTTGAAGCCAGAAAATTTACTTGCGTGGATTGCTGATAGCAGAGAAGGGATTTCTAGTCTCCAGCCAGGCACAGAGAAAGGAGTGTGAAAATCACACAGTGGATCTTCATGGGGTGACAGCACTCACACGTGCACGCATACACAAACACGCCCAAAACTCATGTACACATGAGGGCAAAGACAAGCCCGTCAATGAACTTGGATAGATGTTTGTGGGGTGGCTGTTAAATGGCTGACCAGGAATCACCGGTTTTGTGATCCCAGATGAGATGACCTTTACGAGGGTCCCTGTGTGGCTGGAGTTGGGCATCAGGGATGCCTGTGAACCCCAGCAGAGTTCTCACCCATCAGAGGAGAGTGTTAGGGTCCTTGATATCGTCTGTCATTGGCCACTGAGTAGGAAATGGTAATTCCCTAAACTCCTGTTGCCTGGGGAATGTCTCCTAACATGACACAGAGAATTATTTCAGGGCTACCCAATCCAGAAATCTGATCTGAGTACTTCCTGAGGGGCATTAAAGCTGCCCTCCTGTGGCCACAGTCTGGGGAAGAACACAGACGCCAGAGAAACCACACTCTAGGCAGAGGCTCCAACTAGGAATTCAGAGAGTCCCAGCATCCTGCCCTTAGCAGGCGAAGACCGAGAGCTCTGTGGTGGCAGCAGGGAGCACCAGGAAGCAAATGGCCACAAGAACAGGCAGACACACCTGGGACAAGAACAAAACGGCTCATGTGAGAATAGGACAGGGCTGGCAAGGTTTCCAGCACTTCCTGTGTGAGCAGAGACTGGCCTGATATCAAAATCTGCACCTTTGTACAATCATAGCACAGAGAGTTGGTTCAAGCTTTTCAACAAATTTTTGGGCCTTCATAACATTTCCACTTTAAACACCCTTTTCAGGTATAGTTAGCTGTCCATGCCTGGACCAGTGGACATTACCTTTAGAGTTAAGTTTCTAGGACCTGCTACAAAGCAAACAAAAATGGGCATCTTCCCTCTCCCTCCACCCTTGAGGAATTGTCCCAAGAATGTCATCAGACCACATAGGGACGCACATTCCTGGGGATGAATCACAGCCCTCATCAAACTGTTCTGGACCAGACTTTCGGGTGCTTTCTGCTCACCTGAACCTTCTCGAACCCCAAACTGCAGCTCCAGGGCTGCCGGACTCAGTCTGGTATGAGAAGGACACATTCACTGGCCTTGATATCTTCTCAGCTTTCTTAACTTGAATATCTATCTATCTATCTATCTATCTATCTATCTATCTATCTATCTATCTATCTATCTATATCTATCTATTTATCTATCTATCTATATATCTATCTGTCTATCTATCTATCATCTATCTATCTATATATCTATCTACCTGTCATCTATGTATTTACACCTATCATCTATCTATCTAATGGGCTCACTAGTAGACAGAACACTCACTAAGGGCCAGGTACTGCTCTAAGCACTTTATGGATTAACTGATTGAATCCGCACAATACCCTATCAATTGCATGGCTTCTGCACCACACCCACCCGCCCCCCCCCACACACAATGTCCCTTGCCCCCCAGGTGTGTCTACTTCTCTGTCTATGCCTTTTACGTGACCATGCGTTATGCCCTTATTTATGTGTTTGTGTCTCCCCAGACTGGATTATTGGCCCCTAACAGGCAGGAACTCTATGCTGACACTTATCCAAATGCTGTGACTTGCAGGGACTTGGACATTTGTCTTCTTCCTGGCAAACTGCTGAAGAGGGCACCACTTGCTGGCACTGTAGCTTCCTCTAGGAGGGTACCCTTCAGGCTTCGTGAGCATGAAATAGCTTGCTCCCCATCCTCTTCTCTGGGGGTGTCTGTCTACACCATCTCCAGTGTTACACAAGATGCTTGCACGCCCCTCCTTGAACTCAGGCATCTCAGTGTCACTGAGCATACCTGGAAAGACATCATTTTTTTTTCTGTCAATGCCAGACTCTGGGGGAGGGCTAAGGCCAGGGTGGTTTCCTCCTGCCCACAGGCTTGGCTCTGTCACACTCGGCTGTCCTGTGGCAGTGGAACTTTCTTTAGGGAGAGCTTAGCACAGCAGCCTGGCAATTAGGGGCTTGACAAAAGCTTTTTCATGATGTAAAAGCTGAGGGTCAGAGGAACACACTATTCCCTGGAACAAAGGGGTGCATTGTGAGTGAACTCACCTTTTATTACAGGCTGTCTGGCCCCCAGACCCCTCTGTGCCAGCACAGAGGGAAACACTGCCATGAAAGTGAACACAGGACTGGGCACGCAGAGACAGGAGCCAGGACACCAAGCTCTCCAGCACCAAATGCCCCTACCGCACATAGAGGGACAATAAGACCCTAACTTCAATAACCAAGTTAGGGAAATGTTGGCTGACATGGAGGATTAGGAACCCAAACTGGCATGAGCAGAAACCCCACAGATTCCAAGCTCAAAAGCAAGTGTTTGTTCAAAAAACACTAATTAGCAGGTAAAATGCAGGTTCACAAAACAGAGCTCTTAGGAACGTGAGGAAGGATGCAGAGGGTAGCAGAAAAAAAGCAAGACAATTTCCCTAGTGAGAATGATGAGAGAATTGCTTGCTCAAGGGCAGATTTTATGGGAAATCATGATCTGGTGCTAACAGAGGGAGAAACCTTTCCAAAGAGTTAATGGAGCAGCTAGAGAAACTCAGGTTCAGTAAATCATGAAGACTGGGAGTATTGATCTGAGCATTCTGGTGGATGAAAATATGGAGCTGAGCTGCTGACCAAACTATATAATAGAACAGCCCTTCAAAAGTGGCTGGGAATTTTAGTTGCTGAGTTGATGCTGGAGCCTTGCCCACCAAGCTCTCCCTCCCAAGCTGGTTCTCTCAGGAAACTCTGCCCACTCTATCCTGGAGGTTAGTTGACCTACCTAACCACCCCCGCCCCTCATAACTGCACCTCTCATCTCGGACAATTCCCGAATCCATACCTGCAGCCCAGCCTCTCAGCTGAGCTCCAGGGGGCTTTTCCCAGGCTCTCCAGGTCATTTCTACTCAGGGCACTCACTCTCAGAGCTACTTAGGGGCTCATTGTCCCCGACACCCTCACCACCAAACAAAGCGAGCCAAACACGGAGCTGTCCACAGCACGTCCACTGTGCTCCAGCCTTGAAGACGAGGAGACACCTGCGATGCCTGCCGCGTCTTCACTCCGCTGCCCAATTTGCCAATGAAACTAACGTTTAACCTTGGCCAGCTATTCAACTTTCCTCTAATTCTGTTTTCTCATCTGGAAAATGTGAACAATAAAGGGCTGACGAGAGGATTGAACAAGGCCATGTATGTACAGGGCTCAGAAGGGTACCTGGCGCACAGTCACCCACATGAGCCATCATTTTTACCACCACTGACTTTACATTGAAATATCTCTTCAGTTCTTTCCTCTGTAGACCCCACCAGCATTACATCAGCCCCATGTTAGCACCCAAGACCTTTAGAACCAGGAGACTTCTAAGAGAAATGAAGACCAGTCCTTGCTGCTTGCCAAAATCTGCTGGGAGTTTTTTTAAAAATACAGATCCCCCGAGTCCACTTATTGAATCTGAAAACTGGGGGAAGAGGTGCCTAGAAGTAGTGGGGTTCCTTCCCCCAACAATTTTTATGTGCCTTCTGATGCAAAGTCACTTTTGGGAACCAATGTTTAAGACAATCCTATTGAATGCCCTCATTTTATAGATGAGGAAACTGAGGCAGAGAGAGATTACTGGATCAAGGACACAGCTGGGAAGCGGCAGAGCCAGGACGGGAGCCCAGATCCCAGGATTCTCACTCAATCTAGAGCACTTTCATTTTACCACACTGGCTCCTCTACGCCTTGTTAACGCCGTAGCTCGCTCTCTGCTCTCCCCCCACCTCTGGTGTCCCCCTTTCTAAATACTCGGTCTCCATCAGCATCTACTCAAGAAACTACAGTGATTCCCTAGGGATAGCCATGCCCTGTGTGAGTCACAGGCAAATGCATTTTGCAGGGCCATGTATGTATCCGTGATTTTATTAGAGAATGGACCCATGTGAGATACAGGGATTTACTGATAAAGATGTAGAATAACGGGCATTTAGTTAATGCTCAATGTGAACATTTTTGTCTTCTTCATCTCGTGAATGAGAGTTACCCCAAATCAGCATGTCAGCACCATTCCGGAAGTCTAGTGTCATGCAGTCTTGCAAAAGAAACAACTCGGTGGTCAGTGTCACTGAGAACAAATGCTGAACAGGCTGCTCTCCTGAACTGGCTCCACTGTGGCTCTAGGATGATCCCATGTTTGGGGTTCTGGATTTCCTCTGGATATCTGATCAACCAAACAAGCTAGATAGAGAGTAGGACAGTTCCCTGCAGGGGAGAAATGGGGTCTGGTTTGGACACTCTACCTAACAGCAGTGCAGGCTGGGGACTTCCTCTGAGGAAAGTCCTCCAGATCATGGGGATGTCTAAGGTGGGAAGACCCAAGCCAGGGGTTCAGGCTGTGGTTAAGAGCTGTTCTGTCTCATCAGCTGGTTAACCAATTGGGATGCTATGGAATAAGACTCCAGAGCCACTTTTTGTAGCTTTATGAGGATGTCTGGCCAATTGCATTATTTGTTAAATAAGTAGAAACTTGGATGCTTTAAAAATTAATAGAAAATTGTATGAATAATGAATCTGTGGCACTGTATAAAATGATCACGCATTACCTCCAGGTTAGACAATGCATCCTTGAAATGTTATGAGCTATGTGACCTTCGAGTCATTTCACTGGTGGCCTGAGGAGAGAACAGGAATAAAGGAGAGAGTAAATCAAACCTGGGTGAAGACATTCATGTGCACAAGTTGCTCATGCTTACAAAGCAAAGTCACCTCCACCTTCTTTCTCAGAGACATGCCACACAGCCCTGAGCCCCTGAGCCTATACTGCAAGTGCTGAGGCTGATCCCAGCTTCCTAGGATGGAGAGACGCCTTAGGAAACAAGCAAAGCATGTTAGGTCAGCCCTCTTGGAGCCAGGGATGTGGCTGGAGAAATTGCATTGATGTGACCTGGCCCACAGAAGGTTGGAGGTGTGAAGAACCCAAAATAGGGCAGTATTAACCAGACTCCCATCTCCACGCCATCTCTCCGCAAGCCTGCTCTGGGACTTCCAAAGAAACACATTGCAATCCACATCCATCTCCAGCCACATGAGGTCGTTTTCCAAAGGTTTGGTAGCTTCCCATGATTCTTTCTCATCCTGCCAGGATCTGACTACTTGGTGATCACACACACAGTGCTGGCGCATTTTGACTTGAAGAGTTTTAGATAATATGTGGGCTCAATAAGAGAAACAACCACCAAAAAAAGAGCATTTCCTGGCAAATTAAAGACAGAAAGCCTGGAAGCACAGGTGATGGGATGAACATTCACAACATCTGCCTCCTGACACTGCTTCTTTGATGCAATTCTTTTTTGCCCTAAAGGAATTTCATGGTAATGAAATCAGTGTTCAAAAATCAAGTCTTCCTAACTAGAGATACCTTGGGACTGTTTGTTCTCTGCAGTGGAGCTGCGTGTGGCATGACCCTGTTTCTGAGTGTGTGTGTGTGTGTGTGTGTGTGTGTATATACACACGACAGTATGTGTGCTGGGGGAGGGGGATATTGCTATCAATGTATAATGTGAGTCTGCTTTGAAAGCTGCTCCCAAAGGCTAAAATAAGACATGGATCCAATTTTGATGAGACATTAAAATCTGACCTGTCTTATCTAACAGAATTCTGGTGCTTGTTTTCATTATAAAGATCTGGGGTAATAACTTTATTTAGTGTTTGCATTCCACCGCTTCCCCCCCACACACCGGATTTCTAGCAGAAAGTCAAAGACACTGATTTACAAACAGAAATTTCTTAAGTACTATTTTTAGAACAATGCTGTAGCAGATTTATAAGGGGGCTGGGGGGAGCGACTACAGTCACTTTTGAGCAAAGTAGCATTTCACTGCATAATAATGAAGTACTAATTGCTCTTTGTCATCACTTTTTATGCAAATTGCCCCCAGAGCATTTGCCCAATATGCATTTTACATTTTAACAAAGAAAGTGGAGTCTTGACAAACAAGAATCCTATACCCAAGCAAAAATAAAAATATCAGCTATAAAATAAAACTGCTTAAGGTGCATTCTCTCAAGATATATTTTTTATTAGATCATCCCCATTATTAAATCTATTTGGCCAATAAGATTCCTTTGAATCTAAAATAACAGTTTGTGTGTCAGGCAAAAAAATTAAGTTTGTGTGCAAAACCTGTATATTTTACTCATTCTACAATTTACAATGGACGTTTGATGTGAAAATTATGTTCCCAGGAGAATTTAAATAGACCAGGTCAAAATCTAGGTGGTCAAAGGAATCAAATTCTGTCAAAGCATTTAACACAGATAAATCTCAGCATTTTAGAGGTTTCAGTTATTCTAATGGGTTTCCATTTTCATAGAGACAGTTATCAGCATTATCGTAAAAAGAAACACAATTTGCATATCACAAATAGGTACAGAGTTGGAAACATACCTCATGTATGTGTGTGTTCAAATTCTGGTCTAGACACCATTACTGGTCACCACCATACTGATACCAGGCAATAGGGGGTAACAAAAAAAAAGAGGGAGATGTGATTTATAAGTTTTCTGGGACCTTTAGAGAAATCTAAAATTCAAACCTGACTTTTCAGGTCATTATGAAGATATATTTGTCAAGGTAAGAGGAGAGAACATATTTTATTTAACATCTGTTAGCTTGATCTATATCATTTAAATATTTAAACAGATGGTATATGGGCCTCCATTTGTACTCTTGCCCCAGGCCTCACAAATGTTGGGGGCATATCTACTTCCTTGAACCACTCCCCCACTTCCACTTGCAAGTTTCAATCAAATCTGTACACATTCATTCTAAAAATGGAATGCAACTGGCTTTAAAGGCAACTGATTTCGAGGGCTGTCACCAAAGCTCATCAGTAAAGCCACACTTTGCATGTAGAAAAATTTATTATTTGACAAGGTGCTGTTTATGCAGCAGTAGTGGATTTCCTCCCAAATGCACAGAAAAGAACTGTTGCCTTACTATATGAGCATTGGGGAGAGTTATTTCCAAAGTAGGATCATTCCCAGAATAATAATAAACTGTGAAGCCTGTTTCATTCTAGACTTAAAGCTGTTAGTCCACAGTCCCTTGTTCTGGGCTGGATCCATAGCATGTTATCCACTTCCTTTCAGAAGCACCCAAACCATGAGCCAGAAGAGTATTGCCTAAGCTCACTAAGAGCATCAGGGGGCAAACAGAGTGCAGAACCCTCACTCGTGATCCCAGACTCCCTCCATAAGACAACCTGATTATGAGATGAAATACTGGTAAACCTGAGCTTCTGTACCCAGGAAATGCATTGCGAAGGGCATAATGCTTTACTTATGCTATGTAGTGTATGTATAAATCATATTAAAGCATGCTGAATAGTACATTATCATGCTTCTATTTTGCATTACAAAAGTAACTAATGTAAGCTGCAAAGTGTACTTTTAATCTATTATTTATTTCTAAAAGTAGTCAGACCACTATTCAAGTCCCATAAAAGGCTACCAGTGATGCTGGGGTTCTTGTTCATGAACCTGAAGAATGAGCTTCACAAACACTCAAGGTAGGAGAGCAAGGTACAGGCTTTTATTTAGAGATAAAGTGAGAGGACAGAGCTCCCAGCTCACACCAGGAGGGGACAGAGAGTCCGTGGTTGGCTCATTGTCTAGGGGTTTTATGTGTGGTTGAGGATTTTCAGGAATGAGGGTAAAGGGTTAGGGGTGCAGACTTGTTGAGTGGTTCCAAAATGCTCATATTTGATGAGTAGTAGAAGAAATTTTCTGCTCTGATCCTTTCTCAAGATAGCCATTTCCCTCTGGGAGCATGTCAAGTAAGACCGCCTACCCTGCCCCCAAGGTGGGCTGGGTTGTTGCCTGTTTGCTGAAGTAAGTTAAGAATCTTACTTCTTAACTTCTTGGGCTGTTTATAGTTGGGCTTACTTACTCAATTAGTCTTTTTCCTAGGTTGCAGATTACTTGGTTAGGATCAGAGAAGGAAATACAGCACATTGGTACGGTTAAAATCAGCTGGGCCTTTTAGCAGGCTAAGGTAAATTTTACAGTGTCATGATTTAAATTGATACAGTGAAGTCACGGGTTATGCGGAGACAGTTTTCTTTATCTGCAGAACTCTCAAGCATTTCAGGCCAAGTTGCTGCTGGCCTTTTGAGTTTTAACTGATCTCACTGAAGATATCTATATTCCTAGTCTGGTATCTTTACCCTAGAGAATGAGTGTGACTCTGACTTTACGTAATGCTTATCACAGAGTTTCAATAGGGACTTCTTTGCACATTGCTACATTGTTCTGGCTCTAATTATCTTGCTCTGCTTTTTCTCCGGCGACCCTCACCTTACTCTGCCTAATCCCACGGTCCCTGTCTCACCAGTATAAGCAAACCTGCTTTTCAATTTATGAAGATGAAACAGCAAGATTTTTAAATCAATTTTAAATTAATCAAGCTATATTTGTCAAAACTTATATCAAATCTATGCCTTCCTAGTTCAGATGGGGGAAACACGACCCACCGTAACTTTTTCCTCTGAAGTGATTATATTTTCAAGTCTGGAGTCAATATAATGACTTTCATTATATGTGATTCCCTGATGTAGCTTGTTTTACCTCCTTTTCATGTTTATATTCAGTCAGAACCTATTTTTAAATGTCATTTCCCTTTGGGGTGCAGCTATGGACATGCTGGCCTTCTACAGGGGCTACCTCAAGTAGTTAGCATCTCTGCACCAATGTTTCCCCAGTGCATAGCAAGGAGCTGGGGTGTCCCTATCAGCCCTGAGCACCCCATCTATAGTACTCCCAAAGGCCTTTCTAGTCCAGGTTCAAAATCCAGAAGCTACTCAAGAAAAGACTGGTATAAACTTATGTGAAAGCAACAGAAGCACAAAACACAACCGACAAAGTCAAAGAAAATGTTTGCAATCTAAATCACAAAAGGCTAAGCCCCTTAATGTTTAACGAGTCTTGGAAATTGAAAAAAGTCCAACATCCCAGTAGGAACTGAACAAAGGCCATGAACAGAAAATTCACAAAGAAAGACATACAAGTAGCCCTTAAATGTATAGAAACATGTGCAACCTCATTCATATAAAGAGCAATTCGAATTAAAGCTACATAATGAGGCAACGTCCAACTGGTGAAAGTTTCCCAGAGTTTGATAATATAGTTGCTGATGGGGCTGTAGGGAAACAATCACTTAGTAAGCTGGTGTGACTGCAAATTGAAATAAATCTCATGGACAGCAATGTGGCAGTTCCTATCAGAGTCATTTGCTTTGACCCAGTAATGTTTCGGGGAATTACTGCAGATGGAGACACCTGCACACTTATGGTATGAGATGTATGCAAGGTTATTTACCTCAGCATCATTTGTAACAGCAAAAATTTGGAAACAGCCCAAGTGCCCATGAACAGATGTGATGGTTAGTTTTATGTGTCAACTGGACTGGTCCACAGGGTTCCCAGGTATTTGGCCAAACACTCTGGGTATTCCCATGAGAGTGTTTTTAGATGAGATTAACATTTAAACTAGCAGCCTGCGTAAAGCAGATTGCCATCCCTAATGTGGGTGGGCCTCACCAGTCTGCTGAAGGCCTGAGAGGAACAAAATGTCTGACCCCTTTTCTCTTTCGTACAACAAGACAGAATCAGCTTTTTCCTGCCTTTAAATGGCAATATCTACTCTTCCTAGGTCTCAAGCACACTCATCATATTGGAACTATACTATCAAGCCTCCTAGGTCCCCAGCTTGCCAGTCGCTATGCAGATCTGATTATGGCTCCATAATCACATGAGCCAATTCATGTATGTATATATATACATGTATATAGTATATATGTATACACTCACACACACACACACACACACACACACACACACACACACATATATATATATATATATATATATATATCCTCTGGAGAACCCTGAGTAATATAATAGGGAATTGATTAAATAAACTATCATACACACATTAAATTGATGGACCAAGCAAAGCAGACTGCGCTCCCTAATGTGGGTGGGCCTTAGCCAGTCAGTGGAAGGTGCAGAACAAGATTTATTGCTAACCTTTGCATGAAAAGGAGGGATAAAGATATAGATTTGTAACTGCTTATATTTGCAATAAGGAACATTGAAAGAAACGCACAAGTAGTAAATAAAGTTGTTCTTTTAGAAGCCAGGGGAAAGCAGGACACATACTTGTAAATGAATACTTTCTCAATCTTTTGGTTGTTGAATCATGTGAATAGGTTGCTCACTCAAAAAAACTAATCTAAGTTTAAAAATAGATAATAGTGTTTCTTTATCACATCACCCTCATTTCTTTCTTTTATGGCGCTATCACTATCTGAGGTTTCTTGTTTAGGTATTGGTGTCCTTGTTTCCTGTCCTCTAGAATAGGGTTCAGCAAATTATAACCCATGGGACAAACCCAGCCTCTTATTTTATGAAGTTTTAGTGGCAAACAGCCAGGCCCATTCAGTTACATATTTCTAAGACTGCTTTTATGCTATCATGGTAGAGTCAAGCAATTGTGACTGAGACCATATGGCTCACGAATCCTAAAATATTTGCCATCTGGCCTTTTACAGAAAAAGTTTACTAACCCTTGCTCTAAAATGTGAATTCCTTTCCAGTAAAATGTAAGGGCAGAAAGCTTATCTGTCTCTACTGTAACACTCACTGCCTAGAATAGCATCCGGCATATAGCAGTTGCTTGTCAGTATTGTCCCAGGTTGGGTTCCCAGGGAAACACTCTGAGATGGAGATCAGTGGGCAGGAGGTGTCTTAGGGAGTGCTCCTGAGATCTCTTGAGGAATAGAAAGGGGCAGAGCTGGGCAGAGCAAGAAGTCACACCTTGACACTGTCTCAGTGGAATGTCTCACCTGACCTCAGTGGAAGTTCTGACTATGGGGTGGCCCTTCAGAGCTCTCCAAATCTGAGAGGGCTGGGCCTTTGTCGTCCCAGTCTGACCTGTCATTCAGTGGGGGCCACTGTGAGAAGGAGGTGAGACCTTGGGGGAAGACAGCTTTCTCTGGCCAAAGCTAATCTTGAACAGTTCCACCAGTGAGGCCTGTCTTCCAGCAGCGCTCCCGAAAGCTGGGGTGACAATTCTTTAATTGGGGGCTGGGGACGGCACACAGCATTGCAGCCAGCACGAGCATTACTGGATAAATAAACAACGGCACGAGTGTGTTTGTCTGCATCTGCTCTTGTGATATTCCGTGTCCTTTGGAAGGGCCATTCAGTAGATTTTATTCTCATAATCTTTATTTGGGCTTCTCAGAATGTGTCTCGGTTTGTGTACTCTCAGGAACAGACTCTGAGACAATGATTGGACCTAAAGAAGTTTTCTGTGAGATACAGGGAAGACCAGCAGAGGAATGGAAAACTCAGTCAACCCCCCGCCTGTGGCAATACAGAGGAGCGCTACTCAAAGCTGGGTTCTGGTAATAGTGCTGGATGTTTTTGTCACTGAGTTTACAAACTACAATTGCTGTTAATTTCACCTCATTCTCATCCCTGATTTCTGAACAGAAGTAGATAGAATTTTTTTCATTCGCTCACAATCATTACATTTCACCTAAAGAGAGCCCAGATAGAACAGTTATGCTGTTACCTAAATGCTGCAGAACAGCTTGGTATAAAAATTCTTTCCCTTCATGCAGCAGCCCAGTTTTAAAAAGACGTATGTACCCCTATGTTTATGGGTGCACTATTTACAATAGCCAAGAAATGGAAGCAACTTAAGTGTCCATCAGTAGATGAATGGATAAAGAAGATGTGGTGCATATACACAATGGAATATATTCAGCCATAAGAAGAAAACAAATCCTACCATTTGCAACAACATGGATGGAGCTAGAGGGTATTATGCTCAGTGAAATAAGCCAGGCGGAGAAAGACAAGCATCAAATGATTTCACTCATCTGTGGAGTATAAAAACAAAGAAAAAACTAAAGGAACAAAACAGCAGCAGACTCACAGAACCCAAGAGTGAACTAACAGGGAAAGGGACTGTGGCGGATGGGTGGGAAGGGAGGGATAAGTGGAAAAAAGGGGTATTACTATTAGAAGACATAATGTGGGGGGGGGGAGGCACAGAGAGGGATGTACAACACAGAGAAGACAAGTAGTGATTCTACAGCATCTTTCTACGCTGATGGACAGTGACTGTCATGGGATATGTGAGGGGTACTTGACGATGGGGGGAGACTAGTAAACATAATGTTGCTCATATAATTGTAAATTAATGATACCCCCCAAAAAAAATCCTTTCCCTTCAGAGCCTTCTCTAAGTTTGCCTCTCCTAACAACTTCTCTGCTCCAGGAGTGGCTGAACAAAAGCGGGTTCCATTCCCTTACTGTCCAGTCGTGATCACTAAATGCTCATCCTCAGCACAAGGAAAGCTGAAAGGAAACCAAACACCCGCCCAGATCATTTTCACCCATTTGGAGATTGCAACCACATGCTCATGCTTTTCAGTCAGAGGATAGTAATTTCCAGGAGGGGTAACCCAAACTTAAGTTTTCATCCTTTGTATCTAGAGATTCTATATGTTAAAACAGTTTCTATGAGAATCAAGTATCATTTTCTCTTAGCCACCACTGCAGCTTTTGTAACATTGATAATTTGGTTTTATCATGAAACTACTTTCACTAAAAAGCTTATTGTTACTGTAAAACCAAGCTGACCATAGTATAACTATAAAATAAACATAGTAAGGAGAATACAAAATTATATATAAGTTGTGATAAGTATATATAAAATAATAAAACATGAAAAGATTTCAAAGAGATAAATTACAATATTAACTCTTCTTTGTATTCGTACTTTCCAAATTTTTGTTTTCTCCTCAAAATAACTTTAGTGCAAAAAAAGAGATAACTGTAAACACAAAATAATTGGATTTCAAGTTGGAGATGGGGGATAAAAGTATTAATAAGCTCTAAGCTGGGTCCTGAGCGCTTTCTTCTTGCTACGGTTTCATGACTGTATCACTGGGTGGCAGCGCCAAAATCATTTAACCACTGGTCTGCAGGCTCTTCCCATGATGTCTACATTTCTTTTGAATCCTAGAATGCAATGATCTTATCATTTTACTTCCCCACAATAATTATATGTGGGGGTTGACCTGATATAGGAGCAATTTGGGGAGGATGGAAATCACCAGGGGAATAAGAAATAACAAGTGTTGACAAGAATGCGGAGAAAAGGGAACCCTTGTTGCAATGCTGTTGGGAATGTAAACTGTTGCAGCCACAATGGAAGACAGTATGGAGTTTCCTCAAAAAATTAAAAATAGAACTACCATCGAATCCAGCAATTCTACTTCTGGGTATTTATCTGGACACTGTTTTGCTATCTAGAAGAGATATCTGCACTCCTGTGTTCATTGCAGCATTATTTACAGTAGCCAAGATATGAAAACAACCTAAATGTTTATAGGCAGATGAGTGGATAAAGACACACACATACACAGTGGAATATTATTCAAAAGAGAAGGAAATCCTGCCATTGCTGCCATTTGCAACAACATGGATGGACATTGAGGGCATTATGTTAGGTGAAATAAGTCAGACGGAAAAGACAGATACTATATGAACTCAATTTTATGTAGAATCTAAGAAAAACAAACTCAGAGAAACAGAACAGATTGGTGGTTGCCAGAGGTGGGGTCGGAGGATGGGAAAAATGGGGGAGGGTGGTCAAAAGGTACAAACTTCCTATAAGAAGTTATAAGATACAACATAGTAAGTTCTGGGGATATAATGTATAACAGGCAGCTGTAGTTGACAATACCGTATTGTAATTTGAAAGCTGCAAAGAAAGTAGATCTTATTAAAATGTAGAACTCTAGAGAAAACTGACAGCAAATAAGATACAAAGATAGAACCTGTGAATTGCAAGTTACATCCAAAGATGCAAGATAGATAGCAGAAAAAAAATTCTCATGACAAGAAAAAAAGTTGAAACTATGTGAAATGATGGATATTAACTAAACTTACCATGGTAATCATTATATAACTACATATATATCTCAAATCAATAGGCTGTTATACCTTAAACCAATATGTTATTTGTCCATTATATTTCAATAAAACTGAAAAATAAAATCAAACTTAAAAAAATTAAATCAACATTTTAAAAATGAAAATCACCAGGGGAGCTTCTTAAAAGCTGATGTGTGGGCTATAACCTCATAGACCATCCGTGAGTACGTTAGACTGGGGCCCAGGCATCTGTATTTTTGTTGTGGCATCGAACAGAAGCCCTAACGTGGGTGACGTTTGGGAGCTACTGCAATGCCACATTCTGTGTACAAGGCTTGAAGAGTTCAAAACTGTCTAATAAAAGAAATGGCAAAAGACAAGGAATATTCTTTGAGACTATCCAACACGGAGTGGGACAATGAGAACTTGGGGCCGTGTTTGTCCTCAACTATTTTTGTCCTTAAATATTTATCAGACTCGTCTCTTCACCCTGGTCACCTTGTTATATTAATCTTTGATCTTGGCTCCATCCACATGTTTTCACATCTTGCAGCAGCGCGCTAACCATCTGTGACATCCATCCTCCATGACTCAATCGCTGAAACATAGCTAACTCGCTTCCTGCGTGGGGCAGCAGGCATGCTCTTCCGTCCAGAAGGAGGCCTGCCTCACGTTCTTGAGTAGGAACAATGCTTCCTCTGCCAGTGTGATGACTGCCGCTGGTGATGGGAAAGCTGACAATAAAAGACGGAGTCAAAAGTAAAACAGTTTGTGAATTATGTTCAATACCAGCAGGCTTTTACTGGGAACTGCCCTCTCCCGTGAACATGGAAACTTACACGGGTAAGTGAATAGGGGAAGTCCTGAGAGAGGAGTTGCTTCTTGACAATAATTAAATTAAAAACACTCAAAACAGAAATGTCTTTACTAGACATTTATTATGAAAAGAGAGTTTTTAATCTCATAACCAAGAAGAAGCAGTCCAAGGACTGCATGGTGCTGAGTTGTGAGGTGGGGCCGGGATGGGAGAGGTGTTCATATGCAGGTGATTATATTGTTCAGCATAGGTTCTCCCTAAATGCACCAGGGGTTTAAAAAAGACACAAGGTATGAAGATCAAAATTCATAAAACATACAGTGGAGCATAATGAAATGCATTTCAAATGCACTTTTACCTTTACAGAAAGATTATTTACATAAACTTGAAAATAGGAATATTCCCTTCAGCATTTAAAATGCCATTAGTTTAACTGGTAATATTCTATTTCTTGATCTGGGTGCTGGTTAATACGGGTGTTGTTCACTTTGTGGGAATTCACTGAAGTGTAACTATGATTTATGCCCTTTACAATAACTTATTAAATGTTTACCTGAAATTAATTAGATTTATAATCCCATGTGCATACCACTTTTCATGGGTGTCAGTCTGTTAGAACTTTTGTAGATGGCGTGTTAGAAAACTCAGTGGCTAGAACCAGTTTCTATGAGCTCAAATGAGGCCACAGGTGGTCAGAAGGAAGGCCAAGTCCAGGTGAAGTGTAACCTAATGTTGACAAGATGGCATGGCTATCTAATATGGCCATTTTTAGGGAAAACTCAAATGTCAGAGCTGACCATTTTATTAGTTTCCCTTTTTAAGGAAGACTAATAAAATTACAGATTTGGACCATGGAGGTAAAGACAAAGGCAATGTGGTTTCTCTTGCTCTAAGACTTGAACGCATTTCCAAGCGAAATAGCATGAAATTATAAAAGTCAGGGTTTGAATATTGAGCTGGCCACCTACTAGCAGCACGACATTAGGCATGTTTTACCCCTCTGGGCCCAGGTTTATTCATCTGTAGTATTAGTAGATAATAGAAGCCTACTTTCTGGGGTTGTTGTGAAGATTAAGCAAATAATCTATATGAAGTAACTGCTCTAGTGTCTACCTCAAATAACAGTAATTGTTATTGTTCGTACCTAAGATGCTATTGTTCGTACTAAGATGTGAAAGTTTTGAGGAAAAATTGTGTTTCCACTTGGAATTACTGAAATTTTTTTAAAGGCAAACTTGAATGTTTGGTCAAAAACTATTTAATTTTTCCATGGGAGCACTAAAAACATTTTCAGGGCCAATATATGATTTCTATGTGCTGAAAGAGTATGATTTGATGTTTCTCCCTTCTGATTTTTGAGAATGATGTGGAACACATAGGCTTCCAAATAGGTGCTGACTTTTGGCACTTAAGCTCTTAACAGTTAATATAAGCCTTGGATCTGCGTGGCCTTTAATTTCCTTTACAACAGTTACCTAAGTAGGATTTATCACCCTTCTCCTGGGGCGCTCAGGAGGGTAGACAAGGTGAAAGAAAAGAACAATCATGCTGGTTCCACTGTCTTAATGTGAAAATGTTTTTGAGCAAGCACTAGCTTTAATTTTTCCACCCAAATGAAAATAACGATGATGCTGTGTTTACACAGGGCTTCGTTCTAGATCCCAGTTTTACTTGTGTGTATTTATATAAATGTGTAAGGATTCAGTGTTTCCCCCCCCCATCAATTACCTCTATGGTAATCATATGCTGTTTGGTTAGCATCCAATAAATCTGTATTTACAAAAAGCTTTAATAGCAGCAGAAGTCTCTGAACATAAAAACCCTTTGCAATGACACTGGGGCCCAGATTAAACCCACGAATGGAGGAGGTTCAAGGGGTTGGGTGACACTCTCTCTCCCTCATGGGCCCTGTTGCTGTGATAGTTGAGACTCGGTGAACTGGAACAAAATTGACAAGGGGCAAACCTGCCATTTCAAGTCCCCCAGACTGAATTGAGGTCTTGTTTTTAATTTCATTTCCTTTTTTATTTAAAAAAAGAACTTGTTATTCACTTTTTGAAATTACGCTAAAACGTAAGTTAACTGTCCCAGTGCTGCCTCTCTGCCTGGTTGCTCACTGGATAAAACACAAATATATGATCAAAAATAGCCTCAGGGCACGCAGCCCAACAGAATTGAGTAGCCCTGGCTGAGGAGGGCTCGAAGGAGCAGGATAACTAGTACCTGGGAGTCCCCTACCCAGGGCTCTATACAAAATCACCAAGATTGTCATAGTCGAGGCCATTACAGGGATTGGAAAACAGTGGCAGTCGTTTAGTCTATGTTTTAAGAGGAAATTATTGGGGAAATGGAATTAGTCTTTGATTTGGGGAAAGATTCAATATTAACAGCTCTCTGGTTGCTAACCTTGACTCTATTACTGAGTGTGTGTCATTCCTGATTTTCTGACTTGATTTCACCACCTATGACACAGAAACACTGTAAGCACACTTTATCTCCTGCGATTGCTCTACCCTTGAAAATCTGTGTGAAATGAATTGCAAAAAATAAAATCACAAACTTTGAATCTATTAGGAAAAAAAACCAACAGTTTAAGAAACCTCAAGATGAATCCTTTTTGTCAAGAAGCTTTTTATGTGCTATGTTTTCAAATAAATATGATTTTTAGTATTATAGTCTTTAAAACTGGAATGCATTTTGAAAAGGAAAGCATGGTGATGTTTGTGGGCATTATGTAGTAGGTCTGGCCCAAGGAATCCCTACTGTTTGGCCTGTAGGAGGTTTCTGAATATCTACCTTGTTCCTGTCCAGCTCCTGGCTGCAGGGCTCATGTGGGACAGCGGGAGTGACCACGGGAGGCTCTGTTACTGCAAGATGACTCTTAAGGCAATAAAAAAAACCCTCTGTGTCCTTGAAGCGAGAGCTGTGCAGCTGGCAGATAAGGAGAACAGGTGGCGCTAGGGCAGGCGAAGGAGCTGGGGGCAGAATTGGTGAGAGCTTGACGTGTCTGAGTAAGAAAAAGAGGAGTGTGACTGAAAGGTGGTGGGTGAAGGGGAGACTGACGTCAAATTGGGGAGAGGGGTAAGGCCCAGGTTACGCAAGGCCTCACAGACCATGATTTGATGCTTGAATTTTATTCCAACCTCAATAGGAAGCCATTAAAGGGTTCTGAACAGATGGGGGACATGCTGCAATTCACATTTTAAGAAAACCACTTTATTGCATGTGAGGGTGTATTGGACCAGGCACGAGGGGAAGCAAAGAGAACGGGTAGGAGTCATGCACTTGCAGGAAAGCGCCAGCCTGGAATAAGGTGAAGAGAGTAAAACAGAGAGACGTGGACAGATGCAAAAGAAATTTTGAAGATAGAGCTTCCAGGTGTGACTGCGAAGATTCGCTACAGGGAAGTGAGGGGGAGGGAGGAACCAGGAGGACTCCTAGGCTTCTGGAACGAGAGATTGAGTCCCATTTGCTCTCCCCTTATTTCTCCGGTCTTTCGGACATAATCTCATTATTCCTCTTATCTCAGCTGTAGCAGCTTTCAAGGTTCCCTCTCTGCAGCTGCAGACCCGCTCGTCAATCCCAGATCCACATATCCAACTGCCTGCTGTACATCCAACGCACATCTCCTTCCTCTTCCAACTCAACTCCGAAACTTGAGAGCTTAAGTTGTTTCTAAAATTTACTTCCGGCTCTGCTGTTCCCAACATTAAATCAGTTTCCAAGAATCAAGAGACTTTGCCTCCCAAACAGCCATCGGCTCTGTCCCCCTCTCTTTTCCCTTCTTCATCCAGGCCCTCCCCTGCCCAGGCTACTGTTAGAGACCCTGCTGCGTTCCCTCACCACCTGCCTCTCTGCTCTCTCAGCCCGTCCTGCACACTGCACACAGAGGGATCCCCTAAAAGTGAATAACCCAGTCATTTCAGCCTGGGGCTCAGAAATTATCAATGTTTCCTTATGGATGAAGACAGCAAGTGCAAATGTCTATGTCTGGCATTCAAGATCGTATGTCACATGAGCAGCAGCGCATTTTAGGAGCATGCGCGCAGACTGGCATGACACCGTAACTCTGGAAAAGAATGGGCAGAGGGCATGAGGATGTGGGTCACACACAAGCAGGTTGAATCTGCAGCTGTGCCCAGGCTGTTCATACCCAGTAAGAGTTGCCCCTCTTCAAAAAGGTCTTCCACAAACTTCATTTGTGTCGGAATTAGACCCACCCCAGCTCAAGAGAAGTGCCTTAAGGAAACTGTAGTGGACCCTGGCCTCTTCTGTCTGACCACCACCCCTCTTTCTCTCAGATGGAAATGTGCCAATCATGTTTTTTATCTCCCTTTTCTAAATGACGGTTCCATGGCATGGGCACATGACCCAGCAGGGCTGATCAAAGTCCGATATGTACAGACCTGGAAGAGGAACTGTTGCCCCTCTCTAGAGATGTTGAGCAGTAAGAACCACGTGAGCCTGGAACGGCTGGTGATCACCTTTCCCTTCACTCGGAGAGCACCTGCCTGAGTATGAGACCAGCACGCAGAAAAATGGAGCCGTGAAAGAGTCAGAGACCCTATCACCTGGGTCGGGGCCCACCAGCGCCCCTGGACTTCTCTACACAAGCCAAATGGATTATAGGAGAGTGGTGGCCAAGGAGGGGAATTTAAGACATTCCAACCCACCATCCTTAACATAGTGGGTCAGTGCTCCATTTTGCTTAAATCTGTCCTTGGGGTGCTCCTTCTCCAATGTCATCTCCCCCAGCCCCATGCCTCTAGTCAAGCCCGGGGAGGGCCTGCGTGCTTTCCCTGTATCTCGCACATCTCAGGGGAACATCTGTGCTGCCTGCAGACCTGGCTCCTGCCTGCCCCGCCCAAGCATCCTGGACGCCACTATTGTGTTGGCTTTTCCCTCTCAGTGAACAAACTGCCACCCACAGGTTTCCCAGTGGATTATTTCAGCCCCAAATAGGACTAAGTATCTGCAAAACATTTTGAGCCTTATTCAAAGCAAAATATGGCACTGTTACACCACAGAATTGGCTACAAATGTAACCTCATTTGAAATCAAAAGCAGGAGCCTTGTGTCACACACACACACACACACACACACACACACACACACACACACCCCACTCCACAAAACTGAATTAGTAAGGCTTGCATTATCTGATATTTTTTACAATGGGATAACAGAGTGCATCTATTCAGCTAAAGAAAAGCAGTTGCTTTGCGTTACTTGTGATTTTGAATAAACTAATAAAAGATTAAAGCAATTTTACTAAATTTGATTATACATTTGGGACCAGATTTTCTCCATACCTTCCTCACTGAGTGAACATAGGATGCTTTTGGGTCAGCACTGACTCTTTCAGACCATGACAGTTACTGTTTTTAAATCCTAAATGTGACACTAGTAGTAGCCTAGCGGCATTAATGCACCTTCGAAAACTGACCAGCTTTCTCCTTGGAAGTAATTTCAGCAGTGATAGGCTACAACTGAGTAATTTCTGATAAGCAATTAGCACATAACAAATCAAAGCATGTTATTCAAGGTTTTATACTGTTAGCAGAGATATAGCAGGGGTTGCCCATTAAAAAGCATCTGTGAAGAACTTCTGCTATTATTATGGAAGCAGTGGGCAATATTCAAATGGAGGCAACTCAACCATTTAAATAAATGTGTTTTAAATCATAAAATGTCACTGTTCTACAGACCTGCTTTTCCTATTAACATGTAGGAGATAATGTTAATGAGATTTGGTAGTGTTTTAAGAGCAGTTGAAGTCTTATTATGAAAGGCAGCATAAAAGAACATGGCAGAATTCTGCAGAAGCTGAGCCTCATTACTTATCTGTGTGAAATTTGATGGCATTTAAATCTATATGGGAATCATCTAAGCAACAAAAACATATCAGGTGACAGCACAAGATGTCCCCCAAATTCTCCACTACATTACTTTTTACATCCTGAGAATAAAAAAAAAAAAAAAAACCACAGCAGAATTGGAAGTTTTAAAGGGGGTTGGGGGCCAAGTTGATATTTCAGGGAACAGCTCATTTTTGAAATATGAATGTATGTGAGATATCGATCACTGTTTACCCACAAATAGTGCCAGCAAAGAATGTCCTTCACCCATCTCTTTCTAAAAGGGAAGGCCTGGGTGACCATGATTTGCTCCTTGTACACCCTTCCCCTATCCACATTCCCAGCTCTAACTTGATAGTGGTTGATTGGATCGGGGGTGAGCCCTGACCCATCCAAGGTAGACAGTCCCTTTTCCGGCCATTAACCGGAGCTAAAAGATAAGCGAGCCAATCAGATTTCTTCCCTCACAAATTTGAGCTAAAAAAGACCTTATAAATAAGAAAATAGACAATAGGACCTTAAGCTGAAAAGATGTGTGTGAAGGTGTCAGAAGAAGAATCAGAACCTTAAAAAGGGCGACGTTTACTACTGTAATTATTAGGCAATAGAAATTATGAGCATAAGGGGGTGATTAGGCTGGGTCCCAAGCTGGCTCAGATAGGCTTTTATGTGAGCTAGAAGGAGCCCCAGAGGTCTCTGCATGCTCATGGAATATGCAAGGGACCTTCAGTAAGATCCAGCTATGGGTTGCACATGCTCAAGTGTGCCTGCCAAGACAGGAAGGAGAGAAGGAGACTAATGGAGGCTATACTGCAGGGAGCAACCTCAGAAACCCTGAGTGGGGGAGGAAAAAAAAGGCAATGAAGAAATCCAGCAGGGTGGGCTGGAAGAAGACACAGGGGTTGGATACTGGAGAAAAGAGTCATTTTGGGTACAGTCTGAGGTTCTCCTTCACGATCTTCTTACCCTCTCTCTCTGGAGGGGTGTATATAATACAATGACTCTATCAATATATAACAGAAATAACAGGATCATTTGCCATGGCAAGCACCCATCCCCAAACTGCCTATACAAGAGGCACTAGAGGAGCAGGCATGTCCCTAGGAGAGAGAAGCATATGAGTGGGTAGTCAGACATCCTGGGCCATATTAGAGGCCGGGGCTGGTCAGCGCCCCTCCGGAGCTGCTTGGCCCATGCTGTCGCAGAACCTCAGTGAGGGCTCAGCGGCAGCCAGACAGCAAGCCACCGCAGCTGTGATAGTTAATTTTAGGTGTCGACTTGATTGGGCTGAGGGATGCCCAGGTAGCTGGTCAAACCTTTATTTCTGGGTGTGTTTGTGAAGCCGTTTCTGGAAGAAGTTAGCATTTGAATCGGTAGACTGAGTAAAGAAGAGGGCCTCCCTGATGTGAGTGGGCACCCTTCAGTCCGCTGAGGACCTGAATAGAACGAAAAGGCAGAGGAAAGGCAAATGTGCTCTCTTCTTGAGCTGAGACATCCGTTGTCTCCTGCCCTCAGACGGCAGAACTCCTGATTCCTGGGCCTTCCGACTCCATCTGAATTATACCACCAACTGCCCTCGTTTTCCAGCTTGGAGACAACAGACTGTGGGATTTCTCAGCTTCCATACCCACATGAGCCAATTCCTGGAATAAACCTCCTCTTTCATACATATATGTCTCCTATTGGTTCTGTTTCTCTGGAGAACCCTGACTAACACAGAAGCTAAATAAACTACCTCATTACACATACCCTGAGAAGGGGCAGAGTTGAGGTTATGCCAATCGGCAAGTGGTGGCTATTAAGACAATGGATCCAGAGACAAATTACTCAAGGAGACTTATCCAGGTGCTCCTGCTGTGGGGCTGAGGGACATCAGGCTTTCCTGAGTTAGCAGATGAAGCCAGTCGGTAGGGAAGAGAAGGGGACAGAGACACTCAGAGAAGAGCAGAGACGACACAGCCCTTGAGAGACTGTCCCTACCGACAGCTTCGAAATTCTAGTTTCAAAGTGAGTCCATACGTTTCTTGCAATAACTTTCCCACCTCTTTTCTGCAATGTCTTGAATAGATCTCTACTTCTTGCAACTGAGAAAAAAATCTAAATAAACAATAAAAGGTAAAGATCCAAAGTAGAAAGAGCTCCATCATTTTCTGACCTCCAGCAAATCACCAAGTTGTTGGTGTCAACGTGTGTGACTGGTGCTCTTGTCCTTTTCGTGTCTTGTGCCCTCTCCTTCCCCATTCTTGGGCCTGTCCTCAGAACTGGTTCACACTCTTCTCCAGCTGGCATGTGCCAGGCTGCTCACCTCGGGTCTCAATCAAGTTTCAGATAAATCCTAGAGCCAAGAAAAGTAAACTTAATCAAAGCATATTAAGATGCTCAAGGTGTTTTGCTGGTTGCTGTCGCACTTGTGATCTCGTTGATTCTTTTATGGCAACCCAAGTGGAGGTATAATAGTAGTTTCATCAATGAGGAAACCGAGGTTCATCAAAGTTAAAGGATGTCGGAAGTTGTAGAGCAGAAGTCAGAATGCAGGCCTTGAGGGTGCCCCAGCTTGTGCTGGATTATCCCCAGCTCCGTGAGTGTGAGGCTCTAGGCTGATCACAAGTGCTTACCCCTACTTTCTATGGACTGTACATTGCCCCACCAAGGTGGTGCCCCTGGGAGTGGGAGGGAGAAGGCGAAAATGTAGCCAAGAACTGCACAGGAAGTGGAAGAAAAGGAGAGGCAAAGAAGCCATAGAAGATGAGCAGATAAGGTGTCAGCTCTGCAGGCGACGTTCCAGAGGGGTGGCCGTGGAAGTGGGGGACATGGAGGCCCTCCAAAGAGAACTAGAATCTCAGCTTGCACCTCCCGACCTTAAAGATACCCATTAATGATGCCAGTCTGATCCCTATTTCCCACTCACGCTACAATAAAAGACACAAATGAAATTAGAATAAAGCGAAGCACCAAATCTGAGAGCCATTTGAGTCTAGAAAGCAGTCTCTGGCATTTTGTCAGCAATAAAATATGAGTTTCCATTTTTAATTTTGGGAAATTTCATATCGCACAATTTACTATTTCCCCCACAGCCACCACTACTGTTTGCCTTCCATTTGGTATCTGGACCAAACCCAAGTGTTTACTGGCAGAGGCTGCCTTTACTGGTTTGGGCAGCACTGCATATTGGTTAGGGGGCTGGGCCCTGGAGCCAGACCATGTGGGTTCAAATCCTGCCTCTGATACTTGATGCCTCTGATCCGTCTTTAGAAAAGCGTTCTACTCCTCCGTGCCAAGTTTCCCATTTCCCAGAGAAGTTGTGATGATAAAACAGGGTCACCAACCCTCCTGGTTTGCCCAGGACTAAGGAGCTTCTCAGGATGTTGAAACCAGGAAAGTCCTCAGCAAACTGGGATGAGTTGGTCACCAAAGGATAAAATAAGACATGGCAGGTAGAGCACTAGAAACTGTGAGTTCTTGACAAATGTTACCCATTGATGTGTGAATCCACTGCAAACGTGATTATTGTAGTGGCCATTGTTTTCCTTGAACTTGGGGACCTGGGACTAGAGTCCCAGTCTTTTCTGACACCACATCCATTTCTCCAAAGCCCTGGAATCTGGGATCACTGGGAATAGGACAAATATGTGGGTGGTGTGTCTGTGCTGACAGCGAAGGCTGTGCACAGAGGGAGGGTGAGCCCGGCTCCAGCCCCCTCTTCTGGCATGGAATAGTGGCCCTTTGTCTCATGCCCTCCCCACTCTGGAATGGGTCCACCAAGGCATGCTGGCCACACAGCCAGTCCAAGCCAGAGATCTACAGACAGAGTTTGATGTGCTGAGTGAAGACTTCTGGCCCTTGGAGTCAGATTTCCCCTCAGGAAACCCCAAGTCTCCCAGGAGCTCCTGTTGAATTTCTGAACCTACGCTGGAGATCTATAGGCAGAGCTTGAAGTACTGAGTGAAGACTTCCAGTCTTCAGAGTGAAATTTCCCCTCAGGACACCCTAGGTCTCCCCAGAAGCTCCAGTTGAATTCTGAAGAATGAAAGGCCATCATTGCACACTCTGATCTGGTATACTGACTTTTTCTTGCAAATTTTTCAAACATTTTATCCCTGAGGGGCTTGTGAGTTTCTTCATTGCCTGGTCTCAGATATAGAGGAGACTGGTGTACAGACCAGGCACTTTGCAGGGCTTACATACTTAAGGATTCTAGAATGCCTCTGTGTGTTCGCGGGCAGCTTACACTCTTTAAAACTTAGCTCCTACATTTGCTACACTATTTACTAGGATTCACTAAGCATTTACTTTGTGCTAAGCAATTGACATAGGATATCTTAATTAATCCTCAGGACAAACTGACAGGATATGCCTTGTAAGAATACCATATTATAGGAATAGGAGGCACAGAGAGATGAAGTAACTTGTCTAAGTTCACACAGCTTGTAAGGGCAGAACAAGATTCAAACCCAGGAAGTCTGGCTCCAGAGGTCAAACTTTCAACAAGGTATATTCTGATTCTGTGCCCACCTCGCTGGTTTGTTGTGAGAAATAAAGTAACCCATACAAAGACACTTAGCAAATAGTAAGCACTAAGCAAATATTAGGTGTTTTTCTTAAGGGAGGAGGGCTGAAAAGTCAGCCACGGTAAATGATTCAGCATCAGTATACTCTTTATTTATATATATAAGTATAAAAGGTAAGTCTACTAACCAGCCTGACACTGTTAGAAAAACTTAACAAGTGAGGTAAAAACTCACTGAGTGAGAAAAAAACTCAGTGAGTACTGCTATGCAAAGGATTTGGGATACAGCTGTAAGTAAAACCAGACACTGTTTCTACATTCCTAAGGCTGACAGTCCAGAGAAAGAGATACAAATTAAACAAATCATCCACTCAAAAAAGGGAAAATAAATGAACAATCCAAAAAGGAAATTAAGAAAACAATTTCATTTACAATAGCCTAAGAAGGATAAAATACTTCGGGATAAACTTAACGAGGAGGCAAGGACTTGTAACTTGAAAGCTATAAAACATTGCTGGAATTAAAGACATAAATAAATGGGAAAACACCCCATGTTTGTGGATTAGGAGACTTAATATTTTTAAAATGTCAATACTACCTAAAATGATCTACAGATTTAAGGCAATCCCTATCAAAACCCAATTTTGTATATTTTACAAAACATATGTCCTGAAACTCATATGGAATCTCAAGGGACCCTGAAGAACCAAAACAATCTTGTAAAAAGAAGAACAATGTTGGAGGTTTTACACTTCCTGATTTCAAAACTTATTACAAAGCATGAATCAAAACAATGTTGTACTGTCGTAAAGATCAGTGGAATAGAGATCCCAGAAATGAACCCTTGCATATATGGACAAACAGTTTTTGACAAGGGTGCCAACACCATTCAACAAGGAAAGGACTTTTTTTTAACAAAGTGTTGGGAAAAGTGGATATCTTCATGCAAAACAATGAAGTTGGATCCTTACCTAGCACCATATGCAAATATTAATTCAAAATGGATCAAAGACCTAAACATAAGAGCTAACACTATAAAAGTCTTAGAAGAAAACATAGGGGAAGCTTTTTGACATTGGATTTGGCAATAACTTCTTGGATATGACACCAGAAGTGCAGGCAACAAAAATAAAAATAGATAAACTGGGCAACATCAAAATGAAAAACTTATGCCTCGAGGGACACAATCAGAGTGAAAAGGCAACTGACAGAATGGGAGAAAACATTTGCAAATCATCTATCTGATAAGTGGTTAATATCCAGAATACTCAAAGGACTCCTACAGCTTAACAACAAAAAACCAAATAACCCAATAAAACAATGGGCAAAGGACTTGAATAGACATTTCTCCAAAGAATATATACAAATGGCCAACAGGCACATGAAAAAATGCTCAACATCACTAATCATTAGGGAAACACAAATCAAAACCACAGTGAATTACTGCCTCACCCTCACAAGGATGGCCTCTGTCAAAAAACAAACACAGAAATAACAAGTGGTGGTGAGGAGGTGGAAAATCTGGTACCGGGAATAGTCAAATTTACAGAAACAGAAAGTAGAAGAGTGGTGGCCACAGACTGAGAGGAGGGGAGAATGCGGATTTGTTCAATGTGTAGAGAACTTATTTTGAAAGAAGAAAAAGTTCAGAGATTGGTTACACAACAATGTGATGTGCTTAACGCTACTGAACTATACACTTAAAAATGATTAATGTAAATTTTATGCTATGCCTAGTGTATTAGAATTTAAAAAATAAATTTTAAAAGAGGGGAATATAATTGTAATGAATGTTGCAAAAGATTTAGGTGCAAGATACATACAACGTGGATCTGACCTGGGGAGTGAGGGTAGCGGCGTTTAGCCAAAAGCAGGTTGAGTAGAAGTTTGCTAGAGAAGAAAAGAAGCAAAGAGAACAGAATATGCAAAGTCCTTGAGTGGTAAGGGACCTTCATTCACTTGGGGTGCTTTATCAATTAGCTACTAAATACAAACACTTGTTTTCACCTGGTTATTTCCCTGTCTTTTTTTTTTTTAATGGACACATAACCTTGGAAAGATCGCACATATCTTAAACGAACAATTCAGTAAATTTAGTACCAACCCTTTGAATCAAGTAAAAATCAAAAGAGGGATTGTCATGCTTCCTTCACCCCTACCTGTCCCTTTCCCCTGCAGCCAGTGGTAGGGTTGGGGGCTGAGGGGACAGCAGCAGGGAGCTGGTCCAGATGGAAGGAGACTAAAGAGCTATGGCAACTGAATGTAACCTGGGATCCTGAATCACATCTTGGGCCAGGAAAGAACAAGAATACTATTGGGAGAGTTGGTGAAATTTGAGTAGGGCCTCCAGGTGGGATGGCAGTGTTATATCAATGCTTATCTCCTGATTTGGATGTTGTACTGTGGTTACGTAGGACAGAGTCATTGATTGCCTTCTAAAAACATGCTCTGATGCACTTAGGGGCTGAATGGGAATCATGTTGACAACTTGCTTTCAAATATTCAGAAAAAGAATAAAAATAATGGGTGTGCCTGTGGATATACAGAGGGAGAGGAGAGAAAGTGAGTAGACAGTTGTGTTAAATGTTTAACAATTAGGATATCTGGGTGAAGGAGATATGGAGTTCTGTGTATCACTCTTACAACGTTGCCAAAAGTTTGAAATGATTTCAAGATAAGTTATTTTTCAAAGATATTGTCTGATTGAAATGAGCCCACAGGTGAGGCAGTAGGTATCAGAGGTGAGATCCGAAATGAAGATAAACATTACGTCTGTCACTGAATTTGTAAAGGTTACATTTGAGAGAACAGAATTTTTAGTATTCATTTAGTTCTGTCTAGACTGAAGTAGGCCCTCCTGCATAAAACCCACTGGTGTTTATATTAAATTAATAAATAAGCATTCTGATTCAGCATCCGCTTGGTTAGCGTGAACTCGTCATAGGATCTGGGAACACAGGACTCTTCTCTGAATCGTGGCCCAACATCAGCCCTGAGACACATCGTATACCAACTCACCTCCCTGCCACTGCCCTTTCCAGCGTCAGGGAATGAAGGGTGGAGGAAACCTACCAGTAGGATCTTGCCCACAATACCGACAGACCCGGGCACAGCTGTGAATCCAAAGGGTGCTGAAGTGGCACTGAAACCAACAGTACACCTCGCTGTTTTCATCCTTCTGTAGATCAGCAAAGGCCCGATTCGAGTCAGGGCATGAGTCGTCGGGTTTCCACATGCACGTACCACCTGAAACGCATTGAAATGAGCTCCTTGGTGTGTGGTACTGTGGGGGATCTATGTAGGAAGCACCTTGGGAAAATGGAGACACAGAAGAGGCCCAAACCTCCGTCCTCCACCCAGGCGGTGGGCCCGATGCACCCACGTGGGGACGGGACAGCTGTGCTGACCACACACAGCGTTCAGGTTGGATGCCCTTGGATAATTATGTCACATAAACAGGGTTTTTTTTTTTTTAAGTAGACTAGAAACTGTAAGTACAGTCTTATATATTCTTTGGGGAAATTGAAATAGAGTTAGTGCGCTCAACTCGGTGCCCCCCTGGAAAAATCGGGAGCTGGGTTGAGTTACAATTCTAGTGTAAGTACTTTTTTGTCAGAATAGAATCATCAAAACTTTGTTCTCACAGTGATTTGAAAGTTGTCAGATGACTTTACAGCCAAACTTTTTCAAGTTCCTTCAAGCAAAGATGTAATGACAGCTGAAAATAATTAGTTTATTCACCAAAAGCATCTTTTTGAGGTGGGCAGAATAAAGAGACACTTAAGTTTTATTTATTTACTTATTTAAGAAAAAACTACCCATCACAATGAACTCTGAGGCAGAGAAGGGGAAACGTTAGAGCAGTTGTATTTTTGGAAAAAAAGAAAACATTATTATTATTGTTACTTTTCTTTTGTTTACCTGAACTTTGAATGCCTCACCTCCTTCCCTAGTTTCCAGATGGAAAAAAAAAAAATCTAGCTCTCAAAACCCCAATTCCTTATCTCTTATCCCCGTTATCCTGAAGCTTTAAAATTTCAGTCTCATCCTTGGATTTTCCTGTAAGCCAGTCAGTTTTCAAATTCCACTTTTGAGAGTAAAGATCAGGATGATCCTTCCCCAGACCCCAAATTATGTTTAATGGTCACAAATGAGCACAGGACGTCTGCCCTTCCCCGTCCCACCCATGGTTCCCCCTGCCCAGAGCTCTGGGGCCTCACCCTCCTCCTCCTCCTTGCCCAGTGACCCTGCCATCATCTACTCCATCCCCCCATCTCCGGCTCCTTCCTCCCCTGGAGTTCCTATCTCCCACACACACTCTCCCCTTCCCCTGCACAGACCTTTCCTTGCCAGAGGACGCTCTTCCCAGGTTCCTCATTGGAAAGTTCCTCTACTCGCCGGTCTCCAGACCTCCCTCCCACCTGTCACCCCTTTCCTACGCTCCCCAGGAACAAATCTTCCTTTGCCCACACCTATTCCCCAAGGCAGCTCTTCCACACAGTTCCAGGCCTGCCCTCTGGCCTATTTACACCACCCCTTCCCAGAGCAAAGTTACCCTCCTCCTGCATCCCAGGGTGGAGGTGCCCCCCTCTCCCTCACCTCTCACGTGTAAAAGACCCCTAAACCTCAAAGACCTCTCAATCCGCCCTCCTCCTCTCCATCCCATAGCCATTTACTGCCTGGTTTAGGCTCCCGTCTTCTTGTCCCTGGATTTCTGCTACTGACTCTATCCTCTGAAGACTTCCTCATGCCACCAACGCTGTGTTCTTCCTAAAACCAAATCTGATTGTGCTTCTTTGACAACGGGAAGCGCGTCATTGAGAGCCATCCGCTGGGCGAACCAGCCTGTCTGTGGAACTTGGAAGACATGAGATAAACTCAGAGCATTTTCCTGCAGTGCATCATCAACTTTAATCAAAGTTATTGAGTGTGGGTGAGGAATTTTTAGTCCTAATAGTCACAACTTGTTAAAAGAGACTTTATAATAAAATCAACCCATGTATATGGTGGAAGACACCAGAAGTTCATTAGAATCTAACACATAACAGGAGACTTCAAAGACATTTTGGGCTTAGAGAAGGCCATTAGAGGCCATGTTTAGGGATCCCTAGTTGGTTAGCATTCCGCCTCCTCTGCCATCAGGAGCACGACCCTGGAAAAGTTCAAGGGGCAATAGGCCCTATGGATAAAATGAAATTTTCATGCTTCTGGTCCACATCTACCTTTCTTGCCCCATATTCTGCCACCGGCTTTACTTCTAACTATGTGTCATTCCTGTACTTTCACTCTTCCAATTTTCCTGCCTGGAACAACCAGAAACAACCTGGAACAACAATAATTTCCAACCTCTACTTTTGACAAAATGTCCTCATCCTTCAGAATCTAGCTCATCTCTTTCTGGGAAGAGTTGGGAAGCCCCCCAAACTCTTCTAGGGTGACGAGTCGCTGGATGCCCTTTGTCCTTCTACATGGACCCTTCGCACAGTGTGCGCTGATGACTTGTTAACCTATTTCTCTTCCCAGATAGGTTCCTGGAATGCAGGAGCCCTGATTTATGCATTGTTGTGTCTCCAGAGGTTAGAAGAGTACATGTACATAGTACGTGTGTGCTCAAGGAATGTCTTGAAAAAAGTGAAGACAGGCAGGTAAGTTGGTTGCTTTCTAACAGGTACAAAGTCTTGGCTAATGAGGGGGAAGGAAGGAAAATCCTGTATTTAAAAAACAATGAGACACCATGACAATGTCCCTGCCTCACTGCAGTCCTTCAGTGCTCCTTGCTGGCCTCCCGGCAGGTAGACTGTCCTGTACCCCCACTTCTGACCCAGTCAACCCCCCAGCCCTTGGATGCTTTGGGCTGATGAAAGTCCAGCCTCTGGGGATCCTTTCGTGATGAATGTCCAGCCACCTCTCCTTCCCTCTGAATCTTTCCCAACCTTGACATACAACACAAATTCTACCTTCTCAGTGAAACCTTTCCTGGCTGTTCCTGCACTCATAAATTTTTTTTCCCCCTTCTTAACACCTACACCACTTAAGTTCTTATTAGAATTTAATTACACATGTCTTGAATTTTATAACTTTTATTGGCTTTCTTTATTACAGAAGCAATACATTTATACTGGAGAAAAAAATTTAATAACCAGTTAAGCAAAAAGAAAAGCCACTTATCAGCTCTTCCTATTGAGAGAAACACTTTCTCTGTATATTCCTTCCAGGCTTTTTTCCTATGCGTGCTTAGACAATTTTTCCACTTCTGGAATCATACTGTTTTGCAAATTGTATTTAAAATGTGCCAATAAAACATTAAAATGTCAATATACATTCCTCTTCAACATCACTTTTGATGAATTTTATATGTGGTATTCAGTTTTATTTATGAATCACCTTTATGTAGCCAATACTCTGTTGTAAGGCATTTAGATTTCCATTTCATTTTTGCTATATTATGAAAAAAATTGTATTCCTAATTCATTTCACTAGTATAAATTCTAATAAATATAATTTCTATGTAAATAATTTTAAGTGAGTAAAATGTTAATGAAAGTAATTAAGTATAAAATCATTGCATTTGTCAATTGTTTTCTTTATGTTAGCTTTGATTACCCACCTAGATTTTTTTTAAGTTCCTTAAGGATAGGATCCAATGTTTTCTAATTTTTTATCTCTCATCAGCCCAATAGCTATGCAACTGTGCATTCTGAGGAATCAGTTTATTTTATTTCACTTAAATTTTTAGATAATGGCATCAATTCTTCATTGCAGGAGCAGATCTTTGGCTATGTCAGCGTAGGTAGTGATATGAGAACATCCTTTCCTCTTAAGAACTGTTTCCCAAGTCCTTCTTAGGAACCGAGGTGATCTTTGGGGAACATAAGGATGGGTAGTTAAAAAGAAAAAAGGCTGCCAACCAAATTTAACAATAGCTAGATGTAAAATTTATGCATGATCCTAGTTACTCTGGAAGATTACAATGCTCTCTCGTTTGGAATATACTGTTTATTTTTCAAAACAGTATATATAAGTATATAAGATGTTGCACAATGAGAAATAACTTCTTGGCAGTGGCATGTCCATAAAGTCCTCGTAGTGACCCTCAGATGTCCTCTGAGTTGCCTCATGTCCTGCATTAGTCCACACTTTTCTTCTCTCCTTCAACTCCGACACACTTTCACCTCCTCTACCACCAGCTCATCTTGCTTCCCAGTCCTCTGGGAAGAAAACAGAATCACTCCCACAAGGACTCCCTGCATTTGGCGCCACCACATTCCAGCCTCCCTGAACCCACGTCCTCACCTAGGGATCAGGGGCCCTACCTGGCTTGAGAACTTCACTCCAGAAGGCATCCTCTCTCTCCCTGAGTCAGCATGTCCCCTCTTGACTAGATTACTCCCATCAATGGGCTCTAATTTCTCCCATCTCCCTCTACCCATTTCCCCGTTTTCCCTTTTACAGCAAAGCTCCTCTAAACAGTGGTCTATATCCGTCATCTACACCTATTTCCTCTCCTCCCACTCTTTCTCCATCCACTCCAGCCAGGGTTAGTCTCACCCCTCTCCTTTGGCCAAGACACCCAAGCCCTCCAGTTCCCTAAATTTAAAAGGTCAATGATATGTTTCCATCTTACCTGATCTATCAGCAGCTTTGACCCAACTGATCACCCCCTGCCTCTCAGAACAGCCTCTCACTGGCTGTACTCCCGTCTTCCCTTCTCTCTCACCGGCTGCTGTTTCTCAGCCACATTGGCCAGATATTCTTCATTTTCTTCACCTGCTGACTTCTAAATTTTGGAGTGCTCCAGGTCTCTATCGTCAGACCTCTTCTCTTTTCCTTTCTGCCCAGGTTCCCAGATTCTTCATACTGACCACACGGATTTGTATTTCTATCCGGACCTCTCTCCCTAAGTCTACATCCTCATGTTTAATTGCCTACTCAACTTATTCATGTCTGAAAGGCATCTGAAATTTACCATATCCAAATCCAAACACTTGAGCTTTCCCCCCAGATCTGCTCCTTCTGTAGCCATCCCTGTATCACTAAATGAAATCTTCAGTAATCAGCTCTTCAGGTCCAAATCCAGAATTTCCTTTGACTCCTCTTTCTCTCACATACCGCAATGGACTCATCAATCTGGTTTACTTAGAATATATATCTAGATTCCATCTATTGCTATCAGTGTAATCCAAATTACCATCACCTCTCACTTGGCATATCTCAATAGCCTCCTAATTGGTCTCAGTGCTTCTACTCCTGTCTTCCCCTCCACTTAGCAGAATGATCTTTTGGAAGTCGAGGCCGGATCATGTCCTTTCCCTGCAAAAAGCCCCACAAATGTCTTCCCATTTCCCCTAAACTATAAGCCTGCTGGCTATCACTCTGGCATCATTTCCTGCTTCTCTCCTTCCTGCTCTTCTGTATCAGACACAGTGGTCTTTTTGCTGGCCCTGGAGCATGCCAAATCCACTCTACTTCAGGGCCTTTGCACTGGCTCTATCTGAACAGCTGCAGAGGAGCTTGTCCCCTCACTTCATTCAGATCTCTGCTCAAATGTCCCCTCATCAGAGATGCCTTCCCTGGCCCAACCCTGAGAATGGTCCCACCCCTATCACTTCTGAGCCCTTTACCTGCTTTATTGCTTCTATAGTGCTCTTCACCCCCAGATAGCATAACACACAACTTGACATTATACACACACACACACACACACACACACACACACATGCACTCATACATATGGCTCATTGTCTGTGTCTCTGTCCATCTCAGTCTCATCACTAGAATGAGAATTCTATATCCCATCCTGTAGAACAGTACCCACCACAAAATAGGTGGTTCAACAATCCTTGAACAAATCATCAAAGTGATTTGTTCAAATTTGAAATTACTTATTTCATCAGTTCTCCCACGTGTCACCTATACAGTAGTGAGTCGGGGTTTTGCCATTTAGATAGACTTCAAAACATCTGGTTCAGAAATAACAGACTGTAGTCACAATTCTGAGGAATTTGCCCTATGAGCAGAACTGAGTATTTTCTGAGAATGCCCATCCATACATTGGCTGCTCCTGGCTTTGGCATTCTCCATCGAAACATATCACTCCATTTTCTCCCACTGGGCACTGACTTTTTCCTGCTGTATCTTACTCAAGGTACCACATTTAAAATTCTGACTATGTTCTATGAAAGAAAACCCTTATATCTTCTCAACACCATCAGATCCTATAATAGAGGCTGGAGAGCAAGAAATCAGACTTGAGAACTGCCCACTTCTTTCTCCTGCCTTCCTTTGCTCATCTTTTTGTTTCCTAGATATTTAATTTTTCCTGCTTTATTTTATAAACTCAAGACTTAAAGAAATAAAGCTTCTTGACTTCAGTGCTACGGTACAAAGTTACTGTCCCTGGAAATCATATCCTGCTTAGAAATGTATCACAGATGAAGCCCATTTCTGGATTGGTGCACACATGTAAGTATATAGGAACAAAAAGTGTATCAGCAAAGTTTCAATGTTGTAGACATGGGAAATTAATTGACCTGTACTCAAGCTACTGCCATGAACATAGAGAGGGAAGGACCTGCATCTATTTTACAATGTGATTGAAGTGCCCAGAGCAGCACCACAAACCCAGGGGGTGGCCAGCAAGCATTCACTACAAGGGTGCTAAGACCACCCCCAGCCTAACCTCTGCAGTACTTCTGTTAAGTGTCTAGTGCTTGGCTTACCATCCTGAGTGTATGTCATTCTGAATATATTTACAGGCTTTAATTCAAAGAATGCACTTTCAACTATTGAAAATGAAATAACTAACTCCCTAACCTCTGCAGTACTTCTGTTAAGTGTCTAGTGCTTGGCTTACCATCCTGAGTGTATGTCATTCTGAATATATTTACAGGCTTTAATTCAAAGAATGCACTTTCAACTATTGAAAATGAAATAACTAACTCCCTACTAGACTCACACTCCTCAAAGGCAAAGATTTTGTCTTTATTCACATACATGGAGGCACATGCTTACAGTACTGAATGTGACCTAGAAGTCAACTTGCTCTAATTCAACCTCCTTGAATGACTAGATAATACAACCTATCACAGATGCATTTTATTTTTTCATCTCTAGTTACTGTCCCATCTCATACTTGAGAATTTCAAACTAAGAAAGCTCCAGTCTCAGTCTTTGGCAAGCAGACTAATTGGAATGAATGAATAGCCTCTGTGGTATCCATCTGGAATCAGAAGCTAGGTGGCAAGACCAGCTGGCAGAAGGGTCCCCCTGCACCCCCTCCACACTGATGTGCCCAACTCCACTCACGGTGGGACCACCATGGCCTGCTTGAAAAGAAATGAATTTGCACCACCTGCATAGGGATCTTCTCAGACCCGGCTTTCGTGGGAAAAATACCCATTTATTGGATGCTACTAAACTGCATAAAGTTATGGCATTGATGACTCACATGAATGAGGAACGCAGAAACATCACCATCCATAGACTACAAGAAATGGCCCTGCCAGGGCAGACCAGGGGTCAGTATTCTCTGTCCTTGCCGGGGGCCAGACACGGATCTCAAAAGCAGAGCGTTTCTCAAAAGGGGCATCGAGGAGAGGACTGCTCCTAGTTCTGAGACTTCTCGTCATCTGAAAAGTGGAGAGGATCGCAGAGAAAAGCTCCCCAGGGTAGTTCTAGACCTAGATGGCTCTGCAATGCTCTTAGAAAGATTAGCTTGGTCCTTCTACTCCCTTTCCGCCATCTCTTAGCTTTCTGTACAGACATTCAAAACGGGGCTTTTAAAAAAACTAAGGTGGTTCAGAGCAACACTTTGGCTGGTATCACAGGACTCCCAGGGCGACGCTTCACTGCTTCCTCAGCATATGCCAGTGCCCATTTTACTGGGGGGATTTATGACCCTTCTCTCAGTAGAGCGAGCCAAAGTTTTATAATATTCATTAAAAATCAGCACCACACGTAATAATATGGAATACTACCTGTACACAAGGGGGCCAAGTTATAGGTGTTCAGGGGAACGTGGCAGCATTTCTTGGCCTTGGCAGAGGTAAAGTTGCAGGCACCAGCACTACACTAACACAAGCTTCTTTTATTGCAAATGTTCCTTCAGTCTAAGTCCTAATTACTCTCTGTAAAATCCTAACCACCACCCAGCTTTCCTGACAGGGCAGCCACACGATGGCCTTGAAGCGCAGCACCAACACTGGTGCAGCCTCCAGAGAGCAGGGGGAGAGGCGCAACCCGGTGGGAGCTGGGGTGGAGCTGAGGGTAGCCTTTCCATTCACCGCGCAATCGCTGGCGCCCCTTCAAAACCCTGGCGTGCGGGCGGAGAGGCGCGCTCGGTGGGACAGGCCGAGGCCCTCCTGGTAAGGATTCAAATGTCAACATTGCTCATGGGGCCGAACTCCTCGTCGGCCCCTCCTCACCCAAGAGGGGGATCTGGTCAGCTTTGTGGGGGCCCGTGGAGCATCCTCTCCTGCCCCTCCTGAGAAACGCCGGGCAGCCCAGGTATCCCAGGTCTCGAGGTCCGGCTCCCCTTCCTGGGCGTAGGGACCTGGGCACTGCCCCCCCTCCCCACGTGCCCCACTACCCTCATCTCACGCCCGCCCCCGGCCCTGGCCTCGAAGGCCTCCGCGAGTCCGGGGCAAGGCCGGGCCGAGGCAGCCGGCCAGGCGCGCAGGAAGCCGGGGGCTCTCCCGCCGCGCGGCCGCACAAAGCGGGGAACTCGGCGGCGGCGGCGGCGGAGAGAGGCGCGCCCCCTCCCGCGAGCCGGCGGAGCGCGCGCACCCGCCCCCGCCCCCGTCCCCCGAGCGCCGTTCGCGGAGCGCCTTACGCTAGTCGCCAGGCGTACGGCGCCCCAGCGGCCGGGAGGTGCGCTGCCCGGCTCCGTAAAGTTATTGTGAATGGGGAGCGGGTGACGTCAGCGCCGAATGTCAACAATGTAGCGATTGAGAGTGTGGGCGTTCCGGGGAGAGCGCGAGCCGCGCGGCGCGGAGCAAACAGCGCCGAGCCGCCGCCGCCGCCGGAGCAGCAGCAGCGGCCGCGCACGCCCGGGCCGCGGCCGCACCCCCGCCAACGAGAGCGCCCGCCGCCGCCCGCGTCCCCCGCCTGCCCGCCCGCCGCCGCCGGCCCCTCGCCCTCTCCCCGGCCTGCCCTGGACCCTTCCCCTCCCCCGCCCCGGCACACGCGGGGGTCTGGCGAGGAGCTGCCATGTGATGCGCGTCCTCTCCGCGAGCTTTCGGTGACCCCCGAATCGCCCACCGCGCCGGCTGCCGGGAGGGGCTGCGCGCTGGGGAGACGCGGGGAAGAGGAGGCGGCAAAGGACGCAAAGTTCTCCGGCGAGGTGAGCCTGCGGCGCCGGGCGGGGCGGCGGGGCAAGTTTACCGGGGAAGCGCGCGCGCGCGGCGGGCGGGGAGGCGTGCGGGAGCGGCGCGCGACCGCCCGCCGAGCGCCCAGCCGGCTTGCAGGGCATTTTCTAGGAGCGGGAAGCGGGCGGGAGCCGAGCCGGCGGGCGCGCTGCGGCGGCCGTGCGCCCCCTCGCCCGGCTGTTTACGGCGGGCGAGGCGGCATTGTATTTTGCTCGCGTCGACGGGTGTTTTGGAACAGCAGGGGGAGGAGGAGCAGAGGGTAATAAGTCAGGCGTGCGGAGGGCGGGCTGGAGGGAGGCGCGCGTCCGCGGTAGCCGGAGCAGCTGTCAGACCCGCGGCCCTGCTCCTGGCCCCGCGAGGCCCGGGCGCCCCGGCCCGCGATCCCCGCGCCAGGCCCGCCGCCGAGTCCCTGCCCGGGGCTGCCCCGCCAGTGCCGCGTCTGCCGCGCCTTCGCGCCCAGCTGTCAGTCACCGCCGGCTAGTGGAGACCACCGCGGCTGGCAGGGCATCAAAGCCCAAGTTTAGGGTGCCGGTAAGAGGCAGGCGGGGGTCTTGGGCTGCAGGGTGGGTGGTATTCCTACTGGCCAATGACCGGGTTATCGGATTGCGTCTCTGGGAGTCCAAACAGTGGGGCTAAAGCCTTCAGAGAGGAAAACCTGGCACCTTTCTGCACCGGAGAGCCTGCACGGAATCGAAGTGTAACAGACACATTTCACACATACCCTCTTCTCCCTCCCCACCCCTCAGTCTCCTGAAACCCCTCCAGGGCCACCAAGGAGAGGAGTTTATCCAGGGGACACCCCCAGCTCCCCAGGCCCTGGCTCGCCGTGGGTCTCGCAATTCTCCTCCCACCCGGTGGGTGCTCCGGGAGAGCGCGGCGGGCGGCGCTCGTGGACTACCCCTGCCGCCCGCGAGAGGGACCCGAGTGTGCATCTCGGCGACCTCCGTCTGGCCAAGGATCTGCAAGAACTCGGATCGTGGGAGGAAGTGGCAGAGGCTCAGCCCTGGCTTCGGGGGTCGTGGGCGCAGGGGCCAACCCCAGCACCCTGTCGCGTGTAGGCGAGTTTGACAACTTGGGGTGAAGTTCTGGAGCAGCCGTGGTCGAGATGGTTTTTGTCTGTGGCCGGAGAAGGCGCTCCTCGTAGCTCGCCCGCCGGGTCACTGCAATCGCCGCGACCCGTGGCCCCTGGGGAACGAGAGGACAGGGGCGCCCGCCCTACCCCCGACTGAGCCGCAGACTCCCCGCGGGCGCGCGGGTAGCGACACGCGGCGTACCTTGGTTTTCACCTTCGCTGTGTATCTAGGGCTGCAGTCTCTCACTCTGTGTAAATTTCATCTGTTGAGTGTATTTAACTAAAAAGGGTAATTACTTTAGATAAAAATCCCTTCCTGCCTAGTGGGAACCTTGGCGGAGAAGATGCCTAATGAGATCTTTTGCTTTTTTCTGTTTAGAGTAAAATTAGAGATGTTAACACCGATAGAGGTTTCTCAGATCATTAAAATGTAACGTGTAGGAAAGGCATGTCGAGCTGCGAAGGCTCTGGCTGACATGAAAGAAACTGAGCGTGAAAGGCTGCCACTCCTTCAGCAGAGAGGGCTATTTTGGTAAAGCAGCGGTCGTCTTGCTTAAAATGTGAGATTGCCCCACCCTGGCTCTCCGGCAGCTCGCGAGTAAATGGCATTCTTCATTCTTTCAGGTAGTAATAAACGTGAGTCAAAATGACATCTTGTTAGAATTAGTCTTTACTCGGTAAGAGAGATTGCAAAATTGCAGTGTTGCTTCAGACTGCTCCAGTGAAAGGTCTGTCAGCATTTGCATCATATATTCAGTTTTTCAAGAGTTTATTATTTCACCCTAAAACTTAAAGAGTGGCTGAAAAGTTTTTTCCCTTCTAATGTTCCGGTTTAAAAAAAATGCATTGATTGCCCACTTCTGTCTTATTTGCTATTCCTGTAACTTAATATTATTCAAACGGTGGGGACGGGGGCGCATAAATGGAATATGCAGCCTTGGAATAGAGGCCTTTTGTTAGAGCATACTTTATTTGTGCAGAGCAATATTTTCCTTTGGGATTTTGGAAGACTAGGTTTGCCATTTGGTAATCATAACAGTGTTGAGTTAATTCTGGTATCTGTGGATTCTGCAGGTGGATCAAAATGTCAGTTCTTATTGTATATGCCAGGATTATATGGAAAAACATTCTTCTCATATGTGTGGATGTCTGAACTCAGCTAAATTATGAACAACCCTGTTAGTTACTTTTTTGTTCTTTGTATGTTGCCTATGAGAATCTGTCATAGAGAATAAGCGGTAAGGCAGAATGGGAGGGAGGAAATCCTCCCTCCTCCCCAGCACCCTTCACTTTGCAAGATTGCTAGCGACTGGGAGGAAGCCATTTATTCTCTTTCTATTGAATTATGCCTTTGACTCAGTGTCTTCATGCAAGTCCCTTCCAGTCACTCACCTCTGGCTGCTGTGTGAGGGGCTTAATTATTTGCAAACTGCCTTGAAATCCCTGGATGAAAGGCATTGCATAAGTGCAAAGTATTGTTATTCAGATATGGAATTTAATGATCCATTACAGTTCATCAGGAAATGCACTTTGCAGCGGTGGTAGGAAACGTTTCCACCTGATAGAGGGTCATAATAACTGCTTAAGAGTAGGTTCAGATTACAGATGAGACAATTAACTCTAGCCATGTGCTCTTCAATTTGTTGCAATTCATTTTGTGATCAAAGTGAGTCACAGAGAGCCAGATGGTCAGGTTCACGTTCAAATCTCTCTTAGGCCAGCCCTTCACTTCTGGGCCCACTGTCTGCACAGCCAAGGGGACTTACTCATTAGCACTTGTGAGCTGTTCCTCAGAATTTGTGATCAAGGCTCCAGGGACGCCAACAAAAGAACTCAGGCCAATCAGTATTGTTGGGAGCAGTTTAATTTTACTTGGATTAACTCTCACCTAGTGTTTCTGGTGTGGATCCAGATTTAACAAGGGAGGAGAGAGATCCTGGTGGCTCTCCAGCTCAGTCGTGCAGGACTCCACTGCCCTACTTTGTGTACCTCAGATGGCAGTGGGTACAGTATCTGGCTTGTGGTAAATACTGGCTGGATTGCTGAATGAATGACAGAATACTAAGGCATAAATACCCTTCCTGTTTGGCTGAGGGCTTGGGGGGCAGGCCCAGCTTCATGCGCCTGTGACCTGCACAGGGCCCCCTTCCCCCTCCTCTGCTCAGAAGGACCTCACACTTGGTTTAATCTTCTGCTACTGTCTTCTTGAAATTAATAATTGTTGAACAGGGGGCCCTTCATTTTCATTTTTCACTAGTTCTGGTGAGGAGCGGAACATAGCGTGGAGTGGCAGAGAGGGTCACTACCTTGCTCTTAACTGTTGCCAGGCAAGAAGAGGTGGAAATACTGGCTTTTCATTGCCACATCATCTGATTTTTTTCCAAGGGAAGCTAGGTATTTGGATTTTTATGTAGAATCCCTAATTTTTAAATATTAGCTCCAGGTTTTTGTTGGTTTTTTTTTTTTTATGTTGCATAGGAATATGTGTTAAGAGCTAGATCTGGCCTGCAGGCTAGCAGCCTATCTTCTACCACTGAATGGGCTAAAACATTGTATTGTTTAATATTTCTGTACTTAGCTATTTTCTAAAGACCTGGCACATAGCAGATGATTTCTGAATCTCCACCAAATGAATGGTTACAGCTGTAGAGAAAATTGAGAGGTGCAAGAAAAACTAAACTGAGAATCAACACTGAGCCCCACTCAAAGATTGTTAGCTTTCTTTTTAACAGAGTACAGCACATAAGGACAAATAATTAATACCATGGACATCGTGTAATCCCCTGCAGGTAAATAATCTATTGCTTCTGTAACACCTGCCTTCTTAGTTGTTATTGACCAGATGGAGTAAACTTGGCTATTTAATGCCTGAGGTCCTCCATGAGAATTTGACATTGAAGAACACCCACTAAAATAACGGCTGTGATTTATTGAATGCTCACCACGTGCCAGAAACAGCGCTGACTGCTTTACCTGTACTAATCTCACTGACTTCTCAAAGCAACCCTGTGAAGGACGCATAGTGCCTGTTCTGCAGAAGAGGAAGGTTCTCATTTTATATTGGAAAGATTCTATCTGAATGCAGTATGTGTTTTCTTGACTGTCTAAAGGGTATTTGCCTATTCTGTATATGCACTTCAACCCTGAGTCAGTGACTGGGTGTGGGGTGTATATCCTACCATACACAGAGGATGTGGTCCCGAGGCTCAGGTACTAGGACAGTACAGGAGGCAACATGCTTGTGAGAATCTGCAGTCAAGCAAACATTGATGCACCTGCCTCCCTGTCCCTCTTCCTTCCCTGTCTGGGTATTGAAGAAGCTCCAGTGACATGTGACCTTATCAGAGGCCCTAGCAGTTCAGAGGTCAGAGGTGGCTGCAAAGATTGGCATTTCTTTGGAAAATAAGCTAAGCAGCTTCTGGGAAAGCTGGAGACGTGTTGGGGAAAGCAGCTCTAAGGCCTTGGGGGTGATGGACAATCGCCCCTGTGTTGTCAGTGACCGTGTATGATCAATTCCTGTCCCGTCTTTAAATTGTATGTAAATATTTACAAATTGTTCAAGTCCAAATTGAAACCTGCTATGAACTAAACATTTTGTAAACGCGGTTAAGATTGCCCAGAATATTACTCCCCTTTTGTTGTCTGGGATGACATTTAAATAGAAAAGTAGCCCTTTCTTGGTCCTTTCATCAGTTTTCCTTTTACCCTTTTTCTCTTCTTTTTTCTTAATTTCACGTCAGTCTATCTAAAACTGAAACAGCCTTACAACAGCTGGCCGCTCAGCTTCCCTAATGCTGGGAGTACCCTCAGAATCACTGCTGTGTCCTTTTCAAGGACTGTTTCTTTTCTAAAGAATATGGAATTGAACCTGAACCTTGTCCTACTAGTGGTACTACGTCAAAAATGAGGCAGGAATTTTTGCCTTGGTTTGAACTTGGGCCCTTTTTTCTTCCAGAATAATAAATCTCCCCAATCTGAAAGCATTTCATGTACTCATTCATTCTAGTCAGTGGAATTACAGCCCAAGTGTCTCTCGGTCCTCCCCAGTGACTTCATAATCACCATTTCCCCAGCATATTCCCTTGGTTAACTTCTTTTGTTCCTTAGCCTGGTAATAAATTGTCCTTTGGTTTTGAGATGTGTCATTTTCCTCCCTGACCTATTGTTCCTCCCCTGAAGCTATAGGACACCCTGCTGATGGCCCCACACCCCCACCGAGAGCCGGCACTTGGTGGCTGGCTACCTCCCGTCCTGTGTCAGTTTTCATCTTCTCCTCTCCCAAGCATTTAAATCTTCCACCTTCTAGTTCTCCCATACTTCTCATAATTTTCCTCATTCTTCATTTGTTTCCCCAGCTTGCCGCTGGAAAGGTAGACACACTCTAGGTTGGTTTCAAAAGAAAGCTTTTTGAGTTTCCAAGTCCTCCATCAATTCTAGTCTTGCACCATCCTTCTCTCCCCTGTCCCTGGTCACTTTGCAGATGCTTCACGTATTTCCTTGGGACTGTCCAGGAGTGTAACTCATAGAAGGCTTAGACTTTCACTTTGGTGTTTAAAGGTGGGAGAGCCCAGTATGGTTATTCACATTCTGTAAGTAAGCAAACAAAGGGAAGAAGGCGCATGCTCAGCACTCCTTACTATCCCAGTATCCACACAGTATTGGCAATTTTAATTTTCTTACCATCCTGTGTTCCCCTGAGCAACAGAAGCTCATGGATACCACATGATGGGCCATGTGTCCAGAAGTGTCATTCTTTAGAGGCAGATGTCTCATTCATCCACTGAACTAACATACAGTTGACCCTTGAACAATGCTTAGGTTAGGCGCACCAACCCCCCATGTAGTCAAAAATCCACGTGTGTTAAGTCTTGACCCCCGAAACAGCTAACAGCCTACTGTTGACCAGAAGCCTGACCAATAACACAGCAGTTGATAAACACATATTTTGTGTATGTATTATATACTGTATTCTTAACAGTAAACAAAGCTGGAGGAAAAAAATGTTTTAAAAAATTGTTGCAAATCTACAAAAATGTTTCCAGTATATTCATTGAAAAAAATCCACATGTAAGTGGACCCACACAATTCAAACCTGTGTTGTTGAAGGGTCAGCTGTTCTTATGGCAGACATGGTGTTAGTCAGGGTGCTATGGGGAGCACACCCAAGTCTGGGTCCCTGTAGTCATGAGGCATACCATCTGGTAAGGGGGTGGCATTAATCAGATAGTACTAGACAGCCCACTGTGTGCTCTGTGAAGGAACGGGTGCAACAGAGAGTGCCGTGGGCAGATCTCACCCTGTTAGGTGGGCAGGGCAGCCCTCCCTGAGGAACTGTGGAGTGAGCAGCAGGCAGGGCGGGTCTGAAACTTGGGGTTTGCTCTTTCCCCCAGCCTCCTAATCCTATTAACTCACTACTGTCTTTGGCCCTTTGGAGTATTGCATAAACCATGATATAACCCCTGGGGCCATTTTGGCAAATAATGGTTCCTGTATACAGAGTCCAAAATTGATTTATTTACCTGTGTCTTTAGAACCTGATAAAAACAGACTTGTTAGTTGCCAAGAATACTCTTCATTTTCATACTTGGAAAAGAGAAATCCAAGTTAGCATTCTTATTTTGAACATATTTAGGGTCATTGTGACAATAGTTAAATGATTACAAGCTACACAGACATTATCTCCTGGTTTAGCTGGTCGTCGTGGGACCTGGGCAAGGATCTTTAGAGAAAATGTTAAGTCTAGCTTCTGTCTGAAACTTCTGTTTACTCCAGAGCAACAGGGTCTCCAGCCTCTGCCTGACTAAGAATGATTATTTAGATATTTGCACAATTTAGGAGTGTTGACAGTGTCTGTTTAAAACAAATTCACTATACTGTATGCTTAAACTCTTATTTTCTTTTTCTTCAATGATTGCTAGCCTGTGTGTGTTGCTCATATGAACTCATTTAATCCTCATAACAACCCAGAGCTAAGTGTGATCGTTTGGATCCTTGGCACAGATGTCACCCAGCTAATGAATGAGTGGTAGAGCTGGGACAGGAAACTAGACGTCTGACGTCTGTTCTCTTGGCCACCAGGCTATTCTGCACAGTGCACCCCCATCTTCGTTTTTGCTCTCCACCAGTTCTCAAACGTATAAATATGGGCCATCTCACTCTGAAATATTGGATGTTTTGTTGACGTCTTTCTGAAAGATCAAATTGGAAAATAATTTCTTAGTGTACCGGAGTACACATCTCTTGTTTTTCGCGTGAGTCATTTTCTAATAATTGCATTGCTCAGGCCTAGGTGTCCTTTTGGGGATCGAAGAGTGACAGTGATGACATAAAGACAAAACAAGACCTAGACAGAACATGGATTCCACTGCTCTGTCCACAGGGCTTTCCTGGAGCTCACTCTCCTACCATCTAGTTAGGTGAAGAGTTTGTTTTTAGGTTTTTTTTCTTTCTGATTAGGTAGGGGAAGGAGAAAGAGACCATTCCTATCTTAGGTAGATCATTCAACTTGAGGAGGAAGAATTTCATTCAGAATTCCATTAGAGCACCTAATTAGAGATATTAGCTACTAGTAGCAGATAAAAGCAAGTAACCTTTGCTCTCCTTCTAGTCAACTTCAGGAAGAGATTATCTTGCCAGATTAGCATGTTGCAACTCTCATGGGGGGATTTGAATAGTTTAAAGGACTCAGCTAGGCAGCTGGTTTGGCAGTGACCCTGATTACCTCAGGTTTGCAGGGTCACTGCTTAAAATGCTGACTCCCTTCTGCCAAAGACCCAAGTGGTCTTCTTTAGGCAAGAGGCATTTTTCTTGGGAGCTGCTGGACCATTAAGCATATGTTTGAAGCTCAATTTGGGAAATGATGGAGTGCATGAGTGTACTGTGCTTATGCTTCAGTATTTAGTTCAAATTTTGGAGGTGGCTAAATGGGGAGATGGTTAGTGTGTCACTGTTGGAGGCTTTAAGTGATGAAAAAAAATCAAGCAGATGACTGCATAAAGATTTCTATGCAAAAACTATGATGAGCTTAAATTAAAGCTGCTGATATAGTCTGAGAATTAGTTGCATTGATTTGTAGAATATCTATATGGGTTCAAGATTCCATATTATACAAATGAATGAGCCCTGAAGAGTCAAACTGAAAAAAAAAATGAAATTATAGAAGATATTATTACCCATTCAGCAAGAGGAAAATGCAGACATACTTCGAGTTAACCCTTACTTTTCATGTATTTCTTTGGGAGAGAGTCAGGAAAAATGATCTTTGCTTTCCTTACAAAGGCAGAAGGCAAGGTCTGCGGTCAGTTCTCCCTCTGTCCTCTCTGTCCTTAACTCCTTCACTCTGCGCTTTGCTGCCTTGCGCTGGCCACCCAGTGCCCTTACCCAGTCCCCCTTTGCCTTTCAAAACCAGTGACAGAAAAGGATTTGATGAAATGACTTCACTAGGGTATAAATAAAGTGAGCATACTTAGTACATTGCTTCATTCTGAAGCATCAGCATATTATTAGGAGACAAAGCCAAACAAATAAAAACCCTAAAGGTGGGAATAGTAGAATTTCACACACTGGTAACCTAGTGATGGGAGGAAATTTCTGAGTGAAGAGAGAGCTGTTTATAAATCCAGCCCTGGGACAGAGAAATAGACAAGGAGATGAGAGGATATAAACCATTGTAATATTAAAAATATAAATTGCAGGTGATTTTTAATTCTACGATACATATGTCAGTGACCACCACCTTCCTCTGGTAGACACTGGGATCTGGTCACATAAACCCATCTGGCAAGATGCTGTGGTGTTGACATTTAAACAGAGCTTCAGGGGAAAGCCAGTTGGTCTATAATTAGGAATTGCTGTCAGTCAGTAGCAGTGAACCCGAAATACTCTATTTTCCTTAGATGTTGAATTTTAAAAGAAAGGAAAAAGCAGTGGGTCCCATCCCCCTACTCCCAGTTTAATTGATAAAAATTGAGTAGAGAAATTTATTTCAAAATTGGCATGTGCTGTTAGCATAGTGGTAACATCTAGACGTTTGGAGGGGTTCGTTGATTAATGAAACCATGTTTATTTCAGATAGAGGTGTTGCCTGCTAAATGCCCAGTTGTGAAGAGTGAACTGCCTTCCATGTACCCCTCGCCCCCCGCCACCAGCAAATACCTCCAACAACCATGCTATGTTGAGTTGATGGCGCCATCTAGTGCAAGTCCGTGGAACTGCCCTGCTGGGCTCCATCTCATTCTTTCTTCTTTGTAGGTCAGATTGCCCACCGACTGGGTAAGAGTCCCCCGGTCTGGGAGAGAACACGGTCTAGTGGGACCTCTCTCTCTAATTCCTACTTTTCCACTGTCCTCGTAGTTTAGTTACGCTTCTGTGCCTTCCTTTCTCCCTGACCCCCTTTCTTTCTAGCATCCCCTCTTTGTAGCCCTTCTTCCTTCCTTTTTTTGCTTACAACTCTTGATCCCTTTTTTTTGGAGCAAAAAAATAATCAGTACTCACAGCAGCTAAAGATTTTTCTAATGATACCTTATGCCAAAGTAAGAGAAAGCCATGCATTTTAAAGTGAAATTAACCAATTAAACCGTAGTAGAGAACCAGAGTGAAACAGAACATGCAGTCCAAAGGTCTCATTGTAGAAGACTGGCTCCTCCCCTCCCTCCAATGGGACGTCTCCTCAGACACTAGTCAATCGAGACTGTTTTCTTTAGTTTGTAATTGGTCTTGGAACTGTCGCCTTAGTATTATTTTCTCTTTCGAAGTTGCCAGCCTCACCTCTCATTCACATATTAAATTGGCCGCCCTTCACGGCCTATCCAGGGGTGCTGTCTCACTGGCATGGCCTTGTCACTACAGGATAATGTGTTCTGAGTTACAGACAACCAGTTTCTCCTCTAGATGTTTGGATCCTGTGTTAAAGGAGAGAACAGAGACGAAAGATGTGTGGGGTAAAACCTGAGATGTGATCACCTCTATAACATTTGTGGGGATCTGGATTAGTTTTCAGGTTTAAGTCTCCCACATCAAACAGTACATTTTATATTTCCATGTATGTTCAGCATGTCGATATTGTGGGCTTGAAATAAGTCCCCTCCGAAAAGAGGAACTCTGCTTGTCTGTTAACCAGTTCTTGTGGTCGATATGGCAACTGTTTTGATTTTTCAGAAGGGAGGAAAAGCAGTTAGATCCAGTTAAAATTAAAACTAGTTAAAATTAACTGGCTCGTGAGATTTGAGTGCAACTCTTCTACACATCACAACACTGAGAGGGAGTTGTTTGTTTATTACCACTATTCGTTATTATTAGCTGTGACTACTACTTTTGAGCAGTGGCCTAGATTATTTATATTTTGGGTTTAACCTTGGAAAATAGGAACTGCAAGCGTAGAGAGGTTCCTGTTTGCTGATTTGCAGGCACCTTGTTTTTGTTTTTGCTGGGTAGGTGTGTGCAGCTTATGTATGCAAGAGTAATTTAGCAGGTCAGCAGTTTCCTCCCAGAGCACTTGCTGACTCATGCAGTCGTTGCAGCGCGCAGCTGGCCTCACTGTAAACTGCCCACAGGCCAGCGCCGCCCTCAGAGGGCGTGGGGGCCGCTTAGCCACTGGGAGGCTCTTCTCAGAGCTGCAGTCACTGGTGAGCTGGGTTCCCTTCTTCCAGCAGCCAAACACAGCCTTCTGGTTGCCGGGCAGCAAACTGGTCATATTTCTACCACGATAGGGACTGCCTAAGAGTCACAGCGTATCTGGGAATCCCTCAGGAAAACTGATTTTTACTTCCTTTTAATTTTCTGTGTATCTTCAAGATGGGTGGAGGTGAGAGGACGATAATAAGTGAAAGGGAATATGCTCTTATTTCCTCCTTCACAGAAGGAACTTTCGTGAACCTTTAACTTACGATTGCTTGGTGTAACTGAAACCTGACCCACTTCTCCCTCCCGAAGAGCGTGTGCCTGGAGTAGGCAGGCGGGGCGGGGGTGCTCAGCGGCTGGCCTCACAGTTGTTCTGTGTGGCTCAAGCCCTTCAGAGATGACAGGTTTTGTTTGTATCCCTTGCATGTCAAGGTTACAAGGTAAAACCAAAAACCAAAAAAAAAAAAACCCCCACCTGACCTGGGGTCATTTTAAAGTCAACATGTGTTTGCTGAGATGGTTTCACTGTTTGTTTTTGGACTGCAGTAATTTTCATCTGAATGTGTGAGATGTTACTTTCTTGAGGTTTGTATATATAAACACTCTTTTGTAGATAGAAGTTGATCAAAGTAGTCTAAAGGATCTTAAGAGGATAATTAAAGTGAGATCAGCTGGGGAAAGGAAAGCTTTGCACACCCTTGAGTTCTCCTCTTTTTTTAGCTTCAGTAAGCTTTCTGATGCAGATTTGACCAGTAATAAAGAAAAAGCCAAGCCACAGTGACTGTGTGTAACATGATGTTGATGGAAGTTCTTGGTTTCCGCCGATACAAATGACTCATCAGTATCAATAGAATTGTGACTTCTAATAATAACGCAGTGCAAAACCTTCAAAACATGTGGTTTCAGCCCTAGCTGTTAGTGAAAGGTTGGAAAATATTCGTTTGGGCTTTTTTTTTTTCTTTTTTTTTCTGATCTTTTGATTTCACCCAAGTATAAAGTTGTTTTTTGTAGGTATGATGATCACACTCCTCTTTTTTTCATCTTACTGTTTTTAGTTTCGTTATGACCAAGTCGCCAAACTCAGATCATTTCATCGTTCAGAAATCTGTGCAGTAAGCATCTCCTGCCAGAGCTGTGTTTTGAGGCAAATGTGGCTGAAAAGCAAATCCTCCCTGAAGAGAGAAAGGAAAAAGCTGGTCCCGACTAAGTCGCCCGAGTTGCTTGCCTCCTACACAGCGTGATTGTGGAGGGCTGTGGTATTGCTGACTAGCCCAGTGCTGTGTGAGTCACTGTCAAAGGATGCCAAGGGGAAGGCTAACAGAAAATGCCAGTCAGAGGCCATGGCCCAGTGGACAAGGAGTGGTCACTACAGCAAGGAGGGTGGTGCTGACTGCCACCGCCGAGGGGCTGCCCGGGGACCCTGAGCATCCCAGGGCGCATTGGGGGGGGGGGGGCGTTCATACTCTGCAGCCTGTTCACTTGCATCTGTCCACGGGAGCATTCTCTTGTTTTGGTTTGCGTTTTCCTGCAGTTTGGCCAGACCGTTCAAGATCGCTATCTGAGCTCCTTCCCACGGCGGCCTGACCCAGGAGCCTTCCCTTTGTGCATTTTGTACTGACAGCAACTGAATGGCTAGAATATGAGGTCAACATCTACATTTACATTTCTATAGTTTTTCTTCCTGAACATTTCATCTTTAGAAATGTTCCGTCATTTGTTTCCTAGCTGCTAGAGCCAGGGGCCTCTGTGCCTTGCTTACTACCTTAGGCTCGATCAGGGAAATAAATGCTTTAAAGGGAAGCATGAAATGAGAATTTTATTAGCTCAAGTTTTGTGTCAGTCTTGCCTCTTTCACACTTCGTTTTGACGGGTTTTGTGTTTTGGTCTCCTGCCATCTTTTCAACATTTTTGGTTTCTCATACTAATAACTCCCCTGTTACCCTTGCCAGTACACTGCTTTGGGCCTCTTTTTCTTTCCCTCTCTTGGCAAGTGTTTGCATTTCTTCACCTCTTCTTTGTGTGTTCTCTCAGATTCTGTTCACTCCTGCCTGCATGCCCACACCCCTTTCTCACACTGTTCTTAGGCCAGGGCATGTGAATACACATGCATGCACTATACACATGTCTAACCCACATGCACACACATGCACTTACATGACGCCCCTCCTTGGCCCTAGTCTGTTGCTCATGGAGGCCCCCACAGTGGCCTCAGGTACTATTGTTACCATCTCTCCACGTGGCTGGTTTCTGGGAGGAGACATTCAGGTGGCGAAGAAATCGAAAGGGAAGCCGGCAGTGGCTCCCTGCCTGCACCTGACAGTGTGTCCCGGGAGGGAGGCTGGATTGGGCAGACCAGGATAAAGGCCCGTGGGAGGCCCCAGCTTCAGAAGCCCAGGAGGTGACAGGGCTGGACTCCAGGAAATCAGCCAAGAAAGACAAGGGGTTGAGATGGCTCCCATCCGGCTGTGAGTCGGAGAACCCTGATGGGGTCCAGAGTGATCTGGATCGGATGGAGTTGTGGTGGAGAATTAGGAGGCAGAGGTGTGAACCCAGGGTGTGAAGGGGCACTGGGACCCTCTGATTGTCTTCCAGCTGTAAAACGGCTCCCACAGCCTGGGAGGTATATGGGTACCGGCAGGGGAGTGTGGAACCCACAGTGAGCAGGGACCTCGGGCTCTCTCCCATCCCCCAGGGAGGCCTTCCCTGGCAGCCTGTGGAGGAAAAGGGTGCCTGCCTTCCCAGGTGCCCCACCCCCTTCCTTTCTTCTTCCTTTATTCGGTAGATTTCATCACCTCTGACACCCATATGTGTGGGTTGCTTGTTTATTATCTGTTTCCGCTACTATGACCTAAGCTCCAGATCTCCAGGGTCATCATTTCCTTTGGTCACTGCAGCATTCCCAGTGTGTGCAAAAGTGTCTGACACTCAGGGGTGTTCAGTAATACACATTTGTTGAATGACGGAATGAATGGACTCATTGACTTCCCCTCTTTAAAAGTCACCTATGGTTTCTTGCTACCTACAGAAGTCTATAAACTCCTCAACAGAGTGTTTAAAGCTGCTTATAACCTGTTCCCACCCTACCATTTCAGATATATATATTTCACCAATGTTTCCATCATGCTGGATTTGAGTTAAATGACTCTTGAACCGATTTATGCTTTTATTTCTTAGTTTCCTAATGCACGAGTTACATATGTTGAATCTGAAGTTCTTCTAATTTATCCTAAAATTGCTTCTTGGACAAATCAATAATTACTAATTGAGGGCTTGCTCTGTGCTGACAACTCTGTTCGGCACAGGATATGGTGTGTGGAATACAGTACCAGTATAAAGTATGGTCCCTGTTTGTAGGGAAGCTGTTATTTTATCTTGGAGATGACACATGCACGTGTGAAGCATTTAAAGTAGAATGTGTGGCAGTATGTGATCAAGGGCCCAGATGAATAGTAGAGGTAAGTGTCGTAGGTGTTGGGAGAAAAATGAATAGTCCAGATTTGGAGGACCGAGAAGCTTCAAAAGGGGGACTTGGCTCTGTGTATGTCCTCCAAATCCTGTGGGATTTGCTGATACGGCCCTAGCTGATACACTTCATGATTTTATAGACATAGCAAAAGGACACACTTTATGACTTTATAGATGTTCCATATAGATAATGATCACCATAACATCCCTTCTTGACCATTCTTAAGATGTAACTAATGGAGGGATATGAAGGATTTCAACTGCCGACCTGTGAAATTCTTCTGTAATGGTACAAAAAATTAAAAATGGATGTGGAGTCCTTCACTTTCATTGCTTGAAAAAAATGAAAATAGAACTCTATTCACTAAGACATGAAGAGTGAGAAAACAAGACCAAAGTAGTTCGTGACATTTGTGGCACGTATATATGACTGGCCATATGTATATATATATGCACACATGTATATCCAGCACATGTGAAGAACACATACAAATAAGAAAAAGCCACACAACCCAATAGGAAAACAATACTGCACATTCGTATATTTAAATAAGCACTTCGCAAAAGAAACCCAATGGCTAGTTCAAAAATAAAACATTTGCAAATTAAAATCATAATAACGTACCATGTACACTCTTTGGATTGGCAAAAATTTAAAAATCTGGCAATACCATGTGTCTGTGAGGGTGTGGGTGATTGGGGTTCTTGTATACAGCTGAAGGAGTATAATTTGATACAAATACGTTGGAAGACAGTTTGTTATTACCCAACCGGTTCAACCTGCTAAACACTTACAATCCAGCAGTCTTGCTCTGAGGTGTACATATGGGAAAAACTCTTACTCATGTACTTAAAGAAACATGGGTAGAGCATTCAAAGAAGCATTGTTTGTAAGAACAAAAACTGGAAACAACCCAAATACCCATCAACATTGGATTTAAGGAATACATTTTGCTGTATTTATGCACTGGAATACTATTTACAGTGAACAGTAAGCTAATAACACCATAATAGAGGAGGGTGAGTGAATCAAGAGGCAGCATGGTGGTGGTTAAGAGCAAGGATTCTGCTTGGTTCAAAACCTAGTTCTGTTACTTACTTGTGATCTTGGGCAAGCTTCTTAACCTCAGTGTATCTTAGTTTCTTCATCTGTACATTGGGGGAAGTGTCTCCACCTGATAGGGGTGTTAGGAACATTACACCCCTGTTTGTGACATGCTGAGAAGAGTGACTGACATGTAATAAGTTCTATGCAAGTGTTTGTTGAGTAAATACAAATGCATGCATCCATGTGGATGAGTCTTATAAAATCAATGTTAAATGAAATAAGCAAGACATGAAGAATATGTATGGTATGATTCCACTTATGTAATAAATTCAGAAGCATGCAGAAGTTATATAGGGATGCATAAATAGATGGTAAAACTATAAAGAAAATTAAGGGAATGATTGTCCCCCCAAAATGAGTATAGCGGTAACCACCTCCAGGGGTGATGGAGTGGGCTGTGATGGGGAAGAGACTCATTAGGGGCTTCCAAGGTTTGGCAATGTTTTTATATCCCTCCCTGAATAGTAGTCCGAAGGATGTTCTTTTTATAACTAACTTTCAAACTGTATGTGTTTTTTGCCTATGTGTATATGTATAACATAATGAGAATACATTTTTTAATGGATTTTTGTGAGTTTTTCTTTTCTGAAAATACTTATGTAATATTTTTAAATGACCTCAGAGAATGCCAAGCCCCTAATAGCAAGATGACATTAGACAGGAATAAATGCAAATTCCTGCAGTTGGGTTAAAAAGAATAAATTGTTGGAATACAGAATTTGCTCCACCGGTTTGGTACAAGTTCCACCACAAGACTGTGAGCCCCCAGAGTGGTGTGGTTGGTTGGTTCTTTCAGGAGGCCCTTAGAGCCACGTGAAGAGATCTGTCCTGTTGGGGTCAGGTGGTGCAGTGGTCCTGCTCAGCTGTGCTCAGACCTGGTTATCCCATGCATGGAAAACTATGCCCAGCCCCCAAGGACTGTTTGAAGGGGCTGTTGGCCATGGAGGGAGCATCCTGTATGATCATGGTGTTTAGGGACCTGGAAACTGACCAGTCCCAAAAGCAGCGGAGGAAGTGGGGATATTGAAAATGGAAAAGAGGACATGTAAGGCGAGAAAGGATGTCTTCTCTCATTAGAAGAGAAAACAGACTTTCTTCATTGCTGCACGAGTTAGATCCCTGCCAGTGTCTACTGGTGGAAGTAAGTTTCAGGTCCTGATCACTGTACACTGGGGGAAGTGAGTGTCTCCACCTGATAGGGGTGTAAGGAACATAGAATGAGTTAATGTTTGTGACATGCTGAGAAGAGTGACTGACATGTAACAAGTTCTATGCAAGTGTTTGGAGATGCCCAGGTAGAGGCTGTGAGACCTCTGTGAGGTGTGAGGAGAACTTCACAGCCTGGTGTATGGTCCCTGTCCGGTCCAGCAGCATCAGCCTCAAACAGAGCTTGTTAGAATGCAGAGTCTCAGGCCCATCCCACACCTACCTACTGAATCACAATCTGCACTTTATCAGGATCCCCTGGAACTTTACATACACTTTGAAGTTTGAGAGGCACTGGGCTAAATGGTTCTAAGATCCCTCTTGATAGTTCTTTAGATCAAATGATTTTATTTAATAAGCTGCATACACAACTGAAAACTACCAGTTCATATGTGACATTATCAGTTTCAAATGCCTGACTGTAGTTAATAATACTGTATTGTGTATTTGAAAGTTGCCAAGAAAGTCAATCTTAAAAGTTCTCATCACAGGAAGAAACAAATTTAGGATATTAACTAATCTTATTGTGGGGATCAATCACAATATATACAAATGTCTAATCACTATTATACACCCGAAACTAATATATGTCAGTTATATCTCAATTTTAAAAAAATTTAAAAACTAAAATGCGTGAGTATATTGTATGTATGCCCAAACAAGTATTTGTTGCCCAATTAATTAGAAATGGATTTGTCCATTTTCCCCCTAAAGTTAGGCTACTTGTGGATTTGGGCAGCTTATAACAATTAGAATGTAATAAACAATATTTTTTCTTCTTAATATATAGAACTAGATTCTTAAAAATTCTGTTAATTTCTTCTAATTTTTTCTTCTATAGTTTTTACAGTTTCCAGAGTAGGTTTAAGTTCTGAATACCTGTTAAGAATACTCAAGAGACATTTAAATAATAAAAAAATCTCATAATACATTGATTTTATATTTAGCCTCTTTTTTTGCTTGTACATATTCCATGTTTTGACCTTATAGGAACCTTTGAAGTCTGAGTATTTTATAGTGATTCTCCACAGTACCCTTATCTTTCAGATTCTAGATCTGAGATCAGATGAATAAAATAGTTTTGCAACTTTTTCCCCTCAAACAACCATGACTAACTCAAGCTCATCTCTTTTTTTCCCTTAAATATCTTGTTACTTATCCTTTTAACTGATGAAGTTCAGGTGGAATCCATGATTCATTTAATCTCTTTCCCTTCATGTAGTCAGTCATTTATTCTTTTGATGTCCATAGTAAAACTAATACTGAGTATAATAGTCATAAAATTCCAAAATAAAGAAGTTCTTAATTGACTTGCTATCAGATATAAAATATGCTTCCCTGTACGACAAAAACAAATGGGAAAAACTTCTCATGAATAACAGATTTTCTTTGAGGCCACATAACCCTGGGTTATTTGGTTATAAGCACATATCTCCAGATTTGTTTTCTTTTGGCATATCAGACAAACTACCCTTTGACAGTTGGCTTAGATCATATTTGATGTATACATATGTCACCTAGGTGAGATAATGTATGACAAATGGCTTTCTAAAATGGCAAATAGACATTTTAATAACTTTTGTGCATTGTAATTATGTTTTAATTTTAGTTTAGCAGGGTTTCCCCTGCTTTTATAGGACTGATTTTTAAAAATCTAAATTCTGCCTTAATGAGATTCTTCAACTTTTGACTTCTTAATCCATAAATGATTGTGAACAGATGTCACCAGGCTCCATCATATTAATAGCTGGCTATGAGGTGGAAGGCTAGACTTTTTTATCCCAGCTTGCTTGATTGCTTATTTTGTTCATTCATTTAATTCATTCACTATGAATATACACTGAGCATTTCTGTGTGCAGAAGCTCAGAGCTGAGTGTCCTGGGAAGGACATAAAATGAGTAAGATATCCAAAAATTGTATAATTTATACATTTATTTTTTTAATCATAGCATCTTAATTGAATGTCAAGTTATTAGATCACCATTTTAAATATGGAGTCAATATGAGATTGATGTTGAACTTAAGAGCTGTTAAAAATACAATTGTTTGAAGTATATTATTTGATTTTTAAGAGCAACGTTTAGCAAGATTATTACATATACCAGTTGGGTTTACCTGATCTTTGTTTTTTATAAAATGGTTTGAAATCCCATATTCCAGACTCTAGAATTCCACATAATCTTGATTCTAGCCTGTGCTGTCCAACACTTGAAATGTGCCTAGTCCAAATTGAGATGTGCTATGAGGGTAAAATCACACTGGATTTCAAAGATTTAGTACAAAGAAACGGACAAAATATCTCTCTAATAATTTTTATATTGTCTACTTGTTGAAATGATATTTTGCATATATAAGGCTAAGTAAGAATATTAATTTTACCTGCTTTTTACTTTTTAAAAGAAATGTGGCTACTAGAAAATGTAAAATTACTTATGTGGTTCACCTATTTCTATCTGAAAGTGCTGTTCTAGACTCTCAAGGGTAGAGTGATTGAGATCTCTCAGAAAAGAAGACTAGACTAGAGCTTAACAGAGAGATGAGACGCCACCTAGAGAATCCACTTACTCAAAGAAGAAATCCTAGTCTGCACCTTTGTCTAGTTTCAGAAATGCCTGCTTTCTTGAACCCACAAAAAGCATCAGTACAGAAAGCATTTATTTAATATCTACAATTTAAAGAACATTAAAGAGGATTAAAATGGATATTACACAGGTCCCTGCCTTTAGGAAAAAGTATAGCCTACTGGGGAGGCAAGATATGAGCATGTGACTTGTTAGATCATGGTATGAGAGAAATAGCTATTCAACGCTCTGATCTAAGAACTGTTGCAAATGTGTGGTAGAGGCACTAACTGGAAAAGAAAAGAAAAGAAAAGAAAAATCACATGGCTAGGAGGGTATCCCACAGGAGAAGTGGCTTGACTTGGCATTGAATTGTGGGTAAGACGGGGAGAGCAGCATGGCCAGTTAGGAAGTGGGCAGAGTGGGAACAAAAGAGACAAGATGGAAAAGCACAAGATGGTTAAGTGCTCAGTGAGAAGAGGATGTAGGACTTGTAAGGTGTTAGAATAAATGTTGCATATCTTTAATTGTTAGGAAGTTCTTTAGATAACAAAACTTGTAGTGCTATATTACTAGTTATCTTTATACTTACATTTGTATACAATCTTAAAAGTTAAAGGATTCTTGGATAAGTACAGTACCTTTTAACATTTCAGGCAATAGTGATATGCATTTATATATCTTTTTTTTTGCTGAAAATACACTGTTATGTCATTCCATCTTTGCTGTCTGCTCCATTTTATAGAAGTGGAAGCCAGGGAAGCTGAGGTTGCAAAATTTATGGTAAAATACTGAATTTGTGTCTAGCTCCTTAGCTCCATTTTACTGTGCTGAGCCACTCTAGTTCTCACACCTGCGAAGTTATTTCTTGAGAGAAGCAACTAATTTTCTTTTACCTTTTAAATTCAACTGTATTATACATTGAGAAGAGTACACATCACATTCATTCAGTATACTCATGAATTTTGACAAAGTAAACACTGATAGAACCAGCTCCCAAATTAAGACACAGAGCATTACCAGCACTACCCCAGAAATCTCTTACGTTCTCTTTTAGGAACTACCCTGCTCATGGTAATATGTTATGGTAGTAACTACTCTGACTTTTAAAGCATACATGTACTTTGCCTGTTCTTGAACTTTGTGTTAAAGTACAATAGTATGTACTGTTAGTATGTATTTAGTATGCATGTATATATATGTATTATACATAGAGTGCTCATGTCTGGCTTCATTCAATAATATGTGTGTGAAATGCATTCATATTGTTGCATATAATGGTTGATTTTTGATTATTTGTGCTATATAGCATTCCATTGTGTGAATGTACCACTGTTTTATCCACTTGCGTAGTTTTCAGTTTTTATGGCCATTATGAATAGCACTGCTGTTGAACATTCCAGAACATATTCTTGCATGGATACACATGGGCATTTCTGTTAGACATATATGTAGGAGCAGACTTTGAAAAACAACTTAGTTGTTAAACTGTCTTATAGATGAGGCTGAAATTTGGCTTTATGATACTCTTGAAGTAAAGAAGTAAAAACTTCAGACTTTTGATCCCTCATATACTTTATCAACATAAATATTAAGGCAGCCATTAGAGAAGGTTCCCAGGTGGAGGAAGTTTACCACCTTAACACATTTTTTGGAAGGGAGAATGAACAGGACATAGTAAACTTTTCCAGTTGGATAGTGTTTGAAAGGGTTAAGATATTGAAATACTACATCTGTATCACTCGGGTTCCTCTTACGTTTATATTTTTTTCCTCTCAGAGAAATTCTGGCAGATGATCATAGGAGATTAAGATGAGCTTGTTACCAGGATGCATTCTTCTTGCAATAAGGGGTGAGAAACTGGAGTTGTAGTTAGTGGGGATTGAAGAAATGGAGGTGGGGGGAGATAGATGGTAGGAAATTATATCCCCACATTCATAATGAAAGCTACTCTTCTCAAAATTTTTCTGAACTTTCCCCCCCTCCCTCTCTCTTTTGCTTAGGGTGATCTGCAGTCAATCCAATTTTTAATTCTTGCAAATAAGGCAATTTCAGTGTCCCTAACCTGTTTTTAGCAATGAGTGTTAAGGCAGACATTTATCCAGAGGCTTCCTGAAGGAAGCATAGTTACAGGATTTGCCAACATAGGAGACTTCAGCGTCTACCCCAGCAGTTTATTAACATTAATGATGGTCATTTAAAGATGTGTGTTTTTTATTTAGACTTAAGCAAAGTAGGCAGAGGAAGAAATCCTTTGTTTTTTCCTTTCGTCTGACTCAGGATGGCCCTACGCAGATTACATGGGAGATGGAAACATGGATAAATACTCTCCCAGTTTCTTTGGCCTCAATGGACAAAGAACACTGTTGCCCTTACTGGTGGTAGAGTAGAATTATTTTACGGTGGAGAATATAACATTAGCTTAGGACACAGGTCTTACAGATGAAAAGTTTTATACATGTGTTATTGCTGTGGTGGACATCCCTTATGCTTACAGAAAGCCCCTCCTTGTTAACTGTGATGTCAGTGACATGTGACTACTCCAACATCCAATTACTGGTGTATTTTGGATTATGGGTATATGTTTAAAAGTCACATTTTTCTTTAACGCTTATTGATGATCTCTGTTGGATTAAGTTGTGGGTCAGAATGTGAGCTCATTCAATTTTTGTTCTCACTTGCCAAATTAAATATAAACTGAGAGCATGGGCAGAGGCAATCAGATTATTTTCAAGCCATTTTTGAAGAGCAGATGTGTTCTCTCATGATTTACAGTGCAGGTGCATTTTAATTTAACTGCTTAAAATGGCAATTAAAAATTACTCAAGTGGAACACAGCAAAGTTTTAAAAATGTCTTGTAAACAGTTGCTCTTATTTTTTTCCCGTTCTCTCCCCACTTGACTTATATGTGAATTTCGGAAGCAGCCCCCTCAACAGTGCTCCAACCCTGTGAATTACATTCATTCAGTGAGATCCAGCCTTTTCATTTGCAGGACAACGTGGGGTCTCGGAGCCCATGGACCTTTTCTTTGGCCAGCCTGACTCTGAGGTGGAAATAGTCCTCTCTGCTTTTGGACCCAGTGACCTATTTCCATTTGTCACCAAACACCAGTTGGTAGGAGAACTACAGCCCCCAGAGTGCGGCCACTGGCCCCCCCCAACCTCTACCAGAGGATTTGCTGCTTCAGCCTTTGAAGTGCCCCAGATATTTGATGTTAAGATCGTGCACTTTGTGTAGACAGTTACCAGGATTGTGTGGGTGTGTTTAGAGGGGTCTCCCCTTAGCTTAGCTGTAAGGCTTGGGTGCCAGAATCTAAATAACACAGGTTACTCATCACGAGTTCAAGATTTTCCCCTTTTCACATCGATGCTTCTGATATGGTTTTATACGTCGGCTCATTGTGTGTGCGTACTTTGTGGCTGCCGAGATGCAGCTGGAAAGTGTGTGGGGGTGTCTGCTTCCTCTGGGGCTACTCCAGGCGGTCGGGTGGGGGCGGCCGTGATGAAGGTACAGTACCCACTTCCGTCAGCTTGTCCCCCGAGCCGTGTGACTCGGCGCCCGAGCCCAAGTGGCACTTCAGCCCAAATCTCTCCTTGGTCCTTTATCTTTCGCTGCTTCTGATTTGCCTGTTGAAGGTTTATGACTAAGGTTGTGGTTAAAAATTCCCTTCTTAGGTTCTGAAAAAAAATCTTTAAAATTACTTTATGTTGCGATTTCTTGTTCTTCTTTGGCCTCAGACTTTTTATTGTGTAAAAATGAGTCCTTAAAAAAAAAATCTTAATGTCATATCAAAGTTAGATAAAGGTTAGGTAGGTAACACATTCCCTCAATTAGAGCCAAAAATAAAAGCAGTTTATGTTCTTGGCAGTTTGAATTTGTTTAAATGCATTTTATGAGGGCGGCACTGCCAATAATTTAGGACGGATATGGAAAAGCCCATTTCAGAACATTGTCATGGAATCATTCGGCTCGGAAGGGGTCCATTCATTCAGCCTGCTGTTCACCTACATGTCTTTTTAATTTCCATGTAGTGCTGTCCTTGGAGGAAAGTGGGCTGCCCTTGGACGTTCATAGTCTCGCTGGAAGGAAATCAACATTTATTAATATGCCTGATGAAGTGATAGGAGTTGACATGATCTCATTCAGCCTTCAAGAAAAACCGTATAAATGAGGGAATATTACACATTTTTCAAAGACGCTGAGCTTCAGAGTCTGTAAGCACCAGTAACGCGTCAAGCACCAAACCCGGCTTCAAACCACACTAGTGCTCCCTCCAGAGTGTAGGCCGCCTCTCACACTTGCTAAGTTAAAGAACAACTTGATTTAGGAACATCCGATGAGAACTTACAGAAATTCAGAGGCAGGGGTGATGGTGCAACCAGAGCAGACCCACCAGCTGGTGGGAGTCAGACCTGAGCTCTGACCAGGGGCAGATTTGTATAGCACAGCTGGAGGAGAAGGGCTGTCCTGCACAGTGTAAGTTGAAATGAGGGCAGGTGTGAAAACAAAGAGAGAATGGTTTACGTGTTTAGGAGACAGTGTGCAGACCAGTCGAGCTGGGAGCCATCAAAATTTAACACTAAATGAGCACATACTGTGCTAAGCACTATTCCCAGTTCTTTACTTCTTTTAACTAATCCTATCTTCATAGCAACCCTCTGAGGGAGAGAGTATCATCTGCCCTGTTGCAGGGGCGGGGAGACTGAGGCACACAGTGGTGCAATGGTGGCCCCGGGCTTCAGGATCTGTCCCTTGGGCTCCAGAGGCTGAGCTCTGGGTGACTCTGTCCTGCTGAGACCCCTCAATACTAGGAGATTCAGGTGGCTTTGTCAGGTGATGGTGAAGGTTCGTGAGCTGCTGGGGACAGTGAGGGAAAGATCCAGATGGCAGCAGCAAGTTGGCCACTTGGAAAGAGGAAACATTAGGAAAGAAGAGGAGAAGCAGTTGCTCTGAGCTAAACAGGGTCTGGTCAGCGCAAGTGACAGGATGAGATTTAAGGAACAGGCCTTGCATGGTTGACATTGAAGATGAAGAAGGCTCTAAGATTTTGAGCCTGGGTGGCTGAGAGGACAATTCTGCTACTGAAGAACGAATGATGAGGTCAAGAGAGGGGCTCTTTTTTCCAGGGCGGTGACACAAGGGGAAGAAATGAAGGCTTTCGAATGGGTTAAATATGTAGTGAAGGCGCCAACCACATTCTAGAAAGTAAGGGAGAAGAGTCCAAGGAAGGGGAAGGGGTGGTCCGGGGGTTATCTGCAAGAAGGGCATTGATGTCCCAGGTGTGGTGCTTTTGCAAAGAGAGAGAACCCCAGGGCCTTGGGAAGTGCCCACAGTTGAGCAGAGGACAGAAAGAGGAGCAGCTAACTAACCATAAAGGAAACGGGAGAAGCAGCTGACGGGGAGAGCAGATAATTCAGAGAGAAAATGAAAAGCTGCTGAACAGTAGCAGATGCTGCAAAGAGGTCAAAGGAACAGAGTGTAAAGGGGGCATACAGTTTGGCAAAGGGGAAGGCCACCCGTGCCCTGCACAGTAGGTCTGGTGCAGTGAGGAGGGGAAATCCAGCTGGATGGAGGACTGGTGCTCTTCCTCAGGGCGCCTTCCATACACGCAAAATTAAGGTAGCTCTGCACCAAGCCGAGTAGGAGCTTAGCAACCACCACTTGGCTGTGTGATACTGCATTTTGTTCAACTCATCTCTCTGTCCTAACGCACTCTGCCTTCCCGTGCGTCAATTCACATAGCTCCCTGATCTGACCACCGAGATGTTTAACTGATCACCACCTACTGCAGACCTCATTTTGGGGGCCCAGTTGATGAGCCTCTGAGCAGAGCAGGTGAAGCAGAAGAGCATCAGCTTGGAGGCACGCTTTGGAAGTTCACACAGCTGCTGCCCACCTCGTGCCTTGGGCCCACTCCAGGGCCGTGGGTTTATTTATATCTAAGCCTCTTGTGGATGCACTGATTGCTACAAGGAATCCAAACAGTGTTATGGCACCACCATAAAGAGCTCCTTTTCATTTTTAGGGCTCCTTTGTCATATAAATTCCAAAACTGATATGAAAATACCCTAATTTTTTTTTTCCTAACTTCTCAGAAATCCTCAAAATACCAGACTGTGTCATAGATCTTCCAGTGTCTGTTTACCCTTGGTGAGAAATCCAGGACTTCCTTATTTCAGCACCACAGCTGTGAATTATAGAGCATTTCATCCACCACAGTGGCACTCAGTTATTTTTACATAAGCTGCCAGTTTTGGAAATGCACCTCACTTCGACACTAATTTAAAATTTTTAGGGAGGAGAGAAGAAATTTGCATTTACAAATGATCATGCTTTTTATTTTAGCTTTGGGCTAGAAGCCCATTTGGTTCTTTATTCTTCCAGCCAGTTTTTCTTGGTGACTATAACTTGGTATTTTCTGATTTTAGAAAATAGGTCCTCATCTAGAAACTCCAAAGGCAGGATTTTGTAAGCTCTTTCTGTGCCCCCCAACATAGAGCACTGGTAAGTGAAACTTTAAACTAGAGTCAACTAGGCAAAGTCAGACCCCCACCCACCACCCTATAGGGCCTCTTGCTTCTCTTTCTTACTGCCTGACTTCTGTAATCACTAGCATCTTGACTCAGAAGTATGAGAGGGGAGAAAAATGAAAGTCAAGTTAACTTTGTTTCTGGTCTTCAGTTTTGGCAAAAGTTAGAGTGTCTTTCTTTGGTTGAACTCTTCGTAGTTGGTTTTTGAAGTTGTCTGGGGTTTCATTCATTCTCCACTTCTCTCTGTCTTCACTTGTAAATTTAATCAAATTCCACTGCTCCTAAGAGAAACAGATTAATCGTTTACTTAGAGTAGCTAGAAATCTGTTCTGATTACCAGAAAATTTTCTTCTGCTCTATTTGATAGCTTTTTATATGAGTTCCAATATATTAACATAGTCCAAATATGTTCAAGAAAATATAATCTTTCATTATTAAAGTTCCTAAATATTTTACCTGACTCTCATTGTTTAAACTTGGACTTCTCTGTTGTTAAAGTCAGGGACTGATAATTTTATAGAATACAATAAAAATGAATTACTAGAGAAATGAAAAAGAAAAGATACAAACATATAAGCCTGATTGGAAGTTTTTACAATTATTATATTTAATGGACATGAAGTTACTCTGACAAACTGCTGTTAAGAGTATTTAAATATCTACTCCCAGTTTCTGTACTGGGTCTGGGGCTAGTCTGCAGGTCCCAGTTTGAGTGGCACTGTCTGGAGAGAATATAGGCTGTTTAGGAGGTTGCAGATGAATCTCAACAGACTTCGGGACCTAACTTCAAAGTAAGTCTTTATGAGACTGTCACCTTCACATTTCTTACATACATGTTTATCACTCATAAAAGTGCAGTGCAGAAAAAGTCCTATTGAAACTTCTTCTTTTGCTTCGGCTTTGAAAAAAACAACAGGAAAAGACCCAATTATAGTATTTCAAACAATATGAAGGTGAATATAGAAAAGGTTCATTGTCTTTCTGCTCACCGCTCAGCCTCTTTTCCTTTCTCCATAAAAAAATTAATGTGCAAGCATATATTCATACATAAGGTAAATTTTTTCTCCTATAAAAATGGAATCATAAACAGTACTCTGCAACTCATTATTTTTACTTTAGATTTTGTCATGACATTTTGCCTTATCAGCAAGTAGAAATCTAATGCCCGTTATGGTTACAGTTGTACCATAGTTTATTCAGTTATTCTTCAGTTGATGGGCATCCAGGAGCATTCTAGGCTTTTGTTTCCCCAAAACAATGAAGTTAAAATTCTTTGCATGTATTTTTATATACCTGTTTTGCTATTTCAAGGTTAGAGTCCTAAATACTGAGTCAAGAAAATACCAGATGGGATTCCAAACAAGCTGCATCATAGAGTCCCACCAGCAAAATATGAAGTTCCTGGATGCGTCACTGCACTGGATATTAGCAGTCTTTAAAATTTTTCCCACTTTGATGGATGAAAAGTGATCCCTGGTTATTTTATCCCTGAATATCCCTAATGACCAGCAAGATTGCTCCTGTTTTCACATATTTAAGGTTGTCAGATCTTTCTGTTTAATTTTGGGGATACAAACCATAACAGATTTCATTTTATTAGGTCTCAGATTTTTGTGTATGTGATGTACTTACTGATTGGGGTTTATGTTTCTTTTAATGGAATAGAGGAGATAGGAAAATGATAAAGATAGTGTTGAGTTTTGTTTTGTTTTGAGATGGCTTAGTTCTCATTTTCTTTCTCTTAACATTTTTTTTCTTCAAGATCAGCTTATTTACAGGAAATCCGTCTCTGTCTATTTGTGTGTAATGTAAAACGAGCCCAGGGTGGGGCATCTTTAAGGCTTGACATACTGTACATCATTATTCAAGACCGCCCAAGGAGTATGCATTCACATGTGTACATTTTTCTTATTAAAGTAAATTCATATTAACATAAAATTAATGCTCCTAAAGGTGATGGCTGTACAGTACATTGTATCCTCTATGTAGATCCAGAACATCCTCTCTCAATGCAAACCCCATGCCCAGTAGGCAGTCACCCCCCATTCCTCTTATTCTTCATCCCCTGGAAGACACTAATCTGCTTCCTGATCCTATGGATTTACCTTCTATGAATATTTCATACACATGGAATCACCCAGTATGTGACCTTTTATGACTGGCTTCTTTCATTTAGCGTAATGTTTTTGAGGTTCACCCACATTGTAGCATGTATCACTATTCAGCCCTTCTTATGATTGGATGATATTCCATTGTACCCGACACATATACCACAATTTGTTTACCCATTCATCAGTTGATGGGCATTTGGGTAGTTTCCACCTTTTGGCCATTGTGAATAATCACATATGTAAATTGAGACCCCAAGTTAGTCATACAGAGGGAGGCATGTGGGACAAGGAGGGCAGCTGAGAAGAGCCTTCCAGTGGGTCTTCTAGAGCTTTCTGCGCTCTCAGTGACTGGCCCTTTACAGGATCTGTAGAAGGCTGGGTCAGTCTTGGGGTCAGACTGGGGATTGGTGTTCATTTGGCTTTAAGATCTGTGTTAAACCAGTATACACTGTCTCCTGATCACGCCCTCTGGATTTAAAAGGACACTTACTTTCTAACCTAGGACAAGGTTGCTTATTTCCCTCCTTAAGCCTCCGGCCTGTCCCTGCCTCGGGGAGTGCAGTGACCAGGGGGCAGTATTCCTGGCCGTTCCCTCTGTGGCGGTGGTCTCCGCCGGCTGCCTGTGGCTCGGAGCTTGTGGAATGTGACCGGAGGGAGGGATTGTGCCCAGGTTCTATCTACCTGGTGTAAGTGGGTTCACTTCGCAGCTCAGCAGTCAAGGTCGAGTTATGTATCTCCCAATTTTCTCCTCTGTAAGATGAAGTTACTGATACTTGTGTCAGGGTAGGAGAGAGAATTGAGTAGAATAACAGCATGCTGTGACAGGGCCATGTGGTAGCATTTGGTAAATGTTCATTTCCCCTTCTCAGACTTTCTCTGTCCTCTCCTGTCCAATGCCTGTGACCTTACCTACTTCACAGGATTGTAGTAAGGACAGCAAGAGCTAACAGGCACAGTCAAGTCCCTAGCACCGTGCCTGCCACATACAGCCGAGACGAACAGAAAGATATCTTACTTTACAATTAGTATTTCTCATTGGGAAAATGCTGTCCAGTGATGACAAGCTGCCTAAACTGCTTTAGGTGGTAAAGATTTCTCTTAAGCATATTGAGTTGTTCTGGAGCTTGTGTTTATCACTACAGACACATCAGACTAATTAAAAGACAGCCATGTTCAGGATAAGTAGGCTGTAGCTAAGATCCTGGTGTGTGCGTTAGGAATTCAGCATCATAGTAACGCAAATATATTGCAGACATACACATTTATATCAGATTGTTGCATCCCAAAGAAAATACTATGTAGACAATGGGAAGTTGTTTCTTTTTTGGAAACTGACCTAATATTTGGGGGCAAATAAGTGATTTTAGAAAAAATAGTCTAGTGCAAAGCAACTGTCCTCTACCACCCTCCTCTTGACTGTGTAGTGAGCATACTCCGTGAGGACAAAGCAAATCACCCACCAAGCAGGATGCAAGGAAATGTTTAAAATGTTCTCCTGTCATAGGTGCCAGAGTAATTGAAGGAGGAAGATCTGTTTGTCAGAAATGAGGCAGGCCTTTAGTTACAATCCTACGTTTTTCTGACCCAATCTATACTGACTCTACTAACAAATTGCTTGCATAAGATTTGCACATAATATTTAAAAAAGCATATTAGACTCAACTGAAATTTTGAAAGCCTTTAAGACCGTATGACACACAATATTAAGTTAATAGGCGGATGCCACTCATGGGTGCTGGAGCAAGGGTGAGCAGACTAGAATCTCAGTGGGAGGTAGAGACCAGGAGACCCCGAGGGGCCAGCTTTCTGGGGCCTTCTGGAGGGAAATGCCTGGATTTGGTATGCATTCGTTATGCTCTCTGCCTCCCATCCCAGACTCAAAACACAGCCCTTCCAGGATGTGAAAACCAAATCGGTGTCAAGCCTGTAGAAGACAATCAAATGTGTTTTATTGGTCCAGACATTTCTTTAGCACAAGGTCCCTCAGTTTTAGATCTGTGATGCTAAAGAAATACATTTACAGTTTGAACACCTGGAACTCATTAAGTAAAATCATTCTTTCAAGATATTTTTTCTTTTTCTTTTGAAAATATCAAACTTGGAGGACAACAGAATAATATAAGGTACACTTCATGGCCCAAAGTTTACATTCACTAACTATTAACACTTGTTATTTTATATATTTGTATAGTTTTAGTTATGTGTTTTGGGAAAAGGGGTTCATTTTTTTTTTTTTAGAACCATTTGAAAGTAAGTTGCAGACCTCATAACATTTTATGCCCTGAATGCTCCAGCTCCATTCTGAAGAGTAAGAACATGTTCTTATATAACCACAATACTGTTATAAAGGAACTCTTAGTCAAAAACTTCAGACAATGCAGAGTAAAAAGGGCAGAGACTGAACAATGCTGAGACTGAACTTGACAGGTGTAAGGAAGAGAAATACAGGAAAATAGAGAACTCTTATTTGTTTCATTAAAGGATAAATTTTGCATGTACCAGTGAATCATCCAGTCGATGCAGATTTTCCCCCAATACTTATTTACTTCAAGGAGTTTCTCCTGGTTCCCTGAAGCCATTTAGTATTATGGCCAGGCTTACAAGCATTTTAGTCTGTAAATGCATTTCTTTAGCATCATCAGTCTTAAAACCTGAGAGGTCACATCTACAACAGACTTGTGGTTATGAGCAAATTTTCAAGGGAATTTGCTGGTGCCTTTGCGTTGAGAACATGGAGCCTTCAGTTATTACTGTCAGAAATGTTCATTAAAAGGTAGTTAGAGTAAATGTGGAAGTCTTTTCCTGACATTTCATTTAGATTCGAGTAAAAGCTGATATTAGCACATATTTTGTGAAATAATTTTAGTGGCCTGGCAAAATATTAAGCTTTGTGTCATCACAGACGTTTTGCAGAGTTAGGCCTCAGCAGGCAGCTCCAGGGAACATGCTACTCTTAGAAAGCTGAACGCCAGGACCGATAAGTCAAGTAGATGGTATATATAAGCATCACTGGGTATTTTAAAACAAAGACATACATTTTCTTGATACCGTTAGCTCATAGAACATTCAATAAATTAAAAGCTTTCATAGGACTGTTTCCCTGAAAACATCTATCTTTGGCAGGATTTAATATTTTACAAGAATTACGTTTGGGGATTTATTTTTCAAATTTTAATGGAGCTATTTTCTAAGCTTTGGGAGGGGAACCATATTAACCTGTCTCTCTGAATTAGCATATCATGCATCATCACATCAGGTATGAGGAAAAGTGTGTTCCCTTTAAAGGCGATACATGTCATAGAGATTGTCTGACCTGTGATTTTTCATGAAAAGCCCATTTTCAGTAAACTCGTGTGTTTACCCAGTACATTGAATGTGATAACTGGCCTCCCACTTCTCAGGCAGGAGGGAGATGCATTCCAGAGAGTTTGAAACTCTGTATTATGTCTTTCATTTCCCTTTTTATTTTTTTAACTCTCTTCGTATTCAGTGGCCATGGAGATTTCTAATTTTATATTCCTATTTACATATCAAATTTACAAGCTACAACTTGTAGAATAATTTTTGTACTGCTTTTTGTAAGCAAATTACTATCACATTTAATGTTAAATGCATGTGTGGTTTCTCATGTATCAAAGCCATGCTTTTCCTTTGCCTCTTCTGTTTCCAATTTGTGTTAGAAAGTTCTGTGTGAAATGTGAGCTCTGGTTTATAAAAACACTAAGAATTGAATGCATGTCCCTTGGAATAACAGCCCGAGCTATCTTTGCAGCAATCCTATGTGGAATGTTTGAGTCTTTTTCCTCTAATGCCAAATACTCACTTTTCACATGTAAATTGAAGATGTCACTACTTGAACTTGGTCACCATTGCATGCATGTAATGCTGATTGACATTATAATGGCTTTTGGCCACTCTGTGAGAATTTTGTTTTTAAGAGGCAAATTTTATCAGGCCAAACTCAAAATGGAAGATTAGATTTGTTCATCCTTCATTCTTTCAGTCCCTAAAGATTCATTAAGTGTCTGCTTTGCATCAATTCTATTCAAAAAGGAACAGGATAAAATTGCTGCCCTGGACTTCTGTGGCAGGGGCCTTGAACAGGTACTAACTAACAGATAAGAGCATTTGACTGGTCTGGGGATGGGGGTGTGGGAATAGTAAGAGGCTTCACACAAAGGTGAGTTAGTCAAGACATCACTGAACCAATGAATCCCACACTGAATATTGAAAGACTTTTTAGTAAATTACCCTAGTAGGACATAGGTAGCAGGAAGAACATTTCAGATGAGCAGATTCAGTGAACTTCAGAGAGTTAGTGACTGCAGCTTGTGACATGGAGAGAGTGTGGTGGAAGATCAGGCTAAAGCATAGATGTGGGCCTGATTATGAAGGATCTTTGATACCATTTTAAGGAGACTGGCCTTTATACTGTAGGCAGTGGGGAATTACGTCTAGAATTTTAATGAAAAAGTTTCATTATCAAATAAGTGCTTGGTAATACTGTCTCACAGGTACACAGAAATGTGAGTAAGGGTAACAGATCAGAGGTCAGAGGATCAGTTACTATGCCCCTGCAGCAGTCCATGAGAAGAGTGTGGGGTCGCCTTTTTTTTTTTTAACTGTGTGGGTCCAGTTATAAGTGGATTTTTTAAAATTATTATTTTGGTATCATTAATGTGCAACTACATGAGCAATGTTATGGTTACTAGACTCCCCCCATTATCAAGGCCCTACCACATACCCCATTACAGTCACTGTCCATCAGCACAGTAAGATGCTATAGAATCACTACTTGTCTTCTTTGTGTTATACTGCCTTCCCCATGCCCCCCCACCCACATTATGTGTGCTGATATAATACCCCTTATTCCCCTTATCCCTCCCTTCCCACCCATCCTCCCCAGTCCCTTTCCCTTTGGTAACTGTGAGTCCATTCTTGGGTTCTGTGAGTCTGCTGCTGTTTTGTTCCTTCAGTTTTGCTTTGTTGTTATACTCCACAGATAAGTGAAATCATTTGGTACTTGTCTTTCTCTGCCATAGCAGGATTCGTTTTCTTCTTATGGCTGAATAACATTCCATTGTGCATATGTACCACATCTTCTTTATCCATTCATCTGCTGATGGACACTTAGGTTGCTTCCATTTCTTGGCTCTTGTAAATAGCGCTGCGATAAACAGGGGTGCATATGACTTTTTCAAACTGGGCTCCTGCATTCTTAGGGTAAATTCCTAGGAATGGAATTCCTGGGTCAAATGGTATTTCTATTTTGAGTTTTTTGAGGAACCTCCATACTGCTTTCCATAGTGGTTGAACCAATTTACCTTCCCACCAGCAGTGTTGGAGGGTTCCACTTTCTCCACATCCTTGCCAAAATTTGTTGTTGTTTGTCTTTTGGATGGTGGCCATCCTAACTGGCGTGAGGTGATATTTCATTGTGGTTTTAATTTGCATTTCTCTGATGATTAGCAATGTGGAGTACCTTTTCATGTGCTGTTGGCCATCTGAATTTCTTCTTTGGAGAAGTGTCTGTTCAGCTCCTCTGCCCATTTTTTAATTGAATTATTTGCTTTCTGTTTGTTGAAGTGCGTGAGCTCTTTGTATATTTTGGATGTCAACCCCTTATCGGATATGTCATTTATGAATATATTCTCCCAAAGCATGGGGCTGTCTTAACAGGGATAGAGGTGAGGCGATGATGGTGTGGAGAGCCCATTAAGAAGTAAGATCTTCAGAACTTGGTGACTGATAGGACATAGGTATTGAAAGAGAGGAAATAATTGGACAGCTCCCAAATTTCAGGCTTGGGTGACTGCATGAATGATGTCATCATGTATGGATGTTCACTTAAGTCCTGAGACAAGGGAATGAGATGCATGTAAGAGACAGGGGAACAGCCAAAACCAATGGTAGAAACCCTAGGAAGAAGACTTTTCAGAAGGAAGCAAATACAAAGAAGTCTAAGAAGGAATGCTCTTTGGGAAAGAGGAATGCTTAAGGATAAGATGTCCTAGGACCCAAATCAGGTGTTTCCTGAAGGAAGGAGCAGTCAAGAATGTTAAACACTCCAGAGAGGTCAAGAAAGGATTCCAGGATGTGTCATCTTGTAAGTGCACACTATCACCATGAAAGCAGTTGGTGAATAATGGAAAAGAAGAAAGAGAAGGTCTACTTACACCACTCTTGCAAGAAACTTAGATGTGAAGGGAAAGACAACAAGAGGGTCAAGGAACATGATTTTATGTTTATTTTTAAGGCTGAACATCTCAAGCATGTTTACATGCTAGAGGATGGATAGAATCTAGAAGAGAAAAAGAGGAAGGAGGTAATGGAATATTGCCTCTAAGAGGATCTGAGGACATACCAGCCAGAACACATGGGAAGTTAGCTTTTTGTCTAGAGAAAGAAAAACTCTTCTTTGCAGACTGAAGCGAAGGAGGATAGGCTAATTGTGGATGTGGATAAGTAGAAGGAGGGAAAGGAATGTAGGACTTCAAAAGTGAAAGTTTGAGGAGTGTGGTGTCCTATGAATATGAACTGTTCAGATATGCTGCTGGGAACTTAGTTGACTGATGGCCTAGCTGCTGCCCTACTGGAGCCACCTTTAGGTGGAGCCATCGGCGTGAGGGCTGCTCCAAGCCCTGGGGTTTGTCCCAGCCAGTGACTGAGCACAGTGGGGCTCCTAGTGCAACTATTCCTGTGGGATGCAGGATTTTTCTAGTGGGCCACGTTGGCTTGAGAACTTCTGTTGGCTTACAGACCTTTCTTGGAACTGTGCTGCAGGCCGAGACTTCCTATCCGTTCCTTCTTCCTTCCCTCACTCCGTCCATGCATGTGGTCTAAGGGACTGCTCACCTTCAACTGCTCCCCGCACAATGAACCTTTTATATTTCTAATTCTATCTTGGTACCTACTCTTGGTAGACCCAAATGATGCAAAGAACATGATTGGAATTTGTATATTATTAAGGTAATGCTGGCTGCTGTAAAGATAATCCCCAAATCTCAGTGGTGTAAGACAAGAGAAGTTTCTTTCTTACTTGCATGAGTTCCAGAGTGGGTGGTAAGGAACACCAGGCAGCATTCCTCCTGCTAGTCCACAGGAATCTGGGTGATTTTCACTGCCTAGCTCCTCCATTTTCAGTGTGTGGCTTCCACAGTTACTATGCCTGTTTGCATCACATCACGAGAGGAAAGAAAGAGCATGAAGGATCAAACATGGAAGGTTCTTATAAACCAGGAAATTAGCATAGTCACTTTCCCTCACATTTGATTGGTAGAACTCAGTCACATTTCACCACCTAACTGCAAGGGAGGCTGGGAAATGTGCTGTGACCTAGCCGGGTGCCGGTAAGAGGAGGATGTAGGTTTGGTGACATAGCCCCTGTGGGAGATGTGAGGACCAGCTGAGTAGGGAGACCTAATGCAGCGAGAGCTGGACCCACAATTATGTGACTCTTTTTCCCCTAACAGCTTCAAACATACAGTGACCTGTGAAGGAGCAGAGAAAGCAGGTGGGTGGGTTAATTCCGAATTTGGAGGCTCTATTTTTTTCTGAAGAATAGGGCAAGTTTCCATTGGGAAATGTCTTTTAAAAGTTTCTGTACGTTTTGGATTGATGTGAGAAAGTCCTAGTTTCAACATATGTCACTCTGAGGGTTGCTAGTTTTGGGTTCCTGCACCTGGACTTTTGGCCGGGATTTACCTCTTCCTTCTTTCTTCGTGTTGGACCCTTTGAAAGCTAAGCACTCAGTCTGAGAGTCTGACTTCCAGAAAAAAGGAAGATTCAGGTGAACTATTTATCTCCTACCTTTCTCCAGCGTGGATAGATAGCCGTTGCTTCTCACTAATAACCTTAACTTTTACCTGCTCTTCTGGTAGTATGCAGTAGCTGGTGCTATATTTTTGTGTTTGCACATCTGATCATTGGTGTCTCCTCTGCTTCAATTTGCCTTTCTTCTCCATCCCTCTTTTTTTCCCTTTAATCTTTGCCAATCAAATTCCTGGACATCTTGTCTTCTCAGGCCCAATTCCAATAGCTCCTCTTCCACCATTTCTCCCCATTTACCAGAGGCAAGTCCCCCTTCTTTCCTTGAGTCTTGGTTTCGCCGTTCAGGTGCCACCGGATGCCTTGTAGAGCAGATAACTTGTGGACGCGTCTTTACCCCCTAGACTTAAAATTTGTTGATGATGGGGCTGTGGTCTCTAGTACCACCTGCCCCTAGCACAGTGTCTTGCACAGATAAAATTTTAGTAAGTGTTGAATGAAAATGAGTATGTCTTGCTGGTTGTGAAGAGGCAGTAGTAGACAGACAATGAGCTTCAGTTTGGAAAATCAGCCATGTGTGGCCACAAATCACATAAGAAAGATTTTTTTAAAACCCTCAAATAATGTGTTAGAAAGGAGAGCATCTCTATAGTAATTTCTTGCCTCTCTGTTGATTATAGGGATATAGTTTGTATTATTTATGCAGGTGCAGAGGATCCTGAAGTCTGTGAAGGCTCTATCCATCTCATGTTGAAAAAAATTGCCAAGGGGCATTTTGGCAGCCCTGTCACCTGCCTGTATTGAATCAGGAAGCCACTGAACCTTTATGGACTGACTGTACAGGACTTTACACTTAAGTCTAGTACACTTGACTGTATTCATTTTGGCCCCTTTTTAATCTTGCAAGAATTTTGGAATCTGTCTCTGGCATCTCTGATATTGCCCTCTCACACCAATGTACCAATTTCATCTTCTGCATCTTTGTTTCAGTCATGGATGAAAGTGAGAGAAATACAGACCTCTGTCCAGGGTATCTACTTACTTTTGCTTTAGAGTCTTACTGTTCATCATTTGGGCCTCAGGAAGCTGAATGGTAAAACCAGAAGGTGTGCTTTCTGATCATTCCAAATTTTACTTATAAGGAAAGATTTTTTTTTAATTAAGCTAAGTAGGAAATGTAGATTTTTATTAGCATGGTCTCATATACCTTAAGGGACCTGAAGCTGTCAAAGGTGTTGGGTAAACTAAAAATGGTTTCCACCAGAGCCTGGTTATAACTGTTCCTTTGGGAGCCCACAGCTGTGGAATGTGGGTTATATATGGGTGACTGTAAGGCTTGGTTTGCTCACAAGCGTCCCAGTTAACTCCTCTGTCCTCAGTTTAATTGACAACATCCTCTTTCACTCACAAAAGTATCCCATTTAGACAAAACAGTGTTACTCGCCTTAAAGCTCTACCTTAGCTGAGTCTTTTGACACATGGTGTTTTTTAATTGCCTCTGCTTGGTTTGGGTCAGACTTCATGTTCCAAGGAATTTTGATTATGGCAGGTGATGTTATAAAGTGTTTATCAAGAATGGAGGGAAAAAGCTGTCTGGCACCAAGTCATGTTAAGCTTTGTGTTATTAAATAAAGATACCTGGCAGTCCTACAGCCAGTGCCTGTTGTTATTTGGACTTTAAGATGCTGTGTTGTTTATGCTTATCCAGGCTGGCCACTTCAGTTTCGTTACACCATAATGCTGCTCAGACCCGTAGAGGAAAGTTTGATGTTAAGCACGAAGTATTTGAACACAGTGCAGTCTAAATAAACGATCTCCTTTCTTTTCTCCTCCTTTCGTCCTTCTTGCTGTCCTTCTGCAATTTGTGGATCGCACTCTCTCTACCCTGGAAAAACAGGTCAGAGGGTACGTCCTGCACGACCACTGTGACCTTCCTGTATCAGCACAGATTTACAATATGTGTCCTGAAACCACCCTGAACGACTTCTATAATTTGTAGAACAAAATGAACTTTCCATAAAAATCCCAACAGTTGTTATCAAGGCTCCCGCCTGGGGAGGTTCATCTCACGCACTGTGAGCTGTATTGGGCTGAAGGGAAAGTTGCATCCTCATTAGTTACCCATGACTTAGTGCAGGTGCCACCTTCTGAGTTATAGGAAGAGAGAGGGCAACCTAGCACAAAATGCCCTGGTGACACATTTGGTTTTTAAGGGAGAAGAATTCTGAAACTGAAAGGGTTTTCTTTTTTTTTTTATATGACTGGCAAAATAGTGTTGATGAAGGCGAGTCAAGCAGGTGGTGGGTATGTGCTAAACTACTTAATGGTTTTCAGAGTACCAAAGGACTATTTTTAAATGTTTCTATATTATTCTCAGCCAAGCTGCTGGATGAAAAGTACAAAGGGCTAAAAATATTTACAGTTTCAGTAATGTCTGTTTGAAAAGAAACCATCCTGTGTGATTTTTTTTTTCCATTTGTAGGAAAAGAGTATTATGGCTTAGAGAGAAGGGGCCAAAAGCTGTTTGTTCAGTGCTTAGGTTTTTAGGACATATAATCATCCAAAGAGCAGTAAATCGGGTTACAAATCATTGATTTTAAAAAGCAAATTGAAGAATGAAAACGGAGGTCATTATAATTACTTTTACTATTACTGTTCTCTTATTACTATTTTTATACTATTAACTGTAGTTCCAATTGAAAACAATATTGCTCTTCAAAACTTTGTGTATGGATTAGGAGACAAATTACTAGTGTCAGATTGTTGGGCCTGTATCTCAGATCCATTCCTTGGATGTGTGTGATCTTAGGTAAGTTGTTTAATCTCTCTGTGCCTCAATGTACCCATCTAGAAAATAGGGAGAATAATGCCTTGCCTCCTAGGATTGTTGAGCATTAAATGAGATGATACTCTCTTAGTACATGGTACGTGCTTAGTAAATATTGGCCGTGTTTTTTTTGTCCCTTTAAAAATTTACTTTATGTTAGTCTTTTAACTGTGAAAACACATGTGATATAAACTTTGCCCTCAGGCATTTTTAAGTGTGTAGTTCAATGGTGTTAGCTCTATGTACATGGTTGTGTAACTGTTCTTTAGAGCATTTTCATTTTGCAAAGCTGAAATGTCTATTATTTTTAAAAGCTCGTTTTCTGTCACAGTCAGTTGAACAGCTCTATGGATGTAGCAGGAGAGTGCACACTCTGTCGGGGTAGGGACTTGGGACCATCCGTCTGTGCCACATCACATGACAGGTGCCGAGGGCAGAGGCTGGCCTGCATCCGGGGCTCCCTGAGTATCTGCCAGAAGTGTGGATGGAGAACAGTAAGGCTTCCTTGGACATAGTAGATGTGCTTTTGAAAAATTATTTCTTGAACAATAAATCCATTCTTATAAATGATCTTAAATCTATGTGGACAACCGACTCTTTTTATAAGGTGAACATTTTTTTTTATTAAGGTATCATTGATATGCACTCTTATGAAGGTTTCACAAGAAAAACAATGTGGTTACTACATTCACCCTTATTATCAAGTCCCCCCCTATACCCCACTGCAGTCACTGTCCATCAGTGTAGTAAGATGCCACAGAGTCCCTGCTTGTCTTCTCTGTGCTACACTGTCTTTAAGGTGAAGTGATTTTTAAAACAAATAACTATGAATTATTAATAAATTCTGATCTTTGGTAGGTCAACTTTTCTTATTAAACTTGGAAACAATAGTTTCCTTAGTGTAGACATGGTGAAAGGAAAGAAGACATGTCTAACGTTTGAAAAGGCTTCACTTTAAGTTCAAGCCTTTTTACATTCGTTCAGATCTGACCACCAGACATATTTTTTCCTTAGGCATTTGTGAATCATCTTGTTCTTTTTCTTTCAGAAACCAAAGGTTCAGGTCTAGATCAATATTTACCAAAATTTGGTGGAACACTACCTTTCCACTGAATGTGTGAATTGCCTGCTTTTGGGTCTTTGAAAAGAATGTCAGCTGAAATCGTCTAGAAATGGCCCAAACTCTGTGGGTGGGGAGAAAGGAAGGAAGAACACGTCTCTCACTTCAAAACCTGCCACCTAGGAAATAAATTATAGTCCTGCTTTGTAGAGTTTTTGCTTAGATGATTAATTCTGTTGGAAAATGTAAATTTTTGGTAGTGTTTATTTGCTTCTGGATTAAAACACTTGGTGTTTACTTTTTAATGCTCAACCTTAGATTTTGCTCTTATAGCATATTAAACTGTTCCAATGAATATTTTATTTTGTATTCAAGTAGGCACAAAATGCTGCTTGCACCAAAGTTCACTTCCTTCTCCCAGGGAAAGGGGACCCTGCATTGCCATGGACTTTGTGGTCCTGCGAGGAACAGAGTAGGAAGCCCTGTCACCTGCCCAGATTTTTACTGGGCCCCATTCCAACACAGCACCTGGCTGTAACCAAGAGCAAGAGGGCATTTCTTTCTTCACTGATTTGGAAAACCCTCACCGTGTTCCCACAGCAGAAGCAATGGCCCATCTTCCCAAAGGTGGCCTCTTGAGTCATTTCTGTGACGATTCTGACCTGTCTTATGAAAAGTGATACAGGAAAATTATCTCACCTGGTCACTCTTGCCCATGCCACAAGGCAGTTTACCCCTCAACCAGAGATCATAGTCTTCTAAAAGGTCTCTCTTGTTACTCTGGGTTATTATTAATACTTTTGCATATGAATTATCTGACAGCAGGAAGGTATGGAAAATCTTCCCAATTTTTTCAGCCCCTTTTTGATTCCACACCTAAAGGGGAATGGAAACCCAAGTGAGGGCAGTTCTTTGGGCCAGACCCCGAGGACAGGGCAGCGGTGGAGCAGCCCACAGATCCTACTAGTCATCCCTCCCCTTACCCCCTCTCCCCCCACCCCGCTTGGCTTCCTACCGCCCAAAGACCCGGCCTCCACCCTGGAGCCTGCAGGGTTCTGCCTGTGGCGCCAGCCCGGCTCTTGGTCTCATTGCCGTTTTCCCCTTCACTGACTTCACATCAGCCGCTCTGACCAGGGGCCGGCTTTTCCTGAAGGTCGCTCCGTCTCCGGGGGTGCAGTGCTCCCCCACCACACTCCCCGCCTTTGCATTTTTCTAACTCTTGCTCATCCTTCAGTCTCACCTCTTTTTTTTCAGTCTCATCTTAATATCGCTTCCTCTGAGAAGCCTTCCCTGACGCCCATCCCCACCCTTAATGAGCACCCCCTCATCGTTCACACTTTCCCTTCTCCTTTTTTCCTAGCCCTACTAGAATTGTAATTCTCTATTCACTTCTGGCTTTGATTATTTCACGGTTTTCTCTCCCATTCAAAATAAACCCGGTGAGGGCTCACGGCTGCTTTGTCCACAGTTTGTGACACTCAGTTCGCCCCCAGGGACTGCAGCCTAGGGGAGGAGATGGTGAATCGGCCTAGAAAGACTGAAAAGTAGGCAGAGCGTCATAGGAATGAAAAATTCCTGTAAGTTCAGAAAAGGGTGATTTTAATGACCTTAAATAATGGGGTCAGGATATCAAATATTGCTGTCAGGAAGCCCTTAATGATTAGTACTTGCCTAAGCAGGTCATGTGCCCCATGCGCTGTCACTGCCCTCTGTAAATGAGAGGAAAAACCTCGTACTTTTAAACTGTTCCCCTATTCTTGCCGTAGTAGTATGCACGTCAATAATTTATGCATGGTTCTTTAGTTTTCATCAAAAAGTAAAAACATTTTTATAGTAACCTGACGCTTCCCACCTTTTCACACTTGGAATATAGAAAACTCTGGTTTTTGACAGGTACCCTAACTTGACAAATGTGTATTCTGTGTGTATTTAAAGGAAACTTTCATAGAACTTGAATGCTAGGTTTCTTTTGAGCACTTCCACTTGCTATACCTCCTAATTTCAGTGTAAATTTTCATTTTCCTGATCAAATTCTATTTAATTGCCAAATTGTTCAAGTAGAGGTAGCCTGTTATATGGGGTATTTGTGTTCCTAGAAAGTTTGTTACAAAATATTATTTTATGATATACTTGGTCATCTTGTACTTAATCCTTGGATAAATCCATTTATATCATCTAGTTCATTTTTTATAAATCCAAATTTTAATAAGTACCCATTTTTCTCAAATTGGGTTTAACTCTGAAAATAATAAGTGAAGTAAATGATTTTTTTTTTTTAGTCCATATATTTTAAAGGAATGTGTTTACCTGTTTGAGGTGAACATGTTAATACACTGCACTGTATCAGACAGCCAATAGGGAGGCATTGGGGAATCAAATGGACCTCAGCACCAACATAATGAACTAATTCTTTTGTGTGAAGACTCACTGAAACCTGTCTTAAAGAATTCTGAGCAGAAATTGAAGAATGAGCCTGAGGTTTCCAGATTAGCTGGAGGGAGTTTTCAGTGGATGGCAGTAATAGTAAAAGGGGGACAATTACATTTAAAGGAGTCGTTTTATTATAACTTGTAGAAATTGATCGTCTCCACTGTACACATTGTACTTATAAAAGTACAGTGATTTACTCTGCTTTGTACCTATTTTGTGCTATTTAAAAGGCAAGAGAGTATGGGAGAGGCACAGAAAAATGATGAAATTGGAGCTTGAGGGTCTATGTACATTTTAACTTTCTGGTTCCTGGCTCCTTACCATTCTGGGTTGAGTAAAGGATCCTCTGTTCGTTCTGTTCTAGCAATAATCACTCAGACACAACCTACCAATTTATCACTTCAGTTTGACTTCTGTCACTTCCTTCCCACTTCTTCCCTTGATGGCTTCTTTAGCTGTCATCCATTCCACCTCTTTGTGCCTTGTTATTCTGTCACTGCCAGCCTCCTGTCATGGAATGCGGATCTAAGCCTGGTGACCCTTGAAATAAATTCCTGGAGAGTAAATCTTCCTAGATTCTTGTCAACTCTGTTTCCTCCACCCTAAAATTTTTTTTCAGGATTTTCTTTTTTAAAATCTCCAATGATTTCTAGTCACGTCATAGCTAGGTCTGAAGTTCATCTACATTGGAATGGAGCTAACTAAACTAGTGAATGATGTAAAGGAATGTATAAAGGATATACTTACCTACTTAAGAGAACAAATTAATTTCAGCCAATTTAGAAATGTCCATTTTTTGAAAAAATGAAATATATTTTAAGGAGGCATTTGCAGTGGTGAAGCAATTGCTTTAAGCAGTTGACTTTTTTACTTTAATTGAGCTATCATTGATATGCAGTCTTACTGGTTTCAAATATACAACACAGTGGTTCAATGGTTACCCATATTATTTAGCAGTTTATTTTTTTAAAAAACCTAAAATCTACTTTTAAAGAAAAACTTATACAGTAGTTCCCCCTTACCTGTGGTTTTATTTCTGTGGTTTCAGTTACCCAGTAGCAGATGATTCTCCATCTGATGTATTGTCAGAAGGCCAGTCAGGAGTAAATAGCCTAACAGTACATCACAATCCCTACGTCATTCACATCACTTCATTTGCATCACATAGGCATTTTATTGTCTCGCAGCATCCCAGGAAGAGTGAGTACAGTACAATAAGATATTTTGAGGGAGACCATATTCACATAATTTTTATTACAGTGTATTGTTATAATTGTTCTATTTCATTATTAGTTACTGTTGTTAGTGTCTGTGCCTAATTTATGTATTAAAGTTTATCATAGGTCTGTGTGTGTGGGAAAAACATAGTATATATAAGGTTCAGTATTACCCATGGCTTCAGACATCCACTTGAGGTCTTTGAACTTGTCCCCTGCCGTTAAGGCGGATTCCTTGTGTATCAGGCTTTGTGCATCCTTCCTGGTTCTTGTTGTCTAATTTCAACAGATTAAGAAAGATTACCTGGAACCAGGAGGACGGGTGAGAGTAGATAAGGGCTCAACAAAGACAGGAACCTCTTCTGGAGGGAGTCAAGTGTGGCATGTGAAAACGGGATGTGTTTGCATGGACTCATGCAGAGGCCCCTGTAGCCCAGGCAGCGTCTGTGAGGCATAGCCCAGAGCACACACATGGGCATGTCTGTGTGTATGTATGTGCATGCATGTAGGGGGCCCAGGGGATCCCGACAGGTGGGCACTCTACACACATGGAGGCCCCAGAAGCCACTGATATGGCCTGTCCACGCAGGCAGCAGTGCCTGTCCACAGAATTTGGACTCCGCCATTATTTAGGAAATCTGGATCAGGGCTCCAGTTCCTGAGAGAGGGAGGTTGGAGATCACAGCAGAGCCCCTGCTTCACTTTCCTAAGCTTCAATTTCTGATTCTGTAAAATGGAGGCAATAATAGTAATTACCTCGTGGGGTTCTTTTGAAGGCTAATTGAAAGAGTATATGTGAAGACCTTAGAGTAGCATCTGGTATATGTATATAGTATTTAGCAAGTGTTAGCTGTTACCATATATACATGGAAGTAATAAAATAGTATTTCTTTTTAAATATCCTATAACTGAGTTTTGTTATTCTTCCATTCAGTTATCTCAGTGAAATTTTACTACATTGTAGGTAGATGACTTTTAGAGGTTTGTTTGTTTTTTGCAGTGGGTGAGAGTTGTTTCAGTAGTAAATCTGTTCATGACAAAGAAAACTAAATGCTCATAAAAGAAATAGGCTTTTTTTATGGACTACTCCTTATTTTGCTAAATTCACAGAGATCTTCCCCAGTGGTGCCAGACTTTAAGGTTCATGGGAAAGAATTTGCAACAAAGACTCCATAATATTAGGGTAGGTGTAGAAATAAAGGGTGAACATTATGTGAACACTGTGATGCCAGTTGGAAAATATCTCCAATGAAAGGATAATGTTTTCTTCTGTTAGCAGAACAACATTTTTATGATCTAAAGCCAAAACAGTAGCAAAAACAAGAGCTCAAAAAAAATACTGGAGCTCAACATTCCCAGTGGTTTTTGCTATCCCAATCATTAAGCATTTTTTCCAAAGTCTAAACTACAGTTTGTTAAGGTTTCATTGAAATTGATACAAATTAGTTTAAAAGTCAATTCGAATTGGCATCACAAAAATCATAATTGCCTTCTTAAGAATTACATAAAATTTAATAATGGTAAGGGATTTTAAAGATGAACTTCATGACTAGTAACATTTTTTGAGGCTGTAGAAATCAGGTAATATGCCCAAAATCACCAACTGGGACTTCTGAATTTTTCACTCAAATTGTCTTGTAAGTTTGGTCATACTCTGAAAGTTCTTCACTTGGGTAGATCACAGATAATGTATTAGGAGTTTTCCTAGTTACATTGTCTGGATAGAATAAGATATACCTCAGTAGATGGGTTCTTATAATTACAGAAGCTGGATTGTTACAGCCACTTGGAAGAGTTTGGCAGTTTCTTGCAAAGTTCAACACAGGCTCTTCATACAATTCAGATTTTTACCCAAGTGAGTAGAAAACTTACGTCCATGAATATTTATAGCAACTTTATTCATAATTGCCAAAAACTAGAAGCAAGGTATCCTTCAATAGATGAACTGTGGTATATCCATACAGTGGCATATTATTCAGCACTAAGAAGTGAGTATCAAGACATGGAAGAATCCTAAACGGACACTGTTAATCAAGGAAACCAGTCTGAAAAGGCTATGATACTGTATGAGTCTGACTACAGGAAAAGAAAAACTACAGAAACAGTGAAAAGATCAGTGGATGCCAGAGGCTCAGGGGGAATAGAGGCAGGCTGAACAGGTGGAACACAGTGGTTATTTAGGGCAAGGGACACTAGTCTGTATGATACTAGAGTGATGCATAGATGACATTATGCCTTTGTCAAACACATAGAACCGGTGACACAATGAATGAACCCTATGTCAACTATGGATTTTAGTTAGTAATGATGTATCGACATTGATTCATTAATTGTAACAAATATATGATACTAATGTGAGATGTTAATCAAAGGAGAATCTGGGAGAAGGGAGACCTTTCTGCTCAGTTTTTCTCTAAAACTAAAACTGCTCTAAAAAATAAAGTCTATAAATAAAAATACCTTAATGGTAAATTTAAAAAATAGATTGTAATCAAGTTACTATAGAATAATATTCCCAGACAGAAACTCTGGGTATAACTTCTGTTGTATAATCTTCCTTTACCTTGCATCTCTCGTTTTTTTTTCACTTATTTTTTTTAATCATTTTTACATTTTATCTGATCAGTACTTTAGCTAGTAATGGATGGTTAAAAAATAAAAAGCAACTTTGGCGATTCTTTCAGGTTGTGTGGGACAAGTTGGGAGTGACAGGCGTCCTTCCTGCACACATCTTTCCTCTCCCTCTGGCTTGAGCTGGGTCCCCCCTGGCTTCGCACAGCAGACAGGAACTCAGGGTGAGAGTGGAGTCAGGAGCTTACTGTGCTTTCGGCATTGTCCTAAATGTTTTATTATTTTTATTTATCTTTTAAGCCTCCCATTTTGTAGATGAGATGAGACCACAGGAGGAGAGAAGATCTATACCCATGTCTGACTGCATTTGACCCCTAGGAGAACAAGCCTGTGTCTGAGTCCCTATCCCAGCCCACCCCCACCAACCGCCTGTGGGAGCAGGTGAGAAGGGGAGTCATTTGGAGAAGTTGGTCCCAGGTCAGGTGCCATTTAAGTCATCTGATAGTAGGCTTGCTTTATTCCCACTGTGGCGGATATCTGCCAAATGCTGGGTATCCACAGTTTACCCACCCCACAGACCAGGGGCTGCCATTGAGAAGTGTCACCTCAGCACTTTTAATCCATTATCAAGGGATACATTATTATCTTATATATTGGAACCTTATGTATGTTTAGTCAACTCTTAATTTCTAGTCTTGTAGGGAAGTGTGATAGAATTCAAATGTAGTATCTATTTGGAATACTGCAGATAGAACGAAATGTAGTATCTTTGGAAATAGCATTATGTTATTTTAGTGGGAGATAACAGATTTATCTTCTTAATTATGTTTGGCAGGAAGCAGGATTCACATCTGGTTGTCCTCTGTAGCCTGAAAATGTTTGTGATGCAGGAGGTAGGGACCCGATCCCTGGCAGGGTAAAGCTAATGGAAGTCAGTATTCATTCCAACTGATCTCCAAAGCATGTGTAATCTACATGCCGAGGATTAACAGTTGATTTTCTGTAGACCCTGGTTTTGAAAATCAGTTTGCTTTTTTATTTTCTGATGGATATATAAGATTTTTGAACTACATCTCCTCTCCCTTAATTTATGATCTTGTAAGCCTTTGTTACAGTGAAGAATGAGAAACGACGATTACTCTTGTGTTCCTTTTCATAGTATAAGAACTTGGCAAAGCAGATAGTAGCCGAGTATTAAATAATTCTGACTAAATACTATGGACTTACTCCTAGACCAAAGTGAAGCATTTCTTTAAAAGCTTGAAAAATGCATTGTGGTATAAATTGTATTTAAAATTTGTATCACTTAAAATTTTTGAATCAAGTTTGTTTCCCTATATAACATTCCTTGTTGATCTTAGAATTACTCTACAACCTATTTTATGTTTTTTTATGAGGCAAATAAATCTTCAAAAGGATTAGCATGTGTTCAACTTTATAATATTTAATAAAAATTATAGTAATGAAGAAAACACAGTATTTTTTTCATTTACTCCAAAATGTTTTGAACTAAATTTCATTTGACATAGTACATAGCTGGGACAAATAGAACCTTTTAAGGTCAGGATGAATCTGCAACCTATAAGATTAATTTTTGTGTCTTTATTTTACCTGAACTGGTAACTAGAGGTTTGCCCTGGGGTTGATTCATGCATTTGTTTCTCTAGGAATCCCAATATTTGACTAATCTATATATGATGGGTTTTGTTGAATTTTTAAAAACATTCAGAATACATATATATTCATATTTCTATATTTATAATAGAAAAACAGGCATGACCTTTGACCCCAACAGAGAGAATCATCATCTCTTAGTCATATAAAGAGAAGGTCTGTCTCTTAGTCATATAGGTAAGATTTATATCTTCGTCATGTATAGCTATAGATAAAACTGTGTGTTTATTGCCAGAGCTTACTGAAGTTTGTGCATCCATACATACTTGGTATTTAAAGCAAAAAGAGAATCAAAGTGCTTGATAGACTGGCTCTGTCCCTTTAACGAATGTCTCACCAGGATCTTTCTGTAATTCTAGAGCCAGCCCCTGGCTCAGGTTCACCCATGACATTTTCAGTTGATCTTTCTCTTGTTTCCTTTTCTAGTTGACCTTCAAACAGAAAGTTCATAGCCTCTTCTCAGCTGTTAGTGTGATTTACTTCTTATGTCTAGAAGTCAGGATTGTTGCTGAATTGATTGTTTTAAAGGGATTGAGGCTCTTGGTTTAATGCCAGGACGTTCCCTGTGAATAGGTAATGAAATCACCAACCCTAACTTCAAAGGTTACTGAGTTTGTGGCACACAGACACCTTAGATCCCAGGTCAAGTGATGTTAGGCTGTTCCTGGCACATCCCATACCCACTGGTTATAATCCAGGGATCATTACAGCGTTGATCAGCAGACGCCCCAGTGGCTTTCAGTTAGAAAAATGTAATGCAGCAGCTACCCTGCTGTTCTTTATGCTTTAAAAACAGTATTTGAGTTAGTGGTGGTTTAACTTTGCAGTTCTGATCTTTGTATTAAAATGTGTAATTTTCTTTCATGTTCAAAATAGGAAGTGCAGTGTGTGCTTTTCAGGGTCCCAAGGCTTACAGCAAGTTCTTCATTACATATAAATGAAAAGGAGACACCCATGAGCTCCACATATGGCAATATTACAAGTCACTCCCTCAAGGAGGAAGCATGTCATCTTTTCTTACATTGTGAGAAAGAGCCATCTTGTCATAGAAAAGTAACACCTAAGCATTAGTTTAATTAAAAGCAATATGCCAGAGGTGTGTTGTTCGTTGGTCTGGAGAACGTCAGCACCGATGGTTTGAAAGCTGTCACGGGCTGCCCCTCATAAGCCAGACCAGGCTGGTTCCCATGGATTCCTGTCTTTCTTTATGCCTGTGCACTTCACTTCAGCTCCCTCCCAGTATGAAACAGTGGGAAGGCACAAAAAGACTTTTAAAAATGAGCTTTTTAAGAATGGATGTTTTTCTTTATAGATATTAGTGACCCAGGAGAATCAGAATTAATTTAAACAAGTTTTAAAGCATACAATTTCAGGTGGACATCAGCAGTTGTGCTGTTATATGTATGTGTGTATATATATATATATACATGTATATATATGCAAATACTCTAAGAAATTTAATATTTTATCAAAAGGCACAACTCCAAAAATGAAACCTACCAACTCGTTTCTATGGTAACCGCTATTGAAATGTGTCTAGCCAGTGTGTGTCTTCCCATAATTTCTTTCTGTCTGAGAGTTTCAGGGAGTTCATTAAATTTACTTTCCTAACATAGATAGATATAAATAGAGGTACAGATTTTTTTTTCAATGGGGATGTGAGACTGTTGTAAAATTCCCTTAAATTTATATAAAATATGACTTCATTCTTATGCATGAATATATTTGGCTAAGGGACAAATCCATTGTTTATAAATTTAGTTTAAACTAATAATGAACCCAGGTAAGTACTGGTTTCCAAAAAAGACATTGATCTTGATTTCTCAATGTTTTCTAGTATTTATATATGGCACTGTGGGATTCAGCACATGTTAATTTCTAGAATGATCAGAATTTTTATTTTTAAAATAAAATTCACTTGGCTGTCCCTATAAGACCCTGCATGAGATGTTAAATGTTTTCCCTTATCTCCCTTCCACCCATTGTCTTTATTATTGACCAGGCCATGAACTCTCTGCCTTGATGGAGTTTAGACCTGATTTAATAAACCCTCCTTGTGGTCCTTCCTTCTTATCAGAGGTTGTAAGTGGTAAACATAATGTGAGTCACAACTTATTTATGTAGAGATCTTGGTATTTCCCCACAGGTTCATGCAGGAAAGCTGACTACAGTGTAACCAGTGGTACATAAGAGATTCTCTTGCATTTCATACTTAAGATACAGTAAACTATTGGTTTGTTTTGATAATTTCCCCACGTCTCTCAAGACCTGTAGTGTCACAAAACAAACCAATGTGGTCAGATATTCTTCTTGTGATGGGAAATATATGCTTACTAAGAGTATTGATATTACTTCTGGGCACATGGCATTTATCTAGTTAAATTAAAAGGGAAAACATTTTTGAAGGTAAAGTGGCAGGAGATAAATACCAAGGAAATAAAACTATACTGCGCCCAACAAAGGGGGAGTTTCACTTAGCACACAAGGGTGATGGAGAAGCCGGGATGTCTCTGAGCCTGTCAAACAGTGGTTGGACATAATAACCTTGAATTGCTTGCTGAGGAGGAATGAATATTTAACTTAAGGCCCTTTCTATTTCCAAGTTCTCCTAGGCTCCTCAAATAAGGGTTTGGCACTCCTGGGCCATGGGGAGTGGCTTCGCACAGTTTCACAAATGCCTGAAATCCCAGAGTCTCTCTTTTTTTTGCTCTCCCTTTATTTCCCCAGTATTCAGGCTTTACTATTTCTCTTCCAGACAAACCCGGTAACGTCTTTGCTGGCTGCCTAGTTTCCACATGCAGCCTCTTCATTCATCTTCTGTTACTGGCAACCAGAGTGATCTTTCTAAAGGCAAAACTGAGCCTCGTCATGACACTGCTTACAGTCTTGCAAGGACTTCTCTTCCTTATCAGAAGACATTCCTTTGCAAGGCACTGAATATCCAGGGGGTCTAGGACATACATATCTTTCCAGTAGGTCTTTCCTCCTCTGCTCCCTCTGTGCTGTAGACAAACCTTTGGCTTCTGAAATGCTTTGTGCTGAATGCATGAATTCTTTCTGGGTCCCTGGGTGCTCAGCATGCCCCAGGTGCATCCTTCCTAGCACTCAGTTTTCTGATAGTTGACGTACCTCCCCCGCTAAACTCTAAATATCTCGAAGACCATTTCTTGCTTGTGTTTGTTTATCCATCACCTAGCGCAACACCTGAGACATAGTTGGTGCTCAGTTAAAGTCTATTATATGAACGTATGAATGACTTAGTGATTATACGCACAGGAAGCATGAATGAAGGAGAAACTGCATTTAATTAGTATGTAGGTAGGCCTGAGTTGCAGTTGATAGAGATCTCAACAAGAGTGAGGCTGACTGATTGTTCAGGGTGATCCTCAGAGGGACCTGGCCCTCGGAGGACATAGCCTTGGGACCAAAATCAGCTTTGTTAGTTCTTCTAGAGATGTGACTTGCAAGAATTTACTTAGACTTCTTGACAGATTAATTCATTACTGAGATGCTCCTTTATTCCGTGACAATGACAAAGAGGGAAATCAGGCAGCATAACTGATGTGGGTCATTTGCTCAGGCCACATCCTCTTGGTTGTAAGTCCACTCAGGAGGCCAGGTATTACAGCTTGCTAAATTCTAATCTGAGCAACCGAATTTTTTTTTATTGTCCTCATGGGATTTTCCATCAAGCTGGATTACCTAGAAAAATGATTCTTTTCTAATTGGAGGGTATTTCTCTCTATGAGAGACTAGAGAGAGAGTCTATCAGTGACTTTCACATAATCCTTAATAGCAGTCAGAACAGCTCTTCTTTTGTAATAATAATAGCTACCATTTTTTTGAGTGTTCACTGCATGTCAGCACTGTTCTAAATAAATGCTTTATCTACATCAACTCGGTCCTCACAACCCTATGGTGCAGTTACTGTTACTAGCTCCATTTTACAGACTGGGAAACTGAGAACAAAGATGTTAAGCTATTTATCACAAGGTGGTACCTCATGAAGGGAGCTGGGATTTGAACCCATGCAACTAGACTCCAGTGCTTATGCTGACCTATCTTTCTAGGAGTGAAACCAGTATTTCTCATGTCTGCTTTATATTGCTTCATTTAATTCTCATTGAAACTCTTGCAAATGGGGTATATTAACCAAGACTTTTTTTGTTAGAAGCAACAGACTAACTTAAGTCCTGAAACTGTGCTGCCTTTGTGCCCTGTGATTGACTACAGTGACTGGTGCTCCAGGTGGTATGGAGGGGCAGCTCTTCACACAGAAAGGGGAGCCGGTGATGGCCAAACAGAAGTTACATGAGGAAGTTCAGAGAGGTTAAGTAACTTGCTCAAGGTCACTCAGCTAGTAAATGGCAAAGGCGGAATTCGGAACTGGGCTGCCTGCCTCCAAACCATCCCATGCCCACTCTGATTTGTAGAACTCTGTGCAGCCTGGACATCCTTCTTCAGCAGGCTGTGGCATCATTAGCCAATAAGCCTTTTTCTTTGTTTCATTTTTCTCTCAAGGACACACTGTGGTCACCTTGAATGAACTTGGCTCTTTCCCAAATGTTGGGTGCATTACTTTATTTATAAATTCATTTTTTATTAAGGTATCATTGATATACACTCTTATGAAGGTTTCACATGGGCAACATTGGCATTACTTTATCTAGTCTTAAACTGTCTTTCAGGACAGTTATGTAAACAGTTAAGTTCATCTAATAATTTTGCTACTTTCCACTTCAGAGGGTGATCTTTTTCTTACCAGGCACCAAATTCTAGAGAAATCTTAATTGGAGCTCTGAGACGAGACCAGAGCTTTTTCAGGCTAAAATTTATGCAAAACATCAGCCCTTATGGAAAATTTGGTTCTTGCTCGCACGGGTCTCAGTTCATGGAAATGTTCTTGAATGCAAGCGTCAGGTCAGAGATACATGTACAGCCATGGAAGGTGAGTTACAGTCTGTCGCCTCACAACCATACTGTGTAGATTCTTAGTAGGGAAAATGCTCTTTGAAAGATGGCTTCTACCGTGCACTTCTGAATCTGTTTATAAGGAAATGACAATATTTTTCAGTATTTGAGCCGCCACTGTCTGAAGCTCTGATCCTTGATGTGTTTAGTTTTCACATGTGCTCATCTCTACATCAAAAACAGAGGAAGCCACAGGAAATTGCTGCCTGTATTTCCAGGAAACGTAACTACCTCACCAGCGCTCCAATCCGCGCAGTGCAGAAGACCCTGTGCTGGCATTGGCATCGCTGATGAAGGGGCTGATAAGTTGTGGGGAGGGTTCTCATTCTGCCTCTCTGCCAGCAAAATCCTGAAGAAGACAGGCTCTTCAAACTAACTGGAAATCTTGAAACACTCAGTCTCTGAACATGGAAATGCTATCCAAAACAGAGGGTTGGTGGTACTCGCTCTTTCTGCTCAGGGGTGGCACTTCCTGCCTGGCCCACAGGGCTGTGTCTGGAACTATTTCTATTTATACAGAAATGAAATGATCCTGGGAAAGTTCTCACATTCACCTGTTCATGGACTCAGGCGACATAAGCACCATGAGGTCACACGGACCACTGACTGTTCTTTAAAGAATGATTATAAAAATGACACTGATAATCATAAGTAATATTTACTGAGTGCCAGATATTTTACTTAGGACCCTATGTGTATTACTTAATCCTCACATAAACCCCAGAGGGACTTTCTTTATTGTCCCAATTTTCAGATGAGGACCTGAGAGTCAGATTGTTTAATATCCTGTCCAGGATCACACAAGCCAGTAAAGGCAAAATTCAAACCCAGACCTATGTAATTCTAAGCCAGCACTGTAAATAGTAGATTTTACTATGGGTGGACCAAGGCTAGCAGCCTGTATGCACAGGCAGATGCAAGCAGACAAGATCCATCCAAGCAGGCTGAAGACTTGCACCCGGGGCAGGCTGGGCCGACTTTGGTGTAGATCTGTCCTGGAGACCCTCTCACATGGAAGAAAGGATTGGGTTGGTAGTTCAATAAACACTGCGCACAGGGAATTTATGTGTCTTCTGCATGCTACCCAGTGTTATGAGTGCAAGCCGCCAAATAAAAAAAAGGGTGGCTTCTCACTTCAGCATGGTCTCCCAGCTTCCAGGCGTAGCTCTCTTGTAAATTCATATTGTGATTAAAACAAGTATGAGAAATTGATGTTGTTCCAGCTCCTCTGTGCACTGAAACAAATTTTCGTGGAAGCATGAAATCTCTCATCTCATGGATCAAAGGGATGCTGTGCAAGAGATGCATCCATAAACATTAGGTTTAGCGAAGGCTGTCTATTTAATAATATGTCACATTATTGCAGGAGAGCATAATTTGACTCCAAAGATATGCCCTATTAAAGCTGCCAACAGAAAGTAGGAACACGAGGCTAGACACTAATAAAAGATATCAAGAAGACCTTTTATGAACTTGGTAGAGACAGGCCATAAAAGTGGTTGCAAACTTTCTGGCAGCTGTTATGAAGATGGAAACAGACGTGTGGTGGAAATGGGATGGAGAAAAGCTCTCTTAGAATTTTAGCAGAGAAATAGTTTGCAACTCTGCACAGGTGTTGCTGTAAAGCTGTTGGCATGCACTCCATCTGTACACCTCTCTACATTCTGCTTATTTTTAGGATTAACAAATGTACGTAGTGTAAGTTATCATATGTCTACTTTTGGATTATTTCAGGACAGATCATCTGTTTTGTGTATGATCCGTGTCTTCATTTCTCTTTGCTTCTGGGCCTGTTGTTCATCTCCTGGACATTTCTTTTCTCATTAGCATTTCTGCTAAATGATAAACGGGGAAAATAAAAATAAACACAGCGCTCTAGCAATCAGTTGTGCTATTTACAGAGCTGATTTCAATGCTTTTTTAGCTAATGGGAATTTCAAGAGAAACCTCCCTGCCTCAATCTACTAATCGTACTCCTGACTGCCTTAGAGTTCAGTCTGCCCCTTTGTGAGCTTAGTGAACCCCATCTAGGCCGCAGGTGAGGGCACGCAGGGAGAGAGACCTGCAGAAGTAAGTTCAACCCCATTCTATTCAAGCTGAAAGCCACTGCTGGTGAACTGATACAGAATATGAAAAGGGTAGAAACTTGTATTTATTTGCTGCAGCTGCTATAACAAAGTACCACAGGCTGAAAAACAGATTTCTCTCTTCTCCGGTTATTATAAGTCTTGCAAGGCACCTTTGTCATGTATTTGTGCCCTTGAAAGGCCTAATCACAGTCAGGTGTGTGTGTGTGTCACAGTCAGGGTGTGTGTGTGTGTGTGTGTGTGTGTGTGTGTATCACAGTCAGGGTGTGTGTGTGTGTGTGTGTGTGTGTGTGTGTGTGTATTTTCTGTTTTGGATCAAATATACTGTGTCTATTGAAAGTCTGAAGATCAGTGCATTTCCTCCTGTTCAGAAAATCATAATGGCTGGCTTTCACTAAAGTTCTTTTCATCTCTAAGTCTCTCTTAAAAGTTGACCAATTATGTAAAAATGGAGGAAGTCTGGCTAAATAGCCTCTCTTTGAGGACCAGCCCAGTGGACTTAGTATACAACAGTGATTTGCTGTATCTTTGAAAACAGAAGTAACTCAAAATCTTTTATTATTGGCTATAATAGCAAGTGGCATTATATTGCTCTTACTGTGTTTGGCAGCTGACGTATTAAGTTGCATTTTAGTTAGTTGTTACCCATGAAATAGTAGGATATAAGTAGACTAAAAATGAAAATGTGCAGCCTTGGGACGTAGAATATCTGACATCTCAGTTGCCATGACAACTTGTCAGGATGTTGCTTTGTAATCTTTTGGATTGGGTCCTAGCCCAGGGCCCCTGGATTGGAATTGGAGGGGGGATTGGTAACAGGAGGTGAATTTTTGCACCTTTACTAAATGGTATTTGAATCTGCAGTTTGGTTATGTGGCTAAGGTCCAGTACGAACAGCATTGAGGGAATATTTAAATTCTTCAGGGCCTATCCAAGGTCACATTTGCCAGAGAGAATATTCAGATGGAGGGGTCTGAGACTCAGCAGTTAAACAACAGGATTTCCTGTCCTCAGTCAGTGGATACAAAATATGCAAGTATCCCTTAATATATGTGTACCCCTGAACACTTATATGTAAATGAAAACTTGGGGAAACGAAACCCTTTTTATAATTGTTTTAGGTTGTAAAATTGGAACCAAACGTCCCTAAGAAAAGTTTGGCCGCACAGCAACCCACAGCTGCTTTCCAGTTTCCATATGCCCCAGCTCGGCCGGAAATGGGCTGTGGGGTGTGGAATTTGGACCAGGGAAGGGAACTGGACAGACTGAGGAAGGAAGCGAGGAAACGGGGCACCACATTCCTCACCTCGCGTTGGCCTTGGCCACAAATACCCCATCTCCCGAGCGACAACATGCCTCCCTGACATGCTCCTCACCAGGGATAACCGAGGAAAGCTGCCCGGAAAGTAAAGAGCTCTGTTCCAGAGTGGAAGCCCGGTTCTGCCACTAACAATGTGATCTTGGACAAAACATGCCAGTTCTGGGTTCCCCTAGGAAGTGAGGGGGGTGAGTTTCCTCTGGCTGTCAAGTTCCTGCTCGACGTCCTGCAGGTCGTGGTGATGTTAATTCTCATGCAGGGCAGAGCCCGGTCTCCACATTTCTCTTCCTCGCCATCAAGCCCCCATTTCCATCATTACTTTGCAGTAGAACTACCCCTCCATGGTTAGTGGGACCCCCTCATTATTAAGAAAGAGCCAGAGGATTGGCTCTTCCCATCCCCATAATTTTTTAGGTTTTATAGTTGTGGTTTTTCTGGAGTAAAGGCTGCCCACTACCAGTGTCACCAACATCAGAGGGGCTAACATCTACTGAGCATTTCTGTATGGAGACAGTGTAGCATTTTATATCCATCGTGCCACACATATGTGTGTGTGCTATATATAAAGTTGGGCATTTGCTCTGTCCAAGGTGTTATGCCAAATCCTTACAATAATCCAGTGAGGTAGATAAATGGATTGTTAATTAAGCCTCACAACAAAGGAGATGTTGCCTATTAGCTCCATTTTCACAAATATGAAAAATAAGCCATAGTTAGTAACGGGTGGAGCAGGGATTTGAACCCAAGTGTTACGGCCTCAGAGCCCGGACTCGTAATCTCTCTGCTGTTAGTTCTCCATGCTCACATGAAGAATAGTCACCAGGGGAGCTTTTCAAATATGCATCCTGGGGCCCCACAGCAGTCAGAATCTCTGCAGTTGAAGCCTTGCCCCTGGTTATGCCAATAAGCAGCCAGGGCTGGGAACTACTGCCTCAGGTGGAACACCTGGGCTCTGTAGTGGGGGGGTTGCCTGTAGCCCCACAGCAAGCAGATGACCATGCATCCAGGCCACTTACTGAAAAGCCAAGTAACCTTTTGCAGCACAATGGGTTACATTCCGGTTTTTATTGTTACCAGGGCTTGTCCTTACATCATACCTGGTCTCCCTTTCCTGTAAGTCCCAGAGCCACAAGTTCATTTAGGACCTTTGAGAGACTGTGTAATAGACCACATTACGATGAGCAGGAGAGACTTGTTATTTGAACTGAATTAGCGATTTCCTGCTTAAAAGTGTCAAAATTAACTTTGAATCATTGCCACTACCATCTGTAATGTGAGTGGTTGTGCTCCTTCCTCATTGAGTGAAACCTTCCGCCAGCGAAGTCAAGGACGGTGGTTCCAAGACCTTGATGCACATTGGAATCACCTGGGGGTCTTTTACAGCTCCCACCAGACCTTCTGATTTGATTAGTAGGGGATGTGACCTGGGCAATGGGAGTTTTAAAAGCTCTGCGGGTGATTCTGCTGTGCAGTACAGTTTGAACCAGTGGTTTTAGAACCTCGTCTGTAAGTGTACGGTGTGTTGACTGTGGAATCCTTCTGTGAACTGAGCTCACTTTTCACTTCTCTGACAGGGTCTCTCCACCATCCTCTTGTGCATTTTAGCTCGCATGATTAATTTACATTTAATTCCACTCAGTGCCCTACCGGACTCAGAATTCTACCTGGCTGTTAGGTGATGATTAGTTTCTCCCCAAATGTGGTTCTTATGCTAGGCTTTTGGAGTGGTAGGCGACATGTCTGTGAGATATCTTTACAAGGCTCTCGGCCTCTTGGGACTCTCTGATTTCCATTATGTGGTGTATTTCTTTTAAAATTGTTTCAGGTTTTAAAATGTTGCCGATTTAATAGGTGTTGCTTTTTTTCTTCCAAGAGCAAAATAAACACCTCTTTCACGTAATGCTTTATGATAATGAACCACTCTGGTCCTTTTCCCAAAACGATTGACCGTCAGATTTATTCTTGGGAGAAAACATCTTATGTGCTGTGGTGCTTAACAGTTAATAAAACCTTACAGATAGCAATGTGGCAGATGGCTGGAGGTCACATAGGGAAAAATTGACTCAGATTTTTATCTTCAGAGCTTTTAGAAAATCTGGATTAACTTAATCAACTGGAAAATATAGTCAGGTTATAAAAGCATATAAAAAGAGAAGGATAAATTTGTTGACAAGTTTGCAAATGTGCTTGGCTAATCTAGAAATGCTTTTTGCCTTAGGTCTTAGACTGAGATTTTAAGGTGAGAGAGATGTTGTTCAGTGGATAAGAGGAGGCAGGTCATTTTTGCAAGTGGAACAACTTTGGGCCAAAGCTGGGAGATAGAAAATGGAATTGTTGCAGGCCACCGGGCCAGCTAGCTTGGCTGGTGTGAAAGGTAAAAAGTGGTAGCACAGAGAATGAGGAAGAATTCCTGAGGTACAGGTAGTTATTATGTAAGATTTAATAGCAAGAATATTTTGGAAGAGCTAAAAAAGAAAGTATATTAGCAGGACTTTCTGCTTTCCTTCGTGTGGTTGTTAAGAATCCAGTTGATCTGTAACTGTGTTGGTTTTAAGGATCCCTGAATGAGGCCGGGACGGTAGTTTGGGTTGGTTATTATAATTTTCTTGAGAGTAGAGCTTTTGAAATCAACTCTGCTCTTTGGGTTTAAGAATTTCTCATTCTGATGTCTTGTCTGTCTTTTGCTGCTGTAATCCCCAGAAAAGAAAAGGGGGTTGGGACGCCTCTCTTTAGAAATGGAAGGGTCAGACTATGCAGGGGGCTGTCACGGTTGTTTCTCTTTGTTCAGGAATTAAAACATGTGAGCAAGTGGTTCCACCCCTCGTTTTGTCTGCTGTTTTCCTCTGATATTTCCTAATTTTTCCCATGACGTTTCAGCCTGTTTCTTCACAAGCTGGTAAGGCCTGAAAGACTCCATTGTTGTACAGAAGTGTGAGCTTGTGCACATTGGCTGATGGGGCTGACTGGGGTCTGAGTGTGGGTGGGACACGGCTGAGAGAGAATGCAGTCTGCAGAATGTGTGGAGAGTATTCCTGATACTAGCAAACACTGTTTATCAGGAGTTTACAGAGTGTCTTTATCTTCATAGGAGATGCTGTATTTTTAAAATATTTTTCACAAACTACAAACTGCCCTGATTGACGGAAACAGGGCCATTCCATTAGGCTGAGGGAGGTTTCTTAATGGCAAATCAAATGGATGAAGGTCCTATCCAAACTTCACTTCATCTGCAGATAAATGCAAACTTTTGTTCTGGTAATACACACACATTCCTTGATGGCTTGCCCAGGATTTTTATGAGCTCTTTGTAGCAGCCCTGCTTACTCTTGGCAAATCTCAATCAGTGGGTCCAAAATATTAATTATATCACAGGGAAAATGCAGTAGTAGTGGAACTCCAGCTAAAAGCTAAATAGAATTTTTCGTGAAGACAATTGGGGTGAAATGCTAATGAGGTTTTCTTTAAATGAAGTTAATATGTTGTCTTTATGTTAACTTCTAAGGAATTAGGACTTGCATTTGATTAACAGTAGAATACGCTATGTTTATATAGACATCTGAAATAACATGAACATTTTCAGGTAGATTTACACAATTCCCCATCATTTTTAAATGTTCTCTGTGGTAGCAGTGACACTGGCCCTAAAGTCAGTGTTGTGAGTTGAACTCCGTGTTCAATGAGGCACGTGGGCAGCTTGAAATCAGCCACGGTAGGAGTATTTCCATCATGGAAATAAGCAAACACTGCAAACCAGAGATCCCACCGTCTGGGCCTGTTTTTCAGCGTTTAGCAGCACACCGCTGCTCCAAGTGAAATTTGGAAGGTAAGGGGGCTTCTCCTAAGGCAAATAATATAGCGTTTCCACTCACCACAGCAGCAGGTCTGAACCTTTAGAATATGGATCAGGCTGTGTGGCTCCTCTGCCTGAAGCCCTTCTGTGGCTCCCGTTTCACTGGGAGTAAAAGTCTCACTGTGACCTGAAAGCTGTCATTCTTCCGGCTGCCCTTGGTCCCTCTTCCCTTATCGCCACCGCTCCCTTCCTGGTTCTCACCCCGACTCTGGTTTCGCTGCTGTTTTTGCAGAACGTCCCAGGCCTGCTCCTACTCTAGGGCTTTTCCTCTAGGGCAGTAGCGCTTGAACATTGGTGTGCATCAGGGTCACCCAGAGGGCTTGTTGAAGGGACTGTTAAGCCCCACCCTGGCGTTTCTGAACCAGTAACCAGTGTCCAGGTGATGTGGATTGTCCTGGAACCCTACTTTGAGATCCACTGCTCTGACTCATCTCCTCGTAATTTACTTTTCACCTCCTTCAAGTGCTTGATCCACTCTTAGCTTCTCTCCTCAACCTGACCATCCTATTTAAAATTGTAGCTTCCCTCCTCCACCCCATTTCTTACTCCTCTGATCCCGATTTTTCTCATTGCACCTATCACCTTATGACAAAAATGAAATAACTTGTTCTATTTCTTATTTGTGTTTATTGTCTGTCTCCCTCTAGAGACTAAATTAGATCTAGACTCTAAATTCCACCAAAATAGGGGGTTTTAGTCTTTTTTCTTCAGTGATGTATCCCAAGTCTTAGAACAGTGCCTGGCACATAGTAGGTGCTCAGTAAATATTGTTGAGTGATTTAGTGAATGAACCACACTGAGAAGTGAATAATATATCTCAGACTTCCATCCTTGCCTCTTGAAATCTAGCTCACTAAAAATCTTAAAACACTTTCTGCAGTTTTGTTTCTCAGCTGCACACCTTTTAGGATAATGAGGGATGGTATATGCTCTCAGCTGAAGTTTGGGAATGACATGATGATCTTTAAATGATTAAGTGTACCTAGCTATTGCTCTTAGATTTACATCTTAGCCTCAAAGGCCCTAAGCGAGTAGTCTTCAAATGCTGGTCTGTAGAAGTTCCCTGGAGATACTTGAGGGGAGCTACAAATGTTTAATTTGCATTTCTTTTTTAATTTTTTTAAAACAATTTTTGTAAACATAATAAAAACACATGCACACTTAAACAAATGCATATCAAATTTTAACACATTGGGACCACCAACACATTGAATTAGACTAGTCAAGTTAGCCTTGCAATAAGTGTTTTATTTTGGCTTATATATTTGAACTTCTTGTGTGTCATTGATAAGGAAGTTCTGCACCATTGTTTTTCAGATTCCAACTTGATGATAAATTGAACAAGTAAGTTCCTCTTATTAGACATATCCAGCATGCTCAGTTACATGCCAGGCAACACTTGGGAGCCCCTGTTGGGTGTAGGCTTCCTTGTGGATTAATGGCCAGTTGTGCAGTAAGTGAACATAGCACATATTTAGTGACGCATGCTCTGTGTTAGGGTTCTGTATGTGCACTTTACATTTTGGGTGATCCTTGATTGATTGTTAAAGAAATCAAGTAGTTTTCAGATTTATCATTAGTGATTAAAATTTGAAATAACATCGTAACTACTGCATTTTTTCAAGCTTTTGTATTGATTTGAGGCATATCATGAGACTACAAAATGAATTGCTAATAGACTGTGACCCTTTGGTGTTCCAACCCACTCATTTCCAGATTCAGATACAGAAATTTCCCAGGATGTGTTCCAATAGCAAAAGATACAGTATTATTTGTGACAATTTGGTTTCTGAGTTTCAGACAATAAGTCATGAGAGTAGCAGATAGCAAGAGATTTATCTGAAAATTTGTCTGAGTCTATTTGGTCCCTGAGATTAGAGAGTGAGGATTCAGTGAGTGTGATATCTATAGCGACCTGTGAATATCAGGACTTCCTTAATACAGTGCAACCAAGTATAAATATGGAAGTAAACTGTACGTTGCATCAATTTTAAAAGTTAGTTCTTTCTTTTTTATTTTTTTTTCCTAATTGCTCTGGGTAGGAGTTCCAGTACTGTGTTGAATAAAAGTGATGAAGGTGGATATCCTTGTCTTGTCCTGATCTTAGAGAAAAAGCTTTCAGCTTTTCACCATTGGGTATGATGTTAGCTGCGGGCTTGTCATATACAGTCTTTATTATGTTGAAGTATGTTCCCTCTTTACCTGCTTTGTTGAGAGTTTTTATTATGAATGGATGTTGATTTTATAAAATGCTTTTTCTGCATCTATTGAGATGATTATATGATTTTTATTCTTCATTTGGTAATGTGATGTATCACATTGACTGATTTATAGATGTTGAACATCCTTCCATCCCTCTAGTAAACCCCACTTGATCATGGTGTATGATTATTTTAATGTATTACTGAATTTGGCTTGTTCATACTTTGTTGAGGAGTTTTACATCCATGTTCATCCAGGTTATTGGCCTGTAATTTTCTTTCTTGTGGGTCATACTTGTCTGGTTTTGGTATTAGAGTAATGCTGGCCTCATAAAAATACATTTAGAAGTTTTTACCTCTTCTGTTGTTGGAAGGGTTTCGATCAGATTAGTATAGTTCTTTGAATGTTTTGGTAGAATTCACCACTGAAGCTGTATGGTCCTGCAATTTTGTTTGTTGGGAGGTTTTTGATTACTGAGTTGATTGCCTTGCTAGTAATTTACCTGTTCAGATTTTCTGTTTCATTATGATTCAGTCTTTGTAGGTTGTACGTTTCTAGGAATGTTTCTAGATAAATTTATCTTATAGGTTGTCTAATTTGTTGGCATATAATTGTTCACAGTAGTCTCTTCTGATCCTTTGTATTTTTATGATGTCAGTTGTAAGTCTCCTCTTTTATTTCTGAGTCCTCTGTTTTTTTCTTAGTGAATTTTATTTATTTGAGTAAAATACCTAGGTGAAGTTTAACCAAGAAAGTGAAAGACCTGTATATTGGAAACTACAAGACAAGACATTACTAAAAGAAATTGAAGACGCAAATAAATAGATATTCTGTGCTATTAGCTTGGAAGAATTCATATTGTTAAAATGTCCATCTACCAAAAGCAATATGCAAATTCAGTGCAATCTTTATCAAAATGCCAGTGGTATCTTCCACAGAAATAGAAGAGACCATCCTAATATTTGTGTGGAACTACAGAAGACTTCAAATAGTCCCAGCAATCTTGAGAAAGAAGAATAAACCTGGAGGTATCATACACCTTGGTTTTGAACTATTTTACAAAGCTATAGTAATTAAAACAGTATGGTACTAGCATAAAAAGCAGACACGTAGACTAATGGAACCAAATAGAGAGCCCTGAAATAAACCCATATATATATGGTCACTTCTTTTATAGCAAAGGAGCCGACAATATGCAACAGGGAAAGGCTCTCTCTTCAATAAATGGTGTTGGAAAAATGGGACCAACACATGAAAAATAATGAAATACACAAAAATTAACTCAAAATGGATTAAAGGTCTTACTTGAATGTAAGACATGAAACCATAAAACTCCAAGAAGAAACATAGGCAGTAAGCTTCTTGACATAGTTCTTCATGATTATTTTTTGAATCTGACACTTAAAGCAAAAGCAGCTGAAACAAAAATAAGCAAGTGGGATCACATCAAACTAAAAGGTTTTTGTACAGAAAAGGAAACCATCAACAAAATGGAATGGTAACCTACTGAATAGGACAAAATAATTGCAAATCATATATCTGATCAGGGGCTAACATCAAAACTATATAAGAAACTCCTACAACTCAGTAGTGAAAAACCAATCTGATTCGAAAATGCACAGAAGATCTGAATAGACATTTTTCCAAAGAAGACATACAGATGGCTAACAGGTACGTGAGAAGATGCTCAGCATCATTAATCATCAGGGAAATACAAATCAAAACCATAATGAGCTATCACCTCACACCTATTTGAATGGCTATTATTCAAAAGACAAGAAATAACAAGTATTAGCAAGGATGTAGAGAAAAGGGAACCCTTGTGCAGTGTTGGTGGGAATGTAAACTGGTACAACCACTGTGGAAAACAGTATGGAGGTTCTCATAAAATTAAAACACAGAACTACCATATAATCTAGCAGTTCTACTTCTAGGTATTTATCTAGGGAAAAGGAAAACACTAATTCAAAAAGATAAGTGCACCCCCATATTCATTGCAGCATTATTTACAGTAGCCAAGATATGAAAACAACCTAAGTGTCTGTTTACAGATGAATGGGTAAAGAAATTATATATATATATATACAATGGAATATTTTTTTCTTGCCATTTGTGACAACTTGGATGGACCTCAAGGGCATTATGCTAAGTGAAATAAGTCAGAGAAAGATAAATACCATACGACTTTTCTTATATGTGGAATCTAAAAAAAAAGAAAAGAAAAAACTCATAGGTACAGAGAACAGATTGGCTGTTCCAGGAGGCAGGAGGTGGTGGGGAGGTGGGAGAGATGGGCAAACTGGTGTTTTCTGTGGTTGGTTGGTTTTTAGTTTAAATAAACTGAATTTTATAAGTTTTTTAAAGTCAGTTAATAAGCTTACTACTATCTGAAAACCCCACTCCCGGCAATCTCAAAAGTGCCAGTGAATATATTATAGGAAGTACTTATACTACATGAGACATTTGTAGACTTGCTTTCCCATCTTTCTGTTAATACATTTAATACTTTGTTGTTCTATCTTCCACACTGTATTTAAGCCCCAAAAGAAAGAATTGTGTCTTGTTCATGCCAATTCCTGGCATTGCATAGCACAAGATGGGTACTCATCATGTATTTTTAGAATGACACTGCATTGCACAGCAGAAGAACACAAGCTTGAGAAAAAACAATGCAATCTTATATAAATACATAATCAGTAACTTCTCACACTAAACACAGATTTTAACTGTGAAAAATACATTTGATGATTCCATGGTTCCATCTCTTTCATCTCTCCTGTACAAATTAAAGTTTTTAAAATTATTTCTAGGAATGTCTTGATTCTGATGCTTCCATGCCATCCTACGGGTATGCCAGGCTTACTGTCATGGTTCCAAGCCTCGTCCTTTCCATCACTTGCCTGGACTATAGAAGCGGCCTTACAAGTCTGCAAGTTTCTCCCACACCCAGTCCTCCCTCTGCTTCTCCACATTGTTGCTCCAGTTGTCTATTGATAAAGCAAATCCCAGCCAATCCCTTGGCCTACACTGCCTGCAGGATAAGGTATAAACCTGTGCTGTCCAGTACAGTATATTCACTAGCCGCATATTGCTATTGAACTGTTAAAATGTGGCTAGTACAAATTGATACGTGTTAGAGGTCTAAAACCCACACTCTGTTTTAAAGACTGAGTATCAAAAAAACATAAAACATCCCATTAATATTTTTTATATTGACTATTTTGAAATTTTAATATTTTAGATGTATTGGATTAAATACCATATGATTAAAATCCATTTATCCTGTTCCTTTTTTACTCTTTAAGTGTGACTACTAGGAAATTTGAAGTTATGTGTGTGGTTCACCTGATACTCCTGTTGGCCAGGGCTGGCCTAAGCTGTATCATGACATTTAAAGTTTCTTATTACCTGGCCTCAATTACCTTTTCAATCTCATATCTCAGCCCTTCCTGCCCCCCACCCTCAGAATCTCTCATGAACCCCAGAACTTACCAGGCCTATTTATATTTGTGGGTTTTGTTTTTTACTTTTTGTTTTTTCACATTCTGTTTCTTCTTCCTGAAATAGCCTTCCCTTTCTTTGTTAGCTGTAAAAATTCTGCTCAGACTTTTTAGTTCCTGACATAATTGTCCCATATTGATGAAGTGAGGCCATTTTCTCAGACAGAAGTAGCCACCTCTCTCCTTAGCAAGTGCCTGGTTCCTCCGTTATTGTGCTTGCCCTGCTGTTCTGCCATTAGGTGTCTTCTTAACTAGGTTTCTCAAGGGAAAAGCTGCAACTTACTCTTCTGATGACCCCTGAGAGCAGTACCTGGCATGTACTAGATATTTAATCAACATTTATCAAGTTAATATATGAATTAACTTCGTCCTACTGCACACTCTGTTTTCACATGCATCCAGCCTTGATCATCTGAATCACTGGCCGTGAAAAATATCAGATACTGAGTTGACTGAGGGTTTATAGCATGGACCTCTTGGCTGCAACCCCAATTTCAGATTTTTGTCTTCAATAAAATAACCTCTTTGCTCTCTCTGATTGACTTAAGAGTAATTAAAATATTATACATTTAAATTTATTAAATCCTTGGATATTGTACAGACTGAGAGTATAAAATGACAATATAAATGACCACTTTTACCATTTTGTTTACAGGGATTGCATATAAGATTTTGTTTGATTGGAGATTCCACTTCTAAATCTGTTCTAATCCTAAATTTCATTTATATTTCTATTCCAAAGGTTTGATTTTGGTTTTGGTGAGATGGTTTCTAGCATCAGATGTGTTCACACAGAATAAGATTTCTCAACTCTGGCTGCACAATAGGTAACAACTGGGAATATTCAAAAACACTGATGCACAGGTCCATCCCCAGGGATAATTGGGCTGAGAGAGGAAGGACTCAGCCCCAGTATTTATGAAAAGCATAAATACCTTATTATAAATTCTGTGGTGCTTAAAGAGCCAGATAAACTGTGAAAGGTTGAAGTTTTGAATTGTTTGTTTTTCTGTCTTTTAATTAACAGTATGGCGAGTCAAGATAATCTAATCTTAAGTTTGCACCATGATTTTGAGGTCAAAAGCAGCATTTAATTGAGTCCATCATCTGTGGACAATTTCCTAAGCCTTCTGAAATTAAAAGTTCTCCTTTCTGTAATTCTCCAAAACTTGCATACAACAGAATTTCAATGCCCATTACTGGTGGAAATAGCTGAGAAATGACCGATTTCAGATCATGCAAACAAGGACTGCCGAGGGCAGTGGGTGTAGGAAGTTCACACAGGTAGCGTCTTCCTGGCATCCTAGTTAGCTTGAATAAACAGTACACCCCTGACAGAACCTTGTAGCTCTGCCACACCATTAAAACCTGACATTCTGCTTAATCACTGTTTAAAGATCCTTCCTTTTGTTCTTGGTATGTGAGAAACCGGCCTTTTTTTTAAGATGTGGGAAGGAATTAACTTTAATTTCCCTATTTAGTGAAATGGTCTGGTAATATGCATATAATTCTTGTGAGTACAGGGGATAAACTACCTGATTTCTGTTTATCAAATGCCTCCTTATAAATTTTTTTGAAAGTTACAAAGTACCTGAAATCCTGTAAAAGGAAAAAATCCAGGGTAAATACTTCAGAGACATTGTAAGAAAATCCTAGGAATTCTCATAGCATGTGCCATGTCATTAGTGTACACTGTTAAAATGCAGATGTAAATAAGCGTAAGTTTTGCAAATTATCAATACTGTTGAAAATGGCTGTCCTCTCTTTCAGTTTGGGCTCTTTAGGGGAAAAAAAGAGAAAGAAAAATACACACTTGGGATTGAGTACTTCAGGGCATAAAAAGAAATAGAATCCTTTAGTTAACTTGGTTATTTGTAGTCGGTATGTCATCCGTGTGAGACTGATGTCATACAGATTGAATGCAGAGGCACACTCATGGCGGGGGGCGGGCGGCGCTGTGTGTCTGTGTGTCTGTGTGTGTGTTTTAAAGCCCCAGTCCCAGAATATGAAGTGATGGTGAAGAGCCCCACAGCCACCCCTGAATCTGTCAAGAATGTACCTATTTTTAACATGCTGGATCAAGTGTCAGCACTCAATAGGAGATGAGGAAGGGGGTAGGACCGCGGTGCACAGATTCGATTCGGCGGATGGTAAATGGCCCTCTGGTGTGTTTACAGTACAGCTGTGCGTTCTTAATGGCTCTGCCGCTGCCATGTCAGGTAAAGTTTTCTTTGCACGTGATGAATGGCAGAGAATTCTTTAGCAGTGAGAACCGAAGGAGCCGGGAGGAGTAAAGGGGAAGGGAAAAAGGGAGAAGAGAAACACCCGGCTCCAGAGGGAGAGCGTCTGTGCTTTGCAGTGGCTTGTGTGGATAGAAACCAGATGGTGAGCTGGAACACCCGCTTGGCCATCTAAGGAGCCAAACATATGGTTAATGGTCGGGAGAAATAGCTTTCAGAGCCAGGGCTTTGCTCACTGCCTCCTATTACAGATTGTTACAGTGTGTCATTACATTGCCGACCTAAGTGCTTAATACCCACTGCGGGCGCGCTGGGCACACACTTACAAGAAGGACTTTGAGCTTTTACTGGCTCCGAATGCAGAAGTGACATCATAGGGAGGCTTAAAATGTCTGATGTTGGGAGGTAGGGAGAAGGGTAATTTTGTAGTGGAAACAACATTTCTTTATTTTTTTTACAAGCCAAGCCCTCACTCCACTGAACTCTTCTGTTTTTCTGAAAACCTTTTAATGTGATTGTCTGTCTCTCTCCTGCCCCTCCTCTGTCTGTCTGTCTGTCTCTCTCTCTCTCTCTCTCTCTCTCACACACACACACACACACACACACGCACACAAGTTCTGAAACAAAAATCTAAAACTCACAGGCCCTGTCCCCCCAGGGGACCTGACAGCCCCCTCCACCTGGAAGCCACATCACGGCACTTACAGGCCCCACATTTGAAGTTTCTGTGTGGGGAGCTTTGGGCAACAGCAGGCCTGTGTTATCTAAGGAAATGCTGAGCCCATTCATCTGCTTTTCACGGCCAGCTTCCTTTTATTTTTAGCCAAATCCGTCAGGCCTGACAGGCGGGTAATTCGAGCCAGAGGAAGGCCAGAGCTCTAGGTCCTTTCCACAAAGCCATTCTTCTCCTCCCTCCTGGGAGGGCTCCAGACTTGGCCTGCTTCAGGCAGATGGATTTGTTGAGTCATGTGAGATCATTTACACAAAAACACAGGGAGGCAGTGGAAATTAAAAAAAAAAAAAAAAAGAGGGTGGGGGAAGAGCAAAGAGGAGGGAAGCCGGGGTTGTGTGTGCTGCCGTAGCTGCTGGGGAGCGGAGGAATTTTGCAGCGAGGCAGCTAGACTGAGGAATGCCTCGAGTCATTTGTGTATAAGGTAATGTCTAGTTTACACAGCGGGGCGGAGCCAGGCTGCACAGGCGCCACAGACTATTCGCCTGTATTCCAAAGAGGAAGGGGGTGTGGGGAAACTAAATTTTTTTTTTTTTTAGTTTTAAAGCAGTTCCCACCAAAAAGAGACCACACTGTTGACAGCGTTGGGCTCCAGTAGCGGTAAACTACCAACAGGACGGTTTGTAGAGAAGGAGTTTGCTCTGTGATGTAATACCAGTTTGCTTTGTCCTGATGCCAGCGTGAGTGAGGCGGCAGGGGAGGGAGGAGAGGAAAATTGGAACAGGACTCTTGGTTAATGGTTTCCAGAGATTATTTAGCAAGGATTGAGTGTAGGGAGGAAAGTGGGATTAATGTGGAGAATGACTTCAAGGTGACCATAATTGCGGTAGGTAAAATAAAGTCATCACTGTGGCCTCCTGGCTCAAGAGGAATTGAGCAATGGTTTTGAAATGCCAGGGAAGGTATCATTTTCCCCCCACCACAGTATTCCTTTCCCTCTAGTTTCTGCAACATTAAAAAAAAAAGGCCACCTCTTACATCATGGTAAACAGTATTAGCGTTTAGTGAATCAGTTTTGTTTACTGTTGCTACCACAAGCCTTTAAAACATTCCATTAAAAAATTGTCTCCTGCTCATTCATGAAATTCTTCTTCAAATTTGCTGACATGCCTTAGCTGTGCTTGGATGGGAATTTTTTTCCCTTCTTTTGCTGGAATAAAAGAGTTCATAAGAGAATAATGACTGGCTTATCTAAATGTACATTCTTACATCAGATGTAATGAAAGTATGTTATGTGAAGGAAAAGGAATATTTTGAAACAGGTACAGAAAATTCAAAACGGGACAATTTCAAAAGCTGCACTATGATTATTTTCATTATGATATGTTTCTACAGTCTTGCGTTTATTTAGAGTCCTACTATGCAGCTTCATTTTTAGCTTCCCTGGAATGTAGGTCAACATCACCACAGTTCCTCATGTTTTGTTGGTGCTTTAAAAGTTGAAACATTTGCCTTTTATTCCCAGACATAGATATATAGTCAGATAACATGTATGATTTTAGTAATCATGGGACTTAGTTCATAAGTTCCTTCTGTTAATACTCATCATTGAATTAGGATAGCAAGCACGCAAATCACACCTTCACCTAGAATAAACACGGCCCTCACAGTGGTGCTGAAATTACAGTCTAATATTGAAGCTGCTCCACTGTCTTTCAGACAGCTCTACGGATCTTAACTTACACTGCATAGTGAAAAGGCAGTTTTCATTTATTTTACTCCAAGAGAGAACTAGTAAGTTCCTGTGGCTGTTCATTGTCCCCATGTTGACTACTATTGTTATGTGATTAAGAGTCATCATTAGGCTATTTAGCGTCATCCCTGGCTTCTACCCACTAGATGCCAGTAGCACCCTCCCCTAGTCCTAACAACCAAAAAAAGTCTCCATGCATTGCAAATGTCCCCTGAGGGGCAAAGCGTCCCCCCCCCCCACCAAGCTCAGCGGTACTGCTCATGAGCTAGGCACTCAGTTACTTCTGAGATTGAATTAAAGGAAATGTAATATTTTCTCTCTTGCCATTTATCCTAAAAGTGGGAATCCCAAGTTAAGTAAAGCTTTCAAAGCCCCAAGCAAGGGTATTTTAGGGGAAAACGTTTCCCACTGAAAGACTGAGTTTTGTCACACAGAAAGAGTCCCTCAGAATTCTGGCTTCAGGTGGAACCTTTCAAGGCCGCACTGTAGTGGCTTTCCCAGAGCTGTTCAAGAGGAAATGGCCCCTCTGACTGAGCTTGGGGATGTTGACATAAGAAGAAAGGGAACTTCTCTTCAGGGACAGGAGCAGAGAGCCTCGGCCACCGCTCAGTGGCTCTCTCCCCGCTTCCCAGCTTTGTATCCAGCCCCAGACGGAGGGCTGGCAACGGCGACAGCTCTCTTCGGAGCAAAGCAGACGTCCTCCCAGCTCGGTGGCTGTGGTCTCAGAAGCTGGAACTCTCGTTAAACAAGGAATGCGGAGCCCTCCCCCGGCTAAGGCAGGCATAAATTTCCTCTGTTTGTTTTCTGAGGACTAGTGTCGACTGCCGTAATGAGATCAGAGGATACCCCAGGGACGAGGCCTCGGATTGGCTGCCGGGGCTGTTTTCTGTGGCTGTTCTCTTGGCTGCTGTTGGAGAATGCGGCGATCAGCAGCCCCCGGTTGTGATGTGGCGAGGTGGCTGTGCCCGCGGGTCATGCTCTGCCATCTTAGCCTCGGTGATTCTACCAGAAAGTCAGGTGCAGGCATCCGATTGTGAATCCTGGAAAAGTGAATGTAAGGCAGATTCCTTTCCTCCGAACTGGGCAGAGACTTAGTTGTTTTGGAAAGGGCAGCCCTGGACAGGGAGGTGGCCGCTTCCTTGGGGTCACTGCTGCACCCCTGGTGCTGGCTGGCACTGAGGGTATGTTTCTCAGAAGCCTGGGCTACCCTTGAGCCCTTCCTCACCCAGCACCACTCTTAGGAGGAAGGGTTAGGGTACGAGTCACAACAATGTCTCATGTACTACAAAGAACATATTTCTGGAGTTTTAGCCTGAATTACAGCCAAGTGGCCATACAGGGGACCCTCACATGGCAGAGTTGAGTTTAGGGAATCCCAAACTGGACATTTCTGACAGAACACTATACTGAGCTCGTGCAGCATTTCTGGCAGAAGAGTATACTTCTGACTGCCTATCCCCACCCTAGCCACCCCCGAAAAATTCCTGAGGAACGTTGGGTAAAATAGAAAACAGTAAATGCACAGTGAGCTTGAAAGCGGGGAAGGGAAATCCCCAGGTGCCAGAAGACATTGTTGCCACAGGCCCATGAGTGATTCAGAGCCGGCCATTGGCCCTGGGTTCTAGGCGCTGTGGTGAACACACATGGGAACTCTTGGCCAAAGGCGGGGAGAAGAATTCCCCCAGGATCTGGGTGGGCTTTGACTGTGTGTGTTTGGGGCAGGGGTCGGAGAGATAGAAGCCCAAGGCTATACTGTTTGAGTGACTGTGGGGTCCATAGTTACACAGTTACACCACCTGTGTGGTGTGGGAACTTCATTTATTTTGACATAGGTGCTAAACTGGTTTGAGAGCATTGAAAGCCTTAGGGCCCTGGTGGAGGCAAACACTGGATTCCAGGGGAGAGGCTAACAACCTAGGAAGTGGTACAGCCTCAAAGAGAACAAGCCACACTAAGGAGAAGCTGGTAGCAGGAAGGACAGAATTTGAGCCTCAGGAAAACAGAGATTAGCCCTGAATCCTTGAGATTGCTCTCAACAAGGGGCTCATCATGCTTGAGCTTTCTTCCGAGAGTTAATGCAAGTTTCTTCCCAGAGGAATAACGCATTACACCCAATCTGGTTTACAGGGCAGATGAGTTTGGTTGTAAGGACCAGCCCCCGATAAGGCGATCTGATCACCCCTCATTATTGCTTATCCTCAAGGTATTCTTGAGAACAAATTCCTTAATTGGAAACCTTTTATTGGAGAGAGAGCTGGTCCCCTTGAGCTCCTGTAAAGAGATACCTTTCTAGTGATTTCCCTTGCCATGGCTTCCTTTTCAGTGGGTCATTCTGAAGTGACCTACTAAGTAGGCTTCCTTTTGAGTTATTTTAGCTTCTCACCAAATTACAGGAAATGTGTCTGCCTGAATTGCTCAGCAAACCCCACCAGAGAGATGGGAGCTGAGATTGTTTGAAGGTTTCTGGGATTCTTTCAGCAAAAAAATCAGAGAAACCCCTGATAAGTCAGGCATGGTTGTTAAGCCTTTGTCCTACATGAACATAACTCAGCCTTCTCAATCCAAAATGGACAAATGACCGGGGATTGCCCTGAACTCTGGACAGCCACTAAGTACACCCCATGCAGCAGTTACATGCACTGTTGGCAAACAGGGGTTGAGGATGCTAAAATTAAAGCATGATTACTTATTTATTAGTAGGGTGATGAAATCTCTTATTTTCAATTTTGTTTTCAGAGGCATGCAGTGTACTGAAACAGTACCCTGTTGACCTAAAAATGGTGCCATACTTCTCAAGACAAAACTCTTGAGTATTTTATTCTGATTTTGGACCTGTTTTTTCATTTAGTCTCAGAATCTTCTGGTCAAATGAGGAGTATATACAGATATTGACATGAAAGCATCAGAAGATGATAGAATGACAGGAAATCAGATCAGTTGGTGCCAGACTTAAGGAAGATCTTCCTAAATGTTTATCTTAGTCATTTTAAGGATACTGGGAAGCTTAAGTGGAAGTTTAATTTTCATGGTCTGGGAGAACTGGGAAGTCCAAGGTGCTGGCCTGTTTGGTTCCTGGTGAAGGCTGTCTTGTAACAGCTGACTTCCTGCTGAATGCTCACATGGTGGGGAGAAGAGGAGAGAGAGAACGTTCATGTGCAAGTCTTCTTACAAGGGCACTAATCCCATTGTGGGGGCCTCACCCTCAAGACCTCATCTAAACCTAATTACCTCCTAAGGGCCCTGCTACCAACTACCATCACAATGGGGATCAGGCAACATGTGAATTTGGGGGGACACAAACATTTAGTCCATAACGACATTATAATTGAATTTTGTGTATACTGCATGCCTACTGTGTGTAGGGTAGTCAGATAGGTGCCTGCTATTTGGGCATAAAACAGACAAGGTATCTTCTCTTAAAATACGTAATTCAATAGGGTGATTGGGAAGTAAACACTTGTGTGCAGTTATAAGCAGAATGAGGTGGTATTGAATGGTGATGGGAAACGGGAGGAGCTTCATCCTTTTTTTACACCATGCAACAAGTATCTTCATGTTACTCCACTTAGTCCTCAGAACAATCTTATGAAGTGTAAAGAATTTAGCCCAATTTTACAGATGAAGAAATAGAGACCCGAGAGGGTAAGTAACTTGCCAAAATCACAGGCCAAAAGGCAGAGTTGATATTCAGACTGACTGGCTCCTGAGCTCCGCTTGCCAAGTGGGGCGACAGGGGTACAAACCTAGACTAGGGATCAGGACACAGGTTGGGAGCCTCCAGCCCTGGAGATTTAAAGGAACAAAGAATCTCCCAACTGACATGAAAGGTATACAGGTAGAATATACAAACTGGCAACCGAATTGAGCCCCTACAGGATTTCTAAATTATTAATATAAACTGCCAACGGTAAGTATGACTTCACAGAATCTGTCAGTGTTCTGGTTTTCTTAAATATCAGAAGCTCTAGGAACATGTGCCTTGCTCTTTTTTCACTGGAGCTGCAGTGGACTGGCAGAGTTCCCAGGACCCCCACTCCTTGTCCTTTCCGGCCTGACCATTCCCTCACCTCCTTCTCTCTTGACCCCTGTAGGTATCTGAATTTGCATCCCCCGGTTTGGATAGTCACTCGGGCGAGAGAAGTAGGCTCAGCGCGTACCCTCTTGGGAGTTCTTCCATATCGTGCCTTTATTAAGATACTGAAACCATGGGGAGACTAAAACTGACCTTTTATGGAGGGATAGCCCTGACTCTAAACGTAGATATCCTGAATGCTAGATGTTTGACTAGGTGCGAGAAAGCCCCAGCACGTGTGCCAGAAGTGGTTGTGGGGAGGCAGTGGACACCGTACCCACTTGGCATTCTCCTACTCCCCATCTGACTCTCAGGGCAGGATTTTTTATGTTACCAGCAGTGTCTCTATGCTTTCTAGTTTATAGTCCTCTCGTTTCTCTTCCCTATCACAATTTCCTTTTGAACCATAGCTCATGTGCTGAGTAAAATTTCAGAATATTAATTTTCAGTTTGCCTGACCTGTCCTTGGGAAAGAAGGCAGGTCTGACGATACTTGATGGGAAGAGGCTGTCATGCTTCTGGCTTGGGTTGCACGTTTTCCATGCCACGCTGTGAAGGCAGGGCACTGGGGCAGAAGCAGAACAGTCAACCTTCTCCAGCTTCTTGGGGCAAAATCATGTTATGTTGTTTGCTTCCTCAGTGTGGCGGTGGCAGACACAGTGGTCCTGAGAACCCACCCCACATGTCTGCTGTAACTTTGAGGATGGAGAGAGACTGGCAGAAAGTTCCCCAGGGGCCTCTGCTCTGCTTCTTAGGAAGAAACCACGAGAAGCCAGGCACTTGAGAGTTGTGTATGCATTTGGGGTAGGGAACAAGGATCTGTTTTGCTTTACCCTGGGATCCTTTAATCCCAGCACCATGTCCTTTATTGTGAAAGGCAGGGATTGGACTGTCTGTATACAGTGGTCTTGCATTTATCCAGTCTTGCACAGGATTACAATTGACTGTTGTCAAGGCTTCATTTCATGCACACATGGATTACTCCAAACAAGAAAAACACAGTGTAGAATGTTAGGAATACTTGGCTCTTCTGTCCCAAGCTCTTAAGTCTTAGATTTAGAGAATTTCCTTTAGACTCTTATCGGCTTGCTTGTCTCCTATTCTTTCCAAAGCCTGCTCATCTTTTTATTACTTCATTTACTCCTTCCCCACAAGTTCCCGGGTCCTTGTGCTCTGGCCTTCTGCTTTTAGGCTGCTGGATTCCGGGGTAGGGAGAGGAGGGGCCAGAGGCCATTCTACAGGCTGACCTCAGGGTGCATTGTATCTAAAAGCCAGTGGGGCCTTTACCATGGGAGGGGTGACCTGCTTCCTCCTCGCTGTTCTTTTTCCCACAGGAGAGCCTGAGCTGCTCAGCTTTGAGTTTTATGACAGAAAGCTTCCAGAAGGACTGTCTCGGAAGGGCGTGGGGGGAGTCGCAGTGGGGGGAGAGCCCACCTCGTCATACTGCGTTCTGTATGGGCAGTAAGTATTAGTTGCATTTTTAAGGGCCAAAAAATGGCGCAACACGCAAACAACAGCCTTTGACCTGTTTAAGCTTCTCTTTAGACTAATGAGAATAGAATAAAATTGGCCTATGCTGTTCTCACCATAACTCTATACCACATTATCAGTCATCCAGGCAGAATAGACTTTTCTCTGTGGTAGGTGGAGGTGGATGGGAAATAAATAGTGGTGAAACAGGTAGGCCCGGTCTTAACTTTTCTCCAACTCCTACTTGCTAAAACCCAGGCCATGGGAGTCTGTAATCCTAGAGGAGCCCTAAGACGTGGCATTGTCACCAGGAGCCTGACTCCCTCGGTCCCCTCTGCTGGTGAGGGGCACTTGGCTGCAGCACTGAACCTGGCGCTGGGTGTCTGCCTGTCTGCTCACCTGTCTCTTTGTCTTCTCTTGGCATTGTAGCCTGTCCCCCCTTTGCTTTACGTTTTCTCTCTGCGCTTCTTATGCTTCCCTTGGCCCACTTCCCTGCCTACCCACACTTCTACCCATGTGGAAAAATGAATTACGTTTCATTGACCTTTTAGATGCCTAAGGTTGACCACAGGCTTTATTGCCCATCCAACCAATTCCATTAGGGTCCACTGAGTGGAAGTCACCTGTTGGCCTCTGGGATTGGCTTTCTCCAGGGGCCTTTAGGTGTCCGTACTTTCTTTCTGTTTCGCATCAGAAGAACCCAACTTCTTGAATGATGAAAAGGAAACGTTGGAAATAGAATAAGAAAGAAAACTCCCTTAATTCCACCATGGCGGCTCAGGTATCTGCTGGCCTGCTGCTCTGTATTTAAGGTGCACTGTCTTCCTTGAAGCTGTGGATTTCTCTTAAGCTTCTTCATAAACGGAACTGGCTGTAAAACAACTGGGTTCTATTTCCAAGGAGATTTAAGTATTTGATAAACAAGTCCAGGCCAGCCTTTTTGCTGCTGTCCAGAAGCGAACTGACCTAATTTCTAAAACTGTCATCTGTTCGCTGAGATGTTTTCTGTTAATAGTAATTTTGCTGTGTGTGTGTGTTTATTGGTGGGGGTGGGAGTGGGGAGTTATTTTATTGCAGTGTAATTGACATTATAATAGGTTCAAATGTACGGAATATAGTGATTAAACATTTAGTACATTGCAAAGTGACCACCATGATAAATCTAGCTAGGTTTTTTTTTTATTCGTGGTCTTTTTACATAGTTTAATTCAACAGTATCTTGAAGTCACTTCTAGCCCAGGCTCTACTGCCTACCATAGCATGACTAATAAGAACTCTTTATCCTCTCTGCATCTAGTTTTCTAATTAGAAAAACTACCATTCAGATTGATATTAGCACTAAATGACAGTATCAATATTAAAGTGTGTTGTACAGTTTGGAGCACTATACAGCCGTAAGATATTCTTAACAATGTCTTTAAAAATATGTGTAATCCTGCACCTTAAACAATTTTCCTTTTTGCTAAAAAAACCCAGAGTCTCTGCAAGGATCATCCCCATTGTTTTTCAGATCCGATGTTAAGAGTACATGTCATCCTAGGCTCTGTGAGTGAGAGCAAAGAAAAAAACCCCGTCATAATATTTATTAAGAACTGACTATGTGACTAATATTTGCCTCAGGAGTTTTTATTCTGACTTTGTTGTGGAACCAACATATGTGAAATTGATGTAAAATACTTGCGGTGGTGGTGGAGGTGCAGGGGCGGATCCCTAACTAGTTTGGTGCAGACTGTGGGGAGGGAATGGGGCCTGGGGCATGATTGGAGTTGGGTGGAATTTCCTTGGGAAAATTGTGTCCAAGAGTCCTTGTCTGTTTATTATTATCTTGCTGTGCCACCTTTCCTGTGTTGATATCAGTGTGTACATTTGAATGGCATTGTGGCATCAGGCATCTCCGCCAGGCATTTGGGCAAGCTTCCTAGTTAAGTACTGGCCATGGTTTTTAAACGGACTGAATACGTACATTAAAAAGGAAACACGTATGGAGTTCTGCTTTAAAACTCGGAAATTCATTTGCATCTGCTTCTGGAAATTCAAAGAGTAAAAGTTGTATGCATAATTTTCTTTGAGTCACTGTAAAATCGGTTAGAATTAGATGATGGCTTTTCTTGACTTTGAAGCAATGATTACCCAGGCATCATGTACATAAGGAGGTGTTTGGATGTATTTAGGTTGCAAAGTCAGAGTGCTAGGGTCTCTCCATGTTGTGCATCATTAAAATGTGTTATTGCGGTTAGTGAATGTGGTATTTTCTTTGGAGTCTGTGTCTCAAGCAGCCAGAGCGTGATCTGCAATTTCCTTTCCCTATCATCTTGATTTATAAAGGGAATTTAATAATATTGTATTCACTGAAGAGTAATGCATGTAGAGTAGGAATTTATCTTTTGAAAATATAAAGTACAAAAATCATTTTTTTTTTAATGCTGAAAGATGCTAATATGGGGAACACAGCCTTGGACTTCTCTGTGACCTCAGCTCAGCAGATGTGCCAAAGCCTTGAATCATTGTCCAACAGACAAAGGCTGATTGCTGAGAACCAAAGGTGACTGTGGTAGGATAGTGGGATTATAAGTACTTTTTCCTTTTCTGATTGAGCACTTTCTAGATTGTTATTATATTATAATTAAAAATAATACATACTTTTAAAGCACTGTGGTTCCATTTAAACCTTTCATTTCCGTCTTTAAGGAAAGGTTCGGCTATATAAATCCTTCCTAGTGCAATCTGAAAAAGTAATACAGAGAAAAGGTGATTATCAGGAACCTCATGATGTTTTGTTCTCTCAAATCCACCCATAAACACCTTTCAACGGAAAAGGCTACAAGTCGAATTAAGCGGTTGAAGATATTTTTCATTTTTCCTTAATGTTTCACAAATTAAGAAACCTGGGACTGTACAATAACTGTTTGACCCTAAAATATAATTCAAATGAATCAAAAAGTACTCGTAAAGAAGCAATAGCATGGATAGAAACATGGACCCTTATTCCATTTGAGGCAATGTTGGATCATCTCATTTGGCCCATGCAAAACTAACCAGCGTTCCCTACACTGCCTCCCATGGAGTTCTGTGGAAGGTCTGTCTAGTAAGCCCTGACAGTGGTGTGTCAGTCTCCGGCAAATTCCTGTCCCTTTGTTCTTGTGGGCAACAGGAAGGGCACTGAGGTCTGGCCCCCAGTAAGTGCTACTCACATGCAGGACCCTTTCCCTTCCTAAAGACACCAACCAGAAACTCTTGAATAACTGATATCTTGATCACTGTGTGCTCCATAACCAGCCCTAATAAATACTCAAAAAAAGTAATTGAATGAATGAGTGTTCTTGTCCCTGTATATCTGCAGTCACTCTGAGCACGTAATACCCAGATTTTCCCTTGGTCACTGGCATGCCCAGTGCCTGTAGCCTCAAGACACCCTTGATTTGACTCTCTCTCCCTGTACTACCAACCACACATAGCTATTTGCATTTAAAGTTAATTCAAATCACATAAAATTTAAAATTCAAGCCCTCTGTTGCACTAGCTTCATTTCAAGGGCCTAGTAGCCCCATGTGGCTAGGTCACCATACCAGACAGCACAGGCATGAAGCATGGCCCGCATGGCAGAAAGCTCCAGTGGACATAGGACTGCTGTGTATCTTCCTGAGCATCAGCTGATGGGGTCCCTCTTTGTGTTTGCAGTACAGCTGTCTACTTTGGGAAGAGAGGTTTATAGGAACGAGGAGAAACTCCAGGAGCTGCCTCATTGTGACATGTCTGATCCCTCACTCCAGTTCCTGCAGCATGAACAAGGTAAGAGGTACTTCCGTGACTCAGCCTCTGTGTCTTCTTTATGGTACCGTGATTTTTCCTGGGCACGTAATGTCTTTCCACGGTGTAAGGAAGTTGCTCCTCCTGCTAGAAGCAATCCGGAGGTTGGAGAATTATGTGTTTGCAGGCAGTATCACAGAAGCTGGTGGCCAATCTGTGGCTATGTGGTCTTCTGGAGGTGTCGTTTGTGTTTGTCAGAGGCCTCTCGGTGGCCCAACTATCAGTTGTCAGTTTAATTGCCTTGGCATGGATATTGGAAGATTGAGGCTCTGGAGCCAGAATCCCTGGGTTTAAGTATCAGTTCTTCCAGATGCTAGCTTTAATGGCCTTAGGCAAATGGCTTAACTTCTCTGCGCCTCACTTTCCCCATCTTTAAAATGCTGATGATAATGGTACTTGCCTCATAGGGTTGTTGTATTGGTGAAGTAAGTTCATATATGCGTCAGGACTTAATAGAGTACCTCTCCACGTTATGAGCATTCGATAAATATTTGCTGTTATTTTGATGTTAGGGACAAAGTTGTCCCTTCAGCATTCTGCGAGAGAGTCCTAGGTGCATCTGCAACATCCCCATTCATTCCCTGATGGATTCAGCAAGCAGCAATTGATTCCCAGCGACTGATTCTCTCCAGGGAGAAACAATGGCGAAGCTTAGGTCTTGACAGACGATTTAGGGCCAGGTGGCTAGTGCTTTAACGAGGTATGCACAGAAGCTCCGGAAGCTCAGAAGGAGCATCCAACTTTGGGGGATCTGGAAAGGACAGGATAGAGGAGCTGACATTTTGAATGGATCACAGATGACAAATGGTCATTTCCTGGACATAGAAGCAGGGCAGGGCAGTCCAGGTGAAGGAAACAGGCTGTGTTTAGGCCCAAAAGCCTGTGAGAAAGTCTGGCGTGTTTAGAGAATGTGAGTGTGGTATGGCTGGCACAGGGTTTCTCAGCCTCAACCCTGGTGCCATTTCGGCCAGGTCATCCTTTGAGGTGAGAGGCTGTCTTCTGCATTTGGAAGATGTTAGTAGCATTCTCCATCTCCCACTTCATTTGTGACAACCAAAAATGTCTGCACACATTGGCCAATGTCCCTGTGGGGGGACAAAAGTGCCCCTGGTCAAGGCATTGCTGCCCTGGTGGGAGATGGCAGAGATGAGCCCAAGAAGGAGATATAAGGGTCTGATTCTGAGAGCCAGCGAAGGATTTAAAATGGGCGAGACGCTTCCAGAGGCCTGCAAGAAGAGGTAAATGATTGCATTCTCTCTGGCTCGTGTCAGAGCCGGGGGGCGGTTTTAGATGGTATGGGGGGGGTCCCTAGGCTTTAGTAAGCCCACTTAGCTTGTTGAGATTCTTTTACTGAGAACCCCTTTCTGGGAGTGATTTTTTTCCTTTGTTTTCTCACGTCCACTTGTTTAGCCTTCTCAGGGGTGGCTGTTTTATCCCATTGGAAGAGACCAGGAAAAACTTAGCAATTGTTTTTTGAGAAACTTCCATGTGGCTGAGCCAAGCCAAAGACAAGGAAACCTTGTGCTGACTTTTCCCCCCCTCTGGCTTCGGTACTTACTTTTAAGCAGTCTTTTTTAAGAAGTGAGCTTCTGGAATACAGGAAAGTGGACAGGTATTCTGCCCCAGGAAGGAGGGGAGGACGGGGAGGGGAGATCCATCCATGTGGTCACTGCAGACCTTGGCTTCTGTTATGTAGAGTTTGGTGGGCTGCAGGGCCCACACGCCTCCGGGGAGATCTCTGACAGGCAGGCCCAGTGTGCTGTGACAGCTCTGCCCTGCGTTTCTCCAGGGCAGCTCAAGGTCTGATGTCCTGGGTTGGCTTTTGACTCACAGCTGGGAACCAGACTCCTTAGAAATTTCATTGTCTCAGTAGGTGTGTCTGTTGCTTGAGAAGTTAGGTTCTGCCTGAGTGGCCCAGTGAATGCTTTATTTTATGTTATTTTAATTTAAAGTAGTAATTAAGCATGATGTGTAACCTCCACAGGTCAGCATTCTTCTTAGGGTTTTCCTGGCATAAGACGAAATATGGGTCACCCTCTGGGAGGAAACAGATCTCAGCATAAATAAAACTAGACTCATCTCTTGGGATATGCAAGTTAGAATATCGGCTGTATTTTTGTGTATGATCAATTTTCTAAGTAGATTTGTTCCTAGAAAGTTGGATATGCGTGAATTGTGTGTTTTGCACTTCCTTGGGGATACACTGTTCAGGCCAGCTTCCAAAGCCCCAAACCCCAGCTCCTTTATAGGACACTTGAGTTAGGGAGGCGTCAGGATGGAGGGTGGCCATAGCATTCCAGGGTCAGGTGGTGTTCCTGGGAAGCACCAGGGCGGTTCGGATCACAGTTAGGCACTGCCAGCTCTCTTCTGGGTCAACAAGAGACTGTACCTCTAGAAAAACAGGAATGGCCCCCATAGGACATTTTTTTAAACTTCCATTTAATTGAACATATATTTTCATTTTATATCCAGATGTCCCATTTTCTATGTTAAATATAATCTTGCTGACTCCCCCCAACTCCCTACACCCTCAGAGAAAAAAGTGAGGAACTTGACACAAGTTGAAAGATGGAATGGAGAGTAGAGAAGTTGCTATTGTACCCAAGTAACAACACAGAGACCAAAAAGTAGACACGGCAGGAGTGCAGAGAAGACAGAACGGGGCTCACGGCAGGAAGGAACAAGAACTAAAAGGCTAAAGCTTTTCAATGCTATGGCTTGTGCCCCAAGATCATTGTGAAAAGGCAGGGACAGGTCAGAAAACAGAACCAAATAGGGGATTTTCCAAAGGCTGCTCTCTAACAGAGTTTAAAATATCCATGCACAGGTGAGCTTTTTCCTCCCCATCTTTTCTTCTGCTTCTGGTAAACCCTTTAGAAACTTACATCGCTGTTAGCATGTCAGAATATTGAGCAGATAGAGGTTCTACACTGACAAAGGTTTGGCAGTTTGAGTAATTTAACAGGGCTAACCTGATAGTCAGCGAACTGCTGTCCACCGAGGAGAGCCTTGTTTCTCAGATTCTTGAGCTTCTGTCTGTGCTAGGGCCTGGGGATGCACGGGCAGCGGGTGCAGTTCCAGCCCTCAGACAGCGAGCACGCTGGTACATTCGTGCTGGGAGAAAAGAGAAACGGAGCTCCACTCCCAGCGGCAACATTGGAGTTACGATCCTAAACTCTTTGCTTCATGACTGTCGTTTTCGTGAAGGCGTGTCACATGCTGTTCTCTGCCTTGAATTTATGCAGACTCTCCGTCTGGTTGAAAAATAACTAATTTTTCTGTATTATACAGACTGCCCCCCCCCCCTCTTCTCCCAGAGTGAAAATGAATCTTCTTGAGAACTGTTTCTTCTTTGTTGTGTTCAAATAAAGGCAGATCTGATTGTTATTACTTTGGACAAGTGCCATAGCATCAAATGAAGTGAAGTAGTGTCTCTTATCTCTCTCGGTGGGTAGATGCCACTCTTGCCCAACAGACTTTTTCTCTGAATATTTTCCAGTGTTCAGCACAATATCCTATTGTGCCAGGTTTGAGACAGTTTCACCTTTACTCAGATCAATATCTCTACAGTCAACTAAAAAGGAAAGCTGAAATTAGGTTTCTGCCTTCATTTAGATTTTTCTTACTTTGTACCTCCTTAGTATGAAACAATGGAGTTCAAAATTCATTACCCCTGGTTCTCCACCTGGCATACTCATAACTGCTTGATTAAACATCAACTTCTCCAACACCTATTTATCAAGTACATACTGTGTTCCACACACTTTGCTTGCATTATTACATCAGTGAACAAAACAAAGGTCTTTGCCATCCAAAGCCTCCACTCTGGCCAAGGTGAGGAGAGTCATTCCTCCCATAGGTTTAATATTTTAACATAAACCTAATGTTAAAACTTTTTCCATTTTAAGCTGCTTTCACTGGAAGAGCAAGTTAGCAGAGCTACTAGGAGTAGGATGAGGATTGGTAAATAATAAGCATATGAAAGGCTCCTCTCCCCTTTCTAGGCCATTCTTGATGATTTCACCAAATGACCAGTCTCTGTTTAACATCTCTGCTGTCAAATCCCTCTCATGGCAGACTTTGAAGAAATATCTTCCACTTTGGAAACTACTGACATGGAAGAAAATTCAAATAAAAAATTAAGTGGAATAAGAAGGGCTTTATTAATTTCTAGTGTCAGAAATTATAAAGGAAGAGAATGCGTTTGACTATGTAAAACCTCAAGATTTCTTTCCATCAAAGGACATTCTGAACTCTCCTAAAAGAAGACAAGCCAGGACAATATTTACACTATATGTGAGAGTGAGGTAACTTAGCTCATTTAGTAAGAGTTCTTACAAATTAACAAGCATGGTTACTCTAGAAAATGGGCATGGAACAGAAACATAAAACCAACAAAGGAAGAAATATGACCAATAAATAACATAGAAGAAAATGTTCAACCCTTACAATTACCAACGAAATGCAAACTAAAATGATGAGATGGCATTTTCTCCCTAGCAACTGGTAAGGGTTTATAAAACTTACTCAGGGAAGGAGAGAATGAGGTGATCCAGCTCTCTCATACACAGTTAATGAAAGAACTTATTTCTCAGGGGGACTTAACGTGTCTCAAAGCCTCAAAAATGTACCTTTTGACTCAGAAATTACATTTCTAGAACACTTACTCAAAAGAAAATTACCATGGATGTGTATAAAAATTTAAGATGTTTATCACATACTGTAACAAGAGTAATTTTTAAAAGGTAACAACCATGGTACAGCCATGTAATATAAATACCAAGGAGGAATATTTAATGACATAAAATGATGTTCTAAATAAAGTGGGAGGAAGGGAAGTTCCATGACAATATGTGCTGTTGAATCATCATGTCATTTTTTTTTAAAAGGGATGTGTCTGCCCAGAGAAGAACAGATTGCAGAATACACATCAAAATAATGGAGCACATCTTCTTGCTTGTATGTTCTAAATTTTTCTTTAGGAATGTGCTTTCTTTCATATTAAAAATAGTACCTTAAGATAAGACACAAATTATCTTTAAGATATGAACTTCACTATATTTTTTTTAAATACATGATAAAAAGATTGGAAGGATAATGCGCAGAATGTTGGCAACGTTTTTCTCAGAGGCTCGGTACATGGATGCATTTGTTTCTCATTTTAAAAAATATGTTTCTGTATTTTTCGAAGTTTCCTACAATGAGTATTTGTATCTGTGAGTAACATCAGAAAACAAGCATGGTAAAATAAATAATGTTTTAGCTGTTTTGCATTTGAGGTACAACTAGATGAAGCTATTTAGTGGACAAAGAAGAGAGAGTCATTGGTTAAAACAAAGATTTGAACTTGGGAGTCACTCTTTTTGACATTACCCAGAAGGAGCATTTTAACATACTCATGGTTTTTACTAATGGTAGAGAAATGCTCTAGAAAAAAATACTATCCTTTGATTTCAGTGACTCAAAAATTTTAAATGGCAATTATAACTTTTACTCAGTATGTGTCATTTCTTCATTTTAGTTGTTCGTGACATTGCTGATGTGCATGAATTTACACCAGTGGTTCTCAGAATGTGGTTTGGGAACCCCTGAAACCACTGCAAGTTCAAAACTATTTTCATAATAATACTACCACATTTTTGCTTTTTCCACTCTCTCTCAAGTATACAGTACTGTTTTTCGAGAGGCTACATGACACACAATGACATTTTCCCTGCAATGGCTGTTGGGATATGTGTGTGTTTTCATGTTCCAAAAATGTCTGCTTTTATTTTTAATATGGCAAACATTGATAGAAATATCTGGCATAAACAAAGGCTCTTTGGGGTCTGCAATAATTTTTAAGCATGTCCTGAGGCAGGAGTTTGAGAACCACTGAGCAAGGCTGTGCCAGTGTCCCATACGAGGCAGTCCTTAGTCTAAGAAGCTGGACCTGGGCACTGAGCAGCGAGTGCCCTGGATGGAATAGCACATCTGTTTCACCTTCTACATCTTTGAGGAAAAACTGCCCTTAGTCCTTATTTTTAAAACTTCATCTTTAGTTTTGGGGGCTAAATGGAACACTGATGGCGCAAGGCAGTGTAGCCACCTGTGTTACATGTGCATCAAATTCTGCTAAATGTATGGAGTATGGGCCTGGTGAAATTAACCTCCATTCTCTTCTATGTGCATAGCACTGGGTAGTTCGCTGAATTTTTAGGAAGAAAACAGGACTGTAATTCCCTCTGAGAGGTATAGAAGTGAAAGTGTAAAATAAATGTAATCTGGTAGATGGTCGATTTGGTATGAATTAGGGGGAACACAGATTTAAAAGAGTCAACAGTATGTTTTTGCTTGTCTTTAAAATGTGTGCATGCATAAAACTTGTTTGTATGTGTCAGTACACATAAAACACATACGTGCTATTTGAGCATGGCTTCCTAGGTCAAACAGAATCATCTCTATGCAGCCCTTCGTATTGTGGGAACATCAATCCTCCATTTTGGTCCCAAGCCTCTGCCTTCTGCTTGCTCAGGAGACAGTTCACTTGCTCTCTCCCTCAGTGTGCAGCTGGCGTCTGACCCTCAGAGCAGCGCGTGGTGGAGCCGGGATTGGTGCCTCCCTGCCTCTCCAAGGAGCAGTCTTCGTGGTCCAGGGCTTAAGTTCAAAGTCTGAACCTTCCTCTGCAGAGAATTTGAATGTCCAGTAACTACTTGCGCCGGGGCACCTGGCAGTTCACTTCAGCCCCGAGACGGTGCGCACCCACTGCAGCGTTCATGTGGAGGTGGCAGTGCCTTGGCTTGAGGGGGAAGGTGGCAGTGGCCTGACTTAACAGTTCCCAATCGCGTCAGAAAAGATGAAGGAGAATCTGAACAGGTAGGGGGTCAATGAAGGCTGCTGAGTAGAAAGGCTGGGCTTTTGGTTTAAGCCAACAGTGGCCCCCAAGCTAGAAGGGACATGTTTAGACATGGCTGTGGTAGAATTTCAAGTCTGAGAGGCCTAGTTTTGAATTATGATAAGCTCTTTGAAATGTGGCTACTGACCATAAAACAGGTTTCACGTGAAGGAAAAAAGATGCACAGCCCCACGTTTTTTGGAGGCACTTTACACACATTGGAATTCTTGTTCATCCTTATTTCTCGAGGATTTAAAGAAGAGTGCTTAGGATGTTCTTGATTAAAACAAATTGTGCTTTTAAAAAAAAATTGACAGACTGCCCCGTGCCAGCCTTCATGTGAAGCTTAATTGAGTGTTGACTTGAACTGGTGGGTTCTTCTTCTGCATCACCACATTGAACTAAGCACACAGAAGCCCACAGCCTAATTAGACGATCCCTCTGACCACGTGATGTGTGCTGTGACCTCTTTTCTTTGATGCTAGTGGCGGACAGGGGCCTCTGTAACAAAGAGGCTAGTGGATTCTGGCCTTTGTGAATCACACAGAGGAATGCTTCTGTCTTACAAGTCCTCGACTCTGCCCTTTTTCTCTCAATTAGTAGGCTTTAATGGGTACAATTAAGTTACATCCTATTTAGTTAATTAGTGATTGGAAACATGACTATTTAGTTACTTGATCTGTGGCTTGTCCATCTGCAGAATATTAACAGTCAACTTGATTTGCCTAATTTTTGCAAATATAACATCTCAAACAGTGGGATTGCTGTGTATAAGGGGAAATACGTAACTGAGACATTACTTCCAACCATCTCATTAGAATACCTAATACTTTACATCGCTGTTTTCCCCTCCCTTTTTGTGATATAGAAGTCTTATATTGCACAGCTCTTTGCTGGTATTAATTCCAGCTTCCTATTATCTTTTATCATTGTAAAATAAGCCTAACGCTGTTTTCAAGATATTTTCAGAGAACATTGTGCTTTTGAATATATGTGCATCATTGGCTTCATTTTTAAAAGCCTCATGACATATGATAAAATTAATAAATGTACTGGATAGAGGAGAGATGCCTATCTAGCTACATAATTTGCAGAAATTCCTCAGTTAATGTTTAGAAGACACATTTCTAAGTCTCATAAATGACAATGTTTAGGTTTAAATGAAAACATTTAGTTTCACTAATCACAGCTTATATGTTCTTCTGGTTTGTTTATTTGGTTTTTCCTTTTTTTTTTTTATGAAATAGTTTTGTGACTTCTCACCACCCCCAGAGTTTAATAAAGTGGCATTATCCTGAGAGGCTAGTCTCAAGTAGATATAAATATAAGCAATTAATTAAGATAACTAACCCTAGCCAGAGAGGTAAAATGTCATCACATGTCTTAGTGATCAAGGAGCACCTGTTAATTAGAACAGTAGGAAAACAGCAAAGAGTTATGGGGAAAAAAAAACCGTTGGGTGAAATTAGCAATGTTGCATCTCTTGTTATTTCTTAAATTCAACCCATAAACAATTTGTTGTGACAGCTCTAGGCTGGGATTATGGCATTTCGGATGAGGTCTGATTATAGCTAAAAATAGACGTGTGTACTGAAGATCAGAAGCGAATATTAAACAATTGGAATTTTGTGAAAGACTGATGCTGTTTCATTGTAATAATTTCCCCAAAGGCACATTAGTAATGCTGCTAAATACAGACTTTAATAGACTTTAATAGTGTGTACTTTAGAGGCCTGATACACAAAGGAATAATGTATAAAACATTCATTATGGAAAATTGCTACCTTTTTTATTTAATAAGAAATCTGTTGAAACAAAACCATTGCGCCGCCTATGGCATTGTGTTCCTGGGTGTTAGCAGGCTGGAGAGAATCACTGCCACCTTCTTTCACATTTTTTCACCTATTCCAGTCAAGTTGCAGTCACATTTATTTATTTGTTCCATGAATGAAAATGGGGATTCAAAAAAAGGACTTGCATCGGAGGGACTCTTTTTCAAATCGTGGCTCAGCCTGCCGTGAACTGTGTGATGTTGGATGAATACCTTGTCATCAAACCTCATTTCTTCATTTGCAGGCAAGACGGTTGGTTGCACTTATGTGCAAGATCGTGGTCGCAGAAGCTAGATGTTGATGCCGTGGCGGCCCCACGTAACAGAAACTCAGTAAATGCTTCCTATTGTGATTACTTTGTGCATCTGGTTCTCTTTCTGTTGCTTGTTTCTATGGATGACTGTTGGGGGTGGGGGAGCAGGAAGGGGGTCCAGAGTAGGAAAAAGCAATTAAAAAGAAGCCTCAGTAAGTAGCGCTGTCGCCACGCCTTGTGTTGGGTTTCAATTTGATTTTAATGTGCTGCTGCTGAGAGCCGAGCTGTTGAAAAAGAGAGAAGAGTAAGGAGCAGATGCTCTTGGAAGAACAGTGGGGCATTTATCTCTTTTAATGAGATAACATCATTAGAGTGACAAAGTGCAGCGAATCGATACTCAGAATGGACTGGTGCTATCTTCTCGATTATTATGCTTCGCAGCCCTAGAATCTGCTGAATCACCAGTTCTGTCTTATCTGTTATGGGGGGGTCACTGACTTTGATCTCACAAAAGAGATCCACACCTCAGGGATCTCCACGGGAGTAGGAAAATGGACTAATTGGATAAATGAGAAAAATCCTGGGTGATTTATAAGTTGCCCTGTAATAAACGAACCTCCGAGAAAGGAGATGGGGCTCCTTTTCTCCGTGGACTTGTCTAAATGGCTGCGCATCCTGACTCCAGGCCCCTCCACCCGCTCTCGTTGCCCTCTGTCTGCTTCTTGGTGTAATGTCAGAAACACGGATCATGTCAGACAGTGACACTGACAGCGCTGACATTCCCAACAAAGAGATAAGAAAGAGAGACAGGAGGGACCTCGGAGGGGAAGAAGAGGAAAAGCAGCAGGGGACAGGACATATTTTTTTCTTGCACATAAAATCCATAGCTGCAAAATTACCAACATTCTGGATAGATCACATCCAAGAAAAATTGAAGCAGGTGCAAGGTGAATTCGAATGGAAATAAAATTGGGCTGGGAAGATTTTGTGCTGTATTTGTCCCCCTTCTTTTAGATTTCAGCATGTAGCCTATATTATAGTAACTATGGCTATGATTTCTTCTCACCAAGGAAAAAAGGCATTAAAATTTTTTTCCCTTCCATTACCCCAGTTTTTTCTCTTTGAAACAAAGCCAGGTTAAGCACAGATCTTACCAGGAATCATGCGCTCTCTGAGGTTTTCCATTTACTAGATTCCCGTAGTTTAATCTGAACAATAGCTGCTTCAGGGAAGAAGTCTTTGGTGAGGGGATATTTTAAACTGAGTAAGACAAAGCTGACTAGGGGACCATGCAGTGTCATCCCCCACCGCCTTACCCTCGGCCTCCCCAGCACCTTCCGGCTGCAGGAAGTGCTGATGATCTGGGCCGATTGTGACCAGGTCTTCCAGATACCTTAGAGGTTTACAGGAGGTTTCTCTTTCCCTCAGGCGCTTTCTCTGTTTGGAATTGGGGTGAGTGGTCTCCCGTCTCCCTCTCTCGGATCAGTTATGACCTGGAAACCTGCTCTGCCACATCTCACATGTGTTTTGAATCCAGATGCTGTGATCTAAATTGAGCTCAGAGATCAGGCTGAATCATCCCAGCTTTTCTATAAACACCAGAACCCAGCTGCCAGCTCAGCTTTTGAGGTATTTTGAATTAAAATTCTGTCTTAGCTAGGAAATCTGTCCTTTTACTTTTTCATCATGCAAGATAAAAATAACAATCATATCAAAAAGTGGGAAATGGTGTACTGATTCCATCATAAAGGAAGTACATTCTTCATCTATATTTAGGCCAGAGGGTGTTACACAGAGACTCCTTTTCAGATTGATTAAAAATAATAATAATTGAGAACTTTGGAAAAAGCTGAGACCTCATTTTACAGTATTCTTGTCCTTAGTACCCAAGTAAAACACACACTTGGGAGAAATGCTCCTCTGAATTAAAAAATGTTTAAGTGAATTATAGCACAATTTAACTCTGTATAGCAATGTTCACATTGTGGCTTATTTTAAATTCTTGAGGAAATTCTGCTTCTACTGGCAGAAGAGAGTACATTTGTACCCTGGGGAGGATTTGGGGAATTACCCCAAAATAGCTTCCTGTAAACTCAAATTTTCTTTGAAGTTCCTTTTCATCCTAAAATTTACATGGATGTTACATTGCTCTTAGTGATGTGTACATGGGTTTTCCTTTTTCCCATGTAAAATCACTTTAAAAATTAGTTGCCAGCTTAATCTGCTGCTGTAAAAAGGAGCCCAAACTGCGTGCCTTAAATAACAAATCTGCTGTCTCACAGTTCAGGAGAGTAGAAGTCCAAGATCAAAGTTCAGCGGGGTTGGTTCTGTCCTCTGGCTGTGAGGAAAGGGTCTGTGTCGCAGGCCCCTCTCCTCGGCTTGTAGATAAAAATAACAAGCATATCAAAAAGTGGGAGGGGTGAGGGGATATTTTAAACTGACTAAGACAAAATTAGTCTTAGTCTTCTTCTCCCTGTGCCTCTTCCCTTCGTCTTCCCTCTATTCCTGTGTCCAAATGTCCCCTTTTTACAAAGATGCCAGTCATATTGGATCCGGGCTCACCCTATTCCAGGATGACCTCATCTTAACGAGTTGCACCTGTAACTCCTATTTCTCAATAAGGTCACTTTCTGAGATACTAAGGATTTCGGGCTTCACCGTATGAATTGGGGTGGGACTCTATCCTTTTGACACTGTTGATTGGCTGCATCTGGCTGGCGGGAGGGAAGGAAAGCACAAGAAGAAGGCACAGTCACTCCTTCATCCTGAAGTGACTCAACGTCTTTTGATACTTCATTGGTGAGAACTAGTCATGAAGCTCCATCTGAACGCAAAGGGCCTGGGAAATGTGAACTCTGGCTGAGCATCAACCGTGCAGGATGGCTCCAGACACATGACACAAGCCATCCCATCTTTCGAGGAAAGGTGTCGTGTGTATACTCTGTCTTCCAATGCTCCTGAGCACGCGCATCATAGCGCACTGAAAGAGGTGCTAAGTATCCAAGTTTGAAAATCCCATTCTAGCCTGGCTAGGAATGCTTTTCAGTTAACATGCTAAGTACTTAAATGTAAAATGAGTGCCTCCGGCTTTCTGTCTTGTTTTCTTTAAGACTCTAATATAGTCTCCAGGGAATTTTATTTACAATTAATGGACACTTTTTTTCCCCTTATGAAACTAGTGAAATCCAAATGAATGGAGTTTTGCACTAGGCCAAAAAGTTAGCTTATGGTTAGGATTTCTTACAGTACAGTAACTCTTTTTGCTACGTGTTCTATTAATACGGGAAAATGATGTGTATCCAAGAGGGGAAAAAAGGATATTGTGAGTGCAGAAGACAATTATATAACCTGCTGTGCTTATCTCAAATGGCTAGACTTTAGTATTTAATTATAAGATCTTGTCTCTCCTATCAGGTTAGTTATTATTTTGAAAGTTGAACGTGGGCTTTATAAGTGACTAAGTAATTGGTCTGTATGTTCCTTTTCAATTAACAGTAAGAAGTCATGAATTCTCTACATTTAGAACTGCTAAAAATTATTTAGATTTGCCTGTTATATAGGTTTATTCTAAAAAAAGGACTCAGAAAATTTCCACCGTAAAATTTCTCGAAGTATTTGTAAGAAATTTCCCATGAAAAAGATACGATAGTTTGTAAAGGATGAGTAGGCACCATCAGGAAAGTTGGTAGGCATTGCAAAAACACATGAACACTGAACCATAATATTTAATTTAGGTTTTTAGAGATGACGTTCCAAAATAAAGAAACTATTCTTTTGCTGTTTTACTGTTTTATTTCTTTAAAACACTGTTATCTAATGACTTTAAAAACCATCAGTGGTACAAAAACCTGGCCATGGTACTTTAGTAAAGACAGCCCTTTGAACAGTGGACTTTTATTTTATGGTGGTTATAGTTTTCAACATGCTGAAATAAGCTAAAGCAAATGTCTAAGTCATTTTAACAATGAATGAAATCCTCATTCATTGAGATGTTTCAGATTTTGTAGGCGTGTCTAGGATGAAGTGTGAGCCTTTGTTGATAGTTGATAAATAATCATTAACTGTTACCCCTTTATTGAGTGACTGATGTTTGCCGGATACTGCACAAGCTCTTTTTAGAATAGACTATGGTATTGCTAAGTTTCATAGCCAACTTGAGAAATTGGTGCTATTATCACCACTTTCCAGAAGAGTGTGCTTAGAGATGCCGAAGTAATGAGCCCAATATCACATGTCAAGGTAGAGAAGATCCATTATTGGAATTTGGATCTTCTTCATTCCACAGCCCATGCACGTTTTCATTCTGTCACATTGTCTCATAGGAGAATATTTGTTGAATTGAATTTGAATATGTTAAATGAATTTGCTAAGCTGAAAGTAAATGCAGCATCCTAGAATGAATGTTTTAGTTTTTGAAAGAACAAGTCATTTGCAAGTGGACCCATTAATGTAGTAACTGGAAATTAGTTCCATGTAATCATTAAAGCAAGCTTCTAGAACTTGCTAACACTTTAGTAGACTGCCACTTCCTAAATAAATAAGCCGTCTATGGTTCAGAATACCTCTTAAACATCCATTATGTGACTAACTTAAAGTTCTTTAGAACTCAAGTTAGGTTCCTGAAAACTGGTTTCTAGTCCAGGCTTGCACATTGCCCCCTTTCTGAATGTGTCCAGGCTGTGCAGGTTTTACTGATTTGCTGAGGCAAACGCAGAGAAAGGCAGCCTTGAACTATGGGTGGGCCTGGCCCGAGGGCAAGATAAAGAAACCCTGCCTGTTTTCCAGGGAGCAGCTCAGCTAGAACCCTAACATAAAAGAAAACCATATTCTTCTCAAAGCATTTTACCTTTTCACCTTTCCTAGCTACATGATAAGCCTGACTTCTGCTGAAAAGGATGATTTAGAGTCTTGAGGGGTGTCTGTCATTTTCAGTTTAATCTCATTTACCCTGGGCATGGTTTCTGCTGTGTGACTGAGGCCAAAGCACATCACCTGTTGGAAACTCGGTGTCTCCGTATGTACAATGAAGCTGTGGGAATACATTCAGAGTTGTTAGCCTGGTGTCTTAGCCTAGTTTGGCTTCAGGAGGTGTCTGTAAGATGCTAGGAATGGAGTCCAGTATTTGGTGTGCCTGTGCATTTTTCTGGAGAATGGTTCATGACTTATTACAGCAGATTTGCCAGGGTTTTAGTGCACAAAGAAATTGGTAGGCCAGATTATCTCGTAAGTCTGTAGGGATGCTAGCCTTCTAGGTTTCTGTAAATATATTATGCGCAGGCTATCATGGGCAGCAGAGATGAGAAAATGAATGTGTTCTATCTTCTTTCTGCAGTGTGACATGTAAGGGAAACTTGGGGTATTTTTGTTGTAGAAATCTGCTTCTCTGTTCTCTTAAGATGAGTGTTCTGTGTATAGTAAATGTTCAATAGATGTTTGTGAATGATGACAAGATTCTGTTAACAGAAGAGCAGAAATCATCAGTGGGTTAGAAGTGAGTCATGTTGGTGATGAATGAACATCTTTTTCAGGCTTGAACCTTCCTGGTACTTATCTGCAATGCTAATTTAAAGAACCACTTAAAGACCCATTTAAACGAGCACTTACTTATTTGGAATCTCAGGCACCTGGAATGTTAGAGCCCAAACAATAGTCTCAGTTTAAAAAATGGGTTCCCACTGGGAGGAAGCAAAGGCCCAGAGGTGAGGTGATGTCGTTTCTCCCGGTTCCACTGGCCTGCTGTTGAATCTGCAGGGTGCTGGGCCTGTTGTTCCGCCAGAGAGCTTTCTCAGAGGTGTCATGGCTCAGCAGACTGACCAGCCTGACCAGGCAAGAGCCCTATTGCTCAGCAGATAAACAGACGGGACAATAAGAAAAGGACTCCATCCCCTCCTCCTTTTCGTAGGAAAGAAAAAAGCTGAAGTAGCATGCCCTGTCCAGCTGTTCGGTTTGAATCTAATGGAAGTCCACTCTCGAATGTTACTCATGCATTCACTCCTCTCCAGAAAATCCCAGTTCAATTGAAACAAACGAAAACACCATTTCTTGGATGCTTAGATATGCATTAAAAAAAAAACTAATCAACAATGCTTGCCTACATTAATACTTCTCTCCAAAAATTGGATTTCTTTTTTTCTTTTCTTAAAAGTCTGCTTTTGACTCAGTGTAAGTGTCTATGTGTGCATATGTTGCAGTCATTTACTCTCTTTACTTCTGTTTAAAATGTAAGCCTCTTGGCTCTATTTTCTTTGGAAACTTTGTAAAAAGAGAGTCATCATGGTAGGCCACAGTAATATTGTTTATCTTCAAAGTTACTACGAACAATCACTATTAAGATTTATTCTTTACGTCAAGCCAACAATTCAAAATCAAGAAGAGGCAGTGTTCAGAGCTAGCCTTTGGGAACAGATTTTATTTCATTTATTTGTTAATGCTAAAAACAGACAGCTTCCTTTTGTTATTTTTTTTTTTTCAGTTTAGGATGCCAATCCTTATTATAGCTACTTATCATGAAACTTCCAATAATTAAAAATCTCTCTTCAGAATCATCTGAGTTGGATTGGTGGTATGAAGTAACTGTATCAATTTTTCAGTAGTATCAATGGTATCAGTTTATACTATTTTTCAGAAAAAAAGTAGCATAAAATATTTTTAAACTATGTTCTTGGACTTTGTTTACTAGGATATGTGTACATACCGTCAATGTCCCTTTTAGTCATGAATGAGTACACAGTATAGCACATGGTTCTGTACCGTGTATATTTATCTATGTATTTTTAATAGATATAAATAAATTAGTATCCAGGTACCAAATAGCAAACACCCTCAAAATTTGAATTTCAAGGAACAGTGGCAAAAAATATCATTGCTTGAAACTGAAACTCTCCGACGTCAACATAAAAATGGCTGAGATTAACTCTGTGTAAAATTCCCAGAAGATAATCCACGTTCAGACAAATCCATGGTTTGTCTACTCATTTGTTTTTGGTATCCCATCAACAAAAATCAAAATAACTGTAGATGATGTTAATTAAACTTAACATTTTAGAAATTATAAAATGTTAATATCAGCAGCAAATAGTAGCTGGCTGCTGGTCTGTGTGGCAGCCACCAAAATGAGTGGGGAGCCTAAAAACTGTATAGATGTCCCTGATTATTGCAGACCAGTTGGCAACTGTATGTTGCCAGTACTTTTTCAGTGCATAGGTTTGACGACAGCAATCTAGGATTACTTGGTCCCTTGCTAGTAGCACTTCTGAACTCAACATTTTTCCAGCAGTGAGACCTCTTGCCCCAGCACTGGGGACTGGGCTCGGCTAGCGGCTCTGCTCCTCCGAGCGCATGACCTCAGCTGAGTTGCTCAGCCTCTCCATGCTGCAGCCGCCTCAGCATTCACATGTACAAAAAGATTCTTCAAAGGTTTGTTGTGACAGTCAAATGAAATCACTAATGTGAAAGTGCCTAGGACAGATCCTGACCCATGGCAGGCGCTCAGTTAATATTTTAATGACAAAAGAAGAATCTGGCCCCAGTATTATGCTCTTCTGGGAAATTATCCTTCTTGGTATAAATTGATAAGTAAGCATTCCAAGTCATCTGTCAGTCTGGCTTTTACGACTGTGGGCGGAATGAGCTATCTCTGTGTGAACAGATACAAATGATTTCTCCTTTCCTGCAAAGCTGAGCCTCAGTGGGCCTGGCCTCCCGCTGACCCATGCATTGGCCCCGGAGGAGCCTGTCCGAAGCCCTCAGCTGGCCTCCTCTGCCTCATTCCTACAACATGGGTATCAGTCCCTGTTAGAGTTTTGTCGATTGGGTTGAAAAGTTAAGTGTTCTGTTTCTCTTTTCTTAACAGGACCAAAAAACTAAATATATGCATGTGCCATAGCAAATGAGAGAACTATGGATCCTACTCACAATATATTTTTCAGATGCTGTTAACCGGGTTTATTTTTACTTTGACAGATACTTCCGTTTAGGGGGTGCTTTCCACAGATTCTATTGTGCAATAGAAAATTCGGTAAATTTTGCCTCTAGGTTTCCTCCAGATCTCTCAGGTGACCACACCCAAGCCTCAGTATTGCCATGTTCTCAATAAGAGACATGAGTTATTACTCTAGTAAATGACCGTAGTTTCCCTCAAGAGGTTTTTGTCAGCAGAATTTATAATCTCTATTATAGGACATGCTTCACACAGGGTAAGACCAGCTATGCGTATGCAAGGGACTCAAAAGTGGTGTAATTGTGTTTACGCGTTGCTTTCGATTTCACACTTCATTAGCTCTTTGAAGTCAACATGTCCTTAATGGTTAAAAGTTTGCATCCTGGGCACCGTCAGACATGGGTTCAGATCCCAACTGTGCCACAGCAGAGCTCAGAGACCTTGGGTAAGCTCCCTAACCTTGGCCCAAACCTACCACCTCGAAAATACTGATAGAAACACCCTCTTCCCAGGGCTCCTTTGAGGAGTATGTTAGATGATGCCCATATACACTTACCACACGGCATCTGGTGAACACTCAGCCAGTGTTAGCCTTTGTGATGGTGTTGGGGCGGGGAAGTTCTCAAAAATGACTTCTCTGTTTCAATTTAATAAGCACCTGGGAATTCATATTTGCTTGCCTCTCTATTTCATGATAACCTTAAAAGGAACTGACTCATTTGAGCCAAATTTGATACATTATATTTTAAATTTCTACTAAAAATATTGGCTCCAAATACTGACAGTCATTTGTACCTTCTTACAGCTATTACACTAAAAAACTAAAAGCTGCTGTTTACAGACAGCATGGTACATCTTGAGAGTAACTTCAGATGTTACAGGAATCTTGCCTGTATTGTGGGGGAGTCACTGGGAAGCGCTAGAGCTTTGAGCTACAGCTAGAAAACGGTGTAAATGGAAGCCGCTCTGTTGGGTATGCAGTGTTATAGGAGTGGTTGGTTTGACTTATTTGGGTTTGGTTTGGTTTGGTTTCTTAAGTGGAAAAACTCTTGTATCTCTTTATATTAATTCCAGGGGCTGACTCAGTAATAAGTCCAGTAATTGAATTAATATGGAAATCAACCTCAAAGCTAATCCCTAGGTTGACATCCACTGTGTAACACTGAAGTGGGCTAGAACAGAGAAAATTACTGTACTGTTTCGCTCTCCACTTTAAATATGGTAGAAGGCTAGTCTTCTCTATGAATGTACATTCTGCATAAAAAGTAGCTTTTATAAAAAGGGGGTTTTAAAAGGGGAGAGAGGATGCGTGTTTTTACTCTGTGTTCCTGTTCAGGCATCAGCAACACTGAGGAATTTTCCAAGCTAGCTACCGGAGTGAACAAGATATACCAGGTGCCTTTGCATAATCATCATAAAAATTATGTTCTATCTGCATTCTTAATTGAGCCAAACATTGCACAGAATTAGACACAGCCTTTGCTTTCTGGGAGTTTAAGTATGAGACAAAAGACACTAATGTGTGTAGACATGAAGGCAAATTCATGTTAACATCTTACAAGCATTATGGATGATTGTATTTTGTGCCTTTTTAGCCTTTCTCAACCCAGGTAACCCATCCGTAGGTTTTCCATAGCAGTTCATCCACAGGATAATTTTTAAATTAAAAAACTTGTGTCTTTCTTGACTACAAAATGAATACAGGCTCATTTTAGAAAAACTGGGAGGTATAAGGAAAAAACAAGACTCACATATAATGCCATCACCCAGAGAAGAACTATCCAGTGTTAACATTTTAGTGGCATTTTTTAAATGTAGCTTTTAAAATACATCTATATGTTTTACTTAATTGAGAGCTGTGTGTGCCATTTTGCTTTGTGCTATTTTCACTTAATGTATCTCTGTATGTTTTTACCTTAAACTTTTTTTAAAACATGATTTTAGTGGTGTTAACAATATTAGGATAATTTGAAAGTTGAGAATCCAGCTTCCGGTCCCCTGAAACAGTCATTTAATGCATAAAAAGTCAAAGGATCATTCTAACTGTTCACCAGGCCATCCGTATCTGTTTCCGAAACAGAGCTATTGTTCACCTCAAGTGGAAACTCACCCAGCTCTGCATATTTCCTCAGGCTGGGTAGCTGTTCCGTGTCTATCTTTCCTCATTGCCTTATCAGGCTCCATGCACACATGCACATTTGTTTATAGCAGTCTTCCTGATATGCAGCCACGGAGCGGGTTTTGGAAAACTGCCCAACTACATACCATTCATACCGGCTGACATTCAGCTTCTGGTGGCTAATTGGGTAGTGTCTTAACTCCTTCCATCTCTGAAGAGCTCACCTTACGTGCCTCCCACCACAGAGCTAACACACTTAGTAATTCTCTGTGTGTTTATATTCATGTGCACAGATGAAGTGAGGCTACTGGTCCAAGCATTGCAAAAGGAACTCTGTTTGTCACCCCCTTAGCCATATGATAAACAATTGCTTGAGTTCATACGCCTTTAAACTTAAGTTGATGTTTCTTGAAGCACCTTGAAGCAGGTGGAGCCCGAAAGGGTTTCCAAAGACTGACAGAGGCTACTGCCCATCCCCTGAAGGACAGGTGTGCCGCTGGGGCTGGGGCACACCCCTTGTGGTAAGAAGAGCTGCCTCGTCACCCCAGAAGACATCTCTTCCAGAAAACTTCATCTGGTCCTCCCACTTTCCCCCAGAGCCTGCTCTTCGGACCTCTTGTAATGAGCATCAGAATAGAAAGCCCAGTGTGGCTGAGTGACAGGGGGGAGATGTGAAGGAGGAGGTAATGCAAAGTAGTAAGATTGCATTCAGATGTTGGATTTGAGGTTCAGAATCTTACCGTTATCTCTGTGAACATTTACTTTTTTTTTCTGCAAAGAAAGGTGTTACACCCATACATCAAACAACCTTCTTTATATGCAGAAATCTAATGAAGAAATATTCACAGTAACAGCATACCAGGAAGGCGGAGCCCAGATAAAGAGGAGATGTTAAAGTGACATTCATTTTATTTACAAATACCTCCGCTGAGTATGTTTCAGTGGTTAATCAGAGCTTTCTTGCCTGGCACTTTCTAAAATGACATCATTATCTTGCTTGCTATTTCAGCAGTTCCAGGAATACCTTGCCTGTGGGTCAGGGTTACTTGGTTTCATATAAACAACTCATAAGAGCCCTTTATAATTTCAGTAAGACAGGCTAAAAGAGAAAAAATAGCTCTACAAGTTACATGGACAAAAAATAAACTGACCACCTTCCTTTACTAACACAGACACGCAAAGTGTCTTCTGCCCCCCCTCTTATGTTTAAGTGTTGTTTGTTTATTTGTTTCCCCTCAAATCACACTGGGTTTTGTCTCTTAGACGAAGTCACCTTTGAAACCTCCTGTAGGTGACCATAAGGTACTTGCTTAATTCCTCATGGATGATGTGAAGTCTTGGAATGAAATCGAGCCATCACTCATTAACTAGCTAGCTGGGCTTATTAAAACTTGACAGCTAACAGAACTCAGCCAAACATCCTCGAATACAGGCATCTCACAGATCTCCCTGCGAGTTGGTGAGGATGAATTGTGGAGTAGAATGAATTACTTCAGCTCATCGGTTTCATCTGGTGGAACTTACCCTCCTGAAATCTAAGGATTACAGGAGATAGATTTTCCAAATACTTTTCCTGCTCTCATTGATAGCTGAAGGACAAACAAATGACCATTCTCTTATTTGGGATACTGCTCACTTTTAAAGACAAGAATTACTAGTTTTTGCTAAAACACTTGCTTAAATCTGTTTATGCTAGATAATAAGGGAAATGTTCGAATTAGGTATGTTCGAGAAGAGGTTGCCTCTCACAGCAGGGACGTGGGACATAGTCAGTCAGCATGTTCATGTATGGACATGCAGTCAAGACAAACTCAGCCATGAGCTGCTGCAAAAATCAGTGTCAGTGTAAACATACATCAGGTTGATTGATCTGCTCTTTGCTCTGTACAACAGCTCAGATACTGTCTCTGAGAGCAAATATGTTCAAAGGGCTATACGAACATGAGCCATTAGTATTTCTGTGAATAATCTCATGCTTCGGAGGTAAAGGTCGTGCTGAACTAGTGAAGAGGTGTTACAGATGTGTATACATACACACGCATACAAACACTTTACACTCCAGTGCAGTTTCACACCTAAAGCCAACACCTGAAGGGGTTTTCAGAACTTTTAGTCGTGTGTCCTGCTATTGCTGTGTTGGGAAAGGACAAGAATGAAGATAGCACCTGTATGAGTTGTATCATCTTTCCTAGAAGAGATTTAGTTTCATATTATTTGAAGGCAAGGGATTCTTGGTCCTGTGCATAGAGGACTGCATGTTGATTTGCCTATGCATTGGACATATTACTCAATCACCTTGTGAATTAATAAGCTCTCAATCTCACAGTTTCATGGAACTGATCTTTTTTCATAATGATTTGATATTTTTATATATTGAAAAATAATCCATACAATAAGTCTAGTTACCATCTGTCACCATACAAAATTGTTATTATGTTATTGACTATATTCCCTGTGCTGTTCATTGCATCCCCATGATTTACATATTTTATAACTGGAAGTTTGTACTTCATAATCCCTTTAACTTATTTCACCCACCACTCCCAGCCCCCCTCCCCCACCCCTGGTAATCAACAGTTTGTTTTCTGTATCTATTAGTCTGTTTCTGTTTTGTTTGCTTCATTTTTAGATTCCGCATATAAGTGAAATCATACAGTATTTGTCTTTTTCTGACATGTCACTTAGCATAATACTGTCTAGTTCCATCCAGATTGTCACAAATGGTAAGATTTCATTCATTTTTATGGATGAGTAATATTCCATTGTGTATATGTACCACATCTCCTTTATCTGTTCATCTATCGATGGACACTTAGGTTGCTTCCATATCTTGGCTATTGTAAATGCTGCAATGAACACAGGGGTGTATATATCTCTTCAAATTGGTGTTTTCGTTTTCTTTGGATAAGTACCTAGAAGTGGAATTGCTGGATGGTGGAAAACAGTATTTTATTGAAGGCCTGTGATGTGCCAAGCAGCACAACTAGCCACTGGGGCAAGGTGAGGGTAAGAAATGCTATAGAGGTAAATACGACACCACGCTCCTTGGAGTCCAGTAAGAAGATTAGCATCTAACCCCATAATCAAAGCCAAAATGAGAACTGCTGAGGGTTGCCTCTTCTAACCGCTGTGGGCGTGCAGAGGGTGAAGCAGTTCTGCCTGGAGAGTTAGGAAAACCTTAAGGGAAAAGGTGACATTTCAGCTGCATCTTGAACAATGCAGAGGACTCTCCCAGGCAGAGAAGCAGAGGAAGGGCATTCGAGATAGAAATAACAGTATGGGGCAGGCCTGGAGAAAGGAGGCGCATTGCTTGTTTAGAGATTGTCAAGATGTTTTCACTTTTAATTGACTCAAGAAGAAAAAGCTGTCTTTGATTCAGAGATGAACAGATCCATAAGAATTTCAGAGCACTGGTGATTAAAATTACATGTCTATGAACAGAGGGTTGCTGTCCGCATCAGCCACAAAGCTCATAACTAAGCTCTGTCTACAGCCATCGACCAGCTCTACTGTTCCAGCCAGGAAATGAGAAGATAATTGGTTGTTTTGAAGAGTTCCAGAGGTCCACGAGGAACCATCTGGGCCACATCTTGAGGCTGCCAGTCACAGGGCTGGTGACCCTTGCCACCCATGGCAAGGTCAGAGTGTAAACACCCTGCTGGTTGTGCAGGTCACAGAGGGGTTCGAAGCCCCGACTTCATGGTCAGAGAGATTTAGGTACGAGGTCTGGCTTTTCTGCTATTTACTTAATGTGGATTTGGGGCATGTTTCCTTCCTTTCTTCAAAAAAAAAAATTTTAATGTGTAATTTTATGTATCTGTACAAGTGATTTAATTCTACATTTACATTTGTAAAGTTTAAATGATATGTTTCACTTTTAATTTTTTTGTATGCAGTGGATTCTGTTTATGTTGCATTTTAATAAGACATCAATATTTTAAAATGCTAAATGATTAACCTTTCAAATGTTGCTTGTGTAAGTCTGTAGCATTTATACTTCCAAAATAATTAAAGTTTAAAAGTGCACTAAGACTTCTGGGACATTTCTTTTTATATCTTACTTTTCTCCAAACACCTTGTTATCTCTTCACGCAACTGATAAAGTTCTAGTTCATTCTTTTTAGTGGCAGCATAATATTTCATAGTACAATTATTATATTTTATTCCACAGTTTATTCTGTTGATGGATGTTTACCTTGGTACTGTGTTTTTTGGCCATTATCAGCAGTATAGTCATAAACATCTTTGTTTGCATTCTTGCAAACAAGTATGGGTATTTTATAGCATTGGTTCCCAGGAATGGGGCTGTAGGATTGAAGAGTATATGTAATTTTAATTTTAATGGATGTTGCTATAAATGGCTTTAGTTAATTAATAAAAATGCCCTAGATTTTAGAGTATTTGAAGAAGTATTCATGTGCATTATCTTATTCGGTGCTCACAAATGACCTTTGTGGTAAGCAGCATAGATAATATTGTTCCCATTTTACTAATGAGAAAGTGAAGGTATGGAAAAGCTAACTGGTTTCTCATCGTTACTCAGGAATAAGTACTTGACTCCAGTCTAGACCAAGTCCCATTCTGTAGAAGCCCCTTACGGTCCTTCTTCACTTACACTTTTGGCATTGATAGATCTGTTAGATGAAAATCTTCTGAATTGATTATATTAAAAAAGGACTCATACCTTTGGTTTTGCCACCAGGAGAGGGCAGTAGTTGAAATACATTTATTTTCCTAAGTATTTGCGCCCCCGGCCTCTTTTAAGGGCCATGCTTTACTTTCTGACATTTGGAATGCTTTGATTTTAGTTTTGGGTTACCTGTCTGACCACTGCAATCTTTATTAGGATTTGATGGTTACATTTCGACAATGATTAGTTTCTTCTGATATTTAAAAAAAATTAGAAACACAATACAAAGTAGAGTGTATTGTGAAAAGATGAATATTGTTCCTTCCATTCCCTTGAAGAGCTTCTTCTGTGTTACATATTCTGAGTCTGATCAAATTGACAGTTTTGCAAACTTACTGACTGATTTTGAGGCAGTTCACATAGCACTCGTTTTCCTTACTTTCTACAGCTAGGGAGAATATACCAGCCTCTGAAGACTGTTTTAGGGAGTCACAAATACAAACATTTAGCACAGTATGTAGCTCACAACGAGGGCTCAGTACATGCAAGCACATGTGCGGACCGTCCCTCCATGGAGCCTGGCCCACCCTGCTGATAGAAGCATATTAGAGTCTAGCAATGTCTCCCAGAACACGAGGGGTAGGCTGTATTTTTTTAAATAGTTTTCATCTATGCCATTGCCAAAATGCCATTCAGCTGCTCTGCATTTTGTGCCTCAAGCATGTATTGATACAGCATAGCTCCTTAAATAGAACTGAAATTATAGGAAGGCTCACGGCATTTCTAGGTACCATTTTTTGAGTGACAACTGTATAAACCACAGTGAATACTTTTGTTCCTGCAAGGGTTTGATTGAGAGGAACAGCAAAAAGAATTTTAGTTTCTCTTCCTCCAAATGCACATTGTTTTCTTGGCTCTTTTTTGGGATATAGGAAGGAGTGGTTACTGAAAACCAGCAGTGTGTGTAAACAGGAGAGACTAGTATAGTGAACGTTTGCTCACTATAGCTTAAAGACAAGCTCCGTAAATGTGGCTTGAGAGACATCTGTGAACAAACAGATTTTTTTCCCTTCAAAAAATGTGAAGAATTTTTTGTTTGTAGCAGAAACAGCTGTAGAATTCAGCTGTTTGTTTGTAACATGGTGTCTGCGTGAGGGATGATGTTTAGATGTAGCATATTAATATCCAAAATGTCATTTTAGATAATAGTAAGGTGGCACAGTAAGTGGAGTCAAGCCAGGAAGTGCAGTTACCGCTGACATCTCATCCTCCCCGAGGTCTGTGCAAAGGCCACAGCTAACTTGGCATTTCCCCAGGAAGAAGGGTGGAGGTTCAGTCGGTATCACACCCCTGAACATGACAGAAGCACGAGGCTGTTTGTTCATTTTGTCTTCTGTGAGGAGTGCCTGCAGGTGTGTCTTGGGCCGGCTCCCGCGTGCGCTGCCCTCTTGGTCGGCCACACTTGGGGAAGGCTTCTGGCATCCTTTCCTCAGAAACAGTGTTTCAAGAAAGGAAGAGATGTTTCAAGGCCAGTGATTGGAAAGAGTACCTAGAGTTATGATCCAGAAGACTTTCTTAATCAGCGTCAGAGGATGACAGTGGAATCTGCTAAGTGTGGATCCTCCCTGGTAAGGGACGTGACACCCAAAGAAAGCCTGGCACAGGCCTGAGGCACAGTTAGTCACTGGCAGAACCAGAGAAACCGGGGGTCCTGGTGCCTCCTCCAGTCCACCCAGCGCGTAAGTTGGGTGAGAGTTCACATGATCCACTTTGGGTGCGTCACATCTCACCAGAGGTGAAAAGATGTTAACATAGACAGTGGGGTCCAAGAGAACCAATTTCTAATCTAACCACTTCCTGGAGGATCCTGGGGGTTTTAACCCCTAAATCTCAGTTTCCTTGTTCACAAAAAAGGGGTAATCATAGATAGTTCATTGAGTTATTGTAGGAACTCAGTGTGGTAACGTGGAAATCACAGTCCCAGGCCTGACACAGTGTGCGTGCTCAGCAGACCACAGCTTTGTATGGCCCAGGTGCTGTGCTACACCCTGTAGACTTACAAAAAAGCTAAGATACCATCCCTGTACCTCAGTAGTGTGCAGGGTAGTTGGGAAGTCAGACATACAGATAAATAAAGCAGCATGTGGTCAGTGTAATGACAGCAGTGAGGTGCAGAAGGAGAGCAGGTTAGAGAGGGGAAGCCTTCGGAATGGAGGCATTTCACAGATTTTTGAAGATGAGTAATAATTTTGAAGCAGGCAAGGGTTTTTCAGGAAGAGAAAAGAACCCACAGTGTGTGAATGTACGAACCCACGAAATGGTATTTTAATGTTACCATATTAAACTAACATTAATATTAACGTTAAGTTGTAGTTGGTTTATAATGTAGTGGTCTAAAGTGCACACACACAGGAAGGACAGTAGAAAGGGGAGCATGTTATAAGTGGTTTGGAGGCCATTCTGTGTGGGTACTGGTCACTACGGAAAGATTTTGAAGCTGCAAATTAATGTAATATTTTTGTTCTTACCATAAAGATTGCTCCGTGGACAGGTGGAGGATGAATTGGAGGAGCGAGAAGCACGAGGGCTGGGGGCGTATAATAAGGGCCCTGGGTCTGGTTTGGGTGACTGGACCCTGTCACCCAAGACTGATTTGGAAGGGTAGGTAATGAGAACCATTTAGGATATTTTGTGGGGTATCCAGATAGCTGGATCATCAATACAATTTTAATTATATTGGCAATTTTATTTTATGAGAAGGGAAAATACTTTCAGCTCTTTCTGACATCAATCACACCATTATATTTTTGCCTGACTAAAATTTCTCTTTCAAAGAATTATCCTTTAGAAGAAGGGGTTAGGTCTTTTCCCCTGAAAAGTTGTTTTCAATATAAAAATTCAAGACTTTTTGGCATTTTTTATTCATGACTGTTCTTTTCTTATTTGTTGTTTTCCTTCTGTCTTATGCAGGCAGTTATAAAAATAGTAACTGTGCTCCCTACCTATAAAACCTATCAAGAAAGTGGTGGTCACTTCACAGTATATGCAATATATGGAATCATTACATTGTACACCTGAAACTAATATGATGTATGTCAATTATACTTCAATAAAAAATTTAAATAGCCCATGAAAGAAAACCTACCAGGAGAATGTCTTACAATGTCAATGTATTAGAAAAATCAATGGATGAATGAAGACTTTCAAATTTCCTATAATGAGTAAGAAAAAATAGTATTAATTTTAAATCTACTTAGGTACAGAAAAATAACCTCCTAATTATATGGCATATTTTTCCCAGCTTGAAATAATAGTACAGTATTTTTAAATGCATGTTCTAACAAAGTTCACTCAGGGTCATTTACTTCTTGAAAGCATACCATACATATGTAAGGGAATGTACAGCACATCAGTGCATTTTAAAGAGTAAAATAAAGGGGACATCTGCCTTTCTACTACTCATCTTAAAAATATTATCACTACTATTGAAACCTACATTCTCCTCTCTCCACTACTTGCCAGGATTTTGAGTTAATCACTCCCTTTTCTTTAGTTTTGCCACATATGTATATATTCCTAAACAATGTACTGTATTATTTTAACCTTTATATAAAGGGGATCATTTTTTGCAGCTTGCTCCTGCCAAATCATGATGTTCTGAGATTCATCCATATTAATGCTGTGTATCACTTTTCATTCATTTTCATTGCTATAGGGTATTTTACTGTATTTCTTATACTACAATTTAGCCATCTCACTGTTGAAGAGCCCTGCATTTTATCATGTATATGGTAACCTCATTGGCCTCCTATTAATAATTAGTAGATTCTTGAGCATTTTCTATTTAGATTATTATATCACCTATAAGAAATGATAGCTTTGTTTTTTCCTTTCCAATCTGTATAATTTTAATTCCCTTTTCTCATTTTATTGAACTGGCCAGAATCTTGAGTGTTGAACAGAAGTGGTAATAGCAAACTTTATCTTTTCATTGACTTTATAGGCAATCACTTAAAATTTTACCCGAGTATGACGTTTGCTATAGGATTGTTTTGTGGTACCCTTTACCCAGTTGAGGTTTCCTTCTATTCCTTGTTTACTAAGAGTTTGAATCATGAATGGTTGTTAGATTTTATGGAATGCTTTCTCTGCGTCCCAGTAAGTGATCATATGTTTTCTTCTTTAATCTGCTAATGTGATGAATAATGAATAACATTAGTATTGAATCTACCTTGTGTTATGGAAATAACTCAAACTTAAGCATGTTATTTTTCTTCATAAGCTACTGGATTTGAATTGCTAATGTTTTTTTTAAGGTTTTTGCACTATGGTTCCAAATAAGACTGTCCTATGGTCAGTTTCTCCTTGAGGGTCTGTGAATTTTGGTTTTTGTATGTTTTGAAGATGTTGTTAGGCACATGGTATGATTATGTCTTCCCAGTGAGTTAAATGTTTTTATTATTATGTCATGACCTTAATGTCTTTGCCTAAAATTAATTTTGTAGGTAACTAAGATTTTTGGGTATTTGCCTACCATATCTTTCTCCAACTTCCTTATCCCAACACAAAGGTTTTAGATTTGCTTTTTGTAAATTGCATAACTGGATTTTGTCTTTCTTATGAGCTTTATTAAGGTATAATTTATATTTAAAAACCCACACATTTTAAATGTGTAGTTTGATGAGTTTTGACAAGTGTGTACAGTCATGTTTGCCCTTTTGCAGTCTGGCCCCAAGAAACCACTGATGTGCTTTTTATCGTGGTAGTTGTCTTCTCTTGAATGTCATAAAAATGGGATCATACTTGTGTTTGGCTTCTTTCATTTATCAGAATGCTTCTGAGATTCATTCATGTTGTAATATGTGTCAGTATCTCACTCCTTTTTCTTTTTGAGTCTCATTCCATTGTGTGGATCTATGACAGCTTGTTTAACCATTCACCAATTGATGAATATTTGGGTTGTTTCCAGTTTGGGGCTATTACGAATAAGACTGCTGTGACCATTCACATTCAAGTGTTTGTGGATATGTTTTCTGGTTTTTATTTCAGTCAGGCAATCTTTGTCTTTTAACCAGAGCATGTGGTCGATTTTTATTGTGTGATAGATTGCATTGATTACATTTGTATTTTCCATCAAACAAAAAATAATAATATATTTATATTCATTTGACCATCTTATTTTTTGCTTTCTATTTGTCTTCCTTTTTTCTTTGCTTTTCTTCATTGCCTACATTTGGTTTGAATGAGTTTGCTTTGTTTTGTTTTTATAATTTCATCTTTTTTCTTCTGCTACTTGTACATACCATTCTCTTTCAGTGCTTACCCTAGAGATGTTTAAGGCATCCTGTTTAAGGCAATGAAGTCTTAGGCTACACAGTGTCTTCTCTTTCTTCCAGATAGTTCATTTTCTTTCCTAACCATTCTGTCTTTCATGCCAGATCACTTTGCTTTCATCTGAAGTATGTCCCTTAGAAGCTATGTCAATGGATGTTCTTGGAAACAAACTCTCTTGATTTTTGTTTGACTGAAAAGCCCTGATTTGCCCTTGTTTGTGAAATGTACTTTGTTGAGTATATAGTTCTGTATTCAGTATTACTTCCTCTCAGTTTTTAAATACATCTTCCCCAGATTTCTCTTCTATTGAGAAATCAACTATCAGTCTAGTTACCAGTCACTTGTAGGTAATCTGCTTTTTCCCTCCAGCTCTCCTGAAGGTCTTTTTTTGATAAGGGCATTCTGCCCGATGTTACCAGACTTTATCTGGGTAAAGATTTCTTTTTATTTAGAAACCTTGGTGTTCTTTTGGATTCCTGAATTTGGTGACTGACAGTTCTGAAACATCTCACACACAGTCACTTCTCATCCATCTTTCCCTCATTCTCTGTATTTGCCTTCTACTCTGTTGTCCATAACTTTTCATCTTTCTGTCATATGTTCAGCCCTTTTCATCTCTATATGAGATTATATGTTACTGCTTTCTATCTATCTACCAAATCATGAATTCCCTTTTCAGCTGTATCTAATTTGGTCTTGGACTCACCCATTGAATCTCTAATTAAAATCATTATATTTCCATCTCTAGATGTCATTTTTGGCTCTCACATCGGCCTAGTCATTTTTGACATCGTATTCTTTTTTCATATTTTAAGATCCTGCTTCCTTTCTTTAAAGACTAAATTAAACACATCTGTTTTACATTCCCTATCTGACACATCCAGTATCTATCGCCTTTGAGGGCTGATGCCACAGTTTGTTTCTTCTCACTTTTTGTTCCTGGCAGCTTGCTTCTTTATGTGTGTTTTGTGATTTGTTGTTGTTGTTGTGAAATCAATTACTTGGAACTCTATGCATGAAAACCCTTTGAAAGTTGGATTTGTAGTTTGTTATTGCAGAAAGGCTTTGCATTTGCCTCTGCCTTGCATTTGGCGGCACTGCCAACCTGGGACTTCTTTACCACTCAGTGTTTGTATTTGGAAGAGCATTGAAGTTTTGATCCCAAATAGTGCAAGAATAGGCTTAGAATTTTCTGAGGTATCTTTGTCCTTTCTCCCTCCTCTCTCATCAGTAAGTCTTATTATCCTTTCTTTCTTCTGTTCCTGGGGAGAATTTTTTTCAAAAATTGTATCCACTGAGGGGATTTCACCTTCAAGAGGTATTGGCTTCAACCGTCACACCCTATGTGGGTATTAGGCTTGTCCCCCATCCTGTAGACTCTTTCTCATAAAAGCCCCACCAGGGATTGGCTTGTGTCTCCAGGGTACATGCCAGCTGCAGGGATTGCTTACTTATCTCCCTAGCTTCCAGCCTTCTTGTTATTTCTGATCTTTAACAATGGCTGTTACTTTCTGACAGTTTAGCTATGAATTTTAAGAAATGTTTTAATGCTTTTCCCAGCATTTTCAGGTGTTCCGTGTAGACCTGGCCATACTTTGACAGTCAGACCTCTTTACTTAGTACCTAGAATGTTTCCCACAGGGAATCAATAAGAAATTAGTTTGATCTTTGTAACTTGTGGCTTTTACTGAAATCAAACTTTGATTTTTACCTGTGAGAATGTAGTAGTTCGTTTGAATGAACATTAATAGTCATTTTAAAAAGATGTTCTCTTCTTTGGCTCTCTAGAATAGAATTATAAAAAGTTTTTAAGAAGAAGTCACTGATTCACTTACATTCCAGCGAACACTGTTGAAAGCCCTACATTTTACTAGGGTATTTTAGGTGCTAGAGATGTATCAGTGATTAATATAGACAAAAGTCCTGCCCCTGCTGAGCTTACATTCTAGGTGGAGGAGCTTGACAATTAAGATAAATTGGTAAAGTATATAGTATGTTAAAAGGTGATAAGTCCTCTGTGACATCTTACTACACTGATGGACAGTGACTTTAATGGGGTATGGGGGTGACTTGATAATATGGGTGAATGTAGTAACCACAGTGTTTTTTATATGAAACTTTCATAAGAGTATATATCAATGATATCTTAATTAAAAAAAAATAAAATAAAATGAAATAAATAAAAAGGGTGATAAGTCTTGTAAAGAATAATTAGGCAGGTAAAGGAAGATTAGGAGACCTTATTATTCTTCATTTTTGAAAAAATATATTTAAGACTGTTAGAAACCATTCCAATTAAAGTCCATGCAAAAAGTTACTTTAAACATCCTACCACTGCAGCATTATTAATTCTAACTTAAATTTGTAAGGAAAATTGAAATTATGCATTTATAGTTCCTAGGTTGGAAAAAAAGTCATTTTTTATAATTCTCTCAGCACTTCTTTAGTAAGAAAGTAAGTGATGAGAAAATGACCACAATAAAACTTCAACACCAAAACTTTTTAAATCCTTACATTTCAAAAATAGCTGTAAACTGGAAAATGTTCCTTTCTACCTATCAACCCCCCTCCACAAGGGATAAAACAAACAAAATACTCACCAGCTAAACACCAAAGGGGGCTAAATATCTGTTATCCTTTTAAAGTCCCTCAGTTGGTTCTAAAAGTCCCAATTGGTAAAGTTATAAAAGGCCATTCATTTCTTTAGTGCAAAATTGACAAACGGGGCAAAAGCAACCAGAGGGGAACAAAGAGACCAGTGGAAACCTTTAAAGATAGTGGCAGTGGGGAAAAGCAGCAGGCCCTGTTTTAAAAGGAACACCGTTAATCCAGAGACTGAAGCTCTGCAGACCAAGAGCAAAGGACCGTTTGCAGTTCAGTTCCCATGAGGGCATGACCGTGCTCTGTTACAAGCACGTCAGCTGAGGGACAGAGAGTCTGTTGCTGAACACTTGTGGTGGCTACCCGCAGGAAGTAGGGTGGATGTCCTGACACCGGTGACTTCATCGATCTCATCTGGGCAGGTATCTGGGCAGGGTTCAGAGTAGTAAGTCGTTGCAGAACGTTATTCAGGAGTAAGTTTTCTGTCCCTGGAAATCGAAGACTTTCCATTTTTTCCTTTAGGTTTTGTCTTGGCAGTACATACCTCATGTGGTCTTTTGTTTGGTTTGAAGTAAAATTGGATATAACGTTATATCCATTTAAGGGAGAAAGGGGGGTTAAGTGTGTACTGGCCCAGGGCTCTTGGGAGCCTGGACAGGCTGAAGCTCCAGCTCAAGTCAGAGGTAGCTGATAGCTGCATCCAAGCAGACGCCCACTTAAAGAACAGAAAAGCCATTTGTCGGAACACTTCTTTAGCCTTTGCTTTGCCAACTAGCTTTTCAGAACAACAGTGTGCTCCCCGGCGTCATACACTACGTAGCTCTTCACGTGAGGAAGGGGCAAATGACCAGACAGAAGCTGACATCAGGAATTTTTTTGAGGGGACAGAGTATGTGAGGGTCAAGTGGAAGCTTTCCTACTCTGGGATCCACAGTACATGTATTTTCATCTGTGACTACATGTATGTCACATTTTGAACCTTTAATTTATAAGTATGAGCTGGTATTTTCAATGATAAGCTATCAAAGAAAAAAGTACATTATGCTTAGTCTCTGATGCTGGAGGCACGAAGATACATTGTACATTCTGGAAATATTTCTATTTTAAGAAAACTCTGGAGCCGTTCAGTTCTTTGGGAAACTAAGCTGTATGGAAAAACTCATTCCCAAAATATCATGAATGGCTAAGATTTTTTGTAATTTCACATGCTGGTAATATGCATCCCTTTTTTAAGAAGAAGACTTCATCTCTCTTTGATCTTAATTTATAAATTTTTTAAACAGTCCCATTACATTTTATAAATTAAATTTTATAAAACAGTCCGATTAAAAGAGCACTCTAATGCTGCTTGAAAAATTAGTCCTTAGACGCTGACTCCGAAAAGTCGAGTGGATTCTTTAAGGCATTTACACTTGACTCTTCAAATTGAAGCAAAAATTAGTGGGACAATATTAAGTAGGATGATTCGCTTAAATTAAAGGTAAAAACTCTCAGAAATTTTAGTGTAGAAAAACCAAATAATTATTGTAAATACTCATCACATCATTGCCTTTACCTGATGCCTCCAGTACCTAGTACCAAGAAGCTATTTTCACTTAAATCACAATTAGAAAGACCACTGTGGTGTTTATCAATCCATCATGGAGCACGTTTCCCTCCTCGTACAGATGGAGAAGATCTGAGCTGTTCGAAGTCTCATGTGGCTTTACCACCACAAAACAATCCCTTTAAATCTCCTCTAGAGGATTCTCCCAAAAGGTATGTGTCATCTTTAGGGAAGTTGATTGTATATTAAGAGAGAGGTGAGTTTCCACCTTTATTTGTGACTGGTATGCTCAGGAAAAATAAGCTTTTCAGGGATTTAGGAGAATTTGAAGGTGGTATCAGTTATATTTAGTTGATCAACATGGTTCTCTTCTGTTACCTGTTAAAAAACCAGCTATAGTTCTGCCTTCAGAGCACTGGTCATGTTTACAGATTTAAGAAACACATGCCAAAGAGTATACTGTAATCACATAACCCTCCTCCGTCATATCCAGAGCAGTTTTCCTTAAAGATAAAAGACTGGGCAGCATCAGTGATGTATGGATATTTCCTTAACCCTCCAGGTTCTAAGTGTAAAGTATCATGATTATTCTTCCATTTCTTGTCCTTAGGAAATGAAACTCCATATTAATCAAAAGATCTCCAGTCTCTGAATTTTTTGACATAACCAGGATTTCTCTTAACCCAACACCATGTTTATGAGTTCTCCACCAAAGTAAAAAATTATCTGATAGATAAGAGCATTAGTAACTTACATAAATCCAGTCCTTAAACTCATTCACTCATTCAGCAAATATTTATTGAGCTTCACCAACTCTGGACTCCAGAGATGAGCAAGACAGATATGGTCACTGCCCATAAGAAGTTTGTTATTGAACCAGAAGCTTTTGAGAAAGCCAGTGACTGAAAATCAATGAAGAAGTGCTGTAGTGGGAATTCAGGAAATCTTCTGAAGCAGATTCCCTGAGCTGAGCCCTAGGCTGAGGCGCTTCCTTCCCCTAAGGAATTCCTGGGTCTGAATCTTAAAGAGTGAGTAGAAGTACAGTAGCTCCTGCCGTGCAAGCCCAGTGGAGTAAATGTGTCTGGCCAGATACTCTGCTTTTCCATACCCAAGACATGTAACAGCTGCCACCCAAATGCTACTTGGTACCGTCGCCCAGTTGCACAGTGTCTTCAGATGGCTGCAGTCTGACCCATTATGTCTGTGGCTGGCACTGTGGTCCCTAAACACTACTGGATTCTTACCTCTTACATTTAGCAAGGGAAACATACAGGTTTTAAATATTCTGTTATTTCTCTATTTTTAAGAATAATGCCGACTGATGATACTAGGCTCACGTCACCTGGATTTAACTTGACTGGCTTTTGTGTAAGCCCTTGAATGACTTTTTAATCAGTTATGTAAGTAAGCCTAATCATGACTCACATATGCAAATAAGCACATGCATACTTTATTATTTATATTTACTTAAAATAAATTAATAAGTCCGGCATATGTGATTTGGGCCTGATCATGAGTGGTGGGATCAGTCTTCCCATTTGTAAAATTTGGTTAACAGTAGCTGTAATTTACCTAACAGGGATTAAATATTTAATGTTTGTGTAGTGCTTGTGTTGCATTCAGAAAAAATACCATTATTTTGGTTGTTAATGTGATTTGCATATCATTGGTACTGAGTCATACAACTGCAGAAAAGATCATATTTTCATACAAATCATGACTTAGATGGCCTTAACTTCTTAAATCGCCAACTTCCATTGCAGTGTTTATTGGGACACAGTCCCTACTTTGTTTCCTCCCAGTTAGGACCATCCCATTGTCAAAGAGCTATGTGATGACTTGGTCTCTTGATGAAAGCCTAAGAGCAGAAATCCCTCCCTAAGACTCAATAAATGGTTTGATTCAAGACTCCAACTTAGGTATGACCTTCATGGGCTCGAGAGACCAAGTCTGAAGCCCTGTACTCTGGCTGAGAATCAGGTGGCCTTTTCAAAATGCTGCATGGAAGTTTCTGATAAAGAGGTGGTGTTTGTCCTAGGTATACCAACACTGTGCTTTTGAAAAGTCTGCAATACAAAATTCCCATTTATTTTTAGCTTCAGTCTACTCTGCTAGTAAAAATAAAACTATTTTCATAAGTGCTACTTGTAGTACTTCCATCCACATTTCAAAAGAATTCACAGAAAACAGTCCATAGCGATAGCTGTGTTGCAATGCCCAGATTGTTGCAGAATCGTGTTTTAAATAAATCTTTTTATGATGGCTGCATTTCAGCTATACCAGAGGGTTCTGTTCACATGATTCCTCCCTCCCACCACACACACACACACACACACAAAAGGTCTCACTGCCCCTTACTTAAAGTACTTGACTTATTTAATTTGCATATTTGTCCCATGTGTGTATGCTGATTGTCCTTTATGCATTGTCTGCAGTCTCATGGACGCGCGCACTGAATAAATATCTGTTATGATGGATCCTCTTAAGAGATGATGGATTGCTCTTTTAGGGAGTTGTGTGTTTCTATGGCAACTCCCTTTCTAAAACTTTGAATTTTATCCACATATATTGTGCAGATACCAAAAGCAAGCTTATGTTTAATTTAGAGAAGCTTTGAGTTTGAAGAAGAGGAAAACTATAGCTCATCGGCAGATGTCAAGAGCATGCACACTTTGTTGGAAAGCTCATTGAAAAAATTGATTCTTTTTGTGCCTGACACTTAACCAAAGACCAGTGTTCCATTTGGATAACCTTTCATTGTCAATTTTTCATGTTTCTTAGGTAAAAGTCACACATAGATATGCAACTTGATGAAAGTAAAAAGGAACAAACTAGGCACCATTTGTGTCTCCACCTCTCCCCCCTTCCCAGTTTTGTACATTATAATGACACTAGCTCATTGAATTAGATTTGCTTTCATCATCCATTTTGTTTTCCCTGTGTTACTACAATATCTCTGGGCTCTCTGTTACAGCTACATCTGATCTGGAGAAAATAGGTTATGTCCCTGTTTTGAAAGGAGAATCATCTACGTGCTTCAATGCTCTGTGTTTGTTAGCAGTCAGGATTCTGGAAGAGATGTGGGCTGTATTCCTGAGCAATAAAAGACGTGCATAAGGACATTTCCTAATTCCACAGGGTAATTCAGACCAAGTAATTTTTCTCGTCTGTGAGGTCTGTGCATATGAATTTTACTTGCCTTTAGTTATCTTACTTTGCTTTTTGAGTGTTTTGTTTCTTTTTTTTATACTTGAGTGTATTTTCTGTCTTTTTCCTTTTCCTTCTGCAACACATTGTCTTCTTAAAATCAAATCAGCTGTGCGGCTGGGGCTCTTGCTTTTTCCACATGTGTTAATCGTTCTGCAGCTTGTTTTGTTTACTGTTTTTGCAGACCTGATTTGCCATGGTCCGTGCCTTTCATTCTGCTAGACCACGTAGCTGATTTCCCAGTGGGGAGAAAGACTGTCTTTTCACCGGGTAATTAGTTATCTCATTTCAAAAGGGCCAAGTTTCTCTGAGATGACTTTGTCACACTCTAAATGTCGGCCTTCGAGGATGAGAGCCCATTTAGTTACATGAGCGTCCATGTGGTAGAAGAAATGCATGGTTAGTCACTGTGTAAATTCTTAAGTATTTGAAGGGCAGGTGATGGTTAATTAGACCATTTACACTCAGCTATTCAGAGATTGAGTTAGTTTATAGTGATAAGAAACCAGAGCAAGAGATAATATGAGGAAGTGGCAGAGTTTATTGTAAAGCATATTTTTATTTGCCGAGAGAGGACTCTGTGGCGCTTTACTTTGAATAATTTTTGCATAATCTTTTGCTAAGTAAGCAAGCACACCTCAGAAAGCATGGAGGGAGGCTGAGTTCTGCAGCCTCACTGTTGTGGCCTCCCAAGACTATGGGAAGAGAGTAAGCAGCAGACTCTTCCCTAAAGGTGTGGGGCTGGAGGTGAGATTGGCCCTCAGTGGGGTCCCTCCATCCACTGTGCATCTGGGGCTTGGCGTCTCCCGTGCCTTAACCCCCGTATCTCATCACTTCATGCCACGGCCCCCTCCAGGCCCCTGATTCCATTCCACCTTGTGTCAGAGCCAGAGTCTTCCTCTGCGTCTTTCTGCAGCTTGGCCTTTAATCAGTCCCTTCTTTTCCCAATCAGTTACAACTCCGTGGCTGCATCTTTCACGCAGGCTCCAGGTTTACCCACGCTTTGCCTCTTTACCCCCTACCCCTGCCCGTTCTTCCTATGGGATACTCTAAGTGAAGCACCTCAGGGTATTCACTTTGAAAGGACAAGGAGTGGCTGTTTACCATTCTCAGAGCATCTGTGCGTCAAGACATTTTAGAGCCCTGCTTTGTGTCCAACTTGATGTGAACAAAAGGTCTAAGATTTTTAAAGTTTAAACAATATATGTGTTAATATTTTTTCCATCGTACGTGTCTTGCCAATGGGTTTCAGCCCCGAGCAAGTTCACTGTGGATTCAGCCAGATGTGCAGCCATGCCATCATGTCACCCAGAGCACTGACTGGGTGGGGCTCTTTATATAGAGTCTATATACATGTATTGCCCACACGTGTGTAATGAGCTGGACGACAGGGGCCAAGTGAGAATCCTGGCCACAGGCACCTTCACTTTCTCCCCAGTATGCAATGCATGGTCTTGTTCCTACGTACTTCTCCAGCACCGGCTTGCTCCAAGCTCACCCTCCCTGGTTCTCCATCTGAGGATGGTGTGGAGCAAGTGAAGGTTCCTGTGGCCAGGATTCTCACCTGGCCCTGGTTGGCTTGCTCACTACACACGTGTGGGCAATGCCTGATTATTGACTCCACATAAAGAGCTCTGCCCAGTGCTCTGGGTGATTCTGAGGCTGCCGCAAGGCTGCAGGAAAGCAGAGGCTGGAGTGGCGGCAGCACCGAGGACAGACGCTGAGACGGCTGCAGGGTGGAGAGGCCCGGAGGCAGAGACCGGGCTCGCTGTGTGCAGACTCGCTCTGAGTGGATGGGATTCTAGTGAGTGACCCGCCACCATAGGAATAAGTTGTATATAAACCCTTTTACCCCAAGGTCTATTGTCATTTTTCATCTTATTGAATCCATAGTGAACTTGTCCAGGGCTAAAACCCATTAGCGAGACAGATAGGTTTTGAATATGCAATATTCCATCCTTCCACTTGGCTACTTCATATGCTCCCGCTGCTGACATATTTTCCATCCTCCATGCCAGCAGCTCCAGTGACACTTTTTCAGGGACTCCTCCCCTCCCCCTCACCTAACCTAGGTCCCCTTCTTATGCTCTTATGGCACCGTGCACCTTTTCAACATAGCCCTTACCACACTTGCAATTTTATCTTTATTTACGTGGTTACTGCATTAGTGGCTGTCTCCCGCATTAATCTGTAAGCTCCTGTGGCAGGCAGTTCCTGGCTCCATGACTCTGCTGACCAGCATGGGAAGGGACACATGGCACTCAGTGAATATTGTTGAGTGACCGTCCACAGGTCTCTGGGGCCCACGCAGTGGCCATTAGCCCCTTCCTGCTGGCACAACGACCCGGATTCGGTTGAAGTGTTTGCTGTCCTGCAGCTGCTCTAGGGCAGCTAGCTGGCCGCAGCCTGAGCCCCACCAGCCCCTGGCCAAGGTGGTGGGATTTTGATTAGACTACAGAAATCAAAGTAGAAAGGTGGGAAGAACCTGGGTCCTCAGTGATGTTGTTGAGCTGCTAAACAGATCAGTCCTTGGACAGCTCTACCTCCAGGCAACTCTGTTATGTAAGATGATAAATCCTCTTATTTGTTTAGGTCAACTCGAGGTTTTCTGTTTCTGAAGATACCCTGATTACAGGATGCCACGAGTGAATGAACACGTGAATAAATGAGTGGCTTAATCTCATGTCTTCACAAGTCCCTTCGTAATTCGATTTTATTTCTCCTCCATCTGTGACATGTTGGCCTGTTAGTGGAGATGTTGACCAGTATGGAGCCCACTGCTGAAACCTGGTTAACTCCTGTATGTTTTGAAAATAGTTTGCTTCCACTAAGTGTCCTGTATCCTGAACTTGAACTCATACTCTTCACCTCTCACCCTTTGGCTCCACACTTTGTTCGTAACTTTTTGGGGGCAAGCTCTTCGGTAAGGAGGTTGAGAGTCGGGTTAAGTCATAGGCAGCAGTTTCCTGTTCGTGAGCCATGAAGCTCGTGAAGAGTGCAGGCACGTTGGACAGAACCCGTAGGTGTTTTCAGGCGCTGAGCTGATTCATCCCTTTGGTTGCGAATTCTCCCCAGCTGCTGTGCCATCTCTCTGGATCCTGCACAGTTTCTCTCTGTGGAGGTGAGCGTCTCCAGACCTGCCCAGCCCGGGCTTTCCAGGTCTTCCCTGGGCTTTGGTGAATTGCACTTTAGGCCCCTCTTTCTCCGTTGTTATGGAACAGTGTTAACACTGTTTTGAGGAGAAGAGGTTTGTTTGTTTCGTAGCATTTTTTTGGTTAGGACGGAGCTTTGAATGATCCCTGCAAGTTTAGGCTGTGCATCTGCTGCCTTTCTTTTTCCCAGATGCCCACCTTAACCTAAGAAATGCAGGGTCTTAGATAAATACCACCTGAAATGCTTCTTAGCAGGGACTAAAGAGTTCTCGCATTACTTATTCGATCTTCCAGCCCTTTGGCAAAGAAAATTAGGCAATCACCCATTTTTGTAAAATGCTCTCCTGGTAATAAACCGCAGAAGGTGGGGGCTAGGTAACTGATCTTTGAGACTATTACTTTTGGCTATGCCATATGAAAAAAGTTCTAAATTTGTATTTGCTTAAACCAAGACAAGAGTGACCTGCTTTGGCCCACCACCCTGGGCAGGTAGCATGCTCTCCAATATTCAGAAAATAGCCCCGACTGCCTCAAAGTAGGATAAGATACTGCGGAAGCATTTCTTATGCCTAGGGAAGTGCTGTACACGAGTATTACTATCGTATGGCAACCGAATACAAACCCTTGTGAAGTATCTCTTCATACTGCTCATACCTCCCTCTGGTTCCCTCCCTTCCCCCAGAAATATGCAGAAGCAGGTCATTGGCTTGGCTTGCCCCTTGCTCTGGGACCAGCTCCCCTGGAACCTTAAGAATGAATCACCTACTTCTGAAAGCGCAGTTTCCCCCACTGACCTCTGAATTCTGATTTTTTTTTTTTAACTTTGGTGACTTTTATTGAAAAAAAATATATTCCTTGTAGCTGTGAGGAGACAACCTCATTATTATCTGAGAAAAGGGCTTTATATAATGTCGGCCACTCACCCGCATCTGGTTCGGAATCATTCAGCCAGTACTTTTGCACACTTACTGCGTGCCCCACATTGTTCTAGGTGCATGGGAATGTATCTGCAAACAAAACAGGCAAAAAATTATTGCCCTCTTGAAGCTTATATTGAAAGTGTTGGGGAAGAACAGAAACTAGGCGGTAAATAAGCAATGAACAGATCAGCAAATTGCACTGTTAGAAGATGATAATTGCTATGAAAAGAAAAGGAAAGCAGAGAAGGGTAAGAGGAATGTCAGTTTGGGGTGAGCAGTGGTTGCAGCTTTAAATTAGGTAGTCAGTGCAGGCCCCCTGTATTTCTAGTCTTTTGTTGTTGTTTTTACAGAATCTTGTGATAATTTTATATTGCAAATGAATCATCTGCATATGTTAAATATTGCCTGCAATGAAAGCAGTTCATGTGAAAACTAAACTGACTGCAGAATGCTTGAGGAAGTCCGAGGACACGAGCCCTTGTCTGGCCTTCTCAAGTTGTCTATTCTTAGTTTAGTTTCCTTTTACAAAAATAGTATTTATTCTATATAGCGTTTGAATGGAGCATATCTCTAACACCTTCTGCCATGTGTTCATGGTTAAACATAACTAGCCCTCTTTCTTACAAGACCAAGAGATTCATCTAAAATCTTTCCCTTTAAAAGTCCTAAGAAGTCTCCCCTGGTTGGCTTTCCAGCCCATAACAATTGATGCATTTCACAACACTCCTGGCCCAGCCACGTGTAAAATCTACTGTTGTGGGTGATTCTCCCCTTGAAGCATGTGTTTTGTGTTTTGGTGGTGGTTTGGGGACTTGTGTCTTAGGCATGGGGCTTATCATGTCCGTATAAATTACAGCTCACAGACAAGCCCGCCCGAAGAGCACTGTGTGTATGGCCTCCCGGGCAGTGCCCTTTTCCGCGTGTTCACTGAGTGACCTGCAGGTAGATGCATGTTCTGGCACTTTGTGAGCAGGCAGCCTCTCCCTTCTCTGTGTGCTGCCTGTATTTCCCCCAGAGGTAGTTGAGCCTGAGGAGGGGCTGGCGTGTGGCTTCTCCCATTGCCTCCTCCAGGCTAGAGGCCCTCAGCGGGTCTCTCCGTGGACAGGACCGTGTCAAGATAACACTCATTTTGCCTCCTGTATGGAACTGACTAGGACAATGCCATTCAAAAGGTAGATGGGAAGTAGGCAAAAGAGGTGAAGGGGATTAAGAGGTACAAACTTCCAGTTATAAAATTAATTTAAGTCACAGGGATGAAAAGCACAGCATAGGAAAGCTAGTCAACAATATTGTAATAACTTTGTTTGGGTGTGGACGGTAACTACACTTACCGCGGTATTTTGTAATGTATGTAATTGTTGAATCACTGTTGTACATCTGCCACTAATATGTCAACTATATTCAGTTATAAGTAAGTAAATATCTTATATTTGAAAACAAAGGCAGACTGAAGGGAGGGCCCTCAGAGTGAACAGCAGGTGTCCTTGAACAGTGCTGGCAGATGTCCTTCCATTCTTCATCCATTTTTACCATCACACCCCAGATCCAGAGGGTGTGGTGGTCGTGGAAACCAGGCTGGAGTGCTTTGACAGAAGGTCCTCCTGAGGGGATGGCGGCTACCCTGCCTCATTGCGAGGTCTTCCGGCTCTGAAGCTGCCACTCATTATTCTGAATTGTCCAGTGTACTTCCGGGTCACCTCCTACGATGTGAGCGACCTTGAGAAAGTCACACACTCATCTAGGCTTGCTTCCCATTTTGTAGCCCCAAATCTCTATTGAGAAGATATGGAGAATGGAATTGTGTGTCCTTTTTAGGCTGTACAGGCTCAGGTGACCATAATCAAAACAGATCTGCATCCAAGCAGTAAAAAGGTAAAATATGTGAATTTTCTCATTAATAGGAATCCTAACACAAAAGCAGTTACAACATTTTAGATGTACATTGTATAGTCTGCACCATGATTTTTTCCACATTTGTCGGTCATACAAACTTTGAGGAGGAAAATATACTACAGTGGGTAAGAAAGCATTGTTTTCTCTAAATTCTGTAACATTGAGGAGTTTTCATTTTCTAAAATGCTTTGAGCCTGGGAATTTTGAAATGGTAGATTCAGCTGTAGTACAATAAGGTTCCATTGTAAAAGTATCAACATGAGAGATTGTTATAAATACATTAAAGCAACAACTGATGTTAAAGATAAATCCTGTGTCAGATTGCTTTTCATTTAATTGCTACAATCTAAAATTTATCTGTTAGTATTTCTTCCTAATTGTGCCAGTGTGATAAATTTTCTTCTTTATGTATATAGTATAATTTACTTCAGGCCAATAAACAAGGATGTACTACTGAAATAACCTTAAATTGTAGGAATCAGGTATTCCCACTGATTGCTTATTCAGAATATAACTTACCCAAGAAGTTCTGAAAATTTTATTTTGAAGAGTAGGTGTTCAGAAATAGGAACTTTCCTATTTAACTGGAAAATTATCTTAGAGGGTTAAATGGTCACATAACAAATAAGAGACCAGAACTAGAAGTTACTTCTCAGTTTATGGTTCCTGTCCTTGATTATGAATTGATACCAATATTTGAAGTGAAGTATCCATACTCCAGAAAGTTATTTTAGATATAGCCTTAATAAATGTACCTGTCTTTCAAAGAATATTGGAAGCAATTCCTCCATGTTTGTGCAGGGACATACTTAATAATGTATGTATTAGTGAGATTCCATCTTATTTTTTAACTTACAAGAAACAAATTTCCTAACTTCCCTCATTCATCTACTCTAGTGTGTAATTGGACAATTACCTAACTGAAAGCTTTCATGCTGTAGCTTAAGTCTATTTCTCCCATTCTAGGATATTAAAAGCAACTAATCACCACTATCCATAATAATATTCATAAAGCCCTCTAGATATTTGAAATGTTAGCATTATAGCTGACAATAAGCATAACTCCTGAATATCAGTAAATTTTAAAGTAGAAGGAAAACAGCTTGTAATAAATGTAGATGACATAATAGTATTTAGTTTTGATGAATGAATAATACTGTTAACTAATGTGACTGAAGCAGACTAAATGAAAAGCATTCATCTATTACCTCATTCACTTAAATATTTATTAGGCATCTACTTTGTGATATTGTGCTATGTTGAGAAGTACAGACATGGAAACATCATAGAGTCGAGACGATTTCAATACAAGAGATTAAAAAGGGTAGAATTAATGAGGTGTATTTCTCAGAAATGTGAAGATTGAATAGCCTCATCTTAAGAGGATAACTGTGCTCTGTCTAATGACCCTGTGGTATTCACAACCATAACTGGGGATGGGGCTGAAAAGAAATTGAATTATTAGAACATTCCTGTTTTCCTTTACAGCTCCCTGTTACTAAAATCTGTAATAAGCATTAAAATTCTATATGTGGTCCCTGAACCTTTCACCTGGAAGCACCTTCATCCCAGCATTCATGTTGAAGAGGTACCTGTGTCTTCCTGTGTACGTATGGACATACGTGTGCATTAGTGTAGGACTACAAGAGGTTTATCACTTATTTCTATAAATTACAAAGTCATACAGCATGAAAACAATATGCCCAGGAGTGCAGAAGCCAGGATTACCTTGTGTGTCCTTTCTTTATCACAGACAGCAGAGGCAGAAAGGAGAAAGATTTATTCTGAAGCCATTTGACACTGACCAAGCAATTTATAAAAGGTGAAATGCTGATTTACTGCTGTGAAGAAAATAATGGGTGTTCTTGCTAAAATGTCTTTAATAGCTTTATTGTTTAAAGTGCAAATTATATTCAGCAATTTGTTAGTCCCCTTTAAAAGCGGAGCTGAAGTAATTCAGTGTAGGCTTTCAGCAGAAAAAGGGCAAAGTAATTAGCAAATCGTAAAAGAATCCATTCACCAAGGTTGGCTGATATTTGAATTCTCTGTCTGAATTGTAAAGCCATAGAAAAATTGCATGTAAGAAATACAAGACAACACAAGTATTTGTTTAAAACAGGAAAACCGTCAGAAAGTTGATGTTGGAGCACTCATGTAGAGGTGAGAACCCACGTTCTGGGGTGCCTACTGTGTGTACAGGACTTTGTGCTAGTGTCCAAAGAGAAAACAAAACCAAAATAAAACATGCTTCTGGACCTTAGGGATCATACTGTCTGACTGCAGGAAAAGAGTACTCAAAGTCAATTAAAATACCCAGAATAGAACCAGAATTCCAAGAAAGGCACTCATGCAGTGGTTCCAAGGAGGGAAAAGGTGACATTCCGAAGGTGGTATCTGAGGTCAGTTTTAAAAATTGCCTGTTACTTCTGCAGCCACAGTTTGGGTTAAAAGCGGTTCTGTACTGAAGGAATGATAAACAGCGGAAAGATCTGCGCTGAGGAACATTGAGTTAGGTTCTTGATGCGCAACTTGTTGTAGGGTGACCATAAATCCCACCAATTCTCCTAGGACGATCCCTGGTTCCACCTGTTGTCCCGCTGGAATTCTCAATAATGCTCTTTTCCACACTTAAAAGTATCCCAGTTAAATGGTAACTTGTATACAGTGACTGTGATGAAAATGTGCCCCTCCCCTCTCCTGATTCTCTGAGCACAACTGACCAACATGCCCGGCTGCAGCCCCTCTGGACCCACCACCACTCTTTGGCACTGTGGCCACACTTCCCCCGGGCTACTCCCAGCCCACGCCTGTGCATGGCGTGGGTGCTGAGGCATGCCCCTGCCAGCAAGACAGCGGTCCTCCCCTGAGCAACCTGAGCTCAGACACTCCCCATTGGCATGGCCGAACCTTTCTGGGAACTCTACTGCACTCTAAGATGCATCCTACGCAACCTCCCAACCTTCCCCCTCTCCTTCACAGGACCAGACCCACCTCTTGTTCTGCAGGTGTTCCCTGCCTACCCCTGCTCCCTTCCCCGAGAACTCTCCTGCACGCCTGATCCCATGTTACTGTCTGGCTTCTTAGCAGACCTGACCTAATGCAGTGCCCCTGGTTATTGACGGTAAGACTGGAAAGAAATATCGGGACCACATTGTAGGTGACTTTGAAAACTGCTTTGAAGAATTTGACCTTAGGTTCAGTGAACTATGAGGCTCCACCTAGGGTTTAATTTTCACAAATAATTTTTAGTGGTTTGGCCCCACTGATAATATCTGAAATAAGGAGGCGAGCTAGGAGGGTCCAAGGAGGGTCTAGCGGTTGTCCAGGAAGAAGCTACACGAGAATAGTGGGTGTGATGACAGACAGTGGCACGGGTGTGGGAAAACTGCTGAGGTCGGGTCTGCGGGTCTGGAGACGGTGGCCAGAGCTCTTTGAATCGCTCTGTGCTTTAGTTTCCCTCATCTGTGTGATGAGAACAGCGATAAACCCTACGTCACCCATGAAATAATAGTAAGAATTAAATGAGTTAGTACATCTTAAAAAAATCTTAGAACGGAGCCCAGCACGAAAGATCAGAGTTCATATGCCCATTGCTCTCTGGCAGTGTTGTCCAGTAGAATGTTCTGCCCTTGTGGAAGGGTTTCGCATCTGTGCTGCCCAACGCAATGGCTACTGGCCACATGTGGCTCCTGAGTGCCTGCATGGCCAGTGGGACTGAGGGACTGAATTTTTAGCTTCATTTGATTTAAATTTGAGTAGTCACATGTGGCTAGTGACTGTCATTTGGAAGTATCACCTAACTCCAGAAGTACAAAGTACCTAATACAAAGGAGACTCCAAAATTATGCTCTCTATTCTTTTATCGAAAAGATATGACTTACTTTTAAGTAAGCCCGTAGTCTTGATTGCTGATTGCTATAGTCAAGAGATAACTACAGGGAAGTCTATCATCCTAATCACATCCCTCTGAGATGATCAGAGCAATTTAAGGGAAGGAGGAGGAGGAGACAGACCTATTTTCACTAAGCTTGCAAGGAGAAAAGTACTTTAGGGCTTTAAGGAGGGTGATCGTGTCTTAGTTTCTGCAAGTAGCTGATAGGTGGTTAAGACCTCCCGTTTAGTGGGATCTGGACTGTCTGTCGTCCACTTCCCAGGCCAAAAGAGAGGCAGTACTGCGGCACCTGCCTGTATACTCCCCTCTGCGTAATCGGCAGGTTAGTGCTGCTGTTCTGTAAGGTGAGTGTTCCTGCTGCAGCTGGGGACACCTGGTAGTTCAAGGACAGCATAGTTGAAACTCTAGGGGATGTATTAGAAGGAAGGAGCACAGTTCCCTGGTGTCTGTAACAGCAGGATGTGAGGGCATTCATGTATGTGCCTACATCTCCAGAAATAGGGATTCTGAAATACCGCTCTCGGCGTTCTCACCATCTCCTTGCCGTGCTTGGGGGAAGGTGGCCCTTCCAGTTCCATGACTATATTCCTTTGGATTGTTAGTTTGTGCTGGGCTTACTGTAGGCATCCCCCACATTACTAACTCACCAATGAGATTTTTGATGCAACTGAAACGCTAGATGCCTCAGTTGAGAAGTAACCTGTACGAATCGAGTTCTTTCTCTCAGATGAAACAAAGGAAGCAATGTCAAGCACCGTAGAAAGACGATGGACTTTGGAGCCCATCCTGAGAACACATCGTAGCTCTGTTACTTGCTAGGTCTGTCATTATTTTAATTTCGGTGTCCTGATCTGTAAAATTGGGAGTACTGGTATTATCTGAGTTACTTAGATTACATGAATTCATATGAACCTTTAAACAGCGATGCTGGGAAAACGCTAGTTCCCTGCCACCTACTGTATCTCAGGTCTCCTATGCAAGTTCTCATTTGCTACCATCCCAAACCCCTGTATCACCTGAGCCTCTCAACTGTTTTGAAGCCCTGTTTCCAAGTCATGCACGCTGATCACCTGTGTCGTGTTTACCTACCCATCCTCGCAGAAGCAATCTCCAGCAACCTCCTTTCCCTCTCCTGCTCTGACTGCCATAATGCCTTTCCTGAATGTTTCTGAGGTCAGAACCTCCCTGTTCTGTACGCACTGCATTCGTCGTTTGTCACCTGAAGAAGGTGGCAGAGAGCTCAAGGCCCTTGGAGCCCCGACATTTGCTTGATAGGGTTTTATAACACGAGACCACCACCTGATTTCGTTCCTTTTAAAAAACTGTCTATTGGTTTTTCTTTGTATCAAAATCACTACATTTTTATTAAAGATATTTTCTAAAAGAAGCAGGGAAAAAAATAAAGCACTCATACTAGTACCATCCCTAGAAATATATGCACATGCTTTGTGCATCCTGAATGTATCTTAAAATCTGAGTAAGCATGGGTCCGTGTGTGGTGGGGTAGGGGGTGAGGGTGTATAACAAAAACTTAACTCGTTACATTCCCACTTGTTGGTGATACCCTTAAATGTCATAATTTCTTGAACATTTCCCATGTCTTTGAAAATGACAGCATTTTCATGTCCTTGTACAGATCATTTCAAATGTTTGTCTGGAATGCCAAATATGAACATATTCTGGTTTATTACTGAACATCACAGTTATTTCTGCTTTTTTTTCCCCACAATTGTGAACAAGGCAGAATATAATAAAGAGAGCAGCATATAGCATCCTCATGCATGGAACTTTTCACACATCCTTGAAATAGAATTATCAGATCATAAGGCATGCACATTTTTAAGGTTTTTGGCACCATATTATCAAGTTACCTGGGAAAGAATGGTTCTGTTTCTCTTCTCGAGACTTCAGGGTACATGAGGCATTGGCCACCTGGTTCCTGAAGGGACTAGTAGTCCTACTTAAGGGGAGAAATAAGAGGAAAACAGAGAGAGGGAAAAAATAGCACTTTTTCCTATTTGTGTGTGAATCTGGTTTTGAGTCTCCTGTATTTAAACGCTCCCTGACTGGGGCAGGGCATCTCCTTAGCTCATGTGGGTTCTTATTTATCAGCAGCTAGCTTCTTTTGCGTCCTCTAAATTGCCACCTTTAAATCAATTCACTGTGCCTTTGAAGTGTCAACCCTCTGGGAAGAGCCTTCCTACACCCCTGTTTCATCCAAATGGAGAATCTCATCTGTGTCTCTCTCCTTAATCTCATCTCATTTGGCAACAATATTTTTTCTTTGTTATTGGCCTTTTGATTTAATACTTTAATTTGGCATATGTAGGTTCTTCGTATCACTGTTCTCGAGAATTCATGCCATTCTGGACAGAATAGTCTGTAAAAAGTTTCTTGGAATAATTGTTTTGTAAAAGACGTCTTGCAGACTCAAAGGATCCATCATTATACTTATTTTGCAGAAATGAAAAATGAAAAACTGAGCCTTGTGGCAACTATACAACTTGATTGTAATTCCAAGTGCTCAGGAGAAAACTGTGTGATCTTTTAGCCGACAAGATAGAGACAAGCACAATTTTCGCATTTCCTTGCTGACTATCTGGGACGTGGTTATTTCTTCAGTAGCTTGATCATACCACATTTCGTACCTTTTTAAGGACGTGAGCACATGTGCCCCTTAGAGGTGGAGTCTGTGGGTCCACCTTTAAAGAGTGGCACATGCTCCCTGTGGACAGTGAACCTGCAGTTAGACAAGCCACATACCTTGTGCCTGGGATCTGGGACACCAACAAGCAGCTGAACAGAGACCCGAGTGGCTGTCTCAGGGTACTGTCTCAGCAGCTTGCGGGAAGGCTTAGGGTGCAGTGATGTGACAAGCTGTGAACAGCAGATCAGAGAAAAACGTGAGATAATTTAATTGAGGAGCTTGGAGAGAGGACAGCTGCAGAGCAGAGAGCAGGGACGTGGCAGAAAAGGGGCATCTGAGGAAGGGATAAATCATGCAATAGCATTCTGAGGACAGTGTGAAAAGGATGCTTCCTCATTTCTCTGGCAGTTGGTGTCAATTTCCTACCCTCAGATGCTTTGCAAAGGGGGAAATCATTTATTTTTATTACTGCCCCGTTCTTCTTGTGGCAGTTTTTAATATCGCATATTGCAAGCCCACCCATTTCTATGTAAGGGACTAACTTCCTCTTTTCTCTGGGTTTGGTATTTACTATTTCTGCCATATTCTACCCTTTCTGGGAAAATTCTTGTTTTTTTTTTAAAGCAGCAGTAGAAATGTGAAACTGGGAACAAGCTATGGTGTGTTCTCTTTGACTTAACCTATGTCTTTTAGAGGCTAGAGCCTTTTTGTTTCTTCTACTGTCACTAGCTTTGAATCTGAAAATTTTAAATCTTTATTCCCAAACCACTTTTTTGAATTAGTTTTATACATCATTCCTTATTGTTCACTCTCAGATTATCCTTATAAGTCCAGGGGTGAATTTAACATTATCCAGTGTCTTAGTAAATCTCAACCCTAATATCCATCCTGGGTACTTAAAAAACAACAAACAGAACTCAAAATGGTTTACCTGGAAATATGAAAGTATTTAGTTGCTTATTTAAGCTGAAATAATTCATCTTCTAATTTTTCAGGTTTTCATTTCTTTCTGCATTGAGACCAGTTGTCTTTTTAAGTATATACGGCCATCTAGTTTAGAACAAGGGCTCAGAAATGTTGATCATTGTCAGCTTTGAATCATGGAGTAGATAAAACCATTTTTAGACACTTCTGTCTTTATAGCTCATTCTAGAAAACTTTCATGCATTGTCCATGACAGAAACAGCACCTCAGTGTAAAACCATCAACTTAGTTCTTAAGGGCAGGTACCACTGGAAAACGAGGATCACCCCACACATGCACACTACACACCCTCTCTCACACTCATGCCATACACGCACGCACGCACACACACACAGTCATGACCTGAGTCAGTATGCTGTGCCTTAGAGCTGAACAGTGTTACAGCTTCACTTCTGGGTTTCTGGGAGCTTCTTTGGTCACACGTGGTGAGGCATTGATTCCAGGATAGTAAAATGTAACTACAAATTCACTACCCTTAAATTTAATCTCTTTTAAAAATCCCTCATCTTTCAGTTCTTTGGAATTCCCCTTCTGTGCACATAAGTCATGCATAGAATTTATTGTAAACATTTTAAAGCAAAAGTTCAACATCAAACTCCATTCAAGCATAATTTGTTCCTGATTCCACGGTTGATATTCCACAGCTGAAAATTTGGTGGAAGTCAAAGAGAAAAGGTCACAAAATGGTTAGCCAGTTGCTCCAGGACATCCAGGTGTCATTTTCCACCAATGTCTCCCCAGCTGCCTTCTACCTGCTGTTTTTTCTTCTGGCTTAAACCGAGGTGTTTTACCTCTCTATGCAAATCCATTCATATCCTTTGGAAGATGACATCCCTGTTTCTTGGGGTTACCATTCCTTGCAGCTAAGTGGGTCAAAAGGTCAAAATTAGAGGGAGACTTAGTGATGAAATCATGTATTTTAATATAAATGATCTGATTTAAAGCCCTGCCACCTCAGTCATATTTAGGAGAAAGTCACTCCCTGCAGTTTTTAAGGACCATACCTGCAGATAGAGACCCTCTCGGGACCTTAAAGGAACCTTGTCAAGCATTTTCCCATCATTGAGGGAGGGAGTTTTGATCCTGTGTGAAGTGTTCTTGCACTTTAAAAAGTTTTTTCGTGTGAACTAGTGTAAAAAGCTGACTGCACGCTAGTCTTGTAAACACCTTTTCTCTCCACTCTCTACCCCCGACATTTTCCTGAGTTTATCTCCAAATGCTTTATATCACCCAAGCACTTAAACAGGATTACAGACGTTTTCATCAAAGCTAGTAGCTGTTAATTACCTATCTTTGTCTATGTTTCAGCACTTAATACTATTTTGACAGAGGTTGCGTACTCTGTCTTTCTGGGATTTTTTAAGTGCTCTTATGAGTAATTTGAGAAATTCCAAGTATAGATTAGATGAGCTGTTCTTTCCTTTGTTGCCTGTTTAAATTTTATTTTAAAAACATTTAAAGAGGACCCACTGTGTGTCAGGCTGCATGCTGTCATCACGCCCACACACACTGTCTAATTTAATGCGTTCTTCCCCTGAATCTGTACCTTAAATCACCACTGTCCCCTCAGTGTGTATATGTGTTGGGAAGTGGGGGGCACTGGAGAGAGTGGGGTACAGAGGTCATGATCTCTGGGTGGTACATCATTTTATGGGTGATCAGTCTGCAAGAGTGTAGTTACTCTAGAGATTTGTAGACAAATCTTTATTTGTCTGGCTGGTCAAAATCCTGGTTGGTTATTGACAGAAGTGCTTTAAAATTGAGGATGATGGCTTTCTGGGCAGTTTCAACCTGAGTTTGTTTCTGTTTCTTTGCAAAAACCTGTGTTTGCTCACCTGTACTGTAGGTGAATAGAAGACTCAACTCACCAGATGGAGTGTGTCAGGGAAGGATTACTGATTTATTTAAGCTTGTTTCTAGAGTCTCTGTAAGAAATTGGTTTTATTAGTCTCCTCAGTGGGGCTTACCCACCCCAGCGTTTAAACATCTCAGGCCTGCCATTCCGGAACAGTGGTGTTGCTGGAGGTGCTGTCCCTCACCGGAGTGAGACCTGCCCCCATCGCAGCAGGCCGGGACATGATCTCCCCTCCCGCCCAGCACCACTTTCCTCCTTTGAGCCATACCCACGTTTGCTGGCAGCGGCTTGTGCCTGACTTCCCCCAGGGGTCACAGTCTTTCACTTCAGCTCTTCTTTTGACACTCAAACTTTCATTTTCCTCTCCTTCCTTCCCTCCTCCATTCCTGCATCCTTCCGTTCTTTCAGCACACAATTATTGAGTGCCTACTGAATACCTAGCACTATGCAAAGTCCCGGAAATCCAGAGATGTCACACAGACCTTTGTTTGTGTTTGCACAAGTGACAAATGCCTTTTTCCAAAAGGCAGCCCTCAGGTATAAATTTTTTTTAATGAAGGGGAAAATACCCTCTTTAGATGAATCATCTCCTTATTTCTAGACAGGGTTCCCCACAAGATAGTTGTAGATGAATATTATCTAGCATGAAGATTCTTCAGAACAACATCCATCCTTCAAATATTTATCAAGCGTTTAGTGTGCCAAGCTCTGTGCTGGACACAAAAAAATAGAAAGCTGGACAAGACATATCCCTTTCTCCAAAGATTCACATTGCAGAGAGTTCTAGAAAGTGTGTGTTAATGCCAGACATGCTGTGGAGTAAGAGATGATGAACATTGAGCAGGATGAGGAGAGTTTTACTCACTGCTTTATCCAAAGTACCTGGGACTCAGCCTAGCACATAGTAGGTTCTTAGTAAGTATTTATGGATTGACCAATGTTGAGAGCCCTCAGTCAGGGCCTATTAAAGGAAGGGGTGTTTCAGCAGTTCCAGAAAGGAGAAAGAAAACATTGTCTAGGAAGCCCATTGTAGCCGGAGTGGGAGCAAAGGTGGAGGACACACAGGTGCTTGGGGGGTTCACAGGAACAGCGTGAAGGTGCCTCAGAGGGAGGTGTTAGGGAGATGGTTCCAGAAGGGGTGCGTGGGGCCAGACCATAAAAGGTTTGAGGGCCGTGGCCTTGTCCCTGTCGGTCAGCAGGGTGGGGAGCCTGCGATCATCTTCTGAGCAGTGAAGTTACACTCCAGGTAGATGTAGGCTTAGAAGGACCTTCTGACCGCCCTGCCCTGCACAGGATGTTCTCTTAAATAGAGAGAAACTGGGGAAAGGAACCCTTGGGGAGGACTGAGGAAGGTCCGACCACAGCAGTGTGGAAAGGAGGGAAGCAAAGTTGAGAGGAATTGCAGACATACTCCCTGTCAGAGGGGAGCCCACAAGGAGGCAATGACGATGGCAACTCCTAAAAGACTGACGTGGCCCCACTTACTAACTCTGCCGACTTCCTAAGTCACTTTATTTCCCAGGGCCTCAGTTTTTGCATCTGTAAAACAGGCACAATTCTACATACCTGGTAGGATCGTTGCAAGAATTAACCAAGGTAATGGTCTAAGCCTTCTGTGGCCCTCAGCATGTAATCATAACCAACATTTATTGAACTCATACCAAGGGCTTTGCATGTGCTTGCTTAGTTGGGCTTCCCAGTAACCTTATGACGTGGAGTCGGTTGTCAGCTTTATACCCCAGGTATAAACTGAAGCACTGAGAGGGTAAGTAACTTGCCCACGGGTAGCACCCCTGATAGTGGCAGAGGTGGGATTTGCACCAGGCAGACGGGCCCCAGAGGCTGCACGCTTAACTGCCAGCTGCACAGTCCCTGGGGGTCACTGGGTATGGTTACCCTTCATTGTGCCATCTCTGACCTATTCCCCAGCTTCCTGGCTCCCAAAACTCTGTGAGGAGTAGGAGAGAAGGGGTGTCTGGTGCCTGACCATGACCATTCCAATCATCTGTCTTCATAGAACTGACCTGTCCCTGTCCCCAACTCATCCCCTCCTGACTCTGTCCAGGCATGGAAATGAATCTGATAAGTGAATCTGCTGTGAAATGGGGGGGAAGGCATGGCAGATAAATGAGTTACCTTTCTAGAAAATACACTTATCTTTTCGCTAATTTGCAGCTAGACATCACCGAAAAGAGTGACACATTTCTGGCCGATGGGGAATTGGTTTTGAGCCGAAAGCACATCCTTGGCTGGTTTCACGGCCTCTGCCTGTGCCCTGTGTGTTATATATATAATGTCTCTTCCTTTGCTTCGTTTTTTATAAATACTTTTTCTAATTAGCATAGTCATTCTTGTTCATTGAAGAAACTCTAGAGAGAAGCAAACAGAAAATAGTTTAAATCTCCCAGAATAAACTCCCCACCTAGCAGTGAGCACTGTAGGCTTTATAGACATTGCCCTTCTAGTTTTTATTCTCTGTGTATACATGAACTATATCTGAATATGAGGCAGAAAGGGGATTTTGTTTGACCAGATATTATCCTTCACAAAAATGGGTGTCATTTTATGATCTAGTCTCTCGGATTATGGGCAATCTCTCTACAATTTTATTTTGAACAAGAGAGTACAGCTTGGGCAAAGATTTGTTATCCTGAAGTTACCTCTCAGCGCAGTTTTAGGTCATTGATGGTATTGCTCTCAAAGTAGGTCATGAAATTCACCAGAAATGTAGCCATTCTGCCTGAAAGTGTGACTTCACAGCCTGGGTCACTTGTCATCAAGGACTGGTCTTTTCCAAGAGTACTTTTAAGAGCAATACGGTAAGTGGGTGCAAGGTGGAGGTCACATGCAGATCAAATGATAACACCAACTTTTCTTAATATGATGCAAATGGATCAAATTTCCAATGACAGCATCACATACTAAGTCAAAGATTCTGTCTCTGACAGTGCGAGGTGACTCGAAAGGGATTCATCTGGTGAAGAAGACATTGAAGATGAATGTGAAACATTTGGATAGAATTTTTTCATTAAAAAAATGATTCCAAAAATTTTACACATCTATAAATATTGGATAAGTGTAATTTAAAGCATTCACATGAAGCATATATCACAAGAAGATACGCAGTTATTTCATCACATTCTTAAAAGTTTATAAAATATGCAAAATGGTTTTATTTGTTTCTGTATTCTCTTTGATAAAATAGGAGATCTTTTATTTGAGGCTACCTTGTATTCAGGTGTATATGGTAATATATGTACTTTAGTTTTTAAACAAAAAACAGGATCATATTACATGTTTTGTTTTATAAGCCATTTTTTATTCTTTATGTCATTATGACTATTTCCCGTGACTTAACCTTGTTAAAGCACCGCATTTGTAATGGCCACATTAGAAGGGATGGACCAGCAGTTACTTAATCAGACCTCTCCTTAGATACTGCAGTGGTCTTTCCCTCTTAGGTACTGCTAGAAATAACCTTGATGAAATCTGCATAAATAAGTCTCTAAGCATATCCGTGGCTATTTTTGTTAAGTTTCTAGGCACAGAATTGCTGGGTCAGGGCCTTGCAGAATGTTAAGGTATTTAATATAAATTTCCTGGTCGCAACCAACCAGTAATACTTTCATTACATCTTAGGGAATTGTTCAGTTATTGTCCCCTTGTGACAGGGTCTTAATTAATTCTGAGTAACTCTTTAGCAAGATCATTTTAGTGCTGTCCATTGTTCTATCTCCCTCCTTCCTCACACCTCATGCCACTGGATTAGTATTAAATACAGATTAGAGGATTTCATGTCTGTTTCACTGTCCAAACCTATTGACAGAAGATGTTTCCCTACAGCAGGGCTCAGTGAGGTGTCTCTGCAGCACCATGTGATATATCACCCCTTTCCTGTGCATCACATTTAATCATTAGAAAACATCATTGAGTCTTATGAGACAGAGAATCCATATGATTATTCTTAAACTCAGTGGAATACTATTACAATACTTCAGTAGTGCTCTTTTTTTCCATTTGTTGCATGTGTTGCTAATCTTTATATTACATTACACAGCCTCAGAAAATAAGGAAGCTTGCAAAGCGTCATGTTAGAGAGAGACTGTTATTGGCCACCCTTCTCCTTCTTCTCCTTGCTTGCCAATTAACGGAATCCATTTTATAATTTAGATGCTAGCCAGAAAGCCACATTGCTGCTAGCTAAAGGGCATGTTCCCCAGCCTCCCTCTGATGATGTGGCTACATTATAGCCAGAGTGTTGTGAAAAGAGGTATGTGTGTAAGTTCTAGGAAGTCTTAAAAGGGATGGGCCATGCCCTTCTTCACCCCTTGCCCAACTTGTTCATTGGAACATAAGTGTGATGGCTGGAGCACCAACACCATTTTGGTCTTAGAAGAAGAGGACCACATTGCAGAATTTATGGAAATGAAAGTTGGAAAGAGCTTGGGTCCTGATGAATGAGGAACCTCCAGACAATCCTGAACTGCTTGTCCCTGACTTCTTTTATATGAAAGAGAAATTAATTTCTGTGTTATTTAAGCCCCTATTTGGGGGGCTGCTATTACCTAAAGTCTGGCGTAATCTGACCAAAACAATGATTTCTACCAATTTTGTGGCCTCTAATCTTCCTGTTCTCTCTCCTACATTCATTTCCTTTTTCTTGTCTCATTAACTAAAGGGATTTCTTAACAGACTCAGAAGACCCCCATCCAGGTACAAGTCCCCCAGGTAGCGTTCGTGTGGAAAGTGAGGATCACAGCTCCCATGTTCCTTCACAAACCCCCGTCGAGGCCTGTTGGTTTGTGCAACATCCCCTTTCTCCCCAGTGAAGAAGGGAGGGAGGTTCAAACACAGAGCTAACAACAAACTCTGCTCTATCAGAAAGTGGGTCAGGCATGGCCTCCTGGAATATGAGACAGCAGTTTGCCTGTAACTGACAGCTCTGTGCAGAAGTCTGAGCGTGTTCATGGACCTGTCGCCGTACACGTGAACAAGCCGCAGGTGGCATCTCCCCACCTCCGCCCTCACTTTTCCTCACTAATGTTATTTGCAAGAATTGGTCTGGTGTATCTAGGTCTTTGAGCATCTCAAGGCAACAGCATTTTACGCAGAACATTAGATACTATAAAAGCGAATCCTGAGAAATATGGCAAAGAATAAATAAAAGAAGACAGAGGATGAAGAGAAAGGGTAGAGAGAGGATAGACGGTCAGACAATTCGACATTCCAAGCATGGACTTACGGAATCGCTGTAAACAGACTTTTTTTTATCTGGTGACATAGAATGCAGGCCTTTAATGCCTCTTTTTCAGTGAGGTCGCCTTGAGAGCAAACAAGGCAGTGGGCATATCCTGTTTATCCATCTTTAGTTCAAGTGTGTGCGGGGGAAGCCAGTGGAGCAAAGCGGAAAGGGTGTGCCTTCCAAAGTGCACACCCAGCGCCCCATTCTGGCCCATCCTGCTGAGGTTGGCAGGATTAACTTAACACCACCATTCTTCCCATCCTGGCTTTCTTTCTACTAAAATGTGGGGTGCTTGCATTACTACAGATGCTGAAGTGGGTTCCAGGTATTGGGTTTGCTGTGTCCTGCTTCAGGGTGTGTATTTCATTTCCTGGTAGAGCTGTTGAGGGTCATTATTGAGGGGCTGCGAGTTGGTGGACCTGGAGGAATGAACCTAGAAAATGCTTCCTCAGTTTCATATGTCCCAGCCCCTGGCAAGTGTTTAATTAATTTGCCTCCATTACTCATATTAGCATGTAGTCTCCAGGCTCTGCTAGTGATTTTTCAACGGAAAGACTTAGGTAGGTCCTTTTTTCCCTACCTATTCTTACACTCATCTGTATGTCCCTTGTGCTTTAAACTGACTCTCCCTGCCCAATTCATGTCTTATGTTTCTCCCGTTTGTCTCTGATTAAATCTGGAATGATTGTTTGGTTACAAGAAGGCAAATCCTGGGCTTCATTGCGTATGTGTATGCATAGCGGTCATACCACCACAGAGTATTAGGGCTGAGAGTATCTCAGAAGCCATCACCACCGCTTACTTTTTTTAAATTAAGGTATCATTGATGCACAATCTTATGCAGGTTTCACATGAACAACATTGTGGTTACTACATTCACCCATATTATTAAGTCCCCCTGACACCCCACAGTCACTGTCCATCAGCGTAGCAAGATGCCACAGAGTCACTACTTGTCTTCTCTGTGCTACACTGTCTTCCCTGTGCCCCCCAACACATACCATGTGTGCCAATCATAATGCCCCTCAATCCCTCCCTACCCACTCTTGCCACCCCCTTCCCTTTAGTAACTGCTAGTCCCTTTTTGGAGTCTGTGAGTCTGCTGCTGTTTTATTCCTTCTGTTTTGCTTTGTTCTTATACTCCACAAATGAGTGAAATCATTTGGTACTTGCCTTTCTCCACCTGGCTTATTTCACTGAGCATAATACCCTCTAGCTCCATCCATGTTTTTGTAAATGGTAGGATTTGTTTTCTTCTTATGGATGAATAATGTTTATTCCATGGTGTATATTTACCACTTCTTCTTTATCCATTCATCTGCTGATGGACACTTAGGTTGCTTTCATGTCTTGACTACTGTAAATAGTGCTACAATAAACATAGGGGTGCATATGTCTTTTTGAATCTGGAAACTTGTTTTCTTTGGGTAAATTCCTAGGAGTGGAACTCTGGGATCAAATGGTATTTCTATTTTTAGTTTTTTGAGGGACCTCCATATTGCTTTCCACAATGGTTAAACTAATTGACATTCCCACCAGCAGTGTAGGAGGGTTCCCCTTTCTCTGCATCCTCACCAGCATTTGCTGTTCCTTGTCTTTTGGATGTTGGCCGTCCTAATTGGTGTGATGTGATATCTCATTGTAGTTTTAATTTGCATTTCCCTGATAATTAGTGATGTGGAGCATCTTTTCATGTGCTTGTTGGGCATCTGAATTTCTTCTTCAGAGAATTGTCTGTTCATATCCTCCACCCATTTTTAATTGGGTTATTTGCTTTTTGGGTGTTGACGGATGTGAGTTCATTACATATTTTGGATGTTAACCCCTTGTTGGATGGGTCATTTACAAATATATTCTCCCATACCATGGATGCCTTTTTATTCTATTGATGGTGTCCTTTGCTGTATAGAAGCTTTTAGTTTGATGTAGTCCCACTTGCTCATTTTTGCTTTTGTTTCTCTTGCCCGAGGAAATGTGTTCAGAAAAAAGTTGCTCATGTTTATATTCAAGAGAGTTTTGCCTATGTTTTCTTCTAAGAGTTTTATTGTTTCATGACTTACATCCAGGTCTTTGATCCATTTTGAGTTTACTTTTGTGTATGAAGTTAGACAGTAATCCAGTTTCATTCTCTTAAATGTAGCTGTCCAGTTTTGCCAACACCATTTGTTGAAGAGGCTGTCGTTTCTCCATTGTATATCCACGACTCCTTTATCATATATTAACTGACCGTATATGGTTGAGTTTATATCTGGGCTGTTTTCTGTTCCATTGATCTATGGCTCTGTTCTTGTGCCAGTACCAAATTGTCTTGATTACTGTGGCTTTGTAGTAGAGCTTGAAGTTGGGGAGCATAATCCCCCCAGCTTTATTTTTCCTTCTGAGGATTGCTTTGGCTATTCGAGGTCTTTTGTGGTTCCATATGAATTTTAGAACTGTTTATTCTAGTTTGTTGAAGAATGCTGTTGGTTTTTTGATAGGGATTGCATTGAATCTGTAGATTGCTTTAGGCAGGATGGCCATTTTGACAATATTAATTCTTCCTATCCATGAGCATTGGATGTATTTCCATTTATTTGTGTCTTCTTTAATTTCTCTCATGACTATCTTGTAGTTTTCAGGGTACAGGTCTTTTACCTCCTTCGTTAGGTTTATTAATAGGTATCTTATTCTTTTCGATGCAATTGTAAATGGAATTGTTTACCACCACTTAACATTTTATAGTCACCTCCCAGAGAAGTGAATTCGTCTGCCCAAGTCACATGGAGTTGGTTTAAGCCTAGACCCACACATCCTTCCCAATACCCCACATTTCCTGGCTTTGTGGGACAGGAGCCAAAGCATATTAGAAGTCTGGGCATTAAGTCCTTCCTGGCTTAGAATTGTCTTAGAATAAATCATCATGATTGGGAAGAGCACCAGAGTTATAGAATCCCGCAGGCTTCTCAAAGATAATTCACTTTAAACTGCTCTCTATAAAAGCCACATAAAAATGTCCAACAAATCATAGAAAAATGATCTCATGGAGTAGGTTTAACCACAAACTTGAATAAAAATCTGTTTGTCCAGAGACAGAGCCATGTAGGAGATTTTTTCAAAAGTGTGGCAAGTAGTAAAAATCAGGAGAAGAGGATGGAGCCCAGTGCGGTTCCCGTTGTCTTTCTGGGGAAGAGCAGGGAAATGGTTTCAATCTGGTCCTCCGTGCCCCACCCTCATGTCTACTCCTCAGAATTTGTATCTTGCAAGTTCAAGTTTATGGATTTATGGCATCTCTAAGCAGTTGAAAAGCGTCACATTTCACTCAAACGTGCCTGCTTTTCCTCACCCCGGCAAAAACATCGGAACATCCGGCTGGGGTGTCGGCAAAGAGCTAGCGTGCCCCTCAGACAGCGCATAGTTCAGGGTGAACTGCGCGTCAAGCAATGGAGTTCACCAGCCTTGCAGGTGGATAAAATGCAAGTGTCGAGGGCATTTCTTAGGTGGCACCATGTCTTGCGTTTAAAAACAGCAAGTGGAGGCCTTTTCCTCTTTCTGTCAGAGGCACATTGTTCCCCCCAGGGCTTCATTCAAGCAGGTGTTTTGTGCGTGTGCACAGTGCTGAGGTCGCAGGATGACTTGGCACCCAAGGACTGCCTCCCTTTCAGAATCAGTCCGCTTTCTCTACAAGTTCCTTTTTGAAATGGGAATCTGCTCTAGGTTTTTGCATATTTGTCAGCTCCGCACAGAAGGCCAGTTCTTTCTCACACGCTGGTTTCCTTATATCCTGCTTCTTTGGAGTACACATTAAAGAAATAACGATATGGCTTAGTGATCATTTTGTACTATGGCCTGGCTGTTGGGGTCACATTTGGTGAACTCTTTCTTCTGCTTTTTACTGTTTCTGCAGAACTAATTTTGTTACTTTTTTTTTTTAAACATGTGAATCTCTAGATTTTTTATAATAGACCAGCCCTGGTACTAGTAGGTGTCACTTGCAGTTGATCTGTGAATTATTACCAGCTTTGCTTAATTTTGCCAGTGACGTGCCCTCCTTCCAACCTGTGGCCATCTTCTGTATCAACTGTCAGGGTGGTGGGGCAGGGGGAGGAGTGGGTCAGGGAAAGAACATTTCCGGGGCACCTTCTGTGTATAAAGCAGTCTGTATATTGAGTCCTTATCCAAACTAGCATAGGAGATACAAACTGTCATCCCCGTTTTGTAAATGTGGCAGTTGAGGTCGAGAGGAACTCAGTGGCTTGTCAAAGATGCTGCAGCGACTACTGCAGCTGACCAGGCTTTGAAACCAGGTCTGTCTCACTTCAATGCCAGGCCACGTTCACCTAATGGATGCCTACTTTAACAGTGCTGTTCAGCTACATTAGAACTCACCCTGAAAGTTTAAAAGAAAAAAAAATGAGAAAGTAAGATAGGTCACTCTGGAGGCAAAGAAACACAGCCTTAGCAGTAGCCACAGCAAAATGTAGTGCAGAGTTCTAGCCTGGGGTTGCACTTGCAGACGGATGGCAGGAAAGGAGGGTCCCTGTGATGGGTGATGCTAAAGAGGAACTAGTCTTAGAGAAATTCAGGAAGCCTGGCCGAGGGGATGGGACAGAGGGGAGAAAGCACAGAGCAATGGAGAGCAAGGAACAGCCAAGATAGAAGAAGGGACAATCTGGCAGGAGCAAAGACAAGAAGCACAGTGGAGGGGTCCAGAGACCAGTGGCAGTGGAAGAGGTGAGAGCCCATCTTAGAGACTCAGGCATCAGCAGCAGGCACCAGCCACGAGACCCGAGTCGGCACGTGAGTGCTGAGTGAGCAAGGCCTAGTGTGAGCACATGCAAGGCTTCCAGGAATCCTGATCATAGCTTTTAATCTTCTGTTTCAAAGTCAGTGACCCAGAATTCTGGTCAATATCAAACATTCAGTAAAACTTGGGGGAAAATGGTGGCCTCACATCGTTGGTGCAGAAGCAGCATTATCTTCTGAACTGCTGTTGCAGATTCTCAAGATGAGACAGGGAGAGATGAGTGGGTAGAGGGGAGAGGAGAGAAGAGAGCTTCGCTGTGCTCATGGTGAGAAGCCGGCCATGCCGTTTTAGTTGGCTGTGCTGGGTGGAGGACAGGAGAGCAACAGTAAGGACCGTTCTGTAGCATGCGGGAAGCGGCTTTGAAGGAAGGCAAGACTCCTTTGGTAGTCTGTACCCATTAAATGCGTGCCCATTTTTGCAAAAAAGTAGCCACAGTGTGCTGCCCGAGAGGTGCTACGATTGCCAGGGCATCCCTCCACTGGAAGAGGAGATGAATGACTCAAAAGTAAGGGTGCTGCTGAAATTACTCTGTAAGTGTACATCTCAGGGCCACTGCTAAGGTCCAGATCTACTTATTCCACATTTCATACCATCTGCTGTATGCCTGCATCCACCATATACCCCAGGAACTGATTGCTAGAAACCCAAGGCCCAGATTTCCACATGGCCCTCCTAAGTTGGTGGGCATGAATTGGCCCAGCCTCTCCCGCAAACACCAGTTATCTGCACGACGCTTCAGTTCACCCAGAGAGCACACCTTTCAATTTAGACATAAGCACCCATCCGTCTAGCAAAAAGCCCCTCCTCTTTCAGTTAAGAAGATTTGGGCTCTGTAATGTAAAAGGCTTTACTCTGGAGGCCACCACTGTGGAGGTGGCTGCCGTTCAGGTTATTCTGTGCACAGCCTCTCTTGCTGCATAATTACTGCTACCCGGGGTGGAACGCACCGTTGGAGCCCTGGCCTGGCCTGCACATCCTCTGATCCCAGCTCCACCAGTTCTTCCGGGTTCTTCCTGCCCATTTATCCTGACCGCTGTCTGTGCCCAGATGGATACAAGCCCCAAACAGGGCAGTGACATGCATCATCAGAAAACAATTCTGTATAATAGGAAATATTTCTAAATAAAAACAGATGAAAAAGTGAAGGCATGTGTTTAGGAAAAAATGCATTTCTGTAGGGGAACTGTTTTATTTCGGCCTCTCTCCCCCTTCCATCCTGAATCGTGTCTCAACCCCAGAGTTATTACCAGGGTGAGTGTAGGTGAGGGTGGTCAGCAGTGTTGTAGATTCACTGACAGCAGGTGTGCTTAATGCTGAGTTTACTCCGTTCTAGTGTGGCATCCTCCCAGAGGGGGCTAGTTTTGTCTCCGATGAGGTCACTCCTGTTTTCTCCTCAGAACACAGATAAAAAGCAGTTCTTACTTGTTGCAGGTGCTCCATGGGTTGGGAAAGAGGAGGACAAGAAAGAGAATGGATGAGGTGGTCAGAGATGATATTAAGAAATACGGTCTTAGGGAACCTCCTAGTTGAAGAGATAAGAAATGAACCTATTTGCCTTTGAATAGCAATAAAAGCAACAGATGCTATAAAAGAGGTCACGAGGAGGTAGACTGCTTATTGCCAAGTGAGAAGTCTGGGTCAAGGCTACACGATCTCCTGCAGCAGCCAGAGCTGTCTTCCTGGTGGAGATGTGCCTTACTTGGTCCCTGGGGGGAGGCCAGACAAAAGGAAGAAGGGGGCATTTTGGGTGGGGAAAAGGTTGTGCACAAAGGCATGGCTGTGGGCGGGTTGGAAAGGCAGGTTGGTCACCAAGTGGTTGAGGGCAGGAACACAAGCTGAGTTCTGAGTTGCCCTCCACCCCCAGAGGCCATTACAGTGACTCGGTGGTGGTGTCCATGGCAGATGGGTGTGGGCAGAGACCAGAGGCGCAAGACCAGTCAGGAGTTCTTGTGATGGTGTAGCCTTGGGTGAAGGGCCTGGGGGAGGCCATAAACCATAGTAGCGAGAGTAGGAATAGAGAGATGGAGTAAAAGTCTGGGCACATGTGAAAGGAGTAAACGCAGGACTTTGGTGACTACTGATAAGACTATCGATGGAGACAGGACAGAACAAGAGAGGGATCCAGGGTCTCCCAGTCTGGATACCTGAAAGAAGGATTCACTTGGACGTGGGATGTGTGGCTGGACCATAACTTGGTCTTGTTCCATTGCTGCCATTAGACTTGCTAAAAGCTGTCTAGGGCCTGTGACCAGCTCTGTTACATGCTGGAAGATAATTTTCTGCCTTAGGGAAAAAGACAAAGACCAAATCAGGTTGGCCTGTGGAACAGCATACATACCAGTCCACCCATTGCTTGCAACTGGAACTTGGCCTCTGGGCAAAAAAGTGTGGTTTACCCTCTTTGACTAGGTGAGGTGTTTAGGATTTAAATAACTTCCTCTCTTACCACCTATTACAGCCATTCTTGCTACTGTCAAGTAGTGGTAGAATGCTTTCATTTACTTTTTATTAGCCAGCAATGTGCCTAGCTGTCATCTGAATGAAATAATCCTGCATGGGGTCAGGTGCCTCATCAGCAAGAGTACCAGGCCCCCCGACCTCCTGACATGAATGTGTAATGCCATGGGAAGCAGTCTTTGAAGCTCTGTTTGCATTTCATTTAGGAAAGCAATCACTTTCGCTGGCTGGCATAACAATAGTGAGCTTAATTTGTAGTTGTGAGGGAAGGCAGCATGCTCTGTGCCACATCTGCATGGCAGCCGGCCCACTGACCTCATCATTCGGGTTCCTTGTTCTTGTAGCGGAGCCCACACCACGAGAGTGAAATGTTGCATTTTCCACAGTGTCATCTACGTGTGATTGTTCATTTACAGTGACATAATGCTTTAAACTTGAGTTCAACCCTCCCCAAAATGGCCGCAAATGTGGTGGCTTGACGGGTGAGCTCATGGTAGAAGGACTGAGACTCTCCATAATAAGGGGTTAGATTAATAACCACAGACTGTTCTTCTAGAGTTCACCTCTCTTTTCAAAAGTGTTTGCTGAGATTCAGGCTGTTAGACGTAAAAGGTTGAGTACCCTGTAGGCTGCCCCTGGGTCCCAGCAAGTTGGTGTCTTTGAACTACTTTGGGACAAGCTACTATATATTTTGGAATTGTTACAAAATGAGGAGTTGACTGCACAAAGGTGACCCTTTCTCTTGAACCCACTCTGCAGTATGCAAGGGCAGAAATGTAATCACCCATCAGAAAAATGACACCTTACCTGCCAGTTGAGCAGCTCACACCCAGGTCTCGAAGCAGGCTGGGAGTGTGGAAAGGATCACCACCTTGAGTTCATCGAACATATTACAGAATCCGTCTTCCTGTGTTGGTTTTTAGGGTCAGACTTCATTATTACTAATGAATGCCAGTGTAATGATCTATGGTCATCCGGAGAAACTTCTGGATATGTCAGGTTGGGCTGGTTGGTACCTGCATGAAGGCTGGTCTTCTGCTCTCAGAAGCTGTTGGTCTGATTAAAAGACTGTATTAACACATATCTAATGTGTTATCACATGTAGATGTGATATGTAATGATCATGTGATGATCACATCTAATAGTTCAAAAGCATTTTTCATGGGTATTATCATATTCAATACTCACAAACAACTCTGTGAGCCAGGTAGTATTGGATTTGTTTTATAGATAAGAGTACTAAAGTTTGGAGACTTACCTCGGGTCCCAGGCAGAGCCAGGGTTCCAGCCAGTCTGTCTGCATTCTAATTCCGTGATCTTCTCACCCCACCACAGTCACGTGAGAAAAGCCTTTTGCATGTGCAGTGTAGCCTGGAGCCCTTGCTGTCCCGCTGTGGCAGAGCAGGGGGCGCTGGCCCGCTCTGACTGTTCCCAGTGAATGGTTTACACTGGGGTGAAACTGGAGTGCCCTTTAAATCTAGGACTGAGGCTGCGGCCGTCGGGCCCTGATTCAGCCTCCGCGGGCATTCAGCTCCAGTTCTGCCGTGGTCAGCTGCTGTAGCCTTAAGCAGGTTACCTAAGCTCTTTAAGCCTCAGCTTCCGCGTAGCTAAGCGAGGATAATGGAAGCACTCACTCTGAGGGTTGTTGCGTATTGGGTGAGAGCACACGGGGCCCGGCCCAGCACAGAGCAGACGCTCCATCAGTGCCAGGGCAGGGTCCCTGTCGCAGCCCCTGGAAGGACTGGTGCCTGCTAACACACGGCCTTCTTGGGCTGCTTGACTCTCTGGCTTGAATCTCAGGCTTGGGGCTATGTGGGTGAGGCAGACCTCCTTAATCCTAGATGCAAAAGGCACTCCATGATACCTCTGTCCTCAGTGTCCTAAGACCACTTCTGCATCTCAGCGCAGGGGCAGGAATGCCACCACGCCTAGGTGCACGCCAACACCCCCCAGAGGACTACCTTACACCACCAGTCACTTGCATCTTGCTGTGGATTCTTTCCTCTGTTCCCTTCCCAAAAGAAAGGGGAGCTTGGTGATGACAACGGAGAAGGAGAGAGAAACATGTGTCAGAGAGGGATGAGGAGCCGGGCCAGGAGAGCCGCGCAGACCGTGGCTGGGGGTGCTCATGTGGGAAAGTCCGTGGCAAGTCGGAGAATTTGCCCGATGCATAGTTTTTCCCTGGGTCAGCTCTACACAGACTATTTTCAATAGTTACACAAATACAAGCTCCCTGGACCCCAAAGCTCTTGCTGTGCCCAGTTTGGACATGAATGGCACCTGGGAGCCCAGGAAGCACGGTTACAGTGTTAAATTCTAGTCTTTGTTTTCCAAGGCGGTGGCCCCTGGCGCAGGGGGCGCTCTGCTTGAAGGGGAATCTTCAAACTCACCTTCTCTACACAGCACAGAGCTGCGCTGAGCCACGGAGTTGGTAAAACATCTCTAAGAGAAGCCCAAATATTGGCTATCCTACCTGGCTTCTTTTTTTTAACTCCTATTACGTGACGCTGCATTCTTTTTTTACTTTTTAATGTAAATCATTTCAGAGCCATCAAGTCGTATCTTCCCAGCTACCCCAAAGCCATGGTAGAGGTAAAGGGTGGTTGTTTTAGAAGCCACAGGGAGATGAATTATTTGTGTCTCGCAAAAGCTGCTTACTGGCAACCGTTTTGCTGCCAAGGAGGTTTAGAAACAACTCCAGCCCGCTTCCCACCCTGGCGCCTGAGGCTTGCCCGAGAGGGAAGTCCTCGAGAGGGAAGATCAACCTCAGTGACCGCTTGTAGCTGAGGCTGGGCGAGAGGCTCACCACCTCACTTCCCCAAAGCCAGGTTCACATTCTTCTCACGCCTGGAGCCATCAGCCCCAGAGCTGGAGCTGCTCACCTGCAGGAGGGTATTCACGGTGGCAGGCGCATTTCATGTTGTCCCTAGGGAGCAACTTTTGTGTATAAGGGCTGGAAAAGAGGGAAAGTGTGTTACTTTTTTTATCTAACAACTTACAACTGTGTCAGCACATCAGACAGTCTGTCAAAGCTTTCTGCTGGTGGTGCTGCTGTGAATTAATTTTGAGTGTCACGTGTGAGCAGTAAACACTTTTGCAGTGTGAACGACTCTTTGTACAGTAGGAGTTGTCAGCAGCTTGCTGCCTCCCCATAAAGAGGGAATGAAACAGGAGGTGCCTCCTCCCTGACAAGGCGGTGGGGGTATGAAGAGCAGAGACGCCACAGGGCTCACTTTACGGTGTTGTCTTTTCCTTTGACCGCTTGGCTGGTAAGATTTTTTTTTTATTCAAATATCGTTGATACACAATCTTACATTGCTTTCAAATATACAACACAGTGGTTCAACAGTTACCCATATTATTAAATCCTCACCCCCTCTCTAGTGCAGTCACTATCAATGCAGTAAGATGTTACAGAACCATTAACTATATTCTCCGTGCTGTACTACTGTCCCTGTGACCAACCTATATTGTGATTGCAAATTATTGTGCCCCTTTATACCCTTCCCCCTCCTCAACCCCTCCCCCTTGGTAACCACCAGTCCTTTCTTGGTGTCTATGAGTCTACTGCTATTTTGTTCCTTCTGTTTTGCTTTGTTTTTATACTCCACAAATAAGTGAAATACTTAGCTATTTGTTTTTCTCTGCCTGGCTTATTTCACTGAGCATAATACCCTCTAGCTCCATCCATGTTGTTGCAAATGGGTGGGTTTCTTTTCCTTCTATCGCTGAATAATATTCCATTGTGTATATGTACCACATCTTTATCCATTCATCTACTGATGGACACTTAGGATGGACACTTAGGTTGCTTTTTCTGTACCTTGGCTACTACAAATAGTGCATTGATAAACATAGGGGTGCCTATGTCTTTTCAAATCAGGGATCTTGTTTTCTTCGGGAAAATTTCCCCGAGTGGCATTACTGAGTCAAATGGCATTTCTGTTAGTTTTTGAAGAACCTCCATATTGCTTTCCATAACGGTTGCACCAGTTTACATTCCCAACAGTGTAGGAGGGTTCCCATTTCTCCACATCCTCACCAGCATTTGTTATTTCTTGTCTTTTGGATGCTGGCCATCCTAACTGGTGTGAAGTGGTATCTCATCGTGATTTTGATTTGCATTTCCCTGATGATTAGTGATGTGGAGCATCTTTTCATGTGCCTGTTGGCCATCTGAATTTCTTCTTTAGGGAAGTGTCTGTTCAGGCCCTCCACCCATTTTTTAATCAGGTTATTTGTTTTTTGGGTGTTGAGGCATATAAGTTCCTTATATATTTTGGATGTTAACTCCTTATCATATGAGTCATTTATGAATATATTCTCCCATACTGTAGGGTTCGGCTGGTAAGATTTCTCAGCCAGACTGGAGAATGGCCTGAATGTGTTGAACTGAGAATCTGCCTACATCACAGGCATTTGGCCACTTCATACTATTTCAGAATTGGTTCTAGAATATATGGTCCCCATCACTGTAGTCCTTAAATTGTTAAAGATAGTGTCATTCAGGTAGTAACCGCACTAGTTGGGTGTGAGGATTTAATAATATGGACAACTGTTGAACCACTGTGTTGTATACTCGAAACCAATATAAGATTGTGTACTTCAATAAAAAATAATTTTAAAAAAGAAATAGCATTATTAAGTGCAAGACACAAAGACAAAAATGCACGCCAAACACACTGACTCAAGAGACTGACTGACTTCTCAGTGTTTTACCTGTTATTCTGTGAGGTTGTATATGCAGTGAACGTTATTCACACAGTTGAAACGGTCACTCACTTCACTCAGGTTGACATATAGTCATTTTTCACTCCTTTTTGTTTGTTTCAAGGCCTCCATTCTGTCTCCTCTCTGCAGCCCCCTGCAGACAGTAAAGCCTGCCTTTCCACGCAACTGGCACCCCCAAGGCTGCCCCTGCCTGCTGTGCTGTATGCCGCAGTTGCCCTGAGTTGTATCTTACACGATAAGGACAAGCTTCCCTGACTCTGACCCACATTTTGAGATGTGTTCCATACTTCCCTATCCCTTCAAACCCTGGAACAATCTACTGGGCATAACATTCCCTTCTAGCTGCTAACTGAAATCTGCTGGAGCCTACACAGTGCCTAAGGTTTATGGGCTTCATATGTTTACATAGGACCCGCTATAAAAGGCCATGCTTATCTTTTTATCCCAAAATGCCTTTCTTCAGGCTTTAGAATGAGGCCCACTTGTTCTCTCATCCTGAAATGTGTTGAAAAAGCCCTGGTTCGGTGTGTTCGCATCCCGCAGGTTGCAAGCGGCCTCTGGAGACTTTCTCTCCACTTGTCTCCTCAGCACCTGGCACAGTGCTCTTGCTGTAAGTGAAAAATGCTCAGTAATGGAAGTTTACTGATTCGTCCTAATTCACAAATGCAGTTTTAACCAGCAGAGAATGGCAGGGGTGGATGAGGTGGGTTGGTACCCACTTGGCATCCTCTTCAGGTTGAAAGAGATTTCCAGGGATCCTATTAGAAGACCCCTGCCACTTACCAGAGAGAGAGGGTCTGCGTGCAAGGTGTTGAGCCCATGAAACATGCCTCTGTGACAGAGCAGGCCTGCGGCCACCCGTACATGTCCTGCAGAAAGAGGCCTGGTCTCAGGAGGCGTGTTCTCCTGATGTCCAGCCATACATGACCTCTCTCCTTCATTTTTTCAACTCACCCTGAACAGGGAACTGATTTTATACCCGGTGAAATGGATACAACCAACTTCTTTCCTAAAAACTGAACCCTTGGTGAGGTTTGTTCTTTTTCAGAGGCCAACATGCTGTTGACCTGCCTGCCCCGTGGGGAGGTTAGCTCTCCCATCCTGACTGCTAGAGTAGGAAGAGCTACTAGAGAGGAATCCATAGCATGCCAGCCTCCACAGAGTTAACTAATGATGTTTTTAAAATGGGAATCATCATGAAATGTATGTAACATGAAAGGCAAGTGCGAAATGCTTGAATGACAGGTGGCATCATTTGAAAGGATGTGGGGGCCAATCCCAGAGCTGCGATCATACACAGCTGCATTAATATGCCTGATCGCTGGATTGCTGTAACCAGTGTTGATATAAATAAGCACACAAACTAATCTTTTGATCATCCTTTTTTATAGTACGTTTTCTTTCCCCTTCCTTCTTTTTCTCTTCCTTGGATCTTTTCATTGCGATTAAACCATATTTCTAAACTCTTGTGATTCCACAGATTCTTCTATAACTGTTATCTTCAACAATCAAATTACTCTGGATAGTTCACAGAGAAATGAAGACGGCTAATAAGTGTACAAAAAGATATTCAGCTTTTGGATAGCTTTTAGGTAAATGCAAGAAAAAAATATCAATGAAGCTTCGTATTTAAGTTTAAGATGAGCAAAGGTTAAAATTATTGGGATATCTCCTGCGTTGGCAAGGGTGCGAGGAAGCCAACCCTGGTTGTGCACAGGCCCTGAGCACGCATGCTGGAGCGACATTTTGGGAAGGCGTCCTGGCATTACGTGTCAAAATTATAAGTATGCATTTCCTTTGACTTACCAAACACACTTTGAAGGATTTACCCAATAAAAATAATAATGACAAAAAGGAAGAAGTATTTGCAAAGATTCTTACATCAGGGTTGTTTGTAACAGTGAAAAAAAAGAGGGAAATAGAAATAATTATCAAAAGGGGACTGATAAAATAAACTCTGGTACATAAAGGAGAGCGCCATTAAGAAAGATCATATGGGTCTATATTTATTGCCCAGGACAGATGTCTGTAATAGCTTGAGATGTGAAAAAAGTAAGTTTACCAAACAAGAAACATAGTACGTTGACAGTTACACTAATGCTTCTCAAATGCTTCTACGCAAATGCAGATTCCTCCTTGGAGGACTGGGGCGGGACCTGAGATTCTGAACTGTCAACAGTTTCCCTGGTATTGCCAATGCTGCTGGTCCTTGGACCACACTTTGAATCGCAAGGTTAAACTGTACACATCTATGTGCAAACAAATATGCTCAGAATAAATGCATGGAAGGTTCCAGAAGATGGTGAATCTGGGTAACTGTTACTTCTGTCTTTGTGCTTTTTTTTTTTTGTACTCTTTAACACTTTGTAATGCTTCTCTATCAGCTTTACATAAGTAATAGAATTGGTTTTTAAATAACTAGCCTGTTAAAAGCATGTCTTTTTTAAAGTGGACCTCAGATTTACTTCTCAGACATTTAAGGGAGGGGCACACCACCTAGGCCAGTCATTGTTAAGGAATATAGGTCATCAGAGTCACATGGGAAACTTGAAAAACCACAGATTCTCAAGGCTGACCCCCAGAAATTCTAACTTAACCATCCTTAAGTGAAAAAAATCAGCGTTTTTTAAAGGTGATTCTGATACAGACTAGGTTTGGCCACTGATCCAGCCCTCCGATTCCCAGACATCAGATTTAGGGCCAAGCGTGCGTCTAGAGAAGGTTTCCACCTTCTGTCCTGGTCCCTTCTCACCTCAGAACCATTGTCCATGGGAGGGTAGGACGACGATACTGGAATCCACACCTAAGCCCTCTATGCATACACGTTTCTTGATGCTTCCCCACTAGTCTCCTGATACCTTTTCCTCCCTAGCCTGCTGTATTGCTTTTCTAAGGCTGCTGTAACAAATTACCACAAATGTGGTGGCTTGAAACAACAGGAATTTATTCTTTCACAGTTCTGGAAACCAGAAGTCCAAAATCAAGGTGCTGCACTTCTCTCCTAAGCCTAGAGGGTCAGTTCCTCGCTTGTATTTAACAGCTTCCGGGGAGACTCGGGGGGCTGCCTGACCACTGGGTGCATCCCTCCCGTATCAGCCAGCACTTTCACACAGTCTTCTCCTCTGTGTATTCCTGTGTGTCTCATAAGACACATGTCATTGGATTTAGGTCCCACCTGATTAATCCAGGATGGTTTCATTTTAAGATCCTCAAGTTATTCATACCTGCAAAGACCTTTTTTCCACGTAAGGTCACATTCACAAATTCTGGGAGTGGGGACGTAGGCATATCTTGGGGAACACCGTTCAACCCACTGCCCCTTCTAAACAGTTCAACAGCAGTTTCGAAGTTAAGCAAAACATTTTAGATTTGCCATTTTGTTTTTCTCTGAGGTTGAGTTTTAGGTTTTATTTCTCTTTTTTTTTTAGGTTTAGCTATGGGAAGTTGTTCCTTGAAAAAAATGGAATGGTTGCCATGGTAGTGAGTGTCCGCACTAGGATTCAGCTGCCCCGTGGAGCTCAGGGCTCCGTCCTGGGGGCCCCCTGTCTTGTCGAGGAGTCTTCCAGCCATCAGAGGACCTGGGGGCCAGGCACACCCAGCACTCTCTGATCCCATCCACACCTCGCCTGCGCTCCGGTGCAGACATGATCTAACATGCGTTCTTCACCCAGGCTCTCCTGGGATGCGGAAATTAGAGGCATGTTTACTAAAGAGTAGGAATTTTAGAGAAATATCCCCATAAGTCTGTTGGTTGTGTTAAACTGAAGTTTGAACAAGTCCAGGGCCAGTTTTCCCTACCCCAGCCTTCAGGGGGGAAGATAAAACAGTACAGGCGACAATGAGTCTAGCCATGTATCCCATCTTACTGCTTTCAGGCAGCCTTTTCCTGTAAACCTTTTTTTGGTTTATAGTTATTGTTCTGGTAAAGGGGTGGGGGGACTACTGTGTTTGATACTGAGACTGACGCAAACCAGTATTTTTTGGTGTTTTACTGACTTGATTGTTATTCAGTACATGCTATATGTTTCTCACAGTGTATTTTCATTTGAGGAGGAGGTTTCTCACAAACGCTTTGCCATGACTGGTCATGCACGACCCCTGGGCATCCCCAGTGAGGTGCTTTGAGTCACCGTCCCTTTAAGGCCCAGGCAGAGATGTGCAGCCCAATGATGTGCTTTGCCTGGACTGGTGTCATTTCCCAAAATATACAGGAGGAGAACCAGATTAATAAGAGGAAGCCTTGTTCACTCTTGGTAGTGTTCTGCTGGCCCAGAATCAACCATTGCACTGGACAGGTGCAGCCTTTGTTACTTGGGAGGTTTGTGTTAACTGAACCCCAGTTCACACTATCTTATAACTAAGTGGGTATCCCAAAGGCAAAACTATTAACTACATAAGCAACAGACATATGTGAGCGAAAATATTTGAACTCTTTTCTTTACCATATACACAGACTGTTTACTCCAGGATACCTGAAACTTATATATACATATTTTTGTTGAAAATAATACTTTAATTAAATAAGCAATGAATGACCGTGGAAAAAAGTTAGACAATAAAAAATTAAAAATCAGAAAGAGCAAAAAAGTAGAAGCCTCATACATCTAGAGATTTCCAGGGTTCATGGCTGGTTGTACAGTCCCAGCCCCTTTAGCTAACTTGACTTGCTCCAGGTGTTTTCTGGTTAGTTGAAAGGTCAGTTACAGGGTGAATCATTAAAAAAAAAAATACTACATGGCCTAAATAACATATTTAACTTAAAGCTGCAAATGAACCGTTGTTTTGCCAATCTTTGGATACAAGTCCGAGGCCTTTTCTTGGAGTTTGGGTCTGCTGCTTGGAATTCTCTGTCATCTTTCATGCATTTTATTGCATGATTTCCATTTTCAGTCTCCTTAAATCGAAAGCACTTTTTAAGACACGTGCAGCACAATCTGAGTGCAAGACCAGTTTAAATTTTTGTTATTTCCCCATATTACATGGTTATCTTATTCATATCTAATTCAATAGTACATTTCCTTCAGCAACTTCCTTCTTTCAGGTCTTTTTTACCTCTCAATTTTCAGAAAAATAACTTTATTTTCACACTCATGTTTTATTGCCAATGTGGTATTAAATTATGTGATTACAGTAACAAGTGCAGCTGGCATCAACAGTTTAAGCACACAGTTGATGAGGCAGAGGTGATGTGCTCCAGAGCACCCCAGAAACAGTATTCGTTTGACCAGTGTGGGGCCAGGTATTTTGTAGAGGAGATGGAGAAGGCTAATTAATCCATCCAGTTGATTAAGGTCCATCAGTTAAAAGACTTCCCACTGGACATTCGGAACCCCTCCAGAAATAGTTCTAAAACAGTTTAAAGGGTTCTACCAAACAGGGACGCACCTGGGGATATTAAGATCTGTACCCAAACTGAAGATAATTGAAGGAGGATCATAGTTACACAAATATTGGGCTTGATGTGAAGGTCTAATAAATACATCCATGAAGATATTGTGAAATAGGCAAGCTTTGCCCTGAGAATCCTGAACTTTAAAATAATTGGTTTTTCTAGTCGTTTATTCTGATAAGATAGTGTTTTCTTTTTGTGCAGTGTAATGAATGCTCACAGTTTGCCTTACTGAGGTAGAGAAGTCAGGTGTTCCTATTCCTGTTCTGTGGAAAAAGGAACAGGCCTAAAGACCATTGACTCCGTGAGAATGGTGAGCATCGTGGACTTCTAGCATTATGTTCAGTTTAAATTTCTCGCCCTCTTGGTGGTCCTCCCCAGGTTTTAGGGCGCTAGTAAGGCCTTAGTGAATGAGCTCTCAGGGCCTGTCTGATCTCCAATACCTGGGGTAGGTGGAGGAATGAATAAATGAATGGGAGAGGTCACGCAGCTAGCAAAAGGTAGAGCTGTGGTTAGAGTCAGGGCTTCTGACTCGTCATCCTGTATCTTTTACCTAGACATCATTTCTCCTAGTGTTTTGCTGGTTTTCCTGGGTCATTCATGCTCCCCAGACCTGACCAAGACCGAGCCACAGACAGATTGTGACAAATATTGTAAACCAAGATGAGCAGCTCCCTGATTTTGACAGACTTAGTGTTTCAATGATAGGCAAGCCATATATATTGTCACACATCTGTCTGGGAGTTTTTATTGTGGGCTTCAAAATTACCTGGAAATTGCCCAAGTAGTAATTTTTTTTCCAGGTGAGTAGACATCATATTTTAAGAGACAATTTTTGCCAGTAACTAAGAACTACTTAATATTTGTTTTATTTAAAACATTTTTACCCACTAAGAATCTTCAGTAAATATTAATGATATCTTCTAGCAGCTTTTGCAGTTATTGGGTTATGTCAAATTCTGAATATTTTCAATACATAATTTCTTTTCCAGCTGCTGGAAATAGTATATCTTTGTAGAAGGTTGCTTCTGCTGCTCAGCTATGCTGTATATTCAAATTTCAGGCTTTTTAGCTTAAATCGATGGCTCAGTAAAACTGTATCACAAATCAAGTGGTAGTTTGGACGATCATTAAGCACTTCTCTGTAATGTGTACCATATTTTAAATAAGGAATTTGGGACATTAAATTAATGTGTCTAAAACGGATTTTGGTACGTGTGAATTAGTCTTACTCATTTTCTCATTAAGTCTTCATATTTTACTTGTTGATTGAAACTGATATAATTAAGTAAAGGCGTTAAGAGTTGGGCCCACAGAAGACCCTGGAAGAATCGTGACTTAATCACCATCAGTAGATGTAACTACATGTGCATGACAGGTAAAAATTCAGACAGTTCCTACAGCATGTAGATAAAAGTTCTCTAATGTCATGTACACATGCCAGCTCACAGGTGTCATATAAAGTCATACAGGTAAATGTTTTACATTTAATATGATGTCATGTCATATGTTTGTACAAAGAACAATGAAACATAAAATATGATACTTAGTTTGAGTAAAGTCTTCTCAACATTTGCTATGGACTGAGCTTTAGTTTTACTTTATATGTATTATCTCCTTTAATCCTCAGAAAAACCCTATATGGTAAGTACTGTTACCCCCATTTTACAGTACTACTAGATTTAGAGGAATTCAGTAACTTTTTCTAGATGCATTTTAGATAGTAAGTGGCAGAGTTTGGAACCAAGCCCAGGTTTTTAGGCCCTAGAGCCCACACGCTTCATGACTGTTTGGGTACCTGCAAAGAACAAAATGATCCTTTGTGCATCCCACTTTTACGTTGGATACTTACAGTGACCCTGTCGGCTTACTGCTGTCAGCTTTTCTTAACAGTGCATTCTGGTGTTCCATGACCAAGGCTTTGCCGCTCATCAGATGCATATCTCTTGAATTAATGAGAAGTTATGAACATTAACAGTTAATTATAGCTCATGCATATTGGTCATTGATATGTCTGTATTAACAGTAGGTAAATACAGATGCAATGAAATGATTCGTCAAAACTCTCATCACCTGACTAGATTTTTGAAAGGAATAAACCCCTCCAGTGAGACTAGTGAGTGACGTACTTGGATGCATTAACATGGGCATCTATAAAGCTGTTTAATTTTTCCTAACTTGCAATCTAGGTGCTTAAGAGTTATCTACTCATGGAATATAATATCATGGTCCTTTCATCTTGTCTGTATTATCCACGCAGAAAAATGTAGTCAGTAGCAAAGAAAAGCCAGCTGTGTGAGGCCACTGTCCCTATTCCCTTGGTATAAATAATAGATGGTTCTCTTTCAGGTTTCTTGGTTAGCTTTACACTCCTGGAAAATGTCCACAGGAGATGACTTTGCTTGAAAGCTTATTGGCTTGAATTTTAATTGGTCTAAAGAACTTTACATTGTCTATTAGACTTAACTGTCCTTAAACATAGCCATATAATAAAGGAAACTGTAATGAGTCCAGAAAAAAACTATTATAGCCAATAATAAATACCTCAGAGTACTTTATTGGATAACTTTAGATGCTTGTAAAAAGAGGATGAAGTAGAAGAAAGCAAAAGTGAAAAGACTTCAGAAGGAAAAGGCCTAAACATAGGCAAGATAAAGAACAATTACAAACAGGATAAAAACACAAAATAATGGAGAGATGTATATTGATCCAAAATACAAGAAAAGTCTAGAAAGCAAAAACAAGAATGCTGAAAAAAGTTCAGGAATCAGGAAGAATCAAAGACATTTAAAAAGAAAGAAAAATCAAATCTACCACATGCATACATCTAGAATGATCTCTTTTGTCTTTTATGGGATTCATGCATTAGTTAATTTGTTCATTATTTCCATACTTATTACCAAGCCCTCATTGTGTCTTAGGCGGCAGGTTTGCAGCTAGACCGAGATGATGGCCAGGAGAGCATAGTCCTTGCCCTCAGGGAGCTTCCAGTTGAGTGGGGGAGATGTATAAATGAGTAACCGCCACAGAAATGACGCAGGCCGTGATTGCCGAGGCATTGCATGCTGTGGCTCTGCAAAAGAAGTCGACGTAACCCAAACGGGAAGGGAGGCAAAGGTCCCCAGCCAAGGTGCTCCAGAGCCCTGCACCTGAAGAAGAAGTTAGCCAGGTGAAGGGGACAGAAGGAAGAGGGAGTGACCGCATGAATCTGGAGGTGACAACGCCTGGCACTTCCAAAGAACCGAAGTTGAGGACGGTCGCAGCAGAGAGCCAGATAGGAGTGGCGAAAGATGGGGCTCGGAAGCAGCAGTGGCCTGATCATCAACAGCCTTGAAGCCTTATTCAAGCTTCATCCTAACATCCATGGGATGCAGGGACGTCATATGGCCAGGCTGCCATGTTCAAAGATGACCTACATTGTGGAGGATGGCCTAGAAAAGAAAAGGATTGGTGGCAGGGAAATCAGTTTGAGGACTGGTAAGAAACCTTGTTTCATCAGTAGCAATGGAGTCAACATGGCAGACATTCATGGAGTGATTCATGATGACTTGTGTGAGAAGGTAGTAACTGGCAGCGCGTTATTTCTCTTACATGCACATGATTTGCAATATGCAGAGAGCTTCCCTGCTTGGTATCATTTCACCTGTTGTTTGTTACACATGCTTACATCAGCAAATAGTAATTAATCACCTGCTGTATTCCAAGTACTGTCCCAGATAGTAGGACTATAGTGAAGCACAAGAAATATGATTCCAGTGCTTGTGGAAATTCATATTCTATTTCAGGAATACAGATTATAAGCCAGCAACACATTAATAAACTAGCTAATTTCAGAGCGCGATGCATGCTAGGAAAGTACTAAAATGGAGCAGGGTGATTAGGAGAAGGGTGATGTAAGCAGGCTGTATAGGAAGGTGAGGTAATGCCTGACCAGGGAGCTAAGACCTGCTGGAGAGAAGGACATTACCATGCCCATACCTGGGAGAAGGGCCTTGGCTGAGACAAAAGTGCTGAAGAGACAGCGTGTGGATTGAGGAATGGCCCATGGGGCTAAAGTGGCTGGAAAAGGGGAAGCACAAATGAGGAGAAGATGGTGGGCCAGGGCCTTGCAGGCCCAAGTAAGGACCTCAGACTCTGCTAAGAGCAGTGCAAAGTCTAAAGGAAAGGTTTCAATTCAAGCGAGGCATGGTGGTGGGGAGGATGGGTAACAGGAACTCTATTTAAGCCATGTTTTATCTGAGATGCCTAATGGATATACAGATCATTTGCTGAGTGGTGGTTCGATACAGAAATCAGGGAAAGAGCAAAACATAGTAAATCTGGGAGGCCTCCATATACAGGTAACAAAAGCTTTAGGCCTGGGAGCGAGTGTAGTTAGAGAAGAACAAGTCCGAGGCTGGAGCCCTGGAACACAAGCATTTCTAGGGGGAGCCGGCCAAGGAGGCTGGGCAGGAGTCAGGCGAGGCATTTGAGAAGCCAGGACATGTGGTGCCAGTGAAGCCATGGCAAGAAGTCGCTTCACACAGGAAGTGGGCAACCAGGTCAAGTGATGCTGAGAAGTCACGTCAGGCGAGAGGAGAGAGCCGAGGGTGGAACTGGAAAGGTGGAATCACTGGTGACCTTGATCAAAGCAGTTTCTCTGAAGTAACCCAAAACCTATTTAGAGCCTGCTAAGGAAAGAATGAGAAATGAGAAAACAGCAGCAAGTCCAGACACCTCTTTTGAGGGTCTCCCTTTGAAACAGGGGCAGAGGAAGGGTGTGGTACCTGGAAAAGTTGTAGAATCAAGTAGGGATTTTCAGACCGGTGATATTAAACATACTGGGATGCCAGCGGTCCAGGAGAGAGATTGGTGTCACGGGGAGAGTGCGGACAAATGCAGGAACAAATTCCTCAAGTGAGGAAGAGGGGATCGGGGCCAGAGCTCTGGCTCCTAGCCCACCCGATCCCTGATAGGAGGGGGAAGGGCAAACCGGAAGTCCACACACGGGGCAGAGCATCCCTGTGCCCTCCATAAAAAGACTGGCGGTAGAAAAACAGCCCAAACTGAAGACAGTGTCTTGGGGGGCTCTGACACAAGAAGGGTCTAGGTTCTGCATTTGTGGAAGCAAAGCCAGGCTGTGGGAAGGAGAGAGCCCACCTGATAACCAGGTCATGGATTGGATTGGTCTCCTCTCCCTCATTTCCAGGGGTCTCCCAAAAGCCTGGGGGTGAGGATTGGACTAAGAGTGCTTCATGGTTTCTTGGCTGTTCATGATTGGTAACAGGCCATGGAAGTGTAGCCCAGGGTCAGCTCATTGGACTGGACACTTCCTGCCCTGTCCTTGTTAGGACAATTTAAAGAGAAGGCAGCTCTGGAGTTAAATGTGTCCTTTCTCCTTTTGATGGGGATCAGCAGCCGGCACAGGTAAGCTTGGTCAGGGTTATGTTCCGTCGCAAGCAAACGCTATCCTTCTTCCCAGGAGAATATTTTAAATATTATTGTTAGTGCTCATGAGTACCAAGCATTTCCTTCAGTATCTCAGGTTAGTGATACATGACTAACTCTGTGTCATCTCAAGACATCCCCCAGGTGAGGGGCAGTTTCAGAAAAAAAAGGAAGTGAACTGTGTCTGGTTTCATTATGAGGCTGGGACGTGTATCAGTCCTCATGCCCCGTGGGCAGAACACAGCATCCAGCAGAAATCCTGAAATCTGTTTCATCATTAAACATCCTCTTGTCTTAAATAGTTCTCAGTCGGATAAATAAATAAAAAGGATAAATATTTATTCCAAGTTTCCTCTCCGAGTTGACTGAGCAGGATTCAACGCAGCATATGCACTAAGTTGGTTGCTAAAGGGTGTTGTTTGCTGAGCTGGTTTTCACCCTGACCGCTCTCTGCTTTCTAAGCCTCGTACAATTTCATGTGAAGAAAATCTCTTGAGCATAGTTCTCTTTATTGCCACTGAGTGGATAAACAGAAAAAGAAGAAAAACACGGACTGTGCAAGAACTGACATTTAATAATGGAAATAAGTGTCAAGTCCTACAGTTGTATACCAAAAAGAAAAGCATCTTCACAAATAGAAAATATGGGAAATAAAAGGCAATCATAATATATGAAAAGTCCTTGTCGGGTTTAATTTCTACATAGACTCCATCCCAGTCAGTGAGGTGATGGAGCCGCCCTAAACACTAATGTGATTCTGATCTGCATCAGAGGACTAAGAAGATGATAGTTCTGTCTGCTCCTGCTGCAAAAATCATGCTTTAGTTGATGTATAAACTGGCAAATGTATTGTGGCCTATTGTGTGGTATTACATGTAAATGCTTATTTTTCATATAAGAGCTTAATTGTTCTAAGGACAATGGCCCAAAACAGTGATAGCAAGAGAACTTAAAACTGGGTCCCAAGTGATAATTGAAGGAACTGGAAACAGGTACCCAGATGAAAGACTTTTGGGGTAAAAAGAGCTGGAGCCACAGTTGCTCCCCGATGTCTGTGGGTGTCATCCTCACGCTGGTTGCCCTAGGGGTGGGGGGCAGACTGCCTGGAGGCAAGCTTGCCTCCGAGAGAACTCCGACATTCGCCGTCACTTGGTGCTTGTCACTCCAGACTGGGCCTGGCTGCGGAGGAGGTAGTTCTCCGCTTCTCACTGCAGGTGTTTGATCAGGATCACCCCCCTGGTGGCCAGGCCTTCGGTGGTGGGAAAACGCCCCTCCCCTGCTGTAATGTTTATTGGTATTTACTTCAAAAAGAGGGTAAAGTTTGCTTTTCACTAACCATCTCCTTGATTGAAATAATGAGTTTATTAAGGCCAATTAAGAAGGGGTGGCCACTTCTCCAGAGCTGCTGTTGGTACCTAAAGACAATTTTATGGAATGAATATCTTTGATGTAGTGTTTCCGAAACTTCAGCTTACCTTTCTGGAAATCCCTTATCTCAAGGAAGAGAAGGGAAATGTACCGACTGCAGACCAGGCCAGTGAGCCCATGCCCTGTTCTCTTCTCCCTCTTTTGCTGTAGCGGGAAGCTTTGGAAAGAACAAGAAGCCCAGAGTAGATGTAAGAAGTTCATGAACTCCACAAGAGAAAATGTTGGCGCAGGCTACATTTATCATGCAGGATAAGTCTTAATTACTTTGAAGCTTAGATCCCCAAAGTTGGGGATTTCAAATCTAAAAAATAAGGCCTTTTAAAGCAGATGCTGATGACTAGAACCAGGAAACTTGTCCCATCCTTCACTTCCCTTCTTGTGCATGGGTAACAGGAGGACCGCCACCCCCATCAGCAGACAGAAGGCCCAAAAACAGGAAACAACATCAGATAGTTTCAGTATACTTTGGGAAACTCCTGAAAGTGGGGGAAACATGCGTGGGTCTTTAAAAATGAATCATATTTATGTATTTAATGTACAGCTACTTCATTACTTCCCACATTGCAGCCTAACGTTCATTGGTATATTTTCTTATTTGTCCTTCCTTGATGTGTCCAACTGCTATGGGTTTGGTTTCCTACTGGTACCATCAAGGTGTTAAACTAGCCACTGATAAATGTGTGACAAAGTATGTATGGAAAAAAGAAACCACAAGAGATGAAAGAATAAGGTGATTTTTTTTTTTATTAAGATTTGCTTAGTGTGCCTACAGAGTCCCTGGTGTATTTGGCTGCAGAGCAGCTAGATGGGAAAAGATTTGACTAACCTCTTCCAGCACAGTCTCCCCAAAACAACAGCGCTGTATGAACACCTTAACATTCTGAAAGCCCCTTGAAGCCGCCTCCACTTCCTCACCCAGAGGGTCAGCGTCTGAAACACTGGGGTGCTTCGTCTACATGCCCATCTGTAATCTGCAGGCAGCACAGCCCTGACTGAGATGCCCTTGAGGAGGCCTGGCCCTAATATTTGTGCGGCCCCCCAGGGCAAGGGCACAAATGAAGTCATGTGCCAATATTGAAATATTATAAATCAAGCTTAGTGACATAAATATGTTCTGTCCTTCTGCCTTGACACAGTGACCTTTCAGAAGGTCAGGTTTGAATTTAGAATTCTCAGGCTCCTTGGTGTTCCGAGCTGCAGCATGATGGGGTAGGGAGAGCCCGTGTACACCCTGCCCTCTTTCCTACCCCTTCTCCTTCCATGCCCCACTCTGTCCCCCACTGCGGGGACCTTGATGCCTGCACATGGTCCAGCCTCGCCTCCAGGGGCCAAAGTTGGTGCCCCCTTCCCGAGCAGCCCCCAGCATCTGGGCGGGGGAGGTGCCCGTGCACCCTGGTCTCAGGAAAGCGTTTGGCTTGCTTTTGCCAGAAATCTTGTTTGTTGGGCCTCTCCTTCCAGCTTTGTTCCTGTACCTTCTGCATGCCCCACCTCTCCGTGCACACCTGGATTTCTAACTCAGGACCAGGTTTCAAAACTGCTCTTTTTCAGAGCCCATCATCAATCAGCCTTTCTTTTGCCCACTCCAGAATAAGTGATTTTCTTAATACAGTTGCAGAGACTTCTAACAGTTTTTGGAAGTACTATCACAGGACCCTCCATACCTGAAGGTCATAAATCAAAAAGCCTGTGGTGTGTGTGGTCCCCCTGCTTGGCTACTGTCTCAAGTCATCGACCAGACCACTTAACTCGTCTATACCTTTTGGCCCCATCTACAAAACTGAATGCCTGTCCCTAACTATTTCAAATGGATGTTCCCAGAACAAGTTTCCAAATACATATACAAAGAGCAATCAAAATACTCCTTTAAGCCCCCTTCCAGGAGAACCTCATTTAACTCTCCAATTGCTTTTTTATGTTACCAAAAAATATGATTCAGATTTCCCTAAGTTGACAGAAAAGCGCGAAATCTGTTTCTAACAGATGTTCCCCCTGATCCCCCAAATGTAAACATGTTTGCAAGACGCTAGTGAGACAACCTGTTTACACAAGGAAGTACTTAGAAAAGCAAACACAGAAGCACCACCCAGAGCAGTCATTGTGATCAAAGTGCCGTCAATTATTAGGGTGTAAAGGGAACTGATGACTCAACTTAGCACCACCGCGGTCTCCAGATTTCAGTTTCGCAACAGAGCTTCTTTTCAGGAATATTCTTCATATACACACAAATCCGATTTTCTTTCTAAAATGTTTCTCGATTTTTGTCAAACCGGAAATACCAGGATCCCTTCAAAAGACAACTCCGATACCCAGATGATGCTCAGGGAGCCTCGTGAGGAGGTGCTCTGTCTTGGAGAGTCGGGGTTTTTACTCCCAGGGCTCTTGGTGTCTGAGGAGGGAGAAGGTCTTCCATGCAGAGACTCATGGCTCTCTGCTCCTGCAGTCCCCACTTAGTCAGACCTAGCATTAAAACTCTCAGACTGCATGGTGGTAGAAAATAACTTTCTGAATCAATCAAAGTGTGATATTTTGATCATTTCACATGCCTGGGTATTCTGGGCAAATGTATGCTTAAATCAGTGACTCATGGATCAAGATGCAAAGTAGGTCTCTGAATACTGGCTGGCTGGAAATCTGTTTTTAAACCTGAAGTAAAAATATAGTCTAATAAAAAAATTATGATTTGTGTCAAGTTTAGCAGTTTTTGTGAAAATAACCACCGCTGTCCCTCAAAGTAATGTACTCTGGGAGTCCATCCTGAGAGGAAAAGGTGTAGGTCAGAAGTGTCTACATAAAAATCCATAAAATGTCTGTGCTGATAGGAAGGGTCTTCTGTAAAGTTTCATTCAAAACGCCTGTAGGACGCGTTTTCCTGTTGAAACAAAACCTAAATTCTGTTCCTTTGAGAATGGTGATGCCCACTTACATAGACTAAGGGGATAGGCTGAGAACCTGACTTGTCTTTCTGCCACCATGTCTGTGGGAAGTAGCTTGGTGTTTCACAATTTATTTTGGAGTCTCAACAACTTATCTCTCCATGTAATGTGTGGGCTGTCAGGGAGAGAAGGAATGCCACAAACACTATGACCCAGAAGCAAGAACGTCACCACATGCCAACAGAGGGACTAGTAGCCCAAGCTCTTGGTATTTGCAGTACCATTTAAGTGCTAAGTGTATATGCTGGGATCCATCTGTACTTTGGAATACTTAAAAATACTTAAGACTCTAATCCACAAACAAACAAATGAAAGCTATGTGAACTGACAAACAAGTTCAGCGGCATTTCGGGATAATGGTCAATATACAAAAATCAATTTTATTTCTATAGACTAGCCAAGAAACACTCAGAAAATGAAATTAAGAAAACAGCTCCATTTACAAGTGCATCGAAAAGAATGGAATACTCAGGAATAAATTTAACAAAAGAAGTATAAGACTTATACACTGAAAATTACAGACAGAACACTATGGAAAGACAGCGAGAAGACCTAACTAAATGGAAAGATATCCAATGTTCATAGATCAGACTACAAGCTGATGAACAGGCATATTCAGTGCAATCCCTATCAAAATTCCAGCTAAACTTTTGGCAGAAATTGACAGACTACTTTTAAAACTCATGGAAATGTAAGGGGCCCAGAAGAGCTAAAAAAACTTTGAAAAAGAACAAAGTTGGGAGAACTCACACTTTGTGATTTCAGAACATACTACAAAGCTAAAGTAATCAAGACAGTATAGTCAGAGGAAAGACAACGGAATAGAATTGGAAGTCCATAAATAAACCTTTAATGTTTGTGGTCAAAAGTTTTTCAACAAGGGCGTTAGGACTATTTGATGGGGAAAAAACTCTTTCAACAAATGATCTGGGACACTAGATGTTCACATGCAAAAGACTGACACTGAAACTTACCTACACTATGTTGTACTACTCAGAATTGATCATAAAACTAAATGTAAGAGCTGAAACTATAGAAGGCTTAGAAGAGAACAGGAACAAATCTTTGGGACCTTGAATTAGACAATGGTTTCTTAGGTATGACACCAAAAGCACAAGAGACAAATGGAAAAATAGATCACTGGGATTTCATAAAATGAAAACTGCTGTGCTTGGATGGAAACCATTGAGAAAGTGAAAATGTCACCCACAGAACGGGGGAAAATGTTTGCAAATCATACATCTGGTCAAGAATTGATGAGTAGAATACATAACGTCATCAGCGAGTCAGTAGGGATTGGACCCAGGCTGTCTGACCTCAGGTTTATTCTCCTCCTACAGCAGAAAGAGGAGAAACCTTGTCCTGGAGTGGACAGTGATCACAGGGCCCTGCTGCTGAGAGTAGCGAGCAGATTGGTCCTGTGGTCCCGAGAGGCAAAGGTATGACACTCCAAAGGATATATGTTTGGAGAGAAAGCAAAGGAATTAAGTACAAAATGGAGATTGTTCTTTCACAGTCATGAAAAAATATCAAGTGTAATTTTTTTTTTTAATTATAAGAGTGCACAGAGAGCAACAAGGAAAAAGACAGGGGAAGAGGGGACAGCAAGATCCATGACAGCAAGTTAGAGAACAGAACCCAAGAACATCAGTGTGGCACAAGCACATCATAGCCTGCTGAGGAAAGTGGGTGCTCCCAGAGCGGCCCGCTGACTTGATGAGCGGTGCCGCCATGCTGACAGTAAGTTTGACAGGAAGCCAAGTGGGAAAGTTCCTGGAACCAAAACAAGAAAAGTCATGTCTCATCCAGACACTACAGTGGCACCAAATGAAGTCACCCAGGCATGCTCTAGGATAACCAGCATTCAGAAAAAAGGCCCATGGACAAAGTGGGCTCTTACTGGAGTTCATTTACAGCAGGGCATTTTAACCTGAGGTCTGTGAATTCGTAGGGTCCCTGGCTAGGCTTCAAAGGGCCCCTGAACCCCTCCCATTATGTGGGGATGTCTTGTGTATATGTATCTTTTTCTGGAAAGAGAGTCATCAGGTTGTTGAAGGACAGTCACATGCTGGGAGAGAGGTTTTTAAAAATCCGTTTAGATGTTTCTTTAAGTGCCAGGCTTATTTTCTGGCTTGGTGATAGAGTGTTAAATGGTCTGGCACTCCTAATTTTTGGAATAAAAACGAATTCTTAGCGAATGATCTCACTGCCTGCAGGGCTGTCTGATTCTGTCCTGGCATCTGATAGAACTTGTTAGGGATTAGGTAAGACAGGATGTTGGTACATTTGAGGTCATTAACCCAAGAAGGGAAGAGGGAAAAAAAAGGCATCTTGCTAAATAAATGTATTGTGGGGTTGAACAAAATGCCAAATAGCTAAGGGACGTTCTTTCTGTCCTGTGCCAACACTTCTAAACCCTGCGTTTAAACACTGGAGTGGCTCAGACAGACCCGGCTCAATGCAGTGCACTGATAACTGCCTCTTTCCAAGAAATTCCTTTTTACTTGTTCTTTTATGGTGGAGGTGCGGAAGGTCGAGATGGCTTGCATAACATTTTTATAAGCAGATACAAATAATACAGAACCTAGCAAAACAACGAAAGCTATCTTTTCACCTGGTGAATAGCATTATTACAGTTCCTGTTTCAAGACTAGGAGAATAATGGACGATATGTCAGAGAACGTATGTGAATAAAAGGTTTTGTCAGACGAAATGTAACCCCAGAAGTTTATTTTTTGCCTGACTTCCCCTTCTATCTATTTCGTTTGTCATCCTTCAACCTTATTTTGAACTTACTCTTTGGGAAATACTCCCTTTAGAATGAAGGGATGACGGATGATGAGGGTTGCACAGTAATGTGAATACACTGAATTCCATTTAAACATGGTTAAAATGGTCAATTTTATGTTTTGCTATTTTACCACAAAAAAAAAAAGGTTTTATGGGATCACACACAGGGAAAGACCATTACCTTCCGAGGTGGGAATTCCAAGTATCTTAATATATTAAATGTCAAACCCTTTCCTACCTGTGCTATGAGTATGAAAGTAATAGAAGCCTGTGTGGGATGAAAATGCTCATCTACACCTGTGTGGTCCCCACTCGCTGGCTGGGGGACCTGGGAGGTGTGTCTGAAGCAGACAATAAGCCCGCAGTAAGTGCTGCTGTCTTTCCCACTCTCTTCACATCTGGGTTTCCTTATCAGTAAAATGAGGAGATGGAATTCAGTGATCTTCAAGGTCCCTGTCAGCTCTGTTGACCTGCGGCTTATGGCGGGAATAAAGGTCTGCAGAACAGTATAAAATCCGTATGGGCAAATGCAACCCCCCGTGTGTACACACAGTGGCTTCTGCTGCTTCTGACTTTCATGCCCCTCTGCTCCCCATTCCTAACTCTTCCTCAGCCTGCCAAGAATCATCCCTGAGCTGGGAGGTGGGAAAAAGGAGTGAAGTGGCCCAGCCTTCAGATGTCCTGCTAGGTTGGGGACTGCAGCAAAACTGGAGCTGTCCCTCACGGTACCACGTGGTCATGGGCATGGTGGGCTTCGGGCACAGCCCCAGATTCTCCAAACGGTATGTGGCCACAGCAAGGTTAAGCACGATTGATTTTTTTTTGTTTGTTTGGTATCATTAATCTATAATTACATGAAGAACATTATGTTTACTAGGGTCCCCCTTCACCAAGTCCCCCCCACAAACCCCATTACAGTCACTGTCCATCAGTGTAGTAAGATGTTGTAGAATCACCACTTGTCTTCTCTGGGTTGCACAGCCCTCCCTGTGCCCCCCACAACACTATACATGCTAATCGCAAGGCCCCCTTTCTTCTTCCCCACCCTTATCCCTCCCTTCCCACCCATCGTCCCCAGTCCCTTTCCCTTTGGTAACTGTTAGTCCATTCTTGGGTTCTGTGCTTCTGCTGCTGTTTTGTTCCTTCAGTTTTTCTTTGTTCTTATACTCCACAAATGAGGGAAATCATTTGGTACTTGTCTTTCTCCGCCTGGCTTATTTCACTGAGCATAATACCCTCTAGCTCCATCCATGTTGTTGCAAATGGTAGGATCTGTTTTCTTCTTATGGCTGAGTGATACTCCATTGTGTATATGTACCACCTCTGCTTTATCCATTCATCTACTGATGGACACTCAGGTTGCTTCCATTTCTTGGCTACTGTAAATAGAAGCATGATTGATTTTTAACAAGGCAGATGGTGGCAGGAACGTGGAGACTATAAACCCAGAGGGAGAAGCTCAGTTTGTCATATGAGGAAGAAGCTGCAGGAAGCAGTCTGTGTCGGGGGAGAAGAGGCCGGGGCTTGGAGGGGTGCGGGCAGCTGGAGGGAGGGTGAAGGCAGGTGTATGGCCAGAGTCTCCACGCGGGGCTTGAACTGGGAACAGATGAGATCTGGCTGTAGTAAATCAAAGCGTGCGTCCTCCTGGCAAATCACCCAACCTGGGGTGGTCTTGGGAGCCCTTGATGCCAGGTGGGACTGGAAAGCAGAAAGGCCGGTTTATTGTGAGAGTAGCAGTGGGCCAGGTGAGAAGCGATGGTAATGGCAGTAGATATGGAGAGCAATGGTCAGATTTGGGATAAAGCTGAAGGTGGAACCGACAACACTTACTAGTGGATTAGATGTTAGAAGTGAGGGATGGGAGGAAAATCTAAGGTAACTCCTAGGTTTTTGGCTGAAACAACTGGGTCGACAGTAAGGTCTTTCCCTGAAACAGTGCATCACACCCCTCCTGCACACCGCGTGCCTCTATACTGTCTGCAGGGTCCTTGGCCAGACTTGTTTGCAGCCCTCACTCCTGCTGCAGCAGTCAGCTCTGGGGAGACCCCACCCACGTCTTGTGGGGACAGCCCACGGCACTTTGCCTTGTGTGAGACCCGCTGGGCACCCACACCGTGCAGCCTGGAAATTGGGGCATCTGCCACTAGCACATGAGGCTGGAAGGTGTGTGCAGCGCTCCATAAAGGGTAAGACTTTTCACAGTTTTTTCTGGCTGATGGACAAAGCACAGTCAGAGGTGAAGTTCCCAGAAAGGGAAAATAAGGCAGAGAACCCTAAGTGTTGAGCCTATGAGGAATCATGACACTATGGATGCCCAAACAGGTTCTCAAGAAACCCCACCTCACTGAGTTACAGGCAGCCCCAACAGACAGGCCCGTCTGCACTGCTGCAGACCAACTTAGTCACTGACTGCCTGATTTCATGGGTGGTCTTTGACTTAGGAATGGAAAACAGGGTACTCGAGCCCTAAATCAGCCTTGTGTCTTTGCTGCTTGGCATTGCCAGGGATGGCGACGCTCTTTGTAAACTTGGACCCAGAGTGAGTGAGGTTCCTAATACGGTGCTTTCACTGACATGTCCCATAACTGAGGACAGATATCCTATGCCTGAAATTCACCTTCAGAGAATGATCTGGGTCATTTTTTAATAAGATACCTGATATTTTTTCTAAGGAACTGTAATAGGAAAAAAATTTAACTCTCATATACATCATGAAATATAACCTTTTTGTACTAATGAGCTGATCATCTTTCTTAATACAAATAATGAACTTGCTAGAGGACCCACAGCTTTGTTGCTCTACTTTGGCATTTTACTGGTAGCACATGGAAAAGTGGTCATATTTCTTTCAGGGAGAGCAATGTAGTGTCCCCAAACTGAGGTGGAGGGCGGTGGTGCGTAGGAAAAGCAGGGGCCTTTAGAGGCAGGCGGACGTGGATTCAGATGGCATGTCATCCCCTGTCCAGCAGTATAACCTTGGGCAAGGCACTTTGCCCCTCTGAGCCATGGTTCTCTCATCCAGCAAATGGTCTCCTGCCTGTAAAATTCCTAGCAGAGCTCTCAACACATAAAAGTTTTCAGCAAAGGGAATTTACGATGCTAATGATGATCATAAATACAGGCCTATATTCCATTTTCTTATGACTCTTAAGTCTACAGAAACCCCCAGATGATTTCAGGTTGTACTCAACACTTGTTTCTTTGTAGCTTTTTCTGTTTTGAATTACCAGTGGCAAATAGTTCTGAAGTGGCCCCATCCTCTTTATGACTGAAGGGAAAATTGGAACAATCTCTCCACTGTATTTTGCGAACTTAAAACACCTTGAATATCAAAGAGGTGAATTTTCTAGATGTGGTTCTCCAGCTAGAGTCACTAGGTCCCAGCACATGAAATGTGTAAGTGGAAACTTTCAGAGATGTTTTATCTTAATTAATTTTCTCCATCCTGTCTGAAATGGCTGCATCTCCCCCCACTTCTTTTGGTTGCAGCCAAAAAAAAAAAGCGCATTTCCTCGTATCACCTTCCCATGCCAGTAGAACAAAGCACAAAAGCCACAAGATCTATGATTCAAAGTTGTCCTGCCTTATATGAGTGACTGTTTAAGTTGTTCAACATGTAGATTTTTTAAAAATTCATCTCTGTAGTTTCCAAAAAATTAACCCCTTTCTTTTTAAAGCTCTTCTAGCCATAAAATGGTGTGCGACAACTGCATCTCGTGTTTCTGAATATGAATAAGGACTCGGGGATCACCCACAGTTAGCATGTTTATTGCTAAAGCTGTCACCAGATTTTTAGTAATATTTTCATACTGCACAAGACCAGCAGAACATTTGAGATTTGACCTTTTCTAACAGGTGATCGTCTCCACATGTAATTTGTATTTTTGGAACTAAGCTTTGAACTCTTGTTTTGTTTTCTGACCACTGTAATTTATCTTCCTACTCAATCCAGAGAGAAAAAGTGATGGAGGGGTGTGTGTGTGTGTGTGTGTGTGTGTGTGTGTGGATGTGGAGTTATTTATTAGTCCTAAAAATCAGTAGTACAATTTGGCAGGGGGACCAGAGTGGCCTTTTAAAACTAGAAAGTCAGATTAGCTCAATGATGTCATACAAATACAACCTGTTGGGTTGCTGAACAAATCGGGTTGTTTTGTTTGGTGAATATTTCTCCCCACGTGACAGTACCAGTTGAGAGAATTAGCTTGAAAGCGCTACATCCCAGAATGTGATGTCCCTGTCCTTTTAAACTTAAGCAAACTTGGATTCCTGTTCAAATAAGAACATAGGCTAATTCTAAAGATTTTGTTTTGTTTTCTTTGCATCACCCCACATCCCAGTAAGGCAGGAAGAAGTAATTAGGATAGGAGAGAATCAGGGACAGGAGGACATGGGATGCAGTACTGGAAATCAGAGAAACATTAAACCAAACCACTTTTATGTTTCTTAGATTGTGATGTTGTATTTGTGATATAGATAAAAATAACTCCACCTATAATTTCCTGGGGAAAAGCAAATATGTCTTTGCTCATCAAATCCCATTAAAGCCACTAAGAAAATCTTAGCTAAGAGCTGAGTTGTAGGAATAAAGAAAGCAATCAGCCTTACTTATACAAGAAGTACCTTCTAGAAAACCTGATCATTTTACCACTAATTGGTTATAAACGTTCTCTTGCCCACTGCTGGCAGCTGGAAACCCACTTGTAATTTTTATGACTGTTGCTGTAATTAAATACCATTTACTTTTTCTTAGGCTTAAAAATGCAGGTCCCACTGACTTTTTCTTTGAAGGAAATCGAAGTTTGTGCAAGAAGGAATTACTTACAATAATTTCCCATATCTGGGATATGTTACTTTACTTGTAAGTAAATGAATAGTACCCACTCAGATATATCTCTTCAAACTTTCCCCCGGCTTCTCTAACAGTAAATATGAAGAAATGAAAAAGCAGTGCTTTCATGCTGAGTGTAGCATTACCATATCTCCTCACCCACCTTTTCCTAAGTAGTCTGGTGAACCACTTCAACGTTTCGTGAGGTCTTAGGAAATCAGTCTAGCTAAGAAGTGCCACGAGGGTGGGAAATGTCCAGGGCTGTCTTATTCATCTTTGTTTTGAGACAGTTAAATGGTGCCCAGCACCAAGGAGGAGGTCAGTAAATACTTGTTGAATGAGTGATTGGGTGTTGTGTTATGGGCTTCTGGGGTCTGAACTATATCCAAGAAAACTAGTAGGTAAGACAGCTTAGAGCTGCATTGTCCAATAAGATAACCATGAACCACATGTGGCTATTTAAATGTAAATTATTAAATTGATTAAAATGAAAAATTCAGTTCCTCAGCTGCACCAGGCACGTTTTAAGTGCTCAGTGGCCATATGTGGCTGGTGGCTGCTGCACTGGACAGCCCAGATACCGGACGACTTCATCATCACAGGAAGTGTATTAGCAGTGCTGGTGGAATGTCATTAGTAGAGGCCTAAGTCTGGGGCTCCAGTCTTTTAAAAGTGAAATTCCTGTGTAACCCTGAGGTGCACTCCTAATTTTTAAAAATAGCCCTTTCAAGTCTCTCCCCCAACACTGTAGGAACTGAGTCAAGCAAGGTGGGTGGCCCACAGAGGTGGCCATCCCTTTGAGACAGATAGCCCAGCAGCAGTGGAGCTGTTAGCAACACGGACTTTGCAGTGGTATGTACACCAGTCGTTAGAACTGCAAAATGTATCTACCGGTTAATAAAGAGCTGCTGCTTTGAGCTCTGCTGTGTCCTTCTGGTGCCCCAGAGGCGCTGACTATATGCCTAGGATTCCCCCAACTTCCTCTTAATCCAGCAAAATGAGACAGCCAATGTCTGTCCCATCCCCTGGGGAGGAGGAGGGTGCAGGGTGCTGTGCAAGGACCCTGCCCCAGCACTGCAGGCCTCACACTGGTGGGTGCTGCCCTTCGCCTCCAGGAAGGCCTGCTTCCTAAGAGGCTTTGTTAGGGCTGCTTCCTCTCTGCCATGGCCAAGTCCCAGATCGTAGAACCACGGCCCCAAGAGGACCTTAGCATCATCTTGCCCAACTCCTCTCGTTTTACTGAAGAAAGAAGTCACACAGAGCTGCTCAGCTAGCTTGTGGCCAATTCACAAATGTCTTGACTCGGTGCTTTTTTTGACTCTGTCTTCGTCTCATCAGTTTCCCAAACTGTGAAATGGGAATTAATATGTTTGTGCCACACAAAGACGAGAATAGAAAGAATAACAGTGCCCAGCACTGCGTGTGTGTCTCTCTTGTACACATTCTCCTTTAATTCTCACAAGAACCCATGAAGGATGTTAGGCTCAGAGGCAGTGAATAGCCTGCCGAGGTAACAGAGCTACCGAGTGAGAGAGCTCTGCCTCTCTGAGGGCTGGGGAAGCTATAAACTCGTTTGTAAATGTAAGATACCATAACCACATGGCATCACTAGTTTGGAGCTTGTGGTATTTTGCAGTTCAAGATTCAGTGCCATTGAAAGTGGTAACTCTGTTCAAGTAATGCTTTCTTTTTTCTTCTTTTTTTTGACTTTGATACTGTGCCAGTTGCACAGGCTTTGGCTCAGCGTTGAAACAGAAGTGGGCTCCTTCGAAGTATATTTTTAAAATGAGAGAATCCAAATTTGTAATTAGCTTTAAAACTCTAGTTGTGCAGTTTGAGCATCTAAAGAACTTCTGGTTAATCAATTCTGTTACTGGTGGTGGTTTGTTCGCCTTCCTCCCCCAAGCAATTAAGCCCTTTGAGAAAACAAAGTATGTTCTTTGAGGGGTCATTTCCTGTACTACCACTTTATTTTTCACACCCTTTATTCCTGGTGTATTTAGAAAATTAACCATATACCTAATGGCAGCAAAGAAAAATCATATAGAAGCCAACCTACCCACTTGACGCCTAATTGTCACAAGAATGCTATATAAATTAAACAGAGAAGCCACAGTGAAGGAAATGATACACTTCTTGATAAATCTTTTGTTTTTTGGTCTTTTGATAATTTTGATAGAAATGTCCCTTATTTTTAGATAAGATTGTGAAGAAGATTAGTTTAACTCACTACCAAAATAAAATGGCGTGTTTCTCTTGCTCTCTGAACTTCAGCCATTTAACAGTATATAGTATATTCTACTTTGCAGAAATTGAATTTATAGATAAGGAAAGAGTGGCATTATTTCATTTACCTATAAGAAAGAAATTTCTCTTCAATTTTCTTTTATTAGCACATGAAAATTGTAGTGTTCTCTGCATCAATTAACCTGCAAGGTTAAATACACACAGAGAGAACAGAGAAAGAAAAATGAATGGAAAAAGCTATAGATGGAAATGACCTTGGGTTGGGAGCTCTCATTTAACATTTCTAATTTGTAGTCATATTTAGGAACAATGCGTTTGTATGTATGTTTGTTAAAGTAGGTATTATGTCGGTATCGTCACATCTTCTCTGTGTATACCCTGTTTTGTGTTGTATAACAAGACTCTCAATTATACTTTAAGCGATAACAGCCTCCCTCCTGTCAACATAGGACCTTCCAAGTGTTTACTATTTTCTAGAATTTTCTTTGATTTTATTTATGCCATTTTCCCTGTTTCATTGGGATGTTATAGGGGGCACTGTCAAAAATGCATAAAAGTAAAGTTTGTGATGTATAGCCGCACTTGGAGTCATCATGATAATAAGACAATAGGCTTGAATAGAGCTTTAAGATTCTAAACTACAAATTCCTCCAGACTTATTATGGTAGAAAGGGTGTTGACAAGCAAGCACATAGTTTTAAACTTTGCAATATCAGTTTTTATACCAGTGCATTCAGCATTAAATGAAACGATGCATACAAGGCACCTGGCACCAGAGTCGACACATGGTAAGCATTCATGACGGTTAGCTGTTATTATTAGCTCTTCTGATTTGATTTTGTCTTCACATCTCTTTCTGCTCTCTGATGGCCATGTTAAGGAGTAGGAAAATGTCCAAAAATTAGGAAAATGCCAAAAGAAAGAGAAACACGAGGCCTCAGTAGTCTAGAAGCAGAAATTTTTAGCCCACAAATCAGCAGCTGATTCTTTTTCCTCTCATAGTGACGGGTGAATAATTTCCAGCCTCCTCCATACCCTTTTCCAAGTTGAGACCCCATGGACTAGAGGCAGCTCCTCCATTGCCCACACCTGACTTAGCCTGGTCTAATGAGGTTCAGTGTGACAGCAAATTTATCTTAACCACATTTCTCTCGTGTTATGTGAAAACATTTCTCATAAATGCAAGAAAAACAAAAAATCTCCTACATATGGTTATCGTGAATTAGAACTTTAAGATGCACGAGGTGCATGTGTATCGTTTCTATGCCCTTGTCGGAGCGAGAAGTTAAATCAACCAGGCACTCACACTGAGGCAGGGGTGTCAATCGGTACAGCTTTTCTGGAAAGTCATCCAGAACCTTCAAGTTCATACTATTTGACTCAATAATTCTTTTTCGAGGAATCAAGAAAATGTTCAGGAATTCAGACAATCTGATACTCAGTGATATTCAGACATGTCCTTCCAAGTGTTATTTGCAAGAACAACAAGAAGAAGAAAATATATAATTTAAAAAAAACAAAATAGGTGAATAAAACCCTTTCCTATGGGGTGTAATATTATATAGGCATTGAAAAGCATGTTTGTGATGAATTTTTAATAACTTGGGGGAAATGTTCACATTCATAAAACATTGAATGAAAGAGTAGAAACAAAACTCTCAGTATTTTTGAGTAACTGAAAAGAATACTGGTCCACAATCCTTTATCCCCAATTCTGAATCCAAAAGGTTTTTTGGTAACTTCTTGTAGAAAAACCTGGCATGAACTAACATGAAGCTCTCGTTTATCTAACTTAATAAGAATATGCATCTATTTTGCTCCAGAAAAATCTAGCATGTTTGATTATAGAGTAGGGCTACAGACTCTGATGAAATATTATGTGATGAATGCTAGTTGCATCGTAGTACTCTCTAAAATCCAAACAATTCTGAATTCTGGAAAGTATTCTGAAGCCCAGGAGTTTTAGTTATAGGGCTGTGGGCATAGCCAACAAAACACCGTCAGTGTTTTATCAGTGTCAAAGTTACAGTTGACCTTTATTTTTTTCTTTATGCTGTCTCATATTTTCCAGGTATTCTATAATAAGCATGTATTAATTTATCATCACAAAAACATTAACTTAAAAATAAACCTATTTGAGGCATCAGAGAATGATCTCGTGTCAGTCAGCATTCTCCAGTTTATCATGTGCTTCCTTGTCTTCTTGTTACTACAGCCACACATGTCTTTTCACCAAGGTGTTCTGGTTTATTGAACGAAATCCTTCATGAGATGAAATAGGTAATGGATGGAACATTGACCTGGCTGTCTCCAAACTGCTTTTGAGTCAGGAGAGCCCCCAGGGAAGGATGCTCACTTAAAAGAAATCCTCACACAATAGGGCTTCCACCTGCATTGAGCCCAGGCATGAATACCATGGACTATTTGATCACGTTCTGTTTAGGTGGACCTGTCAAGAGGCACAGAGCCAGACGTGTAGCAGGTCACAAAAGTAGGGGGCGGGGTGTTGAAGGATGGCTGGCAGAGGGGGAAACCTTACCATGCAAGGTTTACTCTGCTAACAGACACATCTTCCTCCCCAATCAGATGGACACTCCCTGACCTGTCACGAGGTTGCCCAGCAAAACTTTGGGGTCCATGTCTGAATGGATTGCTGCAGCCGTCTCATCTCTCCCTTTGCCCAGTTCCCTGCATCCTAAGACTCAAAGCCAGCACAGAACCTGGAAAAATTACATGTAAGTTTTGACTTTTTCTTTCCTCAAACCAAACAATGGGAAGGCTATTCTTAGGTGATATTTACAAAGAGCCTAAATGCACATGAGTTACTTTGAACAAAATATCTTGAGAATTATAACTGAGGAAGGGAAACGAGGTTACAGTCTGCATATCGCTGGTTCCTGAACTCAGTGGATTGTAAACTTCAGCTTGCATCAGAGTCACCTGGAGGGCTTAGTAAAGGATGCATCGCCGGCCCTCGTGCCCAGCATTTCTGATTCAGTAGATCTGGGGCAGCCTGGGATTTACCCCACTTGGAGAATCGCTGCGGTGCAGAAGAACTAACTAGTGTTTGGCAGGAACACAGTGGGCTGTGAGGGTGAAGGGAGAATAGATGGCTGGGTTCTCTGCACCTCCTGCAGGCCTGATGCTTCCGCTGGCGCCGTTGGGTGAGGGTGAGGGATCTGCAGACCGTTACACCACAGTCTTAGGAGTGGGTCTCCTTTCAGGGCAAGGGCACACTTGTCAGAAGCTACCAAGGAGGATTGCCATAAGCAACTGTAATCTCTATCAGATGCCGTTTATATATACAAGGAATCTGCTTCACAGCGATGAGGGAGCCATGTACCCACTTGTGCTCCTGTAGGATGGCTGTTCTAGTTCAACTGAACTGTGTGTTCATAAACAAGTCCACGTACAGTGCACCAGATGCACAGCTACAGAGCCGTGTACATAGTTGTGGGTCAGCATGGGCCTTAATCAGTGGAAGTGGACGTAGAGGCAGGAAGCAGGGAATACAGACTTGATAATATTATAGCCACAAATTGAAGTCTCATAGAAAAAAGGAAAGCTTTGAAAGAAAATTAATGGCAAATAGTTCTCTTGCAACAGGGTCTCGACATATTATGTTGCATGTTTTACATACTCCAAATGAAGTGTAATTTTCCCATCACCTGATCCCTGTAATCTTGGGCATCACCATACCCATAAAATCACGGAACAAGTTAGTGGGTGACCTGCAGCCCGTGAGGTATATGCAGGATTGAACCCATTAGGCTGGTCCATTTGGGCCCTAATTTTCTGGGACTTTGCTTTTTATTCTGTGTTTCTAGAAAGCAGCCTTGGAGAACAGCTAGCGAATTCTCATGGGGAGCTAGGAGCCATGTTTCCTCCAGGTATTTACTACTTTCAGGCGCTGCCCCTGGGTCTGACCAGGGGTTGTAATCCCTAAGGAGCAGTGCACAAGGATCCATAGTTTCAAAGAGCTCAGAAACTTCTGTCTTAAATTACCCTACTTCCTCCTTAAGACATGAAGATTATTTATATATTTCTGTACATGTGTGCACATTATATACATACACATACATACATATATATGTATGCATTTGGCTTAAGGAAAAGGTATAACCAAAAACGAGATAAAATAAAGTCGTCAAAGCACAATAGACATTCATCAGCCCCTTCATTCCCACCCCAGGCTTTCCAAACCTGTTTAGAAATAAACTCCATGCTCTTCACTTAGGTGATAGAGAACAGGGCAAACCAGCAAAGGTTTGAGAGTCAGTTGCCATAGGGAGCCGCCACGATATCAGAAAGCTGGAATGAAAGGCTTTTGTAGAAAGAAAGTCCAGATCAGCAAGTCTAAGGGAGAGAAGAGTATTTATTCATCCTTGACATACACACGGCGCTACCAGCATCCCAAGCTTGAGTTGAAATGACATGGATGTAGAATCTAATCAAAATTATTTCAGCCCTATGAGTTCAGAGACCGTAAGTTTTGGTTGGACACACTGACCCGGGCTTCCCCAGAGAAGACCCGCAGTCACTGAAATGGAATGACATGAGGCAGAGGATACCAGCGAAGAAGACCGAGGCTCCCCATCTCAGCTGCCCCGTTTCCTGAGAACCGAGGTGCCTGGTTCCAGAATTCATATTCAGTGAATGGCTTAGCTACCTGGAACCCAGCTAACCAGAACTCTGACCTTACCCTTCTCCCCCCTCCCCCCCTCCCCCACACCACACCCTACCGCACACATCCCACTTCCCTTTTTCAGAGATAAAGATTCAGAAAACAAGCTAGTTTTGGTTTTGTGAAGGTAGAGAATATACCCTGGAGGATATTTGTAGCTGATGACATTGACCTGCTGAATCACTGAGAATGGCTAAACGTCTTATAATTAGGAAAAGAAACTGCTTTGGAAAAATCTGCAGCAAAAAGCATTTTCTAGCTGTCTGTCAATTAACCAGAACATTGAAACAACAAAATCCTCTTTTCCTGAAATAGTCTGGTTAACATGTCTGATTGTACCTATTTTCATGCTTTATGATAATCTAAAAATACTGACTTATAAGAGAAAAGTATACCTTTCATTTTTATTATTCTTGAAAAGCTGCAAGTTTCGGCATTTACCACCTTTCCAGTGCCAGAATTTAAAAATCAGATATCCTGTTTATGTTTATTATGTTTGAAAGGAAGTACTCTTAAAGTTGTAATGTTAATGAAATTAAGAGTAATATATAACATAATTTCTTGAACATATGTATTTAGCCCCTGTAGTTATTGGGGAGCCTTTGGCATAATTTTGAAGTCAATTCTTTTGGGGTTTTCTTTTTAAGAATGTGTGATATTATTTGTAACATTCAGTGTCACAATTATGTTCTCCTCAAGACAGCATCAGAATTAAGTTTCATTCTCTGTGTATACACGAATGGTACAGAGAGGGTGATGGTACCAGCCTGGTAATATACATTAATATATAAATCAGAAGTTTCCGATGGTATTCCCTGTGATCTCCAAGTCACCTCAGCCATGCATATTGTAAAATACTTGCCAAGTGGTATCAGTTGTAGCACAGTTTCTCAACTTATTTTAGTCATTTCCAATCTGTTGTTTTTTAGAAATTATTTATGTGCTTATTTTTGGATGCACCTGTCACCAACAAAGTGACAGGGGATAGCACCCCACTCTGCCAGAGACACCCCCATTAAAGTGATTGTTGTGAGGGTCCTGGTGCCTGAGGTTTGTAACAGCTGGAGAATGCCCAGGCCACGGGTCACGGTGAGGAAGAGCCGCAGCTGCAAAGCTCTGCCATGTAGCAGAATTAAAATTTAAAGTCCTTGTAGTGCTTAACTATAGAAGCTATAACCTGTTGTTTATGGCAGATTTTTCCTGAATTTCATGTTTGATTTGTCACCAGGCCAGATTATTATCCTGGGTCCCATGTACTAACTGTTCTTAATTACTAGAAAGACCAGAACTGGAGAATGATTGTCTCCTTTTATCAAAACAGAGGTAGCTTTATTTTCCTGAATGTAAAGTAATACATGTTTAGTGTACATAAGTTATCAAGTAACTCAATAGAATGAAGAAGAAAGTAAGTTACCTATAATCCAACTACAGAGATACAGCCTCCCTGAGAACTCATTCTTTTGTGTCTTCTTCCAGACTTTTTCTAATTAATCAACTAATCCCAAATATACAAGCAGAACTCTAGCCTGATTACATCCCACAGACTACTGGCGCTTAGAAATGATGAGTCTAGATAACATTTTCTAGGACAATCATCTCTTTGTTGCTTATTTTTCTCCAGTCAGATTACATTAATCAACTCTTACAAGAACAGGTATTTGTGTAGACTTCCCAGTATCTTTATCAAGTGGAAATCACCATTAACTGTTTTTTTTCATTTCTGCATTCTGTCAGTAAAAATGATTATTGAATGGCCCTGCAAGATCCTAGTGGGCCTCTGGAATCAAAAGAAAGATTTAATTGTGTACAAGATAGTTTTAATGTTAGGCCAACTAATGGTGTTCTAGTTATTTGCACATTTCATAATCAATGTGCTATAAAGCAATTTGCCAGAACTAGGACAGGTCGATGAGTCAGATTCCCCCATTTTCCATCCATAATCCAAACACCAGTGACTTCGGTAAAATTCGGATTTTATACCTGATGGTAAACAAAATATAATTCAAATACATACACGTGAACCAGAGGTGTCCCTTCACCTTTGCACCCTTTATCCACCTTTGAAGAAGCTTCTCTTTGATCGCCCCTGGTGTGGGAAATTTCTCCTGGGATGGTGCTGCTATCTCTGTGCTTCCCTCCGGAGAGTGCCAGGACTTTGGATAAGGATGAATCTTAACACTTAGCCAAGGTTAGGAAGGAGTTTGAGCACTGAAAGAAAACCCAGGTAAGAATTAAGGGGATCGTTGAAGGATTCATCTGAGAAACGTTGTAGGATGATTATCCAAAAACCTTATGTCAGTAAAAGAAAAAATACATAGTAAGCAGCTGCTAGTGAGAGTTTGTAGCAGTGATCTATACTTGGCATTGGGTCTGAGGAGGTCTTTTCCCCTGTACAAGACTTAGATTCTTTGAAAGCAGGTCCTTCTAGGTTCTTCTCTCTGCATCTCTTCACATCCTTTGTGTCCTTATGTATAGTAGGAACTCTGTCTGTAATGACTTGAATTCCTGTTTCTGTGGCTCTTGAGTGACTCGTGAGTGAATGTGCTCAATTCAGGTACTGCATTTTGCCTTGTTCCAAAAGCAGTCGAAGGGTGCTTTGATAAGTATCTGTGATGATGTTGGACGCCTGGGTTAGGTACAGGTGTGGGGAAGTGGTATACAGTACTTTGATCCTCCCTTGGAGAAGGAGATGCTACTGTGGATAATGAGAATCTGGTTCTTTGTCTTCGGTTTCGGTTTGACCGCTTACTTCACTGAGTCACAGCTCTCTCTCTTTTCGGCGATGGGCATGTATGTCATTTCAGCCTGAGACTGTCCCTTGGACTGTTTATGACACTGTGTCTGAATTTCCCATTGCATTAACAGCCAGCATTTATCATAAAAATTTTTAAGAACACGCTAGAAGTTACTGGCTTGTCGTTGACATGGAGATTAACTTTCTCTAACCTAAACCAGTGAAAACTAAAACACTCCTCACCACATAAAAGTTTTGCTTTCGCTGCGCTCAGACCCCTCCTACCTTGTCACAGCACAGTCATTTGGAGTCTGGTTTGGGGGCGGTGTGGCTGGATCTCAGTGGTGTATGACCCACTTTTCCTAACACTTCATTACCCGTGTTTTTACAACACTAGTCAGAAGTTCTGACAAGAGTGGACTATTGCCCCCAAAAAGACTCTCGGCTGCATCTCAGCAGTGCTGCTCTAGGCCCATGCGTGCGGTATCCGACGTCAGCTCTGTGGGGCGTCTGTTGACTGCCAGAGATTGACAGACCACTTCCTCCCACTTCTGGATAATGAGCAAGCACACAGGTAAAGAAGGATGCCTTTCTCAGAGTTGACTCCTTTTGTGTGTTAATTATTTTATGGAACTGATTTTTAAATATTGATGGATGTTCTGGTTTGCAGAGGGCTCAGGGGAACAAGCATTTTAATGGGTACCCTGGGACCTTAATGACTTAACTTTTCTTCAAAGCCTAAGGAGCGAGTGATCAGAAATACTGTCATCTCTGTCTTCTCTGTCCCCCTAGAAAACATCTTCTTCATCCAGTTTCTCATTCTTATTTGCTCTCAAGGTGGCTGTCTCTCTGTATCAGCTGTTCCACTTGGCAGCGGTAGCCACGTGCGAGCTAATGCTTTGTGAGCTGCCCTCCGTGGGGTGGTGACTGTGGAGAGGACAGACAGACAGACAGGATGCACAGAAGGGAAGAGAGGTGGTCGGGGGATACGGTGCCTTGGTGTGGGGCAAGTGATACTGACCTCACTTTGGTAAATCATTCCTGACAGCCTGCTCTGATTTAGAGATGTTTTGTGTTTCTGATATCACTTTTGTTTCATTTGAAGAACTTCTAAAACACTGCCCTTGTTTCAAAACAAGGCGTTGTAAGTATAATCTGCTGAATTTACAGAAATGCTTCTGGGTGCATTTCTTTGGTTGACATGCGGCTCGCAGCAGGGTGGGGCCGGTGCCCCGCGGATCCCGCTTGCCTGCGCCCTGAGGGACAGGCCAACGTGGAGTCTTTGAAAATGCCAACAGATAAGTCACCGTTGTTTTCCCTGAAAGTCCTGATGCAGAAAAAGAATGAAAGCACAAACACTAACTGGAAAAAATGTCACACATTTTAGCCACTTTGCATCCCTTGTTAGGACAAACCCTGGGTTGGGTTTTTTTACATTCGTGAACTTGTGCGGTAGGTGGAGTAGTGTGGGTGGCCCAGAAAAAGTAGTGGTTAGAATAAGATTTTCCATTTATTGCCCTTTGTGCATGGCTAAAAATAAGATTTATACAAATTAGAATATGTATTACAAGCACAATCACTCTGCTAATGCTGATGACTGGCTTGCCCACATCTTTGCATCTGTCTGGTAAGTGGTGCATCGGGAGATGAATGCGTCGCTGTTTAAGTAGCAAGAGGCAGCCCGGTTTTTGCACTGTTTGTCTACATGTGATAGTTTATCAGCATTTTCCTCTTCTGAAGGCAGAAAGGCACAACTCATCCATAAACAAATTGTGTCAATGGAAGGTTTAAAAAAGTGAAAGCATCCTTGAATCTTTTCTGAAAAAGTAATTGCCTTGTTTGAAATGCTGTTTGACAACGTCCATCTTCTGGGCTCATTGTTAGAAAGTTGTTTTCTTGTTGATTCATAGAACTGCAAGGGAAGGAGTTTTTGGTGGTGTTGCTGAGAGATTGGAAAACCCTTTTGTTTGTGTACAGGTGGGGTGGACGGTAGAGAAGGGGAGATGAGGATGGGTACATGTCTGCCCTGGAGTACCCTCCATGGATTCAGATGTTGAAGGGGCAGTTAACCAAGTAAAAACTCCTCTTCATCTGACTACTGAGTCTGTTGCAACCACAGTAAGCGATAACATGTCAGTTTGTGGCTAGACGCAACACCAGAGAGAGGTGGTGTCAACATGCACAGGGAAATTTGTATGTGCTGGATCTCCATGGTGGTGCTGTCCCCGTTCGCCCAGCTGAGTCGCTGTGGCATTTCCAAAGAATGAGGATGTCTCCAAGTGTTCTGAGCCTTTCGGTTTGATGTAATTTGTGAAATAATATGAGTCAAGAGGGCAGTCATTTCAGAAGCCTTTAGAAATTGGAGACTGCAAATCACATTCCTCTCTGGCATCTCCAGCTGTCGCAGACAGTGAGGCATGGTTGGTCCAAGTGAGCCACGAGCTGTGGGAGAAAGAGGACTCGAGATCGAATCGTAGCCTCGCTACCTGTTGATCTTGATCTATTTATTGAACCTCTCCTGATGTCTTTATTTGACCGCCGGAACGGGGCAGTGCCTCCCTCCTTGGGTGGCTGTGAGCAAAGAATGAGGTAGCATATTATGAAGCAGAAAGCACTCGATAACATAATGGCCCTCTTTTCTTATTTGCGTTGTTGCATCATGAGAATGTATTAGAGAATTTCAGACATTTTGGGGGTTCCCCTCAATGCATGGAATACCAATTTTAGAATTAAATGGATACAAAATCAGCCTCCTGTTTCATCCTTCTCAGTTGGAAGGCTGATTCAGGTCATTTGCAGAGTAGTTTGAATCTTCTTAGGTTAGTGATGCTATCTGGGGGGGGTCAGTTTTTTATTTTGCCATTCAATTGGCACAGTGCCAGCCTCTCTTTCCTTTTAAGATCAGTACTATGTTGAACGTATTTGGTTATTTTTACCTTCTCACTATTTTTTAAATTTAAACATGGGTATTTCAATCCTAACATCTGTGCGTGTTAATTGTAGTACCTGCTGATGTCCATTAGGAAAGAGAGAGTGCTAATGTTGTAATCAAGTAATACAAGTGGGATTAAATATTTCAAGTGGGAATTGGTAAAACTTCAGCAGCAATTAGCTTCCATGGTGCTACAATTCCCTCCAGAAAACATTGCCTCTATTGTAATTCTGGTTTCTGATCAGTCCTGTAGATGACCAGATGCTGATAAGCAGAGAAAACAATGACTGTTGCTGCTTTTACTTTTTATTAATTTTTTGCATATTATTTTCTGTTTAATGTATCCTATGCCTTCTTTTTCTGCTCACCACCCTTCTCTATTACAAAGTATTATTGTATGTTTCATAATAAGGTCATAATTGCAGGCATCACTTAACTTTTTGGTTAACCTCGCAAATTAGATGCTAAGGGTTCATATCACACTCTTCCTCCACCCTCTTTCATGATCTTCCTGGGATGCATTTTCTTCATTTATCAAACTAAAAAAACCAATTATGACTGCACCTTGACTTTGCCTCACCTGGGACCTGACAAAAAGTGATAAATGAGACTAATAAGCCAAGGAATTAAAACATGCTCCAGATAGAAAACAGTGATGACTTGGATTTATCAATTGATGTGTTTTGCTAGTTTGTGTTTTTAAAATTTCTCTCCAAATGTTCCTTCTCATGGTCTGGCCTACCGTCCCAGTCACAGATACAACTTCCGACTTGCGGTTTCTACGTTAACATCATCACTGGGTTTGTGTTGTTAGGACACGTCAGCCTGGACAGAGACAATTCTCAGCTCAGCTCCCCCAGAATGCTCTGTCCTTTATTAGAAGGGCACCCAGATTCTCTCAGTGTATCCAGACAGTACTGCTTTTTCCAATTTTTCCTGTTGAGCGAAATGGAAGAATGCTTTTCAGGCCGAATAAATCCTTCGAAGTGACTGCAAAAGTCTCTGGCATTACAGATGGAGCCTCAGACCCCTGCACGAACACGTACACTCCCCACTGTATCTTTGTCTGCCTTACTGTGCTTTGCCATAGACCAAAGTTTCTGTAAAAATCATAGGCAAAAGGGGGCTCTCTTGTCCCCTCCTGGCCTGAGCCAGGAGCTCTGTCTTCTCACTTTCTCTCTAAATAAAAGCCTCTGCCTTGCTCTCCTAAAAAAAAAAATCATAGGCAAAAGAAGGTGACAAATTAAGTTCTGCTGTGATTCCCTCCCACACCTTCATAAGGAATGACAGAGATTCTGAAATGCACCCCATTGATAGACCTTGTGCTTCTTCCTGGGTAACAGCCAGTTTCAACCTATCCTTCATGTGCAATTTGAGGGTGCTGGCCAGGCCAGTCTCATTACTTCTTTGGTTGAATAATGTAAAGCATTTGCAATGGAGATTTACTCTAATGATGTCTTTTAAGTGCATGTCCGCGTTGCTGGTGTAATGCACTCAGTCATCGAATGCTTTAGAGTTTATCGCTAATGGATGAATCCTGGGGAAAATCGGCATTTTCAATAAGACTGACATTTGGAGGGAGAAATATAAATCTAATGAGAGCATTTCAACCAAGGTTTGTAATTAGGGCTGAGTGGAGTAAATTTGTACACGCACACCACAGAAGGGCACAGCGGAAGGTGAAATTGCACGCTCTGCTGTGAAGGAGGAATGAAGGCCAATGTATCAGTGTCAGGCCATGACACTGTGGAGTATAAATGACACTGTCACCAAGTGCTGCACAAGGTACCAAGGGAATTCCACTCCAGTAAATTACATTACTTAGACGGACCTGGAGGCATTGTGTCGGAATGAGAAGAGGGAAGAGAAGGCTGTCATTTCCAAGTGGAAGACATTACACTACAATTGGCTGCAGGGATGGAAGTCACCAGTTACCATTATACAAGGATATTTTGTATTCTCCTGTGTTCATTCATTTTCAGAAGTCACAAATGTATGCATGTGAAAGCGCATCCTGTCCACTCGGGATAGAGGTTATGATTAGCCACAAGGGCATAAATATAGGTTGATAAACTAGTGGACGTTAGCATGAATTTCTTGCTTTATTTGTAGGTGGGTGGATATTATTTGTTATTTGTAGGTGGGTGGATATTAGGTGATCAGTATATGCTTGCGCTTATTTTCTTTTTGTGAGGATCCAACATAGATTATTAGGATGTAGTCATCATTCCCTCTGTAACATTGTTTCTTTTCAAATCCTGCCTTAATAAGAACATATGTTTTTTTTTTAATCCTCTCCTACCACTTGTGCCCTTCCATCACCTTCCATCCGTAAAGAAAACAAATTGTATATAAACATTTTGTTTTGTGAAAGAACTCAGAGTTAAAAGTAGTTGATTCCTACAGTGTAATTTGTGGACAAAAACTATTTGTTTCATTCTCTTTTCCTTTATTCCTCTGCAGTGAAGTGAGGCCACACACACACCCCCTTTTTTTTTGTTTGGTTGATCTGTCATACCATCTTTGGGACAGTATTAGAAGAAAACAAGAGCATCGATTATACTACTGCCTTCTAAAGGTCATTAAAGGTGTGCTAGTCACCTTTGTCCAATGTGGCTCCCAGAAAGCGGATTTTCTGCAGCATGTCTGTATAGGGCTTCCAAAAGTAGGTTTTAAGCAACCTTTCAACAGAGGACGCAGATAGTAGTGGCGATAGTATCTTGGATTTGACCTTTGTTCTCTCTAAAATAAGTCTATCTGTATCAGGGTATCATAATTCAGTCTTTTGAAGCAATAGTTTCAGTCTCGTTTCATTCACCCAACCATAAAACCTAGTAAAACCAATAAATGTGGAAAATTAGTTTTGGGGATGGTTAGGAGAAACCTAGGTTTAACAATAAGATTTGATATTTCTGTTTTATAAGTTGCTGCCACCTTAAAGATGTTGTTAGTTGATGATCCTAAAATAAAAACTAAGAGGGAAAACCATCCTCAGCGTACGAAGAATCTTGGGTTTATTTATTAGAGCTATACAGAAAGTCCAGGACTCTTACCTGTATGGGAAATGAAATCCTCTCTCCCTAAATAAACTCACTAGAATATCTCCCTTTTTTTATTATGTTCTATTATGTTTTGATGGTAGTGTGTACCTTATTATTTTTTCACCCATGGCATCAATTGGGAAATCACATTGTACGCATGCAACCCCCCCTTTGTCCCGAACTCTTGATGCAGCATCTATCAAACTACATTTTTGAGTTTTTCTGACTTGAACGCTGATGGAAGGGACTTGACAGCATTGAAGACGGAACTGGTTTAGATGCTGCTCCATTCTTTAGAGGATCCTTTGTTCCTGCCCACCTACCCATCGTCTGACTGTATTCTTTTTCTTACATTAAAATTGGAAAGGGAGTAACAGGCAGCTCCTTAGGAGAAACAGGTCTGTGGAGAATTGTGAGTACTCATTCAGATGCTATTCTTAGTTCTGAGAAATATAATGAACTTGAGCTTTGAGTCCTGTTGAGTCTCCCATGAATGATCCCGCCATCCCCACCACCTCTCCACCTGATCATTTTTTTTCCCCAAAGATAGCTGGCATTTTTTCCCTACTATTCCAAATGAAATATCTTCCAAATAAAACATATTTTGGAAGGAATTAGGCTTGTTGCCCAGTCGACTGCCCCTTTGATAGTTTACAGGATGATTCTTAATTGTCCTTTTAAATGCTTCCATTTATTTTGCATTACCTCAGGTCTGCCGTGTAGAAGAAACTTTTCCATAGACCTTGATTTACTTGTCAGAAGTCAACCCATTAACATTAGCACTTTGCTTACATGATCATTATGGCGTTTCCAACTGCCAACTGCTGCCACACACCGGCGTGTTTCCCGAGTTCCCAGTGCTGCAGAAAAAGAGACTTTTGTTCTGACTTGATGAGGAAAAAAAAAATGCAAACAACAACACCAGCTCTACCCCTAGAGATCCCATAAAGACATGCTCAAGTGAACAATAAGGTCGTTTGTTCACATATGACATAAGGATATAAGAATTTAAACAATAAGACCTCTTGTGAAATGTGGCAAAATATGCACCATAAACGTTGTGAAGTTCTCTGTCTCATGGAAGGCAATTTTTACATGGGCTTCAAAAAACCCATTAACGTATAAACCACCCTTTAGAAAAAGAAAAGAAAATCACTTGTCTCGCTATAACATTAAAGCAATTTCTGTTCTAAGGAAAGCTAAAATGCATTCATTTATATAAAGTGCATGCACTATAATCTGTAAAAAAAAAAAAAAAATACAGTACCCTATTAGGAAATGCAGTGCCTCTTCCCTTCTTTGCCTGAAATGGGAAATCCATCACTTGATGTCAAGAGCCTTCTTCCTTTGAATAATATTTATTTCTTAAAAGTGAAAAAAAATCCTTTAAGTCACTTAGATTCCATATGAAATTTCAAGGCTTGATAATGACTTTAAATCCCCTGACATTGGCGGAGCATATGGGTAGAGAGGAATCCTGAGTTAAAGGGAAATTTTAATTGAACTTACTTTTATTTGAAGTATCCCTTTTTTTTTTTTTTTGCTTTGCACCTTTAAGGAAGGTTTTGGTATATTTACAGAGTCCAGCAGGCCTAAGGCAGAAAAATGCAAATATTTCCTTGTTAGCGGGGATCACAATCTCTGACCATGCCCCAAAATTGTTCCCATTTTGATGGTGCTGGTGTTTAAAATGTGCCCTGACAAGAAAAGTAGGGGGTAAAAAAACACAATTTAACTGCCATTGACTGATTTAATGGTAAACTCTAAAGATTGTCAAGTATTTGCAGATGGATATGTATGTGTGTGTGTGTGTGTGTGTGTGTGTGTATATATATATATACACAGCATCCTTGCTAAATCCTCTTAATTGAAGAAATGTTTCATCTCTATCTCTGTTGACAGAAAAGATTGCCTACTGATAATTGCTTTGCTTAAGTGTCTGATAATATGCCAGGAATGAGAGCCCTCTGTGTTAGGTCATTTTTAATTATGCATGCACCACCTGTCAGTCAGCTCTAAATCAGGACCAGATTCGATCTTCGTAGAATCAGTACTAGGAGGGTTGGGGGAAACCTGAGGTGATCTCTTTTGGAAATAACAGAAATAGATAATAGTAAACATGGCTGTAACCTGCAGCTTTTTTAAGGAGCCTCATCTTGATTGTTCGTGAACAGGAATAAGCTAGTGGTACCTCTGAAAAATGTCTGAAATCTCGCCCGAGCTACCTCAAGTCAAGATAAATCACTGCGAAGGAGATGGTAGTCCCATCTGTTGCATTTCCTTTCTGCTCCTTCTCATCGTTGTAAACGAGCCAGGGAAAGCTCAGAAACATTTTTTTTATAAGCTATGTGAGGACAGGAAATATGTTAACGATGTTAGATTTCATACATTTCAGGGGTTTTTCAGTAGTTGGTTGGCTTTTTTTAGAAGGACAAATGTGGGTTGGAAATAATGCTTGTTACCCTCTGTCAGCTTTTGATAGTTTTAGTCTCACTTTTCAGGGTTGTTTGGGACTTTCTGGTGGGATGTTTAGTGTTCTTTACTTAAGGTTCTGTTCTCTCTCCTGTCCTTTGGTAGCGTGGATGCGTGAAAGGTCTTTGTTTCTGCTCACCTGTCAGGTGTTTAAGAGAACCCTTGGGTAACTGCGCACTTTAGTTTGGGTGACTGGGAGGCCGAAGGGAGAGAAGGAGCCCGCGGAAGGACGTAACAGGTGTGTTCATTACCACCTGGAGAGTTTCTTGGGCCCCCACTCAGAGGTGAGGTTCCTTAGCCTGTCTGCTCTCCAGCCTGAGAAAACCACCCTGGTAAGAGTGTGTGAGAGATAACCTTAGAATCAAGAATTTGGAGATCTGAAAGGCCTTATTTCAAACACCACTGGTTAGAGGCACTGAGAAAAAAAAAAAAAAAAAAAGAGGTCATCTGATCAAGGGGTGAAGACCTCTGACCCCTGTGCAGTTCTAAGCCCAGCTCATGGCTCCGAGGGACCCTGGGCTGCCTTCTGGTACTTAGAGCGTCATTTGCTTTCCTGCCCTAATTAAACAGTTCACCAGGGTAGAGATACAAGTCTTCAAAAAGAAGAGCAGGCTCAAAACACTTGGGATATTATTGCCAGGGCTTCAGCTATTTGATGCTTGCTTAATACTTGCCGTATACAAGTGTTAGATGAAGAACATTAAACTCCATATATAGGTACTTATGAAAACAAAGAACACAGTATATTCAGGCCCTGACAGGAAAGAAAAAAAAAGTCAGAGTGGGAAGCAAAGCCAGAGAAAACCTGAAGAAAGGAATTGGAAAGAGGAATAACGAGGAGGTTGGGGGTGGGGAACAGGACTGCCATGTTCTCTCATGCTGGCTCAGGTCTGCAAAATTGTTTCCATTTCCCTGGAAAGCTCTTCCACTCCCTCCACCTGGGATTCCACTCCCTCACGTGTATCTAAATACAGCTGTTACATCTCCCCTTGTTCTCTTCTCCAGGCTAACCTTCCTCAGTTCCTTCAACCAGTGATTATAAGACACAGTCTCTGATGGCCTCTCCGTTCCTGATCCCTTCAAGAAGTACTCAAGTTTGTCTACTTCCTTCACCAAATGTACTGTCAAAAATTGGTTATCATACTCTTAAGGTGCTCTAAACTACTGTGGAGTTTGAATTGTTCTCCAAGAAGCTTTCAGGCAGAATTAACTTCGCCTCGTCTGTGCTCGGAGGCTGCTCCCGCCCCCTTCACCACACGTCAGGCCCAGATACCACAAGAACTGTTCACTCACTCATCTTTCTCCCCAGTAGAGTGGCCGCTGAAGAAACTAGCATTATCCTTATTGTGACAGTAGAGGTCTCATTTGCAGAGAAAGAGCAGTAATGATTTCACTGGACTCCACAGTAGTTTGGAGCACCTTAAGAGTATGATAACCAATTTTTGACAGTACATTTGGTGAAGGAAGTAGACAAACTTGAGTACTTCTTGAAGGGATCAGGAACGGAGAGGCCATCGGAGACTGTGTCTTATAATCACTGGTTGAAGGAACTGAGGAAGGTTAGCCTGGAGAAGAGAACAAGACAGGGAGATGTAACAGCTGTATTTAGATAAACTTGAATGACTGTTATTCTTGAAAAAAGCAGAACCAAGAGATAGAAGTTACAGATAGAGGCTCAGGAGAAGGATTTTCCTACAGCTAGAGTTAGCCCGCCTGTATTTGGTAACAATGAAGCCCCGTTACTAGAGTGAGAATCATTATCTTTTAGAGGCATGCTTGGGAACTGTTACAGGCAAGACGGCACACTGTGTGGGGGCACAAACCAAATAACCGTACTGTTGTTTTTAAGGCTCAGAGTCTCCATTCTGTGCGGTCACAATCAGGATAACCAGGAGACAGCCCCAGTCTCCATGCGGGACCAGTTGGTCTGGGATTCAGCCCTCATCCACCCACAAGTTACAGGCGTCAGTTGGAGACAGGATGGGGAAGGGAGCTGGCTACTTTCTCAAGGAGCCTGCGCAGTGAACAGAAGGAGCACGGGATCGCATCTCAATTCACATGCATCCTGGCCTCCTGCTAGCTATGTGGCTGTGAGGCGTCCCTCAAAAAGTCTCCATATCTTGCCATGCAAAATGGACCTAACATGGTTCACTTCTCAGAGTTGCTTTGAGACTTAAGTAAAGAAGTCCTGTGTGGACAGCAATGTGCTCTCCATAAATGGGCACTTGACAGAACCTCAGCTGCCCCACCAGCAACCTCTGAATCCAGTGCTGTCGCCAGTCCCATGGAAACACGCGGCTTCTTGTGAGCTACATGACTGAATCAAGTGTCCCACATAAAAGCAGCCAGCACTGTGCCTGCCACAGAGTGGGCAGGGGTGATTGTGTCATTGGAACTGCTGGAGCTGGGGAGACGAGGGGAAGAGCCTCCTGTCTTACCCGCCTCTGCTGCTGAGGTCCTCAGAAGGTTCTCTTGGACCTGCCCCAAGACCTGACGTGATGTCCCAACCTCCCCCTCTCCTGTCACCCTGCCATCTCAGCATGAACAGGCTTCTCTACTTTCTTCTTTTTTCTTCTCCCTTCCTGCTGTATATCCATCTCTTCATCCAAAACGCCTCTTCTTTTTCTCCAGCTAATTTCCCTCTCTACCTTCTTTTCTGAATTCTGGGTAGGATTGTTCTGATGAGCACTAAGTTTAAAATACCATTTTCAGTAGTTTTTTTTTCTGTTCACAACAAGAGGTTTTATTTAGTTTTAGGAGGGAGGGAGAGGAAGTCTTTTTCATTTCCTTCTGAATTTGCTTAACATTCTTTTTTTAATGTTAACATTTTCCCGTTTTCCCATCCTTTGGGCTTGTAGTCATTAATTTGCCCGACACACAGCAGCTGAGCATCTTTATGACATAGCCAGTTAGGAGAGTGTCATTCACAGGGAACCTAACCTGTATATTAACTCAGACAAAGTAAATTGCTAAATAAAGAGCCCCAGAATACCAATTTGATTCTCTTGTTCCCATCCATCTCCCACTGAAAGGGGGCTGCTGAAACAGAAAAAGCCATGGCCAGAGGAGGGGAAGTTTCAACAATTTAACCAAGTCAGAAATTGGAACACCGCCATCCAGATTCACGCATCTCATCCATTGATCTCTCCATCCATCCACCTATACCATCTGCTAAATCCATTCAGGAAACAGTTCCTTGTCTAAGACCCAGTGCGCCCTCAGCCTTCCTCCCGTCTACTCTGCTGCTTGAGCAGCTGGAACGGTGACTCACTTCATCTGTATTTCTGTATTCTCAGCAGTCCTCACAGGGTTTGGTTCAGTAAATGTGGCAGAGATGGTAACAGCAGAGAGATGGAGGGTAAGAATGAAGGAAGGAAAACAATCACAGGAAGAAGGGAAATTGTATTATACATCGTGCCAGAGGTATAAATCAGTACATGCTCTAAGTGCCATTTAATGATTGGGTGAGAATCCAGGGGAACATCGCTACGTATGGAAATTTGAATAAAGCTTACAGGGTAACGATGCTAATTATCCTCATCGATGCAGAAGTCAAAACGGAAGCCACGCATTCTCCCGGTAACCCCCTAGAACACATTTCTCCTGATTTTTCTCCAACTAATAAGCTATGTTGCTTTTTATTTATCAGAAGAATACAACTTTACCCTGCTAGTTATTTCTGATTTTTAAATCAGAAAACTGAATTCTTTCCCTTCCAAGGAAAGCAAGAGAACAATCTGTTTCTCCCCCTCCCCTGCTGATCATAACGTTTCTTCCGGGCCACTGACCCAGTGGGAAGAGCATTGCTCTCAGTTCTCGGCTCAGCCTATGACTCAGCAGCAGCCAGTTGATTTACTCATCTCCCTGGACCCTCAGGGTCTTTATGGGAGGGGTGGGAGGAGAAATGCCTGCCTTAGGTGCCCCCCTGTGTTGTCCTGACAATCAAGTGAGAAGAGATGTATACAAAAGCACTTGGAAAATGAAGGCGCTGAATATGTTAAGGAATTTTATGAACTGTCACGATGTCAGCTTTATTTTTCACAGTACATTTGTGTTTCTAAAATCTTAGCGTAACACATGAGGTCATTTCCTGTCTATGATTTAGTCAACTGTCAAATTCCATTTAAAAGAAATGTGCAGCATTTTAAAGAAGTCATCCACTCCGTTTTTCTAGAAAATTCTCTGGACCTTTGTCTTGTTTACAAATATACGTCTGATATTTTTTTTCAGAAACCAGTGTAAAAATATTTGAGGTTTAAACTTCCACCCCCAGGATTTCCTGACACATTGTTCCTAACCTTCAGCTGCCCTTGCAGGGTTGTGGAATGCTCAGTGCCCACCCTGAGAGCTCACGGTCTAGCAGATGACAGAAGATGCACACAGAGAGTTGTGACAGAGGTAGCAAGTGACAGGCATCAGTTTATTTGATAGGTAGACCTGGGAGTAAGGGCATATCTGGTGGAGATAATTAATCTTTTAGGCAAGATAAGGAAAAAAGAAAAAGCAAGACATTCTTGAGAATCCTAGTCCTGTCTTACCTATATCCTCTATTTGTCTTATCCCTCTTACTATGTCACAGAATTTTCGAGGACAAGGACTCTCTCGTTCATCACTGCTATATTTGCTGGTCCCTGATGTGAGCTTACAAATAGTCGGTCTTGGTAAATGTTTGCTTGAACGAATATATGCTGACCCTGTCATCCTTAGTTTCAATCTAAAAATGAATACCCCCAATTTTAAAAAAAACAAACATGGATTCTATACCTAAATGGCATTTTGGACCTTTTCAGAGTAAGTATTTTCTTAACTCTGAGGAAGGTAACAAACAAGTGCTGCTTCAGGAAGAGTTCTAGATCATAGCATAAGGAGAGTGATTTTGTTTACTCTTGGAGTACAAACCAAGTGCGGAGAGATTTCAGGAAACTCTCTGTGCAATGGGAGAAGTGACTGCTGGAGTGCCTGCTTCTGTGTGTAATCGGGTTCCCTTTTGTCAGGTTTAATCAGGTAACAGAAGCTCCTTTTACCCAGAAACCTATCTGGTACAATAATTTATTTAGCCACTAATGTTACACTTACTGCTAGATTTGCTAGAATCCCACGTTCTTTACTAGAATTTATAAGCCCAATCAGCACAGAATTATTTGTTAAATTCTCTGATGTATCCTCAGGGCCTAGAACCATGCTCTGCATGTAGTAGGTGCTTAACTAATATTTGCTGAATGAGTGAATAAATGTTGTCAAGCCCTGTGGTAGATTCTGGGCCTAGAATAATGAGTGTGAGGTGGTCTTTGCCCCAGGAACTCCATAATCTAATAAGGAAACACATGAAGCCAGCAATAATAGAGAGTGTGGAAAAGCAATGATCAAGATATGCAGAGAATTTATTTTCTGTTATTTAAGTAACGGTGGTGTTAACACCAAGCAACAAGAAGTACCAAAGAACCATCAGGTTTTATCAATTGTTCCATCCTTCTGTTTTATGAACCTTGTCCTGAGTTTTCTAGTTTCCTGGGTGCTTAAGACTCATAATAAACCCCAAGATGTAATGCATGCTAAAGGTTGCATTGAGAATAAAAGTGCCCCTCAGACTTCCAGGTCAAAGGCAGCTGCTAATTAAGAACAGGTGTTGCTGGCTGGAAGTTGTTCTCTCCCACATCCTCCCTAGCCCAGTTTCCTTGGCGCTGCCTCTCTTCTTCCCTCTGAAGGTCAATGCTCCACAGCGACGTGCTGCTGCCCCCCACCAGCTGCCAAGGACTGGACTGTACCTTACCTCCAGGCTCGACTTCTCTCTGTGCTCAGTCACCTGCCTACTGGACGTTCCCTCACGGATATACTATTCAGTCTGTTCAGACTGCAACTCATGATTTCACCCTCCCAGTCCCTCTGCCCAGAATAAGCCCTCCACATGCACCCGTCAGACAGCCCTCTGGGTCATCCTGCACCCTCCCTCCCGGGGTCTCCAAAGCCCCGAGTGCCGCTCCGCGCCCCTCCGGTCCGTGTCCCTCTGCGGTCCGCAGCTCCAGGCCTGATCGGCTCACCGTTTTGCCTCCAGGCTCTCCCTTTCCCTTCGTGTATTCCGCATGAGGCCAGAGTGATCTTGCAAAACCGCAAGCGTGAACCAGTACATTCTAAACTCTTTAATGCGGCCAGGAATCCCTTATAAGCTCATGTGTGTCTGGCCCTTGCAAATTTGTCTTCTTTCATCTCTTGCCACCCCATCTTCCTTTCTGGGTTGCCAGGATCTAGCATATTTCCTGGGGTCCATGCGTGTTTACTGAATGAACAATAAAGCCAGAGCTGAAAGGCATTTATGTGGGAAACGCAAGTGAAGGCCGAGGTGGGGCTCTGAGTGGTGCGGTCCAGAGTGAAGACCAGGGGCTCAGTGAGAGGAGGAGGCCGAGCTGGACACACACACCTTGCCCTTTGGCCACACCAAACCGTTTGAGGTTTCTCTGTGTGCCCTGTGGTTTCACAGCCTCGTGCCCTTGTCACCATCTGAGACCCTCTCCACCTCACCCACCTGGCACACCTGGTGAGCCACCTTCTGTGGCTCTAACCTGGCCTTCTTCCAGGTGGTCTTTGAAGCCTGAAAGTGCAGTGAGTTAACCACTAACTTTATACTTATCCCAGGTTTGGCAGGTCCCTTCATCCTTTACTGGCATGTGGAAGCTCTGTTAACACAGAAATACTTGTGTTATCCTCTGCTGACGCCCAGTGTACCACCCCTGAGCCCACCCCTCACACGCTCCATCATCACACTGTTGGAATGAACTGTGTGTGTCTGTTGTCTCTCTCTGGCACCGCCCCTGGACTGGCGAGAAGGATCGTGTCTTAGGCATACGTATAGACCCACCACTGGAAACAGTGTCTGGCCCAGAGCAAACGAAGCTCAGTGGAAGTTTGGCTGAACGCATGAGCGTGTCACACTACCAGTCCATGTCCCTGGTTCATAGTGAACTTCTACTCTGCCTTCTCCCCGCCCACCCGCACTGTCCACCAGATGTGGGCAGTTCCTCCTCTGCTGCCTCCAGCGCGTGCCCCCACCCGCACCATCGCTCTTGCTGCCCCCAGAATGGGCACCCGTCACCGCGTGCCTGCGTTGCGTTTCTCTGCTTCCACACCACTCTGCATGTGCCCTCGGTTTAATCTGCTTGACACGTCACTTTGATCACATTATTTGTCCACTCAGGTCCTTTGCTTGGCCTTGTCTCCTGCCCCCATCCAGAATTGTGTGTCCAGCTGTGTCTTCTGCTTCCCCCCAGTCTAAATCCTCTGTCTGAGATGCTGCTCCCCTTAGACGCGGCCCACAGATTCCAGCCTCCCCCTTTAGTAGGAGGTTTGGTTTTTCCACAAGCAGGCCCTTCCTCCTCCCCAGCTCTGGGTTTCTTTGGTTTGTTTAGTAAGCATGCATTGAGCCTGGCTCTGAACTAAACACTGCACTAGGCTCTGGGAACACAGAAAATAGAAAGGAAGGCACACCCCGCTCTCAGGGGCACCCAGCCCAGGCTGCTGACGGATATAGGCACCAAGCACACCGCAGAATGAAATTCAGCGAAAGGGAAGCAGAATTGTTTGAGAAGCTGTTCATTCTACCCATCCATTAACATCTACTCAGGCCCATGTTTTGTCCAAATCAAGTACTAATTATCAGGCATCATGCATTTTGACATTTGATAATCACATCCTGCCTTATACTGCTATTTAAGTGTGTCCTGCACATGTCCTACTTCCACAGGTAGATTTTAAGTGCCTTGAAACGTGGTGTAGAGGCCTCGTATGTTTCATACCAGCTTTATTAGTCAACATTTGCTGTATAACAAAATACCGCCAAATATAGTATATAGGACCTTAAAACAGCAAACATTTATTATTTCTCACAATTTTGTGAGTTAGCTGGGCAGTTCTGGTTTAGACTGGCTTGATCGGGGCTGAAGAATCTGGGCTAGAGGTGGGCAAACTAGCCCACAGGCCACTGCTTTTATAAAGAAGGTTTTTTGGAACACAGCCACACCCGTACTGACTATGGCACTTCTGCATACAGCAGCAGAGTTGAGTGGTTGTGACAGAGATTGTATGACCCACAAGCCTACAATATTTACTTTCTGGTCCTTTGAGTAAAAGTTTGCCAGTCCCTGCTCTAGGATGGCCTCACTGATGTGTCCAGAAGTTGGCAAGCCGGCGGGCCTGGGGAGGCCTCACCAGGGGTGACTCATCCCTGTCCTGCACAGTCCCTCGTTTTCCAGGAGGCTAGCCTGGAATTCTCCATATGGTAGTGTCAGCATTCCAAAGAGAGGTCAAGCCCCACTGTACAAGCATTATTCAAGCCTCTGCTTGCAGCACATTTTGTTGTCGCTTTGGTGAAAGAAAGCACCGTGGCCAAGCCAGTGTCTGTGCTGAGGGGACCCCCCCCCCCAGGAGTCTGTGTAAAGGAGGGAATATCACAGCCCTTTTGGAGAGCAGAACATCACACCGGCCCCTTCTTCCCCCACCACCTCCCTCCCTTGTGTTCAGCATTGAGCACTTGGTAGATAGATACTCAGTACATGTTTGTGAATTGGATTAAAAGCAGCAATTCAGTCTTTGGAGGAAGGGATTACAACTCATAGTTACTGTGTAGCTACGATGTACCAGGTATGTGGTGATGGACATAGGCCCTGGGATGTGGTGATGGACAAAACATGCAGTTCCTGTTCTCAGGGGCCATGCAGCCGAACATCACTTCTGTGTGTCCTTTCTGTCCAGTTGTGAAATGGACTTCTCTCTAAAAGTCGTATTAAGGATCTTTAGTGTTTAGTTAGGACTCTTCCATTTACTGGTTTTCTCCTTGTTACCCCCACTACCCACCCATTAGCTGGACTTTTTAAGCTCGCACATGGCCTGCTTTAGGACGCCCCTGCTTCCAGCCTCTTCTTCCCCTTCCCGCTGAGCATTAGCAGCCACCTGATCCTCCTACCTGCCCCACTTCAATCAGAATGCTCCTCGCTTAAAAGCTTTACCCACCCGCCCAGTAGAGTGTAATACTCTGAGCAAGCAACCCCGCACAGTTCCTAAGCGCGTCCTTGCTCGGTTGCCTGCCATTCTCTGAATGTACTTGGTGCATCCTTATGTCTGTTCCCATATGTGCCTTTTGAAGATACTGCCCATCGGTCAAGGCCACCTCCTCCATGCTGCTTCCTTGAGTACCCTATTGAGAGTTGTTTCCTCTTCTGCACTTAAACTGTTTCGAATGCAACTCATATGGTACATATCCCATATTACTTGGCATTCGAGTTACCCTGATTCATCCACCTCATGCATTGCATCCTTCTTGAGATTAAGGACCAGATCTATTCATTTTCATGTCCTTCAAATGCCTCGCATAAAGAAGACTCTTAGTAAAAGTTTATTTTATGAATAGATGAATAACTGACATTTGTGTAACACTTCTACCATTTCCAAACTCTTTTCTGTACCATATTTCTTAGAGGCTGTTGATTTAAGTATACTATTTTAGGTACCACTAAAGAAGAAAAGTACCAATTAAAGCATAATAAGCTATCGATTTTAAGATACATCCTAATTTCTGAAATAGTAGATTGGTAAATGTACATCCTAGAATCAGTGAAACATAGAACATTAAAATCCAAATCAGGTAAATATAGGTGTCCAGTTAGAGACTTAGAAAACACCTAAGTGTGCCAGGCATTAGACTCTCACAACAGCTCTATGAGAGGCAGGGTGAGTCGTGGTACTTCCGTTTTACAGAGGAAAAAAATTATGAAGTTCAAAGAGCCTATAATTCTTTCTCAGAGTGAAATCAATATAAATAAGAAAACCAAATCTTATAGTTGAGACATAGCTGCCTTCTAAAAATCACCTGTGGATATCAAAACCCTTAAGTCAGCTCTAAGCCTAATTATCAACGTGTAGCTTTTCTTTTCAAAAATATATGCCCATCAGTTGGCCTTTCAATGTGTTTTTCCCAGTTGTATTATTTTGTCATATTACCCCAGGAACATCCTGTTACTTGACATAATATGATGTGAGGTGATATTTCATGCTGCTTAGCAAAAATTAGAATGATTGTTGAATGCTTAGATTTTCTTGGGTAGTAATTAGTAAGCAGAATCTGTCTTGCACACACCCATAGGAGTTTCTCACCTATCCATTAGCCTCAAAAGGGTAGAAGGCTTTCCAAACACAACACTTCACTTAATTAATTACCCCAGCTGAATATTTTCTTTTGAATTTTAAGAAGCACTCTGGAATATACAGTTGAGAAACAAAGCTATTTTTGTTATAAAAGTTAGATACTTGTTACACTTTAAAAGGAGTTGGAATGTGCAGATTTCGACTTCTGTAGATAATCAAGCTGGTTTTCAAAAACCGGTATTCCAAAAACACTTTCCTATTTATGTCTGGTTCTATTTTCATTTTATTCAAATTGCTAGGTAAAAGAAAAAAAAAAGTGAGAGAGTCTTTCTCGATCAGCAGAAACTCGTATGCGTTCAAGTCTTGGCAAAGTCAGTTTAGCCTTTCATCCGTCCAAGGGAGAAATGTTGAAATCCGCCCACCGTTTTTTTGAGTAGCTTGTCAATTTCTGGTCACGGCACTTTCAAAAAAGCAGTTGGAAAGGCAAGACGGGGGGTGGGGGCCAGAAGTTGGGAAGATTGGCCAAGCAATACAAAATTGTTTACTTTGGAGAAGAAAAAGTGAAATTAATTTCTGTCATCAAATACATAGGGGTTTTGGTGAAGAAAATAACAGTTCAGCTATACTCAGTGACCACTAAGCACAAAACAAGAGGAAACTGACCTTGTTTTGGACACGTTACATGGTGACACAGTTCTAGAATTGGTTCCCAAGGGATACCACAGTGAGATGTCCATTCTAAGACCAAATTAGAAAATCCCTTGAGGCCCCTTCCATACTATGATTGAGTTAACCTCCTACTTACATAACTACCTGAACAACTTTTGGATTACGATTACTGGAAATGTCATATAACTTCTACCACTGGTTGCTGATGACATGGGTAATTTGAATCTACGATGTTAGTACATCTCCTGAGAATCTGACTCACCTCATGAGTCCCTGAGTCTTTATATAATACAGGTGTCCTTGCCTTTCTGTCCTGTAGGTTGCATGTATGACTCATGCCACACACATGTTCCTGGTCACATCCTGAGACGTTTGGGCACTTGCCTTTTGAAGAATGTTGCTCCTGGGAAGATCCCCTTTCTCTCCCATATGATTAGTTTCTCCCTTTGTACTCAGTTGTTCCCAGTGACATACAAAATCTTAATCAATCACCCAGTGAAAAAAAATTTCTTATGCCACACCTTCCTCTGGTTCTACCACTTTACTGCTCCCTTTCACACGAGATGTCTTGGACTTCTTGTCTGCAGGCATAATCTCTGCTCCCTCATCTGACCCTGCTGCTCCTCCAGAAATGTTCATATCAAAGCCACCCAGGACCCGCCTCTTCCTCAGCTTCTCAGTAGCATCCAGCGGTCAACCACTCGTTCTTTGGGCCTGCGTGACAGCACCCTCTCCTGGACAGCACCCTCTCCTGGACAGCACCCTCTCCTGGATTGTTTCTTCTCAGTCACCACTGTTGTCTCCTCTGCTCAGTGTCTAAATTGGTGTGCCCTGAGGTGCACTCCTGACCTTGTCTTTTCTCTGGCTGCATTTTCACTTGCTGTTTCATCTGCTCCCAGAATTTCACAGTACTTACTCCCCAACTTACACTTGGAGCCCTGATCTCCCCCCTGAGTATCAGGTTCTTATCTCCAGTAGTGTACTTGACATAGCCACTTGGATGTTTGATAGTCCTTTCAAGCTTAACATATCCAAAACAAACGTAGGCTTCTAATTTTTCTCATATTAAGATATTAGGAACTCTCAAAGACCATCAACCAAAGAAATAAACCACCATGAGTGAAAATCAGCATTAACAACAAATAATACATTGGCTACCCCTTCCCCACCAAGGACTTTAGATGTTTAATGATTAAGTAAGCAAAAAACTACCTTTATGTTAAAAAACTTTTTAAATTAATGATAGAATACAAAATTAGCAAGCAACAATGGGTTATCAAAATCACCAGACGTTTCGGGAAAAGAGCCAGAGAGAACTTTTAGAAATGGAAGAAATTTATTTACAAAAAAATTAGCAGGTATGTTCATTTGTAATGGAAGAATTCATGAACTGCAAAATAGAACTAAAGAAGTTTCATACAATAGCACACAAATGACAAGGAAATGGAAATATAAGGAAGAGAGGCTAATAATATTCTAATAAGAATAAGAAGGCCTAACAGAAGCCAATTTAGAGTCACAAAGGGAAAGACATATAAGATAGGGGTGAGACAATGAAATTATGACTGACAACTTCTCAAATAAGATGAGAAAGATGAATCCACAAATATAGGAAGCAGTGAATATCAAGCAGACAAATTAAAAACGTATATATAACCTTTTACCAAGTAGTAAGACATACTTGGTATGTAGTATGGATAGGTATAGTAGTAAGGATAGGAAAAAAAAAGTCTGAGATACATTGAAGATAAAGTTCTCTTAAAAGGAGCCATAGAGAAAACAGATCGTACCCACTGAGGAACAACAGCTGGACCAACAGAAGACTTCTCAGCAAGCACAATTGAAGCCAGGAATAGTGAGACACTATTTTCAAAGTTCTGAGAGAATAACTTTTAACTTAAAATTGTGTACTCAGCAAAAATAACTTACAAAAACGAGAGCTAAATACTGTTTTCATCAGAAGAAACCTAGCAGGTTTTACACTGAAGGAACTTCAAAAGGTGTATTTCAGAAAGAAGGACAAGGATAGGGGAAAAAAAAGTCTGAGATACAGAAAGAAATGATAAGGAAATTGGTAGACATATAGCTAAGTCTAAACAAATATTGTTTATCTAAAATAAAGTGTCTAACATAAAGGAAAAGATGAAACACCAGGTAAAACTCCATGTATGCAAGGAAGGAGATATCAGAATTACCATTATAAGGTTATTTTATTACTCTGAAGGAGATTATAATACTAATTTTAGATTCCAAGGGAAACTACTAAAAGAATAGAAATAGTATATAATTTTGAAGCCATTTTTTTAAATTCAAACAAGAATAAATATAAAAATAAGCATAGAAAAATGGCAAATAGCAAAAGATTATAGAAACAAATGCAAATATATTAGCAATCACAATATATGTAAAAGGCCTAAACTTTCTGGCTGAAAGATATAGTAAAGTTAAGATTTTTAAAAATAATATTATTTCAGCTCTACAGTGTTAGATCCCTAACAGAAGGACAAAGAAAAGTCAAAAATAAAGAAATGGGAAAATTCCAGCAAATACTAATAAAAAGGAAGCTAGAGTAGCTTTATTGATATCAATCAAAATAGACTTTAAGATAAAAAGCATTATTAAAGGACAGAGAAATTATTACATATTGATAAATGTTTTAATTCATTGGAAAGGTATTACATTTCTAAAGTAGCTTCAAGATATAGAAAACAAAAATTGATAAAACTATAGGGAAGTTTCACATCTTTCTCCAAATTATTACTTGGTCAAGCAAACAATAAATAGTAAAAATATATAAAATTTAGACAGCACAGTTAAATGGGTTGATTCGTGGACTTAAGGAACCTTGTAACAAACAATTAGAATACATGTATTCTTCACAAGGAAAAGATAAAAATTGACCTCATACTATACCACAAAATAAATCTCACCAGATTTCTAAGAATCACTCTAATAATGACCACATTCTCCAGTCATAGTTCAATTAAACTAGAAGCCAATAACTGAAAAGTAAACCCCTTAAACTTCCCCACATATTTGGAAATTTTAAAACATTTCTAAATAGCTCATTGTTCAAGAGATATCATAATGGAAATTTTAAAATACTTATAATTGAATGATAATACTGTGTATCAAAACTTGTGGGATGCAGTATAAGTTGTACTTAGAGGAATATTTATGGCCTCAAATGCTCTTACCGAAAAGAAAAATAAAACAAAATTTAATATGCTAACATTGAGAAGGTAGAAAATGACAAAGGAAGGTGAAAGGGAGAGAGGATGAATAAAGATGGGAATAGGAATTAATTAAACTGAAAATTAAAATATCATATAGGAGATCAACAGAGCCAAAGTTGGTTCTATGAATGGGGTTCATAATACAGAGTTTTATAAAAAAAAGCAGTCAGTATTTTTGGATCAATGGCAGCGAACTTTCTGTCATTCAACTCTGCTAGTATAGTGCAAAATCATCTATATGTGATACGTAAATGAGTAGGTATCAGTCTATTCCAATAGAATTTCATTTATAGAAACTGGTGGCAGGCCAGTTTTGCCCTGTGGATCATAATCTACTGGCCACTGGACTAATGATAAGACTGGTGTTCAAAAAATGAAAAAGCTTTGCACAGTGGCTGGATATAAGATTAATATACAAAAATTAGTTGCCTTTTTATATAACAGTAATATAGAAAAGTAACTTTTTTTAAGTTATCATTTATAATAATAATAATAATGAAAAATTTTAAGTGCCTAAGAATAAATCTAACAAAATTGGTGCCAGAACTAAATAAATTCAAACTTTATTGTTTAATCTGCCTCATTCTCAGACCAATGGTTTTCAAAATCATGGTCTCAGGACCCCTTTCCACTCCTAAAAATTACTGAGAACTCCAGAGAGCTCTAGTTTATTTGGGTTTTATCGATCTGTATTTACCTTACTAAAAATTATAACTGAACATTTAAAGTTTTTATTAATTTAAAAATAACAATAACACACCCAGTACATTAACATAAATAACATCTTCATGAAAAAAATTATACCATCCAAGATTTTTTAAAAGTGAGAAGAATGGTATTATTTTATATTTCTCCAAATCTCTTGATCAAATACAGTCTTAAGAGAAACTAGCATTTCATTTTACTGTGAGTGTGCAGTAGTGAAGAACAAGTACAGGTGGTGCCCCTGCCTTATTTCATGCTGATACACCAGCAGATTTTCCCATTGCATTTGCACTGTCAACACAAACATCCTGTGAAAAAAAGACAACTGCCTCTTTTTATTGTGACGTCACTGACTTTCTGAAAGGTCTTAGCACCCCCAAGGGCTCCTTAGATCACACTGAGATGGGTTGCCACAAACCATGTGGTTTTCTCCATGTCATTCAGATCACAGTTTAATTGTTGTAACCTCAGGGAGAATTATCCTACATAGCTGTCAGTGACTCCCTAACTTGTCAACCTTTTTTTGGCTTTTATTGTAGCACTTATGACTGACTACTTGATATTTTATTGTTTATTTATGGGTTAATTAATTTTCTCCTGAAACTGGACTGTAAGACCTGAGAATTTAGGGACCTTGCCTGCCATGTCCAATACAGTAACTATGTCTCCAAAACCTAAAATAGTACTTGGAAACTAGTACTCAATATATGTTTGAGGAGTGATTGAATCAGATTGAGGGGGTGCCCAGGCAGTTGGGCTTCTCATCATTTCTCACTCGATGGCCTTGTAGCTGTGAATAGCTATTTTGCACTCACTCTAGATGCTGTGGATAAAAACAGAAGGAACTTTTGATTCTGCCTTTTACATGTATTAATGCAGTCCTCTCAAGAACCCTGAAAGCTAGCTAGTTATTATTTACCCCTTTTTATAGAAAGAGCGTCTGAAACGTCAACAAGGACTATTCCCAATCTAAAGATCTGATAAGTGTTAGAATAAAAAATTGAATTCATAATAACCTTCAGCTTCCTCACAGATGAAACAGTAACTAAATGGATGTACATTAAAATATACTCACAGTTATTGTTCACAGTGCCAAGGTTTCAAGAATTGGCTGCCAAATGATGAGGCGAGAGTCATTCAGAAAGTGTGTTTGTTAGAGGGAATTTTTAAAATAATTAAAATTGAAACTCTGAAGTTATAACAAATGAGCAGCAGATTTTCAAAATTAACTTATTTGCACATTTTAGAAACATTTGTCTCAACCATCAATTCCCAAGAAACCATTGTATTTCTTCAGTCTTTTGCCCAGAAGTTCTTAGGATCTTTCATGGGAACCATAGCAATGACAAATGCACATGAAGTGCTCATGTTACATTCACACCAAAAGGCTCTCCCCTGTCCTGGGTCCTGGCTCTACCAAGTGTACGATATCGTGTGATAACATACATGTCAGCATGAAGAGGTAGTCCTGAACCTAATCTCTGCTTTTGTATATTTACTTCATAGATTATGCCCCGAGAAAAGCCATGACCGAATTTCTAGGGGTTACACAGAAGTCAGCAATAGCAGATGGAATATGGGTTAAACCTTTTATCATGTAGACAAATGCTTTTCCTTTACTGCAGGTTTTATGTGAAACCTTTAACACCAAGGAAAGAGGCACCAAAAGACTTTCAAGGGAGCACCTAGACTAACCCATTAGACACCACAATATTTGGATCCTTTGATAACCAATTCCCCAGGATGGTGTTTGCTAACCCTGAGTCCTGTAACTTTTACAAAATAAAATGAAATGCCAGTGTCCTTTCCAAGTTCTGTTTTTAAAGTGTACTAGTTGGAACTCAGGACCTGTCTGCAGAGGTTAGTGATATGATTGCAGTAGACATGACATCCATCTGAAAGTCCATCATTATCTATTAAATTAATTCACCCTCAATGAGAATATAAAACTCCTAGGAATATCAGGAGAGCTTAGAATTCAGTCACAATTTTCCAAAACTAAACTCTAAATACACAGTGGTGCTCAGCTTTACTGAGAAAACTGGTGAGAAGAATACAGGGAGAGAGAAGTCATTTTTGAAAATGACATACTGAGTGAGGGCTCTGTCAGCAGAAGAGCATTGACCTCCAAGAGACAGAGCGGGGAGTGGGACATCTCGGAATAAGCCTTTTCCTGCCTGAGTCTTTCCTAGCATGGACCGTGGACGTGCAAACGTAGTTCTAGGTGCCATGGGATTCTTAACCAGCAACAGGGAAGAAACCTGCCTGTCCTGCACAAAATGGCTACACTGCGGCCTCTCCCCCTGCTCAAGCCCCACCGACTTCCTCGAGGCACCTAGAGGATAATAACTCAGAGAGAGACACCTTGGCCAGTTGGTCAGGTCCTGCACTTGGCCTCTGCTCATGACTTGGTTGCTTAGCATTGGGGATATCGTTTCGCTTTACCCTTCCCTTCAATCTTGTGGTTACAGTGTAAAAACCAGTCACATTATCCTTTAAGCACAATAGCTGAAAGATATGCAGAATATACAAAGGGATATTCTAATATGTTGTTTTCCTCAGTTTTTAACCCAAATTCCCTATACCAGAATTCTCATGTACATCCCCCCCATCAACACAGTGTCTGTAGTGTGTGACATAAAATTAACAGGTATGTCAGGAAACCTCTTTCAGACTGCACACATATCTCCCGCTCCCAGCACGTGCCCACCATTGGAGAGTCACTACCCTGGTGTGTAGCATATGAATTTCTTCTCTCCAAAGCATCTACTTCTCTCTTCTCTTGGGACTTTTGTTTGACCCACTGTAGAGTTCTTGTTCATTTTGTTTTGTTTTTTGGTCTTTAATATCTGTTGAGATCCTTGCCAGGGTTTAAGGAGTCTTTAGCTTCGGAAGTGGAAACACTTGGTTAAAACTGTAGAGCAACCCTAAAAATGTAGGGCTGCCCCCAGCCTGGCAGAGTGCCGCTGGTGGTACACTATCACTGCCTAGAGACACTGATGGTCAAGGGTATGTTATCACATTAAAATTAAAAGGCCTACTTACCTGATACCCAAATTTTCTTGATTCCCATTAATATCATGTGTAAGCTCCATTACAGACCTAATCGGGAAGACTTTAATACTGCTGAATGCCCATAAAGTTGGTCTTCTTTACTAAGGCATCTCTGTAGGTCAGCGGCAAAAACATCTGAAAGCCTGTTGGATTTACTCTCCAGCAGCCTCCTCCACAGTACCTTGGCTGTCAGCGTCACTCTTAGGGCCACCCAGAAAAGCTCTGATGCTTTTTCTACATTGCTCCTTAGAAATCAGAAAATAGCTACTTTTTCTTGTTGGGAGGAGGTATACCATATTCATCTTTGTATACCTAGCACTAAACTTAGGAGGGAAAATGTAGTTAGGAATCCACAAATCATTTGTTGACTCTGCTTTGCAAATTTTCTCAATCTTCCTTTCCCTGTGCACTTAAAGAACTCCCTCCTTTAGAGTTCAGAGTCATTCAGTTCAGCTCCAGCATTATCACTGCTGGGAAGATTCCCGTCTGTGCTTGATGGAATGCTGGACTACCCCTCCCTGCAAAAGCCCTTATGGCATGGTATCTATTTGCCTGGTCAGCCACCATCTTCAACAGTCCAGAGGCTTATTTGTATTTGTTACCCAGCATCTAGTTAAGTGGCTGGCATGTGGTAGACACTAAATATTTCCCAGATGCATAAATGATTGAATCTTTGCACTTTTCCGAACTTCCACACAACTTTGCTCTTCCTTGAGTGTTTTTAGTGTGTCTCTTTCAAGGCACCTAAAAATAAACACAGTGATTTATGTAGTTTGAGCAGCTAAGAGTAGAGCAGACTAGTCTGGCAGGCAGTTAACAATAATTCTAAAAGCTTCATCTCTTTGGGATGTGGATAGGACACTTGAGAAGGCACAAGACAATAAGACATCGTTTTGAATGTTTATCTCCAGTTTTGAGAATTACACAGAAATACAAGGAATATCTGTGATCACAGTGGACCAGAGGAGCAGATATGAGCAATGTGCTGATGATGTTTAAGTGAGAAGAACCATGGAACTCTATCAGAGTGCGCGGAGATAAAAAGTCAAAAGAAGCTGGAGCCTTTAAATGCCTGTTTTTCTTGCCTCATGATTTAAATAACAAGACAGACAAATGTGTACTTAGAAATACTGGTCTTAGAAAGTATGCAAAAGAAATTTCTCACCATGCATTTCTCCTATATCACATCCTTTTAGTGTTTTAACGTGACTATATTCCTATGGGCCTGAGAAGCTATTGGTATTGTGATATTTGAAGTAATCAAAAGAACTTCATAGACCCACAGATCTGCTTTTGACTTCTGCAAAATACAGCGTAACTATTTCAAATTCTACAAAACTTGTCCTGGGCTTATGGCAAAGATTTTATCTCAGCTGTCAAAGGTCGCCTGTCCTATTTCTTCAGTAGCAGCAACATGCTACACATAAAGGGTGTCTGTAGATGTTGCATTTGTTCTGCCCTCACCCCTTCACATCTGATCCTCCCTGGGGCTTCCTATTTCAGTAAATAACACTGCCATTCATCTGGCCACTTAAGCTGAAATCTTCGAATCCATCCTTAACTCATTCTCTCACATCCCACATCCAGTCCATTAGCAAGTACCATCAGCTCTACCTTCCAAACACAGCCGCCTCCAGCTACGTGCCACCACTTCTGCTGCGTTCTTGATCTAATCCATCATCTTTGCTCACCTAGACTGTTGCAAGAACCTCCCATCATGCTTCCAGTCTGACCCCACAACAACCCATTTTCCACACAGAAGCCAAAGTTATCTCTTAACTCTGACTTGCCTGCTGTCTCTCCCCACAGCACTGAAACTCCAGACTCCCTCCCTGAACTGCAGTCCCTTCAGTGTCCCAGCTTCTTTGGCAGCCTTCTCTGGCCCCTACCTTCCAGGCACTCAGGCTTTTTGGCCAACTGTTTACTTTTCCAGGAAGGCTCTTATCTCAGATATCTAAATGGTTTACTCCCTCATTTCATTGAGAATTTGCTTAAATGAGACCTTTTATGATCCCGCTGTTTAAAACAGGATCTCCATTCTCAGTTCTCATCCTTCGGTTCTCTTACCCTGCCATATTCTTTTCTCTACAACATGTTTTATTATAGATCCATTTGTTTGTGTATTGCTACCTGCCCCAATAGAATGGAAACGTCTGGATGACTTTTCTGGGTTCGTTGCTGTATCCTCAGTCACCTAGAATAGTGTATGACTCCATGTACTGTGCGTGGTAGACAGTCAATACTGATTGTGTTAATGAAAACACTTATTGGGTGGACAACTTGGTTTCAGGCATTATTCTACAGAAAAAGAAAAAGCATGGTTTCTGCCCTTGGGGGACTTTCCATGGGCAGCAGACAGACTCAGATGCAGTTCTGTAATGGTGGTACAAGTGGGGTGCTGGGGAACCTCAAGTAAGAATCTCCTAGCGCTGCCTGCAGGAGTTAGGGAGGTAGCCAGCAGAACTGACATTTGAGATTATTCTTGAAGGATGGGCAGGGGTTTGCCGGGCAGGGAAGAGTGGGAGGGGCACTTCATGTGCCGAAAAACCCCCACACAATAGCATGGAGCTGTGATAGGATGGAGATCGTGAATATGACCATTTATGGGAGAGTTGTATAGGATGAGTTTGGATAGATAAGCTGCCGGGAAGCAATGATTTATTTCAATTGTAGCCCTGAGACATCCTCCTCTGGAGTTTTCCCTTTTAGTAAAAGACACCCTCCATTCATGTAAATGCTCACAGTGAAATTGTCAAAGTCATCCTGGACTCTCTTCATTCTCTCCCACCCCTCATCCAGCCCATTAGCAAATCCCATCAGCTCGACTTCCCAGATGTACCAAATCCAGCTCCTAGCCACACCGCTTCTTGTCCCTCCCTAGCCCAGACGGTGGCCATTGCTCACCAGGTGGCTTCAGGAGCCTCCCAGCAAGGCTGGCTGCTTCTCTTCTGACCCCACGACACATGTTCTCACGAAAACTAACGTCATTGTGTGAACTGTTTTTAAGTTAAAACTGGAAGAACAACTTAGGTCAGTACCAACTAAACAGATGACTAATAAAGAGTATTAGTATATACATTTTGAGTAGAAGGAAGGAAACGATTTTCACGTCAAAGTTGGTACCTTTATATTTGTATTCCTTGTCACTGTAGTTGGTGTAATCACAGCATGTGAGTATGTGTGCACGTGTGGGGTTTTTCCCTTAACAATGGGAAGACCAAGACCCCTTTATGTTCGTATTCATTCTCATGGGATTCAGCACTGTGCCTGCCACATGGTCGGTATACTGTGCATGTCTGAAAGATTTATCCTTCACGTTAAAACAGACTCACTGCTGGGTTCCTTTGATGATCTTCACTATCCCCTTTTAAAAAGATCGATTTCCTGGTGTTTATTTTATATATATATAATGGTTAGTTAAACATCTGTCACCTAATACCAACCGGATCTGAGAAAGTTATCTTCTTATTGGTACCCAGGAGATGCAGCTAAAGCAATAGTCAGAAGAAAAGTCAGGGCCCAAAATATTTATTTTGAAAATTAAGAGGAATAGAAATAAATGAATTAGGCACCTCACTATAAAGTTAGCAAAAGGAGATTTAAACCTAAGAAAACAGCAGACAGAATTAATAAAATTAAAACGTGAATTAAAAACAGAAAAATAAATTAATAAATTCGAAAAACATTATTTGAAAACAAAATAGAGCTTCAGCTAACTTGATCAATAAAAATAGGGGGAGTAAAATAAAGTGAAAATAAATATATTTTAAAGGACTCATGATGTAAACATGGTAAAATATATGTATCTCACCCAACATGGAGTGTCGTGGTTGATAGGGAAGCACTAGAGGCCATGCAGAGCCAGAAAGAATGAAGACGAGAGTGCCTGTAACTGTTCTTTAACATTGTTTTAAATGCACTAGCCAAATACAGTGCAAGGGAAAGAAAGTGGAAGCACTAAAAAGTTGAAAGGACGAGATTGAACTAATGTTTATAGTTTGCAGATGATATGATTATATTGTGGATTACATGCTTAGTTCTGTGAATCAACTGGAAAATTGTTACAAACAATAACAACTCAGGAAGGTGGCTGAGCACCAACTTATTATGTAAAAATGAACATCGTTCAGTTGACAGCTAGTTAGAAGATACATAGAAGAAAATATCCTATTTACAATAGCAAAAAAAAAGGGTAATCCAAATATAAACATAAACGTGTATAAATGCATCATATATATAAATACGGGAATTGAAATTATTATTTAACAAGAAATCTGTAAGATACAAATCTTTATTTGTATAAATGAATGAAACTTTTTTAAGTCCCCTGAAATGCAGAGAGAAAAAAAGATGTGAATAAATGGAAAAGCAATCCATTTCTTGGATAGAAATTATCAATATCACAAATTTAACTTGATTCTAATAAAAATACCAACAAATTGTAATCAAAAAAGCTGATGCTAAAGTTCATGGGGAAAATTTTTTTTTTAATCAAGAATAGTCAAGAATTCAAGAAATAACAAATGTTGGTGGAGATGTGGAGAAATGGGAACCTTCCTGCACTGTTGGTGGGAATGTGAATTGGTGCAACCAATGTGTAAGGCAGTATGAAGGCTCCTCAAAAAACTAAAACTAGAAATACTATTTGATCCAGTAATTCCACTTCTAGGAATTTACCTGAAGAGAACAAGTTGCCTGATTTGAAAAGATATATGTACACCTTTGTTTATCACTGCATTATTTATACTAGCCAAGATATGGAAGCAACCTAAGTGTCCATCAACAGATGAATGGATAAAGATGTGGTACATATACACCATGGAATATTACTCAGCCATAAAAAGAAAAGAAATCCTGCCATTTGCAACAACATGGATGGATCTAGAGGATATTATGCTCAGTGAAATAAGCCAGGCAGATAAATAAAAGTACCATATGATTTCACTTATTTGTAGAATATAAAAACAAAGCAAAGCAGAACGAACAAAACAGTAGTAGACTCATAGACACTGAGAAGTGACTGGTGGTTACCAAAGGGGAGGGGTTGGGGCAGGTGCAGGGAAGGACGGGGATAACAAGGGGCACACTAATTCGCAATCACAATGTAAGTTGGTCATGGGGACAGTAGTACAGCATGGAGAACACAGTCAAAGAGTCTGTAACTTCTTTCTGTGTTGATAGATAGTAACCATGCTGGAGGATTTAAATATATGGATAACTGTTGAACATTTGAAACTAATATAAAATATATATTAATGACACTTCAGTAAAAAATTTAAAAAATAAGAATAGTCAAGAATTTAAAAAAGAAAATTGAGAAAATTGCTCTTTTGGTACTAAAATATATTACAAATATGTATTTCAGTTAGTATATTAATAGGTCAAAGACACAGTATGGAGTAATCTCAAATGCATTTGAAATTTTAGTTTTCATTAAGGAAGGCACCTCAGATCAGTGCAATAAAACTGGATTATTCAATAAACAGTGCTGGGATGACAAAATAGTTGTCTGGAAAAAATTAAGTTATTTATAGTTTCACACCAATGAATCAAAGACTTAAATTTTTTAATTAAAAGTACTAGAAGAATCCAGGGGAAAATTGTTTGCACCCACAAATGGGGAAAGCCTTTCAGAGTATATGCAAAATCCAGAAGCTTTATAATGACATCCATAAAATGAAATCAATTGCATAAAAATCATAATTTTCTGAGAGGCAAACACCACCATAAACAAAGGCAAAAACAAGTGACAAACTAGTTAAAATATTTTGCCACTCATCTAAGAGAAAGAGCTGATTTCCCTAACGTATAAGGAGCTTCCACGAGGTGCTAAGACAAAAAACCCAGCAAAGCAATAGAACAAAAGAAAATAGTAAGGTTATTAACAGTTTACAGAAGAGCAAATATAACAGCAGCTCATAAACATATGAAATATATCCAGCTTCCTCTATAAAAAATGAATGTAAATTAAAACTATAATGAAATGCTATTTTTGCCTACCAAATGGGCAGATTTTGTTTTAAGTTTGATAGCGCAATCCATTAGCAAGACTATGTATGGATAAGGAGGTATTTGTACATTGCTGAGAGGAGTTTCAACTGGTACAGTCTCAATGGAGAACAATTTGGCAATATCAAAAATTACAAAAGTTTATATCCTTTAGTGAAGCAGTTGTGCTTTGGAGAAAGTATAAGGATGTGATTCACTTGTGCAAAATTACAAGGTTATACATTGCAACTTGGTTGACAAGAACCCAAACGGCTATCAATAGAGAACTGGTTATATGCATTATACTATGTTCCTATAGTCAAATACAACATAACCATAAAGCAAAGGCTGAGGAAGCCTTAGGTGTTGGTATAGGATATTACCCAAGGTATATTTCAAAGTAAAAGAGGAAGGTGCATAAGAGTATTATAGTATGTTAAGTTTTGAAGAGAAAAGGAGAAAAATTTATCTGCAAATATATATATCTTTGCTTAAAAAGGCATAAAATCTCTTGACATTAGTTGCCCTTAGGAAACAGAACTGTGTGACTGCGAAGCAGGAGAGGGGAGATTTTTAAGACTTCCACTATAGACCATTTGTATCTTTCAAAATTTGAACCAACCAAAACAAACAAACAAAACAAAATTGATGTTTAAATCATCTTCAGAAGAAACCACTGTTACATACAACATGGATGAGTCTCACAAACAATATTAAGCATAAGAAGCCAGACACATCTAAAAATATATATAGTATATTTTCCCATATATTTAAAATTCAAAAGGAGACAAACCTGGACGGTTTTCCTGTTGGGAATAATAACTGGCACAGTGCATGAAGGAGAACCGTGGGTTGCTGGCAATATTCTTGATTTAGGTAATGGGGACATGGGTGTTTTCTCTTGGAAAAATTCATTCATCTGTAGCCTCACAGTTGATTCACTTGATTGCATGTAAATTAAATTTCAGTTTTTAAAAAATTATCAAAAAGAAAATAAGTCTTCTTTAGGGCTGCATTAGTATCCGAGGGCTGCTGTAACAAAGTACCACCAACTGGTGGCTTGAAACAACAGAAATTTATCATCTCATACTTCTGGCCTCTAGAAGTCCAAAATCAAGGTGTCCACAGGGCCTTGCTCCTTCCGAAACCTGTAGGGAAAATCCGTCCTTGCTTCCCCCTAGCTTCTGGCAGGAGCCATTAGTCCTTGGCATTGCTTGGCTTGTACGTGCACTGATCTCTGCATCCGTCTGGATTCACATGGCGTCCTCACTGTGTCTCTGTCTTCACGTGGAGTTCCTTTTGTAAGGACATCAGTCAGATTAGATGAGGGCCCACCCCGCTCCAGTCTGACCTCATCTTAACTGCTTACATCTGCAGTGACCTTATTCCAAATGAGGTCCTATTCTGAGGTTGTGGATGTTAGAGCTTCAGCATGTCTTTTTGGGGGAACACAGTCAATCTATAACAAGAGCTAACGGAGAGTTCTTAAAGAGTATTGGAGTTGCTGTAGAGGAATGCTTTCTCGTGCTCTAGTGGCTGATGCGTGCAGCATGCCATGGTTGAGCTCCTGCAGAGAGAAGTGACCCAGTGCTGTGTCTGCCAGAGGTGTCATGTCCTTGGCAGTAATCGAGCTGCTGGAAAATAAAGGCCTAATCCACTGACGCCCCATAGGTTAAAAGAAAATAAACAAGGGGCTTCTTCTTTCCTTTGATAGCCTCCTTCATGATTTTTACAGTTCCATAAAACTAGAGGCCGTGTCTGTGTAGGATACAGCTTGGCACACTGGCCATTCATCTTCATCATACAGCAGTAATGTTGGTCTGAAGATGAGCTTTTTTAAAAAGCCTCCTCATTTTTCAGTTCTACTCCGTGGACCCTGTGGAGCCCTCATTTTTCGCTGGGCATGGGAATGGCTTTGGTTTTTGTGTCGAAGAGTCAGCAACTTTCCAAATGAGTAACTGGCAAAGGGCGTGGTGTGTGGCTTCCCTTTTGGTTGTGCAGCCAAATTGCCCTTGAGGTATAATTAATCCCACAGTTCTCACCACTGTTGAAATTATTTTCCTAATTTAATGAAATAATTATTTTGTTGTCCCTAGCTTCTAGTGTGTGTGTGTGGTTTTTTATAGGTGTTCAATAAGTGTCCATCACTAAAACAAGAAAAACAGAACAACACTTAGTTATTTAACTGTTGAATGAGGCCTTTAACAATTTCAAACTTCACCTGTTCTCAGGCAGCAAAAACAGTCTATGTTCGAGAAACATTACCATTGTTGGCTTCCGGGGGTACTGGCTGGGATGGGCAGTCATTCTCGGGTGATGTTTATATTCTATATAGCTTGATAAGCTTCAGATTACACAGGTATACACATTTATTTATCAAAACTCAGTGAATGTGCCCTTAAGATTTGTACATTTTGTTGTATATAAAGTTTACCTGAAAAGAGAAAAACTATAAACAAATCTTGAACTCCAGCAAATGATATGCCTGCTCGTGTTTAGGGGAAAGTGTGCTGTCTGCAGTTGACTTTGAAATGCTTTGAAAAAATAAGATGGCTAGAGAGATGGATAGATGTGTAATGAAATAAGCAGAGCAAAATATTAATTGTGCAATGTAGATGTGGGTATATAGGTGTCCACTGTAAAAATCTTTAAACTTTTTTTACAGTTGACACTTTTCATAATGAAATGCTAGAAAATTTCAAAGTACAAAACCAAATGACCTTACAAATGTGGGCTGGAGTCTACTCACCATTTTTATTCCTGCTGCAAGTTTGAATGTCCACTACTTAAAAAAGGGAACAGAATCACATGCTGGGGGTTTCCTGGTGAATCTAACAACGGATTAACAGGAATATACAGGGAAGCTGTTTGTTTGTTTGTTTGTCCGCCCTACTGGGACTAAGACTTTGAAAAGGAAGTAGTTGGAAAAGGTCGAAAGACATTTACATTTCAGTATGACATCATACAATACGACCTATACCAGCCCCTACACGTGGCCAAGGAAGAAAGCCATTTAAGCCCCATTAAAAACAAAGCCTTGTATTATAATTGTGCCCAAAATGCAGAGGAGCCCATTTTATTTTCACATGAAGAGCTAAAATTCTATGATATCCTCTTAGAATTACTCTTTCTCTGCTCCACCCCAATCTCATACTTATTCCCCTGTGAAAGGTAAATACAAGGAAAAGTGCTTAATTTGGGGACAAAAATATCTTTGGGGAACAAAAAAAAAATCTCCAAATGCTCATCCATGCCCCTCCTCCTCTGTTTTATTTAGTCTGATACAATATCGTAGAAACCTGGAACTCAGACACACGTGACTGTTTCTCCTGTCTGGTTGGAACCCCTCTTTCTATTGTTGAAGAATTGCCTAAGCTCTTTGAGTCTGAATTTCCACAATTGTAAAATAAGCAGGTTTAAACAGATGACCTTCAAGTCCCTTCTAGCACTGGAATGAAACTTTGCTTTTTCACCCTATCTTCCTATATCGTCTTATTGGGGCCAGTTATAATGAAATCTTGAATCCAGACCCTGGCTTGCTCTAGAATGAGGAATCCCAGTCCCAACAAGACACATAAAGACTCTGCTAGAAGCTTGTTTAAATAATGCTTAAGATTTTAGTCCCAGTGAATCTTCCATCTGTTTGTTTGGGTTAGTTGGACATGAAGTTCGCTGAATACCTAAGGCATTCAGGGGGCAAAAACCATACCTTACAGTGCGTCTCTTCCAAAAATATCAAGAAAAGCGAAGAAAATGATTTTTTCTATTTGTGGAGCTGAAAGTTTGTTTACTTGGGCAGGTAAAATTTCACTGAAGTACAGTTATGGGAAGAGGCTATCAGTTGCTTAGCCAGGTATTTTTCCCAAGGAATTAATGCAGAGTAAGTATTCCTGGCGGGATGAGTCTGTTTTCATTCTCAGGGTGTAGTACAGCTCAGAGGCAAGAGCAATTTGGTGTGTCACAATATGTAAGCAACTCAGAGAGGGTAATTGGATAAACTTTGTGTCTCTTCATGTGCTGTTTACTCAACTGTATTGCCAAATACAGAGACTCGGCTTCCATTACATGGGCCCCTTGCAGGTCTGATTGCCTGAGGGCTAATTACACAGCTATACCTATATGTGTATTCATAGTCATGCCAGGTACAAGCTATATGCCAAATGTGGTTGTATCCATGTGGTGTCTTTGCTATAGATTATGTTTCTGTGTTTGCCTATTTTGGCACATATTCCTCTATATTTTCTTCCTTCTATTAGTTGTAGACCAAATGTGAATGATGGGGCTACTTAAATAATGAAAGAAGCTAATTATCAAGGACTTGACTTTACTAATGTACACAGGTCGGAGATGTTTTAGGAGAGGGGAACATGGGCAAGCCATCAGATTTGGTCCATTATTATATTTTCTGTTACCTTTGGTGCTCGAAGAGAGACATTAATATAGCTGAGGATGACATAGCAAATTACCACAGCTCTCTAACCTTTTAAATTGCTAACACTGTTGTAATCGGTAATTATAGAAATCAGTGTGAGAATTGTGGTAGTGCATAATTATCTTTCCTGATGCTTTATTGCTGAATGAATTATTAATCAGAATCAGTCTTGTATAGTATTTGCAGCAACTCAGAAGAATAATATATAATTAAATTTCATTATTCCTATTTTTGTGCTAATGTTTTATGATGTTGTAATTGATAATTAATTGGCCAAAAACTCATACAATGCTTGGTAGTTTCAGGTGGCTGGGAAATGTTCAGTGTGCTGAGTTCATTAACTAAGTAATGATCATTCTGTAAAAACCATGGAATCCAGTCCAATCTGTAGGAGAAAGCTTTTGAAATTGTTACATTAATCATAAAGCTTTTCATGTTTCCTTAAAAGAAAGCAACAACTGTGAGCACATATGGATAATGAAGAAATCTTAATAGATTTCAAATCTGGTCAATTTTAAGTAATCAGATGTTGGTTATGAATATCAAGCTAATACACTTACATTAGATGCAGTTGGTGTGTGCGTGTGTCAGTTTCCATTCTAATTAAACCCCAGCCATCTCCATACAAACCACAGTTTCACAAAGAGAAGAACAGTGTTATATAGCCTGAAAAGCCATTTCGCTCTGCCTTTGAAGAGTGTAACCCATAGTGTACAAAGTCTTTATAGACAAAGTCTGGTCTAATCTTCTTTCCCAATTGTCCAGAATACTAAATGGTTTTCCTCCGCGCAGACACACAGAATTTAAAATCTGAAAGGATTATGAACCTGTCCTCGCCTGGCATTCTAACTGAGAATTCCCAGTGTGAGTCTCTTTTCGTATCCTTTGCAACCTAGGTAACCAGCCAAAGCTCAGAACCCAAGAATGTCTTTCACTCAGCCTGAGTTGTATTGAAAGGCAACATTGTCAGGCATTTTATGTGAACTTCTGCTGTGCCATTTTATTTGATTTTTTTTTTAAAGAAGGTGATGCTTTTTTCTGGTTTTCAAGTGTCTCCTTTAGAAACATGCAAGTTTTTTTTTTTTTTAAACAGGTGAACATCTTTTTTCTTTCCAAAGAATTTTGAAGGCAGTTGGGATAGGGAACTTTACAGTGCATATGCTGCTTTTTTTTTTTTTTTTTTGCATGTGCTGCTTTTTAATCAGTGCTTTTCTAAACTGATCAGAAAACCATCCACTGGGGATTGTTCTGGGGGATTGCTGTGCAAATGCACCCCACTTCGCGGGAAGATCACGAGTGGTTTATTTTTACATGGGTCGTGATGGTGTCCATGTCTTACAATTATAAATTATTAAAGAGGAGTTTGTCCTTAGACCCTCTGAGTAGAACTAAGGCCCATTCCTAGGGCATCTGAGGAAGAGAGTTGCTCAGTGCCCTTTGTGCTTGTCTGGTTTTGGAATGAACATCAGAAACCTTCCTCTTACCATCTTCTCTCAATCCTAAGTGCTGTGGAGCCAGGCAGGGTCCCAGAGCAACAGAGGCCCAGGCAGTGGTCTCACCAAGCTTGACCACATTCTGAAAACATGGATCTTCCTGAGGCTGCAGCTGAGGGTCCTGTGTGCCCGTCATCTCCCGAGGGCTCGGAGGCCTTAGTGCCAATGAAAGGGAGGGTGTGATTGGTCATCCATTTGGCAATTGGAGAGACGACAGGCCAGGAACTTAGGGGGCAGAAATTAGAGCCATCTTTCAGAATGTGGAGCAAGTACTCTGTACAGGACCAATGAAGAAAGAATCTGTTTTTCTCTTCATGAGTAATTGGGCCCAGAAAGCTTTGGAAATAAAGTATGCTTAAGACCCTTCCACTGAGAAACTGCAAATGTTTACTCTTCTACTCTTCCTTCATTGTGTCTGTCCAAGCTTTTCCTCTAGTTTTTGTACCTTCTCATTATCTCTGTTGCACATCTTGGAAGTCATCTCACGCTGTCCTCTAACATTCACACTGCTGAGAAAGGACTGCGTTTTCTGTGGATAAATGACTATGTGACAAGACCTGGCAGCACAGAAAACACAGACAGCTCCTGAGAGCACAGGAAGCCGCATGAAGACGCAGGCTCAAAGAAGACCTCAGCAGGCACAAAAGTATCAAGAAGCAGAGAGAGAGGACAGAGGTACAGGCAGGAGGCTGGCTGAGGGTTAAATGAAGTGGTCCAGGAGGACCTCTGAGAGCATGATGTCTGAGCAAAGAGCAGAGGTGGTCAGGGAGTGAACTGTCACATCATGGTCACATCTCAAAATCCTGGAGGAGGCAGGTTTATCTTCCTTTCACAGGTAAGAGACAAAACTTAATAACCAGGATGTAATGAATATAGTCAAGATATTGTAACAGCTTGGTATGGTGATAGCTGGTACCTAGAATTGTCATGTATATAAATGTTGAATCACTATGTTGTACACCTGAAACTAATGTAATGTAATACTGTGTGTCAACTACCCTTCAATAAAAAACAATTATCTACAAAAAAAAAAAAAAAAAAGAGACAAAACTTAAGCAAGCTGCCCATTTTGCCTAGCTCCAGGAGGTGGCAGTGGGGACATCCCCGGTTTGTGGGGCTGCCTTGGGTCAGCTGCCATAGGGGGTTAAAATGCAGATTCCCAGTCCCACGCCAGTTATCCTGAATCCATGCGATTTGAGAACTATTGTAATTCCAAGAGACAGGAAGGTGGCTGGGGGAGTCTGAGGTATGTAGGAAGGGCGAAAAGCAAAAGACACCACTGTGAAAAAAAGGACAGTCTGGGAATGAAATTGAGTAGAAACAGCACGGTGAGAAATAAGGCAGATTCTCTTGAACACTTACTACATTGAGTGAGTGAATTCATGAACAAACATGCAGAGTGTTTTGATCCTCACAACCCTGGGAGATAATAGCATGCCCTTTATCATACCGCTGCTGTATATAAATCGGGAAACTGAGGTACAGAAGAATTACAGGTCTCACCAAAGGTCTTGCTTGGGGTGAGTGGCAGCATCTTGATTCACAGCCAGGCAGCCTGGCTCCGGAGCCTGTGTTCTCAGTAAGTACACCATACTGCTCTCGGTGTGAACCGTAACATATGCAGAATTTAGTGAGTGCTTACTACACTCCAGGGTCATTCTAGGTGCTTTTGTCTTTGTGCTTTGAAGTTACTTTCTCCTCATGGCAATTTCATTGAAAAGGAAGAATGCTTATGGAGGGTTCACACGGTTTGCTCGCACAGACGTATCAGTCGGTATTCAGACACCCAGAGACTGGCTCCAGAGCCTGGCCTGGCACCAGTAAGTGGCAATTCCTGGCACCACAGGAGAGGTTTCTGATTCGAATGAAACACCTGCAAGAATATCACAGAGAGCGAGAATGCAGAGAAAGGGAAACCCTCCTACACTGCTGGTGGGAATGTAAACTAGTTCAGCCATTGTGGAAAGCAGTATGGAGGTTCCTCAAAAAACTAAAAATTAAATACCATTTGACCCAGGAATCCAACTCCTTGTAATTTACCCAAAGAATACAACTTCTCAGATTCAAAAAGACATATGCACCCCTATGTTTATCGCAGCACTATTTACAATAGCCAAGATATGGAAGCAACCTAAGTGTCCATCAGTAGATGAATGGGTAAAGAAGAGGTGGTACATATTCACGATGGAATACTATTCAGCCATAAGAAAGAAACAAATCCTACCATTTACAACAACATGGATGGAGCTGGAGGACATTATGCTCAGTGAAATAAGTCAGGCGGAGAAAGACAAATGCCAAATGATTTCCCTCATTTGTGGAGTATAACAGTGAAGCAAAAGTGAAGGAACAAAATGGCAGCAGACTCAGAGACTCCAAGAATGAACTAGTGGTTACCAAAGGGGAGGGGTGTGGGAGGGCGGGTGGGGAGGGAGGGAGAAGGGGACTGAGGGGTATTATGTTTAGTACACATGGTGTGGGGGATCACGGGGGGAACAGTGTAGCACAGAGAAGGGACATAGTGAATCTGTGGCATCTTATTACACTGATGGACAGTGACTGCATTGGGGTATGAGTGGGGACTTGATAATATGGGTAAATGTAGTAACCACATTGTATTTTCATGTGAAACCTTCATAAGAGTGTATATCAATCATACCTTAATAAAAAAGTAAAATAAATAGCATAGAGAGAAAACAGAGAAAGCCCTATAAGAGAAAGGTAGATTATTCAAAGCATACACTTATAGCAAATATAAAGAGAGAATTTTTTGGAAATTTTTTTAGATGAGAATCAATGCAAGTCCCCATCTGCTGGGGGACGCCTTCTCTTGACATGAAAAAGAAATATATCAGGGTTCAGTGTCCATAAGAGCAGACATTCTTGACATAATGATGCGTAGAATTAGTCAGTGGTGGTGAGGATGCGTCCTCAGGCGAGCAGAGCGCTTGGTGCTTCTCAGGAAGCTCTCAGATCTGTCTGTTGCCTTACTTGACGTTCACGGTCAAGTAGGTGTAGGATGTTCCATGGCGAAGCCTGCAATGGTGTCGTGGCCAAAGCTGCCAGAGAGCATCAGATCCCACATGTTATCACATCCTTTTCTCACAGGCCGTGGATGGAAATCAAGCAAATTGTCCTTTCCCCAAGTTTAAGCAAGAGAATCTGGCAAAAGAAGACATTCGTCGTTCTTTATGCAGTCCAGGTTTGCCTCAACTATAAGAAACCCTCAGTCTGTTCAGAACTACAAATTTACATAATGTACAAAAAAGTAATATTATTTTTGTGCTAATAGCTGTTATTTAGAGTGTTTGCTGTGAAGCAAAGACCATCCTGAATACTTCATTGCTTCATCTCATTATTCTTCATATAGTCTTTGCAGGTGGGCAGCCAAGGGTCACAGAGTCTAAGTAATGTACCCAAAGCCCTTGGGCCCAGGGGCCCGTCTGTCTGGGGATGGTAGGAGATGTGGGAAGCAGGTTCATGGTAAGAGTCAAGAAAGTGCTGAGAAGCCTGGCTGCTGGTGCTTTCGGGTGCCTCTCCATCTTATCCAAACCCGACCAAAGAGCTGGCTCTCATGCACACCATTGGGACCACTTGGAGAGAGGGGGTTTTCTCCCCTGTGGCAGTGCAGTTTTGACTTTTTGTAGTGAGTGACTTAGACAATAATCTGTTCTTTACTATGCTTTGCTTTATCTGAAGCGCATTCTGTGGGGTACAAATGGTGTGTGTGAGTGGTGGTGGTGTAGGTGTGTAATAAGATTTATGTTTGAAACAGCATACTCAGTGTCATGAAGCATAAATGTCCCTGCCTTTCGGTAACAATGACCCTCTGAGAAGCCGCCAACGACAGGACAGGGACTTGAAAGGCTCCAAGCACATCATTCCCCCACCACCACCTCCCTTCACCAACCTCCTGCCTCTCCTCCATACTCCCAGGAGAGCGTTTCACCCGTGTGTTACTATTCCAGTTCCATTTGATCTCCTGAACAGTGACAGATGGTCCAAGTGCTTTTATTACCAGATGTGGGACTTAACAGGCTGCTGACCAACAGCCTTAAGCCTCGTGGTTTTAATCATTTGTAAATGGAAAAACAGGAGCGAAGGTGCCCAGGCTTCAGTTGGAAATCTACAAATCTTTCCCAAAGGACCCTTGAGCCAGGTGACTTCCTTGTCCTGGTTAGATGCTGCCTGCTGTGGGTGCTGCATTTTGATGATTTCAGTTGCCAAGTGAACCATCTTGCCATCTAAACTTTGTCCGTCCAGCTGGCATCCCTGCAAAGAAGATGATATTTCAGAACAGAATCATGTTGTCCAAAAGACTCTACTACATAAAAGAAGCAAGCTTCCTTTTACTAAGAACCTTTTCTGTGAAAGTTGTATTTCCCCCAAGCCTCAGGAACTCCCTTCTGTTTTCCTTCCCACCTGTAAGCAGTGTGCCCACTCAGGAAGCAGCCAGGCATCGGCGGAGGTCACAAGAGTGAACAGCTACCTGGCTTCAGATGTTCTTTATTTACAGGCCGCCCTTTCTGGAGGTGGCCTCTCCCAAGGAGTCAGGTTTAATAATCCAGGCTCTTGCATCATAATCCATGGTCAGAGTAATCTACCTTTGGCAAGTTATACATATCAGCACCTGCGAGCAATAACTAGCCCAGAAAATGTGCTAGGAACGATGGCGTTGCTAATAGGGTTCTTGCCTTCCTATGGACACCCGAGCCCAGCATTGCCGCTGACCTCCTGGGTGCACTTCTGACTGTAAATACAGTGTCTTTTGAAGCTAATTCAAGGAGCAGAAATTTTTAATTGTAACACTTAGATGTTCTCTTCTTTCCTCTCTTCTCTCTCTCTTCTCCCTCCCTGACTCTCTCTCTTCTCTCCTTCCCCTTAATCAGAGTTGAAGGCCATTAATAACTGAGTTCAGTTTTTGACAGTCTTCGTTTGTTTGTAACACTAACGTTGGAGTTGACAGGCTTGCAGTCTGCCCTTTGTTCGGCATTTGACTGTCTGTTGTCTTTTCTTAGTCTTTGATTCTCTGTTGTGAGGCTTGACTTAGTCCTTTTCCAAGACAGAAAAATCTCTTGTCAAGTTTTGGGAACTCCCCCTCCCACCCAATGGAGAAGTTTTGGGAAGGGGATCCACTCCCTGTGTTGAACTGTGTGCTAGGCACAAACCTGCAGTGCCTTCTATTAAAATGTAAAATGATCCGTTGAGTCATTCTCCCTCTGGTTTGACTCAGATGCTTTATGGCGCACTTTGCATGTCATTTCTCTGTAATGATTTCCCCGCGGAGAAGGGTGTCTGATAGAATCCAGGCAGACTGAAGATTGCTCTGAGTCAAATGGAATCTTTTATTCTTTTAGTGTTAACCCTTATCTCTCAGTTTCCCATCCTTGCATTTTCCCTGAAGGAACCTTAATGAAGTAAGTAGATTCTCCCCCCCTCATTTAGCCTCCTAATCACTGTCCATAATTTCTTCTCACAGTAGCAACATGGAGCTCTAGGGTAATATTTCTCTGGCTAAAGGGGAGGGAAGGGGATACTGGGAGAGAGTATTTCACACAGATGCCCTGATAAAGAAAAATGTAGAAAAGAAATGACTTCTCTCTGTCCTCTAACTCCTAATAGGCAAGAAGCACATGCTAACAGGAAGCAGAGATGGATGTATGAGAAATGAATATAAATGGAGAACATAGATACAAAGAAGTAGTACCAGAGACAAACTGGAAGTGACAAGATAGAAAAGAAAACTTGCCAAGGGTAGAAAAGGACCTACCCCAGCAGAATAAATGGGGGCTTTGGCTGCACTCTTAGCTGGCAGGGAGTGGGGGGGTGTTACCACAAAAGAACCCAGAGCAAGCATCAAAATATAGAAAAAAGAGCAGGGTAGATGATGCAAAGCTATGTATCCAACTCCGCAATCCCCAGTTCCACACTTCTCCCTGCCTACCCTCCTCTCCTGTCCACACCCACACCCGACCATCACCTGACCTCCACTAGCAATCATCGCGTATCCTGGACAGCCTGGATACATTGACTTCAAAGCATGTAATTCTCTCACCTACTTATTGAGATAAGAGTTTATGCATTATGTTATTGCTATAGCCAAGCCATCACCTTCCCCTGGTCCCTAAGCACTGTTGCCTCATTCAGCATCACTGGGTGAAACTCAGACAGGCGGAGGTGATGGACAGCTGGCTTGATTCCCTAGCCTCGTATCTAAGACGGCTTCTGAGAACCTGTCCTGCACAGCAGAGCACTGCTTTGGAGGGGAGGGAGATCGGGAATAGAGCTAAGTGTTGGACTATTGTCAGTACCAGTGGGCACTGTGTTCCATTAATATAGGGGAATTGACCCTTGATTCATTCTTCCTTTGGGTTGACTTATTTGTAAGGAGGAAAAATTCACACTGTTATCAGGCAAGTCTTCCTCTCTTCTTCATCTCTCCCAAAAGTTATGTAATAGCATTTCTCCCCTCCTGCCAGCTATGCTACTTTGAGCATCTTAACTTCAAAAAAAAAAAAAACTTCTCAAGAACTGTAGTTAGAGAAACTCATGTTTCAAGTTTTTCCTAGATTTTCTGTACTTTCATAGAACTGTAGCAATTAGAGCTAGAAATACCTTGCAGGTCACCTAGTCCATTTCCTCATTTTATAGATCAGGAAGTGGAAGTGCATTGAAGTGACTTGGTTTTCACAAGAGAGAAGATGAAACATGAGATCTCTGAAAATAGTTGTCAGAGGCAAAGCCGAGGCTCAGATTTCTCACCACCTCCTGAAAGCCTATTCTGCCCATTTTTACAGATTCTTACTGAAAATGTACGACTTGGAACTGGTTAGATCTGACTGCCCTTGAGGACCCTCTGACCTCAAATCGTGGACACTAAGATGTGGGTGTGGTTTTTCATTTGAAACTCAAAGCCCACCCTGGGGCCTTTGTAATTAAGTCATTGAACCTGAGGCAGGTTACTTGAGTTGTTAGCCCTTTCTTTCAATGTTTAATTCAGGGGGGAAAAGAAGGGGTTCTTTTACTTATAAAATGTAGTGCACATATAGAAGGTGCCTAAAATGAGGGTATAATTTAACATAAAGTGAACCCACATCCACCTATCACCGATGTCAACGAATAGAATGTTGTGGCAGCACCTCCTGAAGGGCCCTCAGGGACGTTTTCCAATAACAACTCTGTCCCCCTAAGTGGGACTTTTCTCCTAAGTCTTCTCTTTATGGTTTTCCCACCTATGTATGTGTCACTAGATAGTTAAGTTTTGCACATTTTTGAACTTGGTACAAATGGAATCCAATTGTATGTTACAAATTTTGCATCTTCTTCAGCTCAGTAACCAACATCAACTTTGTGAGATACACGCACATTGTTGCATGTGGCTCTATTTGCTTTGTATTCTTCCATTATATTAATATAAAAATCTACCTCGATGTATTTATTCATTCTGCTACCGACATTGTTGTTCCACTGAACAGCACTGCTGAGAGCACTCTTGTACCGAGTTCTTGTCACAGACATGCAGGAGCACCTCTTGCATATAACCTGGGAAAGGAATTACCGGGTCAGAACATGTGCACGTCTTCAATTTTACCAGATAATGCCAAACTGTTTGCAAAGAGTTTGAACCAACCATTCGTGGAGGACAGTCCCTGTTGCTTTACATCTTCCCAAATACTTGATATTGTCAAATTTTGTAGTTCTTTCCAGTTTGGTGGATGTGTGATATATCCTCAACTCTTTACTACCTTCAGATGAATACATAGAGTCTGCTACCAACATGCTAATATTTCTTCCAGCTCAGCCTTTGTGTCACACTCTGCTTTGCATACAGTTTTCAGGTAAATATAGAAGTACTAGTAGTGTTGTCAGGCAGCAAGTCTGGGGAGGTCTCTCCTTGTGCACTAGGTGAAACCTCAGCCTGGACAGGGGAGGGTTCTTGACTCTGATCAAGGAAGAATTCACAAACAGGTCAGAGGAATGTAGGTAAGGAAGGAATTCATTAAAGCGGGAGTGGTGGTGAACGGCAGCAGCCAGGCGGACAGCAGAGAGCAAGGAAGAGCAGAGGAAGTCCACTGAACTCCTGCTCAGCACAGGGCAGTTGTCCTGGCAGCTCCTGGAGCCAGGGTCACTGGGCGTCCAGTGTCCGCTTGGTCTGCATGGTGTGGGGACTAAGCCCCTACCAACCCAGGGTTCACGGGAGCCACAGAGCACTGGATGGAGGAAGATAATGTTCTGAGAACTTCCCAAAGCAAAGAAAGGAGATTTTCAGACAGGCTACTAAAGAGAATGATTGTATAGCTGGTAGTCCCATCTGGGTAACCCAGGCAATGGGAATTTGCAAGCCCAAATCAGAGATCGTAGTAGCCCTTCCCTACTTGTCTGAAGTAGAAAAGAGAGAGAGAAGACTTGTGCTTAAGTCTAGAAAACTGAATGAAGTAGTAAAGTAACAAAGATGATTGCCAGTGGTAAAAAGGGTCTCATTAATCTCCCAAGAGGCTTGGAAGATCTCAGAGACAAAACACAGTAAGTTGAGCAGCAAGACAGCTTTATTAAAGGCAAAGTACACCCCTCAAAGAAAGGGGAGTAGAGGCAGCCTCAGAGAATAGGGACGCTTAAAGGCTTAGGATTCTTATCTTTAAGGATTTCAAGAATGGTAGGTAAAGGGCCTGGGGAATGTAAGCTTGACATGTGGTCTCATGATATCTATCTCCAGGGAAAGACATTATGTCCTCATCCATAGTCAGTCCTCTAGATATTCGTAAGATAAACTTGACACAAGGAATTTATTGATCCTGTTCTTCTCCAAGATAGTGCTTACCCTCAAGCAGTGGAAACCTATCATTTAGAACTGCTTGCCCTGCCTTAAGATAGGGTTGGTTCTTGGCTAATCACTACAAAATATGTTAGGAATCTTATTACCTCCCAACTCCCTGGTTTTTAAAATGGAATCTTAGCCTTAAGATGGAGTCCCTTCTGTTCTTACTGTACTGTTTACATCTTGACATTTTTCATCATAGGCAGGAAGAATTCATCATGATGCTTGTCTCATGTCCCTGCCTCAGTAGTGTCACTGTTTTATTGCTAGATATTTTGGAAGTTCAGCCTCTGTATCACACCCTAGCTATTTTGGAAGTTTGGGTTATTTTATATTTTGGTCTCTTTAAAAGATTACATGAAACAACAATAAAAATTACCAAAAAAATGGGACTTGTGATTGTCACTACATTTTTTTAAGTATATTTTTCAACTGTAGAGTAAAAACCATTGTCACAAACTATGTCACTAAATTTGAACTTCTCCTGAAAGGTCAAGGAAAATGGAAGCTTATGCTGAAGTATGAGAACCATTCAGAGCTATTAAGGATTTGATGATACAATTGCAAGTGCTTCCTCCTAACAACCAGCCTTAGATTTCAGTTCCCTTGGCATTAATGCAAAGGCACGCAGATGGCGTGTTTCAGTAAATAAAAACTATGGAACATTTCAGCCGCTCCATGTCAGGCTCTTACTTTAGCTATCTAAGGCATTAGAGACATTAAGTGACAGGCACTGCAGTTTTCCATTATGAAATACTGAGACTGGATTGCTTTCCACTTTAAGTAAGAAGTTTGAGTCTTCATGCAATTGAAAAGTGTTTCCAATCCAAAAGTACTTTTAATAGCCTATGTACTCTAAAATTTCTGTAGACTTGATAACCCTCTTTTGTAAAAACTCACCCTTACCGTTTCATAGTAAATAACGTTTTTTTTAAAAAGCATGCTTGATAAGAACAGAAATTTACTCAGCAATTACTAAATAATTTAGTGTTTGATCCACAGAAGTATTTACTTAATGCACTGTTTCTAGGGGAAATGTGGTTGGAATTTCAAGTGAAACGGCTTATAATTTGGTCTTTTTCATTACCTGCAAGGCTTATTCATTTTTCATCTGAAACATCGTAGGCATGACAGGCTGTCTGAAAAACTAAAATTGTGTGTGTATGTGTGTGTGTGTGAATTGCAGCTTTTCAGATTTCCCACTGTAGAATTTTTTTCTTTTTTGGGTTTTTTGATTTACACTTTTGCTTTCAGAACTAAGTTTTAGATGTTTTAATTTCTGAATGTAAGTCAGTGGTGAGTGAAGAGTGAATGAGTAAGTTAATAAGTGAATCCGTATTCATTAACACCATCCCTGACTGATAAGAGTTGTGGTCTGTGTAGCTTTTTGACGGGATGAGCATACTATGATGAAATAATAGTAATTAACTGTTACTGCTGAACTATATGATAAGATGATTGGGGTATGTGTATGTACATGTGCAGCTGGGGTTTTTGGCCTATAAAAAGAAGAATGAGATCCAGCCAAATCCAAAATCAGAACCTTTGGAAAGCTTCCTTGCAATCCGATTTCAGCTAACGTCTACACGCTTTAACACATTGTCTAATGCTTAACGTAAAGACTGGCTGTCAGAGTCCTGCATGCTATTCTGGGCTCTGTTAACTCACTACAAAGTATTTCATTCTTATATCCCATGGGTCCTGGTACAGATTTCAGGATTTGCTTCATTAGGAGGAAAAATGTTTTTAAATTAATATTAGTAAGGCAAGTGGAAAAAAAAGAAAATTTAATGGGACATAATGCAGTGATGGGAGAAACAGAATTCAGGTTGGCATTGGTCAGTCAAAAATAGACAAATTGGAGGGAGGTGCTAGAAGCGCACCCACAATAATCGGAGGGTGGTAAAGGCTGACTGATTTCTAAAAGAAGAAGAAACAAAATGTTCCATTTTGCCTGAAGAGGGGCCGTCAGGGAGGAGTGTGATAAGATCCAATAGGAATGCAAAGGCCCAGGGGAGGGAGTGATGCTGGCATGGCCTAAGGAGGGATTATCCAGGAACTGGTGTCATAAAGAAAATCCTCAGACAGGTGAAAGTCTAGCAACAGCTTCGTGGAAATGATAGATTTTAGATTATTCCATTCGATGAACAAATCTAATATGTTTTTAACATCTTCTAAAACTCTCTGGAAGGTTTAATCCGAAAAACAGACAGCCACGTTCATGTCACTATCAGAGCCTGCTTCATCTTCTTGGAGTGTATATACATCTCCTTTATTTTTCCCAAACCCACCCTATTAGCAAGATACGAAGTCTTTCCTTGAGGATCGCCGCCCCCCCCCGCCCCCTGCCCCAGCTGCGTTAGAGGTGGAAAGATGCCATTGTGCTTGTGTCCTGGAACGTGAGGGCCCACCCACTGCCCTCGCCTCACCTCTAGTCAATGACCTCTCCTGCCCACGGGGAGGAATCCCCTCCAGGCTCTCCATGTGGCCGGGCCCCCACTTGTGTCTCAGGGGAACTCCACACGGGGTTCCCAGGTGACATATTCTTTCAGTTTATACTCCCTTCTTTAGCCATGGTTCCAAAACAAACCTCTGGGCTAAGATATTCAGGACTGAAGGAGCTCACAGCATCAGCTCCACTGTTATGCCCAATGTCCTCCTAGGTTTGGATTCCCCATTTCCCCCATGCAATTTCACTTTGAGGGACTTGTTCTCTCCCGGGAGGCTTGGGTTTCTTCCTGTGTATTGTCCATCCCCATTCCCTGTAACCAGCTCTGTAGCAGCGGTTTTTTAAGTCATGCTGCATCAGCAACAATAAAAAAGGGCACACAAATGATCTTTATAAGGTCAAAGAAAGCTAGCTTCTCTCAACTAAAATGACAGGATCCCACTCCCTGTGATCAATCAGCTATTTCTTTTATAGACCTTAGACTCATAGAATTGTAGATCTGTAAGAACTTTGCAGGTCTTCCAGTTCAGACTTTTCATTTTACAAACATGGAAGCAGGTCCAGAGAAAGGTAAGCAGTCTACCCAAAATCCACAAAGGTGTTCAGTACCAGAGCTGCACCAGATGCCCTTGACTCCCGGCACACTCCTCTTCCCACTGCACCTCACTTTCATTTCCCTTTTGATTTTCTTTCCTTTCATGTTTGACTAAAGAACTTAATGACTTTGTATCCTTCTCTTTTCTTGATATAGGTGCTGCATTTGTATGAATTACCCATAAGTAGGCTGGAACAATGAGACATCTCTTACAAATCTCCTGCTTCTCACTTACATCCTAGAACATTAATTGTTCCACCCAGTTTTGAGTGTTCCCTGCTATATGCAAATTTCTGTAATTTAAAAAAAAATCCACAGACTAATTGAGAAAATTGAATGTCATAGGAGGAAGAGTAATATTTTGAGAACTAATAATGGAGGAAGTAAATCAGACTTAAAACCCTATATGAGAGATAAGAAAATCCTGAAAACATTCCATGGAAAAGAAGCCAGAATACAAAATATTTGTCTTCTTACTAGATACCAAATAACTTTGCAGCAGTTAACTAGTCATGGAAGCCATGTAAGCTTAGTTTTACAAAACAAATAAAATATGTTTATTTTATACAATGAAATACAATGAAACAGTGTTTTTTAAGACACTGGATGCTTTGCAACAAAAGACATTGATCCCTAGGAGAAGGAAACCAAGCTGAGCATCTGCAGGCAGGACACAGAAAGGAAGAAGCAGAGAGCCTGGCTGACTCCTGAGTTGAGGAGGTGGAGTCAATGGTCTTGAAAGGCTGTGGTAGCTAGAGTTCAGAAGGCAGGGTAGCAGAGAAAAGAAGACACAGAGAAAACTCCAGCAATCTGCCAGAGGGTTTCCCTTAAATATTCTGCAGGCACTAATTAACACGTGTGTCAGGAAAGTACTGAAAATGGGGAAAGAACCCCATATGATCAGAAGGAACAGTACTTAGCACCCACGAAGACCAAGAATAATAATTGTTCCTACATAATTCAAGAGGCATTGTGTAAAGTACTTAAAGCATCTTGAATCAGTAGTGGGGAATAGGGAGCCCTAGATTAAATTCTGCTATTCCCACCTAACAGATCTCAAAGGCAAAACCTGAAGGATCAAACTGCTTCCACATAACTTAGTCCTAGGACAAAGCTTAAGAATATTTATAGAAACACAAAAATATCAAGCATCCAACAAGGTAAAATTTGCAATTTCCACACGTACGTAAGAAGCAGGAAAATATGACTCATAGTGAAGAGAAATGTCAATCAATCGAAACTGAACCAGAATTGACACAGATGTTGGAACTAACAGACAGAAATAATTATTAGAACTGTATTCCAAATGTTCAAGAGGTTAGGAGGAATGATTGAATATCGTAAGTGGAGTCATAGAAGTTAGGAAAAAAAGTCAAACTTTTAGAGATGAGAACCACAATTTCTGAGATGAAAATTACTGTGAAATGAATAATGGCAAATTAGATACTGCAAAAGAAAAGATTAGTGAACTTGAATGCCTAGCAATAGAAACTGTCTAAAATGAAACACAGAAGGAAAAAATGTACAGAGCATTTGTGAGCTGTGGGACAATTTCAGGTATCTGCATTCAGATAATCTAATAAATCATGGCTGACATATTTCCAAATTTGATAAAAATTATAAACTCACCCATCCCAGAAACTCAAGAACCATGAAAAAAAACTACATGAAAGCACATCCTAATCAAGTTGCTCAAAACAAATGATAAAGAGGAAAATGTAAATGTAGCTAGTGTGCAAAAAGATTATATACAAAGGAACAAAGGTAAGGATGAAGGCAGATTTTTAATTGGAAACCATGAAAGTGAAAAATTGGTACCATGATCTTTTTCAAAGTACTGAAAGGAAAAAGAACTGTCAATTTGGAATCTATATCCCATGAAAATAACTTTCAAAAATGAAGGCAACAGACTTCTTAAGAGAAACAAACACTGAAAGAATTCATCACCAGCGCTTAGGTAGTGAATGTTTATGTTCCAAAAGTCATCTGTTGAAATCCTAACCTCCAATGTGGTGGTTTTTGGAGGTGGGGCCTTTGGGAGGTAATTAGGGTTAAATAAGATCATGAGGATGGAGTCCTTCTGATAGGATTAATGTCCTCATAAGAGGAGGAAGAGAGACCAGAACTTCACCATTCAAGAACACAGGGAGAAGGCAGCCATTTGCAAGCCAGGCATAGATCCCTCACCAGGAACCTTGATTTTGGAGTTCCCAGCCTCCAGAACTATGAGAAATAAATTCCTGATATTTAAGCCACCCAATCTCTCATATTCTATTACAGCAGTCCAAACTAAGACACAAACATACTTACAGTACAAATGATTAAAGAAAGTCCTTCATGCAGAAGGAAAATATCTTTGTGTTAAGTTGACTTCCAAAATATGTGTTAAGTAAGGCCTCCAGTCAACAGGCTATTAGTAGTTAACTGTTTGGGGAGTCAGAAGCAATGCATGGATTTTTAATGGCATGGAGTGTTGGCACCCCAACACCAATGTTGTTCAAAGCCAACTGTTTATCTATTAGAATGAAAGCCTGTCCATACCAAGTGGTAGCAAGGATGTGAAAGGACTGGAATTCTCATATGCTGCTGTTGAAAATGTGAAATGGTACCATTAGAAAGCAGGAGCAGTTTGATTAAAAAGTTAGACGTACACATCCCAAATAATCCATCCATTCACCCCTAGGTATTTACACAAGAAAAATGACAGCACATGTTCATACAAAGATTTATACACTAATTCAGAGCAGCTTCATTTGTAATAGCCAAAATCTGGAAACATCCAAATATCCATCAGTAGATGAATGGATAAGAAATTGTGCTACATCCATACAATAGAACACTACTCAGCACTAAAGGAAACAAATGTTTGATGCAAGCATGCAACAACACAGCTGAATCATCAAATAACTGTGCTGAGTACAAAGAGCAAGACATAAAGGAATACAATTTGTATGATGCTATTTTTAGAAAGTACAGAAAATGAAAACTAAAGTATAGTCTCAGAAAGCAGACCTATGGTTTCAGGGGATGGAGCACTGAGGGGTGCAAAGGAAGCACTGTTGAGGGGTATAAAGAGACTTGGTGGTGGAGGATATAGTCACTTGATTATGATGACAGTTTCATTGTTACATGCATAAGCAAAAGCATACCAGACTGCACACTATAAATACATGCAGTTTATTGTATATAAAACTGTTAAAAAATATGAATAAAGCCAAAAAGAGTGTAAGACTCACTATTGGAATTCATGCTGTAGTAAACATTACTGGAAAACTGTTATGTACTTTAATTATTACAGATACAGTTTTTTAAAAATACATCGGTGGACACTCTTTAAACCAAAGAACTCTTTTGTAAAAGTAATCTTCACTGTTAAACACATCTTTTTTATGATTCCTAATATATATTATGTTTCCATAGAGAGGCTGTACATCAAATCTCCTGGGATAATGACAGCATGGTTCCACCTCCTTTCAAGAGTTTTTCATGAGCAACAATAGGATTCTGTGGGTCGTGCTTTGTCTGCAAGTGGCGGAGGGCACTTGCAGTGCTGGCGGTATCTACTCTGTACACATACAGTTTAGTTCACTTGTTATGTATCATCATTAGATATTTACTGTGCTCGGCATCTTAGCCAAATTGCAACCTGGGAACTTACATGTACTTCATCAAGAGAGCATTGCAAATACTACACCGTTTTTCATTTCCTCTTAACACAAACCTCAATTAATACTTAAATTAGGACTATTTCTATGTGGAAGTTCGTGTTCAGATGGCTAGCAAAATCAAAATTACCAAGTTTTAAAGTATGTGTGTGTTCTAATTGTTTTGAGTGTTCCATTGAAAGCCACAGCTTTGTTTCTGTGGGGTAGAAGGATGCAGTAAGTGGAAAAGATCAAAGTCAGCCATAGGACATGACTTTCCAGTTGTGTTTTCTGAGCTCACTGCGCTAACTAGCATGAAGATGCTGACGGGCAGTTCTGCCCCTTTCTGCCTCGCTCATGGCTCAGGAACCGTGCCTTCTCTCACCTTCTCACCTTCTCTCACCGACTCGGATAACTGTGCTGACCCGGCCTTCCTTTCTTCCAGGGTGTGAACGGCATGTCTGTGGATGAGAAGCCTGACTCCCCCATGTATGTGTATGAGTCCACAGTCCACTGCGCCAACATCCTCCTGGGCCTCAATGACCAGCGGAAAAAGGATATTCTCTGTGACGTGACTCTGATCGTGGAGAGGAAGGAGTTCCGGGCCCACCGGGCTGTGCTGGCCGCGTGCAGCGAATACTTCTGGCAGGCGCTGGTTGGGCAGACGAAAAATGACTTGGTGGTCAGCTTGCCTGAGGAGGTACAGTAGTTTGGTCTGTCTGTGCGGTTGCTAATGGAGGCTTACTGATCTGTAGACAGTTGGCTGAGTAGGAGCTGGAAGGTGGACCCTGTGCCATTTCCCTGCTCTGGGGCTGATGTCCAGGTCACTCACACATTGTGTTTGTGGCATGGCCAGTTTCTGTCTGATGCACTTAAAGTTTCAGAGGCATGAATCTGAACAGAGGATCTTTCTTAGGGGAACTGAATCTCCCTGTGGCTTATAGTTTCTAGTTCACTTACGCTTCGGGTTCTGAGTAGTTCAACCAAAATTTGGTACTGTCCTAGCTGTGGGATCTGAATCACTGGGACTGTTGCTATGATTTTTCTCTTTCAAATGGTTGAAGGGGCATTTGGTTTCCGTTGAGAGTAAAAGAATGAAAGTATTCACAGCACCTTCCTTGACTGGGGGGAAAATAAAAGCAAGTGGTAGTTTTCAGAGTTAGTATTGTAGGATTCTTAGAAGTGTATACTTGCTTTTCTCACCATTGCTGAAAATACCCTGCTGAAGTTTCTTAATTGCTTCAGTGAGTCCAGTCATTTCTATACTTTGGGGACATGAGTAGCGGGACCTGCTTCTGTCCAGAGGTGATACTCACCTGGAGGATTTGAGCTGCAGGAACTCCAAGGACGGGTTCACAAGGACATTAAACCATCGCCCTTTGAACTGTGTATACGGTTCCTCTTCTTCCATCATCCTGACTCCCCTTCATATTCATGGGACTAAGGGTAACACTGGGCAGCAACCGTAGGCTTTGTGTCCAGGGCCAGCAGCATCCCCTGCGCACCAGCCCAGCGTGCCGCACTGGGGCCGCCACCACCAGAGCTGCAATCTGTGCACTGCACAGCTCGGGGTGCAACTGACACCCACAGTCTGTGTGAACAGAGCCCCAGAGTATTTTGTGACCCACAGCCGCTCCCCACAACAACCCTAGGGGAAACCAGAGACCCCATTACCCTGACAGGAGGTGCTAACAGATACAACTAACATTCAATGTGGGGAATCACAAACCCAAATGCCTCAAAAGGCCTGGCAAATAATATACGTGAGGTAAGGCAGGTTATGTGTAAGATAGGAAGTGTATTGTATGTACCAATAAAAACTAAAGCATTCAGAAAAAAAAGGCAGCAGGAAGTGGTGGGGCAAGCACCTGCTCCACAGAAAGGCATCCAGATTCTCCATAAAAAGCAAATAGGCAAACAAGACATGGGGGCGCCAGAGGGGGTCCCCAGATCCAGTCCTTTGTTAAGCAACTTATGCTGTTACCTCTGCAGAGCAGGAGAGTGGCCAGCTAATAATATGGGGACTGCATGAGCAACTTAGCATTTTCACATGAGTGTCTTTTTTATGTGCCCACATAAAAGGCTCCTTTACCACTCCTCACACCCCTAATAACTAGATAACTAGAAAGATGCCAATACTGGAAGCAAAAGGACAAATTGGTTGAAGATAATGTCATTGGAGCCTGGGTAGAGAGGGAAGCTTATGTGCCAAGCAATGTGGCAAGGCCAAGGAATGGCAGCTATGGTGGGACCTGGGGTCCTGGGCTGGATTTTCCTCATCCGCATTTAGTGGGTGCATACTTACCCCTTCGTGAGGTGAGATAATAAATATAGAAGTTCTTGGCACAGTTCCTATCCCTATCAAATGTTAAGATATTTTTCTTTTTGTCTAGATAGGCAGTAAGTACACCTTTTGAATTTACTCCAACTCTAGAATTCCATGCAAACATTTGGAAAACATCCACTTATCCAGAATGGTCTTGAGGGGGAAGGGGTGGGACTTACTGTTAACTTATTATCCATGTCTGTTTGAGAGCCACTTCACTTATGCTTTTTACTGGTTTTCAAAAAATTAGATTACATTAAAATCATATTTACAAACGAAAACCAGATTTTATATAATTTCGTTTCTCTTCAGTGCCTGCTGGCCCCACTTTGAGTCTCCCTTGAATATGTGCCCTCAATCCTGGCCTTCCCCGAGTTGGTTCTGGGATCCTCATGTAGTCCCTGTGCCCCTCTGAGCCCCAGTTCTTGTCTGTAAAAACCCCTAAAATCCTGACATCCTTGAATTATTTATCATAATACAAGATCAAGGCAATAAAATTCAAGGGAAACAGGTATATCAATGCATATGACATTAAACCTGCAGGTTTCCTTTTTGATCAAATCCCTGAGAATTGCTTATTTCCTTGGCCTCAGGCACGCTTTAAAGTAAGGGGCACGCTGTGTAGACATCACGCAAAAAGCTGCTGTTTGACCTTGTGTTCCAGTTAAGTAGGAATATGTTATGCGTTGATCTTCTCTCTCCTTAGGCACCTAAAATGATTGCTATCCGTATGTCATCTGCATTTCTGAACCGTTAAAACATCCTGGTTTCTCATGTATCTGAAACCTTCAGATATAGGTAGCTATGAATATAGTATCAGTAACCCAGCTCAAAGTCTCTTGCTGACAAGGCCCTGCAGGCCAGCCCCAGTGGCATTTCCCTTGCGGGTCTGTAATTATTTCTGAGGCCTCCTTCCTGGCGCCCTCTCGCCCTGCTCAGAGCACCCTCCTAAGGCCTCAAGCGCGGAACATTGTGTCTCACTCCTTGCTGTGTACACTGAAAAGTCCTTGCAGTCTTCATGTCATTGGCCCTCTTAGTTCAGTGAATGACTTCATAGAATTTGAACCAAGTGGTGAATAGACAAATATCCCAAACACTACTTTGGAAAATAGCTGCCTGGAACTAACTGACATTTGGTTCACATGATAGAAGAAAAAACACTTGGAGTAGCTCCTTGGAAATCCTGAAGCCCCATCACAATCCTGTCACTGAGTTCAGATCAGCTGCTGGCCCTGTCCCAGCCTAGTTCACACTTGGCCCACCTCTGCACCCACCGGCCAGCCAGCTACTGTGCTTCTCGGGGCTGGCATGGCTGAGTCGGAGGGCCCCTCCTTAACTTTGGAACTTCCAGATACAAACTGCCACCCCTCTCCTCCTCTGCTCACCCGACTCTGGGCTCCAGCTGCGGTGCAGCGGTGCAGTCCTGCCCCCCAAACCCTGACTGCTGGGGGGCAACGTGGTTACCAGCGAGTTAGAGGCCTCCTTCAAGAAGTCAAGGGCAAATTGAATTGGCTTGCTTTTTCCCGCCTAAAATGGAATGACAGATAGTCTCTAGAATTTGTATGACATGAGTGTTGGTCCCCCATTGGAAACCACACCCAGGAATGTGTAGGACATAGTAGGAGATAAGGCATTGTACTTAGGACTTTGGTTAAATAATGAAACAGATAATCTAATTTATAATTAATAGGTGTATTTGGTGTTTAAGAGAAAGTGGTTGATGTGCCAGGCATTGCAAGGCCACTAGGCCACTGCTCAGTAGGACTGAAGTTGGCTCAACACACCCTTCCTTGGCTATAGCCACGCAGGCCATTTGGGGCTGAGTGCCAGGCATCCTGGAAGAGGCAGCACTGTCATGAAATGCAGGCTTATGTCAAGCACAGAGTACAGGAATGGGGTGCACTTCCCGAGAGATATGGAGCCCCCAGCGGGTGTGTGTATCAGTCCCACTCTTACGGGGCTACTTGACTCCCTCCCAGGATGCTAGGGGAAGAGTGGCTGTTAAGTTATCACCAAGGTCTGTAATCAAAAAGTCAAGTGGTAACAAGTGTTGGAGAGGATGTGGAGAAAAGGGAACCCTTAGGCACTGTTGGTGGGGATGTAAATTGATACAGCACATAGAAGACAGTATGGAGGTTCCTCAAAAAGTTAAAAATATGACCCACATATGTCCAGGGGATTCTGGGTATCTATCTGGAAGAAATAAAATTACTATCTTGAAGACATACCTGCAGTCCCATGCTTACTGCAGCATTATTCACAATAGCCAAGATAGGGAAATAACTTAAGTATCTACTGACAGGTGACCAGATAAAGAAAATGTGATATATATAAAATGGGTGTCATTCATCCTTAGAAAGGACGTCTGCTGTTGGTGGCAACGTGGGTAAACATGGAGGACATACTATGTCAGACATAGAAACACAGAAAGACAAACATTGAATAGTCTCTCTTTTGTGTAGCCTCCAAAAAACAACAAAAAAGGTCAAACTCAGTTACACAGAGTCAAATGGTAGCTACCAGAGGATGGGGTGGGGAGGAGGGAAAAAGGGAAGATCTTGATCAAAGGGTATAAACTTGCAGTTACAAGATGAATAAGTTCTGGAAACCTAATAATACCATGGTAACTGTAGTTAATAAAGTATATTAGCTACTTAAAATTTGCTAAGAGAGTACATCTCCATTGTCCTCACCACCGAAAGAAAATACTGTGTTAATGGCTATGTCAGTTAATCTGCCCATGGCAATCATTTCACAGTATACACATATATCAAAACATCACCTGTATACCTTAGGTATATATAGCATTTTTGTTTACCATAAATAAGTTAAGTATGAGAAACAAGGGGAGAAAAAGAAGCTATTGCCAAGACTCCACCACCTTTCTTTGAACTTGTTCCCCGTATCCTTCCACCCTCTAGAGAAGGGGAAGGGTCCATGCAGAGAATAGCTGTAGGGCAGGGGTAAGTACGGCCCCTTCTGGTGGGCCTTATGCTTTCTTAGGTGTAAATAAATTTCAGACTTCTGCTCACTCATTTTCTCTCCCTGTCTTCTGCTTTTCCTCTCTCTCAGAGTTTTAGGGTAGATCTCATTATTTTCAGTGATCAACAATAAGGAAAACTGTCCCACAAGGATTCTGAAGAAAAGGCATTTGTTGTTAAGTCTTAACTGCAGGGTGCGATGAAGAGTATTCCTGTAATAGTAGTGCCAGGCACAGAGGCCAGCAAGGAAGTGATGGCACCTTGCTGTCTGAAAGTTTTTGGAGGATCTGAAAGCTGATATGTCTCTGGGATGGCGTAGGTCCGGTCTTAAAGAAGCAGCAAGACAGTCATGGTTGCCTTTGAGCAGTCCTTTTAGGATGTAATACTACAGAAAGTACTTAATGCTACCACAGCTCAAGAAGCCAGCAGCATTCTGAGCCTGAGTGTACTGTGGGGGGTAAGATTTGGTGGGAAAGAGTGGGTGAGGTCTTTAGGAAGTGGCACGACCAGGATAGGAAGGATAGGAAGAACAAACACCTCCCCCAGGGCGCAGAGCCAGCCCTCTGGCCTCACCCCGTTCACACCTAGACAAAACTCTGAAGAAGGGTAATAGGCAGATATTAAAATCTAAGGAACATCAGCCATGAGAGGCTGTGCAAACCACAACTGGGCCTTGGCCATGACAGCATGAAAGGTCTTAAGTAATCCAGTCAACTTCTGTGACCTTCTTTCTTCTCCTGTATTTATTCATTCCTCCAACAAATATTTATCACGGTCCTGCTGTGTACCAGGAGGCACAGTTCTAAGTGCTAGGTGAACTTAGTGAGCAAAACAGAGTTCATATTCCAGTGGGGGAGAAGGAGGAGAGGCAAAAAATAAGTATAATATGTGCTTAGTTAGTACACTTGAGAAAAATAAAACAGGAAGGAATTAAGGAATGTCAGGGAATGGGTCCTACAGAGTTAAATAGGGCGGTCAAGAAAGACCTGTTTGAGGGGAAGACTTTGAGTAGAGACTTGAAGGATTTCCAGAGAACTCAGAGGGAGTCAGCCATGCTGACATCTGGGGGAAGACTTGTCCAGGCAGAAGGAATAGCAGGGAGAAGTCTCTGACCCTGGAGTGGGCTTGGCATGTGTGACACGCAGCAACAGAATGAGCAAGGGGCAGAGTGGGAAGGGGCATGTCACGGAGGTAACAGAGCCGAGCTGTGCACCTTTTGGACACGTTCCTCCTCTTGGAATAAGCTAGGTGACCATTAAAGGTTTTTGCAGGAGTGGGTCATTCTGATTGCTATGTGAAAAGAGGTCAAAAGAGGGCAGAAGCAGGGAAAACACTTAAGTTGTGAAGGCAACAAGCCAGGCATGACGTGACGGCCTCGCCCAGGGCGATAGCTGGGCAGTGGTGATCAGTGGCACCTGCTGATGGTACTGGGAAGGTAGAGCTCCTGGGACTTTCATACAGTTTGGATATAAGATGGAAGAGGAAGAGGAGGAGAGTTGAAGACCACTCCCAGGTTTGTGACCTGAGCTGTTGGAAGAATGCAGTCACCGTTAACGGAGGTTGCTGAACACTGGGAGAAGTAGGTTTCATGTGGGGGGTGTACAAAAAGGTCTATTTTGTACCTGTTGAGTTTGAGACATCTGCTAACATCTAAGCATAGATGGTCTAGTACACCAAAGGGTATAAACATGGCTGGAATTCATGGGGAAAGTCCAGCCTGGAGATAGAAGTGTTAATACCAGAGGACTGGGGATACTGAAAGCCACAGACAAAATACAATCACCAAGAGAGTAAGGATAGATAGGAAAACAAAATAAAACAAACGAGTCAATAGGTCCCAAGATTGAGCCTTGGGGCTTTCCAGAACTGAGAAGTCAGGGAGATAAAGAGAGCTGGCAGGGTAAACCAAGAAGGGACAACCAACCAAGAAGAGGTAGAGGAAAAGCAAAAACCTGTGGCGTGCTGGAAGCCAGCTAAAAAAAGTATTTCAAGGAGGAGAGAGTAATCAACTATGTTAACAGATGCCAGTAGTTGGAATGAAGGCTGAAATTGACCATCCAGAGTTTGGAAGCCATTTGTGATTTCATTGAGCACTTTGAGAGGATCAGTGGGAGCAAAAACCAGTTTGTTTATGTTCTAGAGGGAATGGGAAGAGAGGAATTTGAAAAAGCTAACGTAGGCTACATTTTTTAAGCCTTTCAAGTTAAAGGGAGCAGATGAATGGGCCAGTAGCTGGAAGGGTATGGTGCCAAAAGAGGTCTCGTTTGGTTTTTTTTGCTTGTCTTAAGTAGGAAGAAATTCCATCACGTTTGCACTCTATGGTAAAGATGATTAATATTCACCCTTATCCAATTTTCCTCTTTCCTGGTCATACAGGAAGACCAAATTTGCAATCAGGCGTGCTCTGTGACTAGATCTGGCTAATGAAATGTGAGCAGAAGTCCTGGGTGGTGGGTCACTTCTGGTCTGAGACAGTTAAAGGCAGGTATGAGTTCTTCATGTGCTTTCCCATCCATTTAACTGGCGTCCAGAGAACTCAAAGACCCGTAGCCCAGATCCCTGCATTACTTCTGGAGGGCAGTCATCTCACTCAAATCAGATTCTGATGTGAATGAGAAACAAACTTTTATGTCAAGCCATTAATTAAGATCTGGTGTTTATTTTGTTTCCACAAAAGAGCCAATTCCATCCTAATACTTGAGCTGATAGGAAAGTTCCAGAAGAGAGAGAAAACTTGATGATACAGGAGACAAAAGACCAGTTGCTTAACAAATGCCCTTGAGTGGCTGATAGAAGTCGGGACCTACTGACAAGTGGTCAACCTAGCAAGGCACGTACTTAACTGAGAATCATAGACCTGGGCCGCATGATGTCGGAGGTACTATCCTGTACCATGGGTTTATGGTCCACAGATGTTTCTAGGTTCCTGCCAGAGGGTGAGAAGAAATCCTGCTGGGTGGAAAGAGAGGAGAGAGATTTGGATTGAGAGGTAGGGAAAGGCCATGGAGATGGGAGGCAGACCGGTCAGGAAAAGAGAGAAACATGGAATCCCAGAAGAACAGCAAGCTCACTCTCTTCCTCACCTTTGTGAATGCTTCCTGATTTTGCAGAAGTGCTCTTGCAAGAGTTCACACGAGATGACAGTTAAAGAGCTGGGTTGTTTGATGACCTAGAACATAGACAGGTGGTAGAATACTCAGGTTACTGCCCTCTAACCATTTCAGAAGGTTCTAACATTTTGGAAAAACATATTTAATAAGCTCAATTTCAAAATGAGTAGGTAGGGAGTAACAATACTGGTTACCAGCTTGACTTGCAGGGCTGCTGTTAAGATGAACAAAATGTGAAATGTTAAACTTCTTGGAAGGATGGTGCTATGTAAATAGTAGGTGTTATTATTTCCCATAAAAGGGAAACATAGTCTTCTGAAATGTCTCTTACCTCAGAATCCTCATTAAAAGCTGTGGTGCAACTTTCCAAGTTGCATTAGTAAGACTTGGCAGCAGCAGAAAAAAAAAAAAAAAAGCAAATAAATAATAAGTCAAAATATTCCAGGTAACTACTTGCTGGCAAGTAAGAAGTTTTCAAGTCCTAGAATCCTGCTGATAATTTTGAAATGTCTAAAGGCAGAACTTATTTATAATAACGCAAAGGTGACATCTAGCCCTGAAATCTGGGCTTCTGTCTCAAATGGGGGTGCAATAAAGTAAAGCCATGAGAAGGGGGAGCTAATACTACTGTGATTCCATCTCTGAAGACTGTTCAGTGATGCTGATACAGAGGGAGGGGAATCTGGTGTGAAAATAGCCACAGCGATTGCTAATTTTAAAACTCAAATGCATAAGCTGTTTCTAAATCTCCTGTTTTTTAAATCCTGAGGCCAGTAAGTCCTATTTAAAGAAACTTAGGCAGAAATGCATTCCTCTTTGGCATAGTAGAAGTTGAGTAGGCAAAAAGTAAGATATATATAAAAATTATTTTTAAGTGACCTGATTTCAAAGCCAGTTTTAAAGATTCCTACCACTATACCTATGTATCCCTATATAATATAAAATGACCCGAATAATCAGCATTTTAAACTGGATTCATAACAAAGCCTTTGATGGTAAAGTTGTTTTTATTAAATTTTGTAAAATTAGTTACCAGTGTATCTGTTCATTTTAAATGTCCTCTCTGTATATGAATTAAATGCCTTTGCATTTCTTTCTTTCCCCTATTATGGAGCCTCTTAGCTATTTCAATTAAAATTAATAATAGCTTTAAAGACCAAGTTCAGAACTGTGAAGTTCCTCACTTGATCAGTAATCATAACTATTATTTTGTTGTATTTAATCATAGAACTCAGGCCTTTTACAGAGGACTTAATTAAACTTTTAATTCATGATAAGAAGTTAAATAGCACTTGGAAGGGTTTTTAAAAAATTATTTCCACTTCCCATCCAGATTACCCAAAAAGAAAAAAATAAGGTGCAATGGAGAGACACCATGGCTGTCAGCCAAGGGTATTGTAGGTCATGCCAACATGAGCTGGCAGCAAGCCATTGTCCAATTAGCCTGGCTTCTCTGTTGCAGAGTAATCACTCTTGAGTAGATGGTTGAGTCACTCATGATGTAGTGGTACTTCACTTGAGCCAGTCCTCTTAGAATAGATTTCTTGTTCACTGTTATTACCTGCCCTGCTTTGCCAGTAAAAGTGCGGGACCATTTAGGCTGAAAGCTTAACGGAAGAGAAACATCGATTATGTATCTCATTTCTCTTTGCTTCCTGAAAACTGAGATTGCAATTAAACAGTGAGAGTATGGTGTGTTTTTTTAAATGAGTTACAAAAAAATACAGTTTCCACACCAAAATACTCAGGAGTTGGAATCCAAGAGTTGGTTTTTATTCTGTCTTTTCTTTGGCAGCTTTAACACTTGGCACAAATTTGAGGATATCAGTAAAGTTACCTAATAATCGTAATGGGTTCACATTCCATTCAGAAACTTGGAATGTCACCAACAGCATCAGATTTCAGCTCTATTGTTGGGGTGTCCAGGACATATTTGGTGGGTGTGAAGTTATCCGAGCAGACAGCTTTTGAAAGAGACCGTGCTTAGGGTGAGAACACCTGGAATCTCGGTTGGACAAGCTGTAAACCAGGAAACTGATTCAAGAATTTCTTAATAAAATGGACCATGTCCGGGCACTGGAGAGGCATTTGGTTGTCGGTTAAAAAAGGCAGTTCTTAGAAGCACCAGCAAAGTAAAGTAAAATTGTTGGCACACATCGGTTAATACTTTTATGTTTACATTCTTGTTTGTGTTGGTTCTTAACCAAATCACAGGCTACATAAAGGGTTGGCTTGTTTTTGCTTTTAGGAGTAGAGCAATTAAATAATGGCACTTTTGGTATCTTGATATTTTAGAAGTGTTCTTTTTCCTATGAACTTGGTGCACATAGTAAAATTTTTCACGCTGGTATAGACTCCTAAACTATGTTGACAGTCTTTCTAACCAACCCTGGCACCAGCTCTAGGTTAGCTGATGATGCAGTGAGCTTTGCTGTCTGAGATGGACTTCTGTGTGCAGCCTGGCAAAGGCTGAGTGTGAAAAAGTTAATGCATTCAGCACCCTGGGTGGGAGGGAGCCAGGCCTCCAGTGTGAGCACATTTTTTGACTGACTGGCAGCAAAGAGAAATACTGGCAGCTGTTCCCGAGCAAGCCAGAAAGTAGGCCCAAGGATGAAAAGAAAAACATGCTGGGATTTAGCCAACAAAAGATTCCTGTGTTTAGAAGAAAATCAAAGGAAAGATACAGAGGTCACAATTACACTCAAAAAAACAACTATTGCATTTTGCATTTTATCTTCTGCTTTATAAAGGATAGCATTCAATATCACTGCTACTTGTTTTTTCTGATTCTTTATTTCCACATCTTCACTTTTGATTTTGTTGATTTCTCGACTTTTGAAATTCTTTATATACAAAGCCAGATAACATTATTCCTCCTAAAAATGATAGTTGACATCATTCAGAGAGGCAGCGTCATCAGCCAGAACTGAGTGAAGGAGAGCGGTGGCCACACAGACGTGTGCTGAGCTGTGGTGAGGCACATGGGTTGGAAAGGAGTTGTGTGTGCAGGTCCTTCAAAGATAAATCTAAAGAGGCCTTCTGACACTTCACAACTTATCTTTTATTTTTGTTGTTACAAAGAAGGGTAGGGAAAATAGGAGTTAGTAGAAAGCCAGGAAAATGTCTGCTAAAACACAGGACCTTCAAAGGTCTTGCCATGTAAAGATGAGCACTTTAGTACCAAGAGAGGTGTTTCCATGCTTCCATTGTCATTCTTCTTTCCCAGTGAACAACTCATTGTCTGTGAGAATATTCTTTCTGCCAATTGGAACTGTGGGAGTCCAGGAATTGAACCGTGCCCTACAATAGGAAGGTGGAATGATTAAAAGCGTGAAACACCAAGATTCAGGGTAAAAACTGCATTGTTTGGAGAAATCAGCAGGATACTAAAAGATAGTTGGAGCATACCTTTTGTAACTCTGCGGATTTTTGGGGTGACTTAACTCTATCAGATTTACAAGATGGTCATGGAGAGAAATGCGATGACCTTTCAAAATTCTGTGTAACAGAGTATCTCCATGCCTCCTATTTGAAGCTGTAACAGTAAATATTGACCAGATGTTCTTACTCACAGAACAGAAGAAAGAGTATCCCAGCTACATTTAAGGGATTTCAGCTACATTAACGGAGAATTTTAGAGCTGCACAAGATGCTAGACACTGGAGCAAGGTACAAAAAATAATTACCTTCAGAGGAGTTGTGTGTGGCGAGTGGGAGGGGGGTGTTTAAATCAGATATTTAAAAGGACAAGGTGGCTTAAGTACAGCAGTTCATAGAAGCGGAGTGGAACACATGACCCTTTGCATAGGTCACTTCTTTGGGAGATTAACTTTAGAATTATAAAGCAAGAGCGTTTCCTTTAAAGAGCTTTCAAAAGAGTCCAAGAATCAAGACAAAACCCTAGAAATCAAGATGAGTAATTCAGAAGCATTCATTGTGGATGCCAAGTTGTGTTGCTCGTTGTTTGTGTTGCAAAGGTTCAGATGTGGGGGAGGACAGGATTTTCCTGCCGTCTCCTCCATGAAGTTTAGACCACCTAACACCAACAGTCAGAGGGTTGCTAGGACTTTCTTGGGGAATGAATGGGGAGAGATCCTCCAAGAGAGGGCACTGGCATGCAAAGGCCCTAACGAAAGCCCCCCAGGGCATTGAGGAGCCAGCTTTGATTGGCACGCATGGTAGAATAGGGGAAATAATTCAGAATACAGTTAGATTACTGGGGCCTTCCTATGAAAGAATACAATTTAGACAAAAGGATTTGATTGAGTAAGCAATAGGAATTCATCGAATCATTGTATGCCAATAAATGACATGATAAAAACAATTTAAGGAATATCTGTCGAGCAATGGAATGCTTGATGGATGGAAGAGCAAACTACTCCAGACAGAGGGCCCAGCCAGGAGGCTCACCCTGAGCCTAGCGTGAGCTGAGAAGGTCTGTGCCTGGGTGAAGACCTGGAGAATGATGGCGCCTTTTAGGGACCCTGGAAAACTGGGCCTGGTGACACTTAGAGAGGAAAGAGGCCATGGAGCCTTGATACACATCTACAGTGTTTTACACGCACCCGGGACACTGAGAGTGCAACACTGAAGCAACAGATAGGAGGAAAACCAGCCCGTGGGCCATGCCTGATACCGTGGGGAACCGCTGATCCCTGGGAGAAAGGAGAGGAGGGGAAAGGAGCAGAGGCTGAGATTCAGCTCCAGCACTTCCCCTCCCCTTGCCGGTTCCTCTACCGAGAACAAGGTCACTCTGGATTGCTGGTTTTAACTTTATCATCACGTATTTATTTAAACCTCGACAGTTTATCAGACAGTGGATACTTAACAGAAATGCTCCCCAAGTTACCTTTCAAGAAACATGCCTCCCAAGCGATACTGTGAGCATCAACCCTTACTTAGCACACAGCTGGATGAGGACCTGCAAAGAGATACTAAATTTCTAGGGGACAAAGCTTGTGCCTCAAGGTTATTCATAATCCAGTGCCACATAATTTTAAATGTCAGGAACAGGTTCAAGCACAAATGATCGCTTCGGGTCACAAACTTCAGGGTGAACGGTGGATGGACTTAGTGTAGTATCAAAGCAACACACAGACCCCTAGTAACGCCTGTCCTCACTGTAACCCAGGCCGGTGGCAATCTGAGCATCCGTCCTGGTGGGTCAACCAGGTATTAGGTCTCCTGTGATGCAAATACTCACGCAGTAAATACACAGCCTCCCCCATGATGTGTACATTGTATAACTTGACTCATAAAGCCTTTAGATATAGCTTCCAGTTGGAGGAATATCAAAGATTAGAGAAACAAGCTTAGTAACACCATGAGGAAACCATGAGCACGTTCAGAGGATGGAGTGTTCTGCAGGGCAAATGACCCGATTTCCCCAGTACATCAAGTGTCATAAAAATGGGACTCTGCTCAATTAAACAATAGTTAAGGGATTTAAAAACCAGATGCAGTGTGATGGTTGTGGAGAGGTTGAGTGGTTACTGGTTTGGACAGAGCAGTTCCTAAAGACTTTTCGGCGGAAATTGGAGAAGTTCAAATGTGGTCTGGGTATTAGATAAAATTTTCCTGAAGTGGAAAGGTGATGATAATTGGAAAAAGCAGACTGATGGATCATATGCCCAGTATGATCTCAGTTTGGTTGAACAATACGAATGTGTGAGTGTGTAAAGAAACAGCCGTAAGGACGTGGCTGAAATGCTAACAGTGGTGGCCTGTGACTGGTGGGAACGTGATGGTTTTTGGTTTGCTTCTCCACTTTCTGCATTTTCCTACAGTGTACGTGATTGCATCTCTGTAACAATAAAAGGGTTATTTGAACAGTTCAGTGAACAGAGGGAAGGAGCAAACATAGACCAGGTACGGTGTGGAGCATAACATCACAAAAACGAACCTCCGCAGGATGGCTTTGTGCGTGATTTCAGAGGCTCCCTGAGCCTCCCCGCTTTTCTCCCTGGAAGTACCAGGGCTGCCCGCTGTGCTTCCTGGTCCCTTCCGTCCAGCTCAGGCCCCCATTCTCCTGAGAAACCAAAGTCCTTAAGGTGCGCTGATTGTACCTTGTACTCACAGTCTCGCTGGTTCAGTGAAAAATCATCCCAAAAAGCAATAAAGAGAATCGGTTTCTTTTAGTTCCTTCTTTTTAAAAGTTTGAGATCTTTTTTCATATTTAAATGTATCTTGATTATTGAAACCTACAGATGCCCTTGCCTTCCTGTATGCTGTGTAGCGTTACCTCTTGGGAAATTACTAGTGTTATTTTCAGTGGAAATAGCTCAGATGTTTTCCAAATCTCTAACCCTGTGCATCCCCAGACAGCGAAGGAAATTCGCACCATCTAAGCAAATTGGGGCTGCTGTGAAGGAAGTAGAGGACCTGGGGAGTGTCTCTTCTTTCCTGTCAGCCTGGAATACAAGCATTGAAGTTGAAGCAAAGAAGAGTCCTTCCATGGCTATTTTCAAACATATATAAATATCTGCAAATGTATGCCTTGGGAAGTAACTGGATGCACTTAGTGTTTACTTCAGTCTCTGACTGTGTGTGGATTATCGCCAAGTGGCTGCTTCTTCAAGGATGGGTCAGAATGTTCAGGGATAAGGACATATTTTTATATTTATCAGATGGATGATGATTCAAAAATTTTCCAGAAAAAGGCTGCTTCCATCCTCAACTGGGCTTTACTAAAAGAAGACACCATAAAGTCACCCCCAGATCCAGGAAAGCCTAGCCCCAGGGGTGCCCCCAGAACGTGCAGTGCTTCCCGTCTCTCTCCCCTTCCCCTGCACCAGAGGGACCACTCGCTGGGAAGTCTGCCGTGATGAGGCCATTTCCCTCCATCGTGCCCGAAGTCTGGAAGACAACTGACGTGTGTGATTGAGATTTCAGAAGAGGGAGTGAGAACAGAAGGTGACGCTCTAATAGCTCTGCACCTGGAAAGCTCACACTGGAGTTTAAGACAGCTTTTGCCTAATGGGCAAACCGTGACCCTCCCTGTGGTCAGGAGAGTGCTGGTTCTGCCTTACTTCCACCTCAGGAGCCTCCAGAAATGGCTTTATTTTTAAGTTTTTTTTTTAAGTGATTTTCTCTTGAATCAATCTTTAGTTTGTTTTCATGAGAGGCCTACAGTATTTCAGTCTACTAAAACCCATGCATTGGGTCTGCTCAGGCTGCCATAATAAAATAACCACAGACTGGGTGGCTTCCACAACAAAAATTTATTTTTATTTTCTCACAGTTCTGGAAGCTAGAGGTCCAAGATCAATGTGCCATCAAAGTAGTTTTCTGATGAGGCCTCTCTTCCTGGTTTGTAGCCGGCTACCTTCCTACTGTGTATTCAGAGAACACTGTTTTCTCTTCCTCTTCATATAAGGACACCAGTTCTTTTGGATGAAGCCCTCACCTTATGACATCATGTAACCGTAATTACCTCCTTAAAGGCCTTGTCTCCAAATATATTCACACCGGGGGTCAGGACTTCAACATAAGAGTTTGGGAGGAGACACAGTTCAGTCTATAGCCCACTGAAAAATAGTGGATTTGTACAAATACAAAACAACACATGCTCGAGATTATCCACATACGTACAGCCACACAACCACGTACTATGCAGCCACAGAAAGCAAAAAATACCTCCATGAACTGATATGACATAGTGTCCAGGATGTATTTTAAGAAAACAAAAATAAGATGCAGAAGAGCACATGCCCAGTGGGGAATCGTGATCTGGTATGCTTCCTTTTGCACAAGAAACAAGGGAAAATAAGTAGACATTTATAATATACAAATGTGCATGTATAAGTGTAAGTATACATACATGCACACTTTAGCATATTTTGTAAAAAGAAACACAGAAAATGTAAAAAAATATATAAAAACGTGACCTAAAGAAAGTGGGTGAAAACAGAGTGTCGGGATTTGGATAGGAGTAACTCTCAGGATTATCTCTTTATTTGATACTGACTTTTGAACCATTCGAATATTTTACGTAGTCAAGAAATTAAGATGTAAGTGAAAAAACAGCAGCAAACTTTAAAATTTAAAAAAAGAGAAAAATGAACACACTGCATATTGGTCAATTAACCAAACAGAATATAAAAATAAAGTAGTAGATTAACTTCTACACACAGTACTATGGCTTGACATCCTCTGTGGGACATACTTCAAGCCAGCTGTCCTGAACTTTTCAGAAGTGTTACTGTCCTGAAAGATAAAATGATGAGAGACTGTCCTAGATAAAAGGAAACCAAATGAGGCCAAATATAAGAAGTAGTCCTTGATTGGCTCCCAGATTGAAAATAAAATCTGTAAAGGACATCCTTGGAGCAATTTAGAGAATCTGAATATAGACTGTTGATTAGTTTATAATATGGTATCAACATTATACTTTGCTTGGGTAGGAAAATGTTACTTTGGTTATGTAGAAAATTCCTGCTCTTAAGAGAAGTGTTTAGGGATGAGACATCATGATTTGCTTTTCAGATGGTTCTGGAAAGAAATGTATAGGTGTGTGTACATATACATGAATAGATAGAAATATGTAGATAGAGGAAGGAAAGCACCCAAATCTAGCAAAATTTAGGAGTTGGTGAATCTAGATTAAAGGTATGTGAATATACTTTTTTTTCATCTTTTTTGTGGATTAGAATTCTTAAGATATAAAGTGGAGGAAAACAAACAATGGATTTGGGTTGGTTTTGTCATGAAGGCACTTCCTTCGTTCAGGAAGGGTTTACTGAGCACCTACTTTGTACCAAGCCTGTGCTAAGTGCTGGGGATGAAGCAGTGCACAGGATAGAGTAAGTTGGGCTTCTTGAGGATCTGCATTTTAGTGTGGAAGACAAATAAGAAAGCAAGATAACTTAAGATTGTGCTAAGTGCTAGAAGCCAAAGCAAACAGGGTGATATGACAGAGTCATCGAGGGAGAAGCAACATCAGTTAGGTGGCCAAGGAAGGCTTCTCCAGGCTTCCTCAGCAGACTTGCCTTGAGCACTCGCCATGTGCCCAGGAGGGTTGATGCACAGTAGCAGGAATACAGAAGTCAATAATCCATGTTACAGGGGAAAATAAAGCAGCAAAAGGAGTAGTTAGTGAGGACAGGGTTGGAATTTGAGAGATGGTAGTTCTGAAAAGGCTCACCAAGCAGGCAACAACATACAGAGACCAGGGCTAAAACTGGGGTGTTGGGAGAAGATAGGTCATATAGGGCTTGTGGGCCATTTTAAAGACTTTGGCTTTTTTATTGCTCAGGGAAATAGGAATCTTTTGGAGGCTTCTTGGTATAACAGCAACATAATTCAACTTCACTTTCTGAAGGATGGCTTTGGATGCTGGTTGAGAATAGGCCACGAAGCGGGGAGGACAGAAGCAGGGCTGCCAGGTAAGCATCTCCTGCAGTGATCCAAGCGAGAGATAGTTTGTACAGGGCGGCAGCAGGGAAGGAGGGCAGATGTTTGGATTCTATCTCTATTTTGAGGGCAAAGCTGCCGGGATTTCCCACTAACTGAGTGGAAGGTGGGATGCAAGAGAAAGAAAAGAATCCAAGGTAACTGAGGGTTTGGGCACAAAGAACTGGAAGGGTGAGTTGCTGTGGGGTGTGGTGGGAGGGAGGGAGGCTGCCCAAGGACCTGGGAGGGGGACCAACGGGGTGGTGGATGCTGGCAAGGTCAGGGGCAGTCAGCAAGCAGGTGGTGGGAAAGAGCAAAAGCTTAAAGACCTGCTAAGAATTGCACAGCACGCCTATGCAAGGAAATTGGGATGGCCTTGTATAAATCTTCTCATAGAATTATTTGTTTTCATTTATAGAAGAATGAAAAATGAATGCTAAATTGAACTCTTATCAGTTCAGGTGGGCAGGTTAACTTCCATTGCAGTGCCTCCTCCTCCAAGGACCTGGCTTCCACATGGAGCTGCTGTCGGAGGCCTGCCTCGTTCAGGCTGCCAGATGAAAGTTTCGGTGGGAAACGGGGGATTTGTGCTGGAGATACGGCCCTGTTCACGTGACACGAGAGGCAGCGTTGGTGGGCGTGGCCCTGCACGGTTCAGCCAGAGGGTAACAGTGCTTCCCAGACATTTTTTGCCAATGACCCCTTTGACATGTGACTAAATTTCACAGACTGTCTTTCAGTTTTGGACCCAACTTTCCCCTCCTTCTCTGCCCCTCGCCTGCGTCCATGAGGGACACACATTCTAAGCATATTTCATTCCTCAAGAGCAGCCTCGGGCAGCTCTGCCGCTGTTCATTTGCATTCCATCGCCTCTTCAGCTCTCCCTCCAAGGTTTTTCCAGAGGCTGCCCTAAAAAAATAGGGCCTTCCTCCCGCACGAAGATGCTGGCTGAGAGCTTTTCATGGGACTGACCTCAAGAATTGCTGAGGTTCTGTGGACTTCAGAGCGTGTACTTGAAGTGAGACACCAACAGCTAAGGCCCTCGGTAGACAATCGTGGTGACGCCAGGCCTTGAACCCCCTCTGCCTGGAGGGCCTTCTCTCTGCCGCTCCAGTCTGTCCTGCCAGCTGCAGTCTAGCTCAAGCGGGTACCCCAGGAGACTCGCCTTTCTAGCCAACAGCAGACACAGAAGGCAGGTGGAGTTGCCCTCCCCCCCTCAATTTCATACCCTCTCTTCCCACCTCCCTAGGTTTATTTCAAAAGCCATGTCAGTGAAATCAGCCAGTCACAAAAAGACAAATACTGTATGATTCCACTTATATGAGGGATCATACACGAGTCAAATTCATAGAAATAGAAATAGAAATAGAATGGTGGTTACTAAGGGCTGGGAGCGAAAGAGAAAAAGAGTTTTGTTTCATGGCTATAATTTTTCAGATTTTCAAGATGAGAAGGATCAGGAGATCTTTTTCACAATAATGTGAATGTACTTAACACTGCTGAAGTGTACACTTAAAAATGGTTCAGATGGTAAATTTTACGTTCTGTGTTTTTTGGCACAGTTTTTTTTTAAAGCTGCCTCAACAGCATTACTTCCATGAAAGGAAAAATACCCGGCTTCTAAAATGTGGAATGCCTCGGGACATGGTAAACAAGTAGAGTTCATGGAGTAAGATTTTAATGTTATAACTGTAGATATTTCTCTTAGCCATCTCCCTGTGATTTTGCATGATATGCATATGTACAAGGTAGGTGTATGTGTGCGCACACACGTCTGTAAATACTCCAGCATTTTGTAGACACTTGTTAGTTACTCTGAGGAGTTCGTCTACACAGGGGATCTGATACTGTTTTGTCTTTTAAAGAAAGACAAGGACCAGGATGAAATACTGAGGGTCATATGCCAAACGACTGGAAAATCCACAATGTTTGTGTCTGCCTCAGGCACAGTCCCAGAATCACTTTCTCTTTATCTAAGTCAACCCTTCTTCTCTGGCCAGGGCAGTTCTTATTAAAGAGGATGGATTTCATTAAGCAGTAGGTAGCAAAATGGGTAGAGAGAACAGCTTCTTGAAAGCAACAGCTGTGGTTCTGATCCCAGCTCCTGCCCCAACCAGTTTGGCCCTGGGTGAATCCCTAACCTCCTAAGCCTGCCTTCCCGATAATATTACTGCTCTGTAGGATTGGGTGAATACCTGACGCACGGCACATGGAAAAGATTTCAAAATCACCCTTGAGTTACCCAGCATGCCCACTAGGTGGTCCTCTGCTAGGTTTAATGTCAAAACAGCAATCCAGGTTGCCTCTGCCTGGCACAAATTTCTATTCCAGCTCCTACTGTTACTTAAAATACAACTAACTGTCTTTTGGTATAAAAGTTCCTGAAATTCATCCTCTTTTGTGCCTTATACACATTTGAGCCCCTCTTCTAACCCGTGATCAAACTGTATAATTCGCTAGCTCCTATGGAGTCTGGCCCCCATGGGTTCCTCAGTCTGTATTAAAAGGCTATTTTTGGATCTTAGAATTCACTTCAGTCCTTTTTGTTAAAAAAAAAAAAATGATGATATTATTTGACATTGTAACTTGCTTTGAGTTCAAGAAGATTTCTGAAAGAGCATTATCATCTTACCATCCAAAGCTTTCTTCCTGAGACATCTTACAGAGCTGGAGGGGCAGCCTCTGTGCCTACATGGCCATCTACAATCAAAGACCAGCGTCAAGAGAAGGTCCCGCACTGCCAGCTCCACAACATGAGTCCCTGGTGTGATGCTTTGTGTCCAGAGTTTGAGTTAGAATCACTCCTGAGATGATGAGGTCATAGACCTGGGAGAACTACCCAGAAAATTCCAGCCCAGAGTCAGGTCCCAACCATTGACCCAGGAAACAGATGACTAAACAAGAGCTGGAATGGGGGACCTCTGGAAACCTAGGTGATCCCCTCATTGCATGAGCATCCCTTTCGCCTTTACCTCACATTGCTGGTACAGAACTTTGTTCTCCCATAAGTTCTGACCATTCTTGATAAGTTATGGGTATTAAGTGAATGTCAACCATAAGTAAGTACTTGCTGCCATGTTTTAGAGAATATCCTTCACCCTTATTTCATTGCCTTATTTCCTCCATATCTTCTACATGTAATCTTACCTTTTGATTTCTTTTCTGCTCATGAGCAAAGATTTTACCTGGTTCAGTCCTAAGATTTTTAAGGAAGAAAGGCTTTGGGCTATTTTCTCCTGCCGTTTTAGGGTGTATAGAGTGGCAGGGTGTGTACAACTTTTATGATATTTTTAAATGGCTGTTATTATGTCAAGCCCAGGAAAATACAAGATAGGACATGCTGCTATCCATTCAAAAAACTGTGGGTCCATGTGACTGACTGTACTTGCTCCCGACAGGTCTAAATAGAAAGGGCTTACTTGTTCAGCAAAGGAAAATCATGTCTGGAAAGAATGCCTGTATAAATGTCTTGAAACTCAGACTGCTGAGTCTGCATTTGTTTAATTTCAATGTTCTGCAACTGTACAGTTGAATTTTTGTTGAATAGGTATGATGGCCTTTGAAAACTTACATACTTAGGAAATCACTGACTTCTTTATTTTTTAGTACTGCCTCCCTTTACATCCTGTCAAGGCTCCCTGTGTTCTCTGCAAACTGTTCGTGATCTCAGCAGACTGGTTGGACTAGGGCAGCATTCCAAACTAAAGTAGCTTGAAGGATGTGTCATTCCTAGACTTTTAGGAGACTTGGGAAGTTCAAGAAAGCTCTATTTGTTCTGCCAACTCACAAGTCCAAATATTTTGCCAGTGGTACCCAGAGCAAATGAAAGTACTATCAACCTTGTCTTTCTTCCTTGTCAATTTTTGTATAATGTATTAAAGAATACAAAGACCCATACTCCACTTGATTATGATGGAAGAGAGGAGTGTCAAGGATTGAGGGTAAAAAAAAAATAAAACATGTTGGAAGGCACGTAATCCAATCACCCGTCCAACTTAGAACCGGTCCGTGGATAATGGCATAGGGAACTCTCCAGCCTTTGTTGGGACAGTTCCAGGGGACCTCAGCACCACTCAAGAGCCCCTTCCGCTTTGTATATCTATGATTACTAGAAAATTCTCCCTCATTTTTAGCAGACATCTACCTCCCTTGTGAACTTCTTTATGCCCTCTGGTGTGGATGAGAACAATCCCATCTCATCCTTTCTTGGTAGCCCATGAGCTCTCTGAAGACAGCTTTGTATGGGCTCTGTAAGTCTCTCTTCCTCAGGGTTTAACACGCTTGGCCCACATGTTACCACGGATTCAGGGCTCATCATGATCCTCGTCAGTCAAGCCTGCTCCTAACTTGCAGCTAAATACAAGAGTCTCAAGGTGGTGTGAACAGTAAAGAGTAGAGTGAAGCCCTGACCCCGTCTGCATAGTCATCTCTTCCTGTAGCCCCCAGTTGTGCTAGATTTTGCTGCCGCTGCGTCACTGTACTGGCCCACCTCATTAAGCCAGCACTTTCTCACCCTGTCCTTACAAAGTTGGCTTTTTTAGTCCCAGTACAGGATTCGATGTTTATTTTTGTTAAATTGGATCTTTATACATTTCCCCCCATCAAATCAGCCTGTGGCCGTTGTTTGGGGTCTTGATTCTGTCTCCTAGAGTATCTTAGCGGCTTGCTGCCCCTCTCTTTTCCAAGTCAGAGACAGAACTTAAGCATGACAGTGTAGATGATAGAAGTGTGGGTCCCATCGCCGGACACTTTTCTCACACTGAAATTGACATTGATCCATCACCTAGCTCCTGTCACTTAATGTCACCATGTTCCAGACCCCGTTGTTTCATGGCAGTCAGAGTGACCTAGGAGATGTCGGCCGCCCTGCTGGAATCCTAGATGCCATTTCTGCTGCATTCTCTGAGCAGTAATCCCATCAAAACCAGAAATGAAGTTATTTTGGCATGACTTGTTCCTAATGAAGCTTGAATTATCTGCCGCTTTCCTGTCTAGGCTCTGAGTGGGTGACGGTCTCCTTGCCAAGCCCAGACAGACGAGTATATAACTCAGATGGAAGGGCTGTGCAAAGACTGTTTTACTCACGAAGGTCATCAAAATTTCAAAGATTGAAAAGTGCCACATGCCCCCCTGGATTAAGGGTCAGGGAGAATGTCAGAGAAAAGACTCCTCCGTTATGTATATACCTTACAGAAACGAAAAACAAACAAACAAACCAGAAAAGTCACTACAGTTTTAGGGGAATTGGCTGATAAGATTTGAATATGATTTAAAAAACAGAAATGGGAGGTTAGGGAAAAATGAAACAAAAACCCTTGGAGTCGCTGAAGCTCACGGTGGTACAGGTGTCTATCAGAGAGAAAGTAAGTAGAGCAGAAAGACAGTAGGAGGCAGTCACCTCCAGGCTAGGAGTCAAGGGCAGGGTCTCTAAGGAGCAACACACCTAAGATGGTTCCTTGACCATGAAATGGGCTTGTAAATCCCACAGAATGAAATGAAGATTAAAACACACACCAAAAAGAGCATCCCTGCAAAACTTACCCAGCACACGGCCCAGGCACTACAGGCCCACTCCCCTGCACATTGGGGACCGAGTTCAGTTCATCTCCATCGTCAGTCTCCCGGTACCTGTCCTTCCATTGTCCTGTTTCAGTCTCTCTCAGATACCAGGTTTTCTGACAAAGCCCTTACAAGTCCTGCTGTAACAGGACTGGACAGACAAGCAACAGCCTGTGGCCCTCGGCCCTCTAGCCCCTTCACTGTTTTCGTAGAGCTGCACTTCAGCTCCTTCTTTCCAGCATGAGAAATGATTGAATCCTGAAAAACACTGCCATGTAGTTATTTTTGGCTCGCTTCCTGCCAGCCCTGGTGTCTGCCTGCTCATCGACAACCATTAACAGCTGTTAGAAGGAGCTTTCAATTGCCTGGCTTCTTGCTGAAGTGCTCTAACACCGGCTTTCTAAGAGCTCAGCTACACTGTAGAGGTGAGAGAAAAACGGCAGAAGAGTTACATAAAATCCCCTTCATTTGGGAAGTCAGTTTTTTCTCCCTTTTTTGCAGGAAGACTAAGCCTCTGACAGAAGCTGTCGAGGCACCACCCAGCTGAGTCTCCGTAAGGCTAATTCAGGTGATCTCATGTGGCAGCCCCTGAGGCAGCCCTGGGTCATTCTCAGGGACACAGTTAAGGCATGCCGGACATCTGTGCATCCCTTGACGTGAGAATGTTAGCATCCTGCCCTCACTAGGCTGCTGCCGCCTCTCCCCAGCATCTGCAGTTCCAGATTAGACAGGTGATGGCCTGTCACCACAGAGGCCGGAAGCTTTGCCAGGACCCCCCCAGAAGCCACCTGCAAACCCATACCGAACAGTCTCCCCAGGAGCCCACTGTGGCCAGTGCGGCTCCCCGTGGGCCTTCTCAGTTGAGCTCACTACAAGGACAGAGAATGACAGGAGACCTTGGGAAATTCTGTGCTCTTTGTGAATGTTAGTCCATTCGTTCTCACTAGCTCCAGAAAGGGTGCTGATGTTGCTGATGGGTGATCAACGCCTCATGCCTGCCGACACTTTGCTACATCTCACTGCTCCTAGAGCGCCCATCCCTCTACCATGGAGGAGTAACACACAGTCCTGTCTCCATGTTTCAGGCTGGAAAATACAAGAGGCTGTGTCCAAATGTCTGCTACCTCGGCACGGAGCCAGAGGAATTGTTCAGGCTCCTAATCCCAGGACTTCCCAAAATATGAGTATGTACAGCACAGCAGGGAAGTGAGATGATGTCAAGTAGTATATGAAGAACATTTCTTCTAAATCAATATGTGTATTTTAATACGTATTTTTTTAAAAGTGTAACCTGAGATTTCCCAGTCTTGCTTGGAGCATACTTCTTTTTAAGCTAAATTCACTTAAAGGAGAAAGTAGATGACAATTAGAGAAAATATTAAGAATTGTGACAGTGGGTCACAAGTGTCTATAGTTTGGGAGAAACACTCCCTAATCTGGTACTTCTTCTGACCACTAGCCCTGTCGACCTTGTACAATCTCTATCCAAAGGAAACCACCGTGTTATCTTACTGGGAGCACAGGGTCATGCCAGTTTTCATAAGTTTTGTATAAAATACAGGAACAGGCTTTTTGCATTAATTTCATTTGGATGAGAACACCTCATATGTGTGTTTCTTTCAATCAACTGTTCTTGGCTATCTGATCTGTGTATTTCTTCCAAAATAGTCTAGCTTTCCTGCTTGGGCCCCTAGGCATCTATACCACCTCGCCTGTTTCCGGAGCCCTGTTTATGGCGAGCTTAGAGAATGGCATGCTACCTGACTACCCCACTGTGTTCCAGAATATCTTCAGGGCTAGCTTAAATGATTTACACTTCTGTCTCGGTTCTCTGTAACCACACCTCTGCCTCCTTCCCTCCTTATCATGTTTCAACTCAGTGAAGTTCTAAAAAAGGCCTGTTTGTTGGGACATTCTTACAATCTAGATGTTCTTTCAAAAATGCACATGGAAGGCACTCGCCCCATTTTCTGCCACTAAAGGACAGGACAGGGAGAAGACGTGGCAGGAAATAAAGCAGACAGGTCTCTTGAGCCCAATTATAAAGAAACTTGAATGCCAAGCTGAGAAAGGGTTGGGTTTTTATTCTATAGCAGGCAGGGACATTATATGATTGTCATTAGGAAGGTTAATCAGGCAGCAATACAAAAGAGGAATTCGGAGAGAAAGATAATGGCCAGGTGTTGTAATGTCTAAGCAAGAATTAATAAGGCCATGAAATAAGGCATGTTTTTTGGAAAAGAAAGAGATGACTTTTAAAGATGGAAGAATAACAGAAAAGACCTAAAATTATATATAATTTTCAATTGTATATTCATTGACTCACTTAATTGTTTATTACCTGTTTCTTCCTGTAGATCAGTGCTGTCCCATAGCATTTTCTAGGGTGATGGAAATGTTCTTCTGCGCTATATAGTAGAGTAGCCACTGGCCACAAGTGGCTATGGAGAACTTGAAACGTGGCTGGCATGACTAAGGAATTGAATTTTTAGTTTCATTTCATTTTAATGTAAATTGTCCCAGGTGGCTAGTGACCGCTGTATTGGACTCACCGCTGTGCTGCAGGACTCGAGTACAAGTTCCAGGCATCTGTCTGCCATTCTGTCCCTAGAGCCCAGCAGTGTCTGGCACATAGTAGCTGCTGAGTAAATATTTGTTGAATGAATGAATAAAGAGAAACCTTATAAAACAGAAGCAAGGGTTTCAAATCCCATACTCCTTTATGGAGAATTTTGGCTCCCACTTAGAGAATGAAGATTTCCCATACACACTTGGGGTATTTCCCAAATGTTTAAACTGAAGCTCTCGGCATGTGCAAATGGAGTCAAATCAAGCCCAAGGGGGTAGATGAAAGTTGGCCGGGTGGTGGGAAAATCCAAGGCCAGGGGGTCTTCTGTGTCCCTGTCTTCTTGATCTTCATTTCTGGCTCTTCCAATGCACAACATCGTGCTTTTTCTTGAAATATGTAAAGGTAGTGACTGAAATGGGAAAACATATTTTAGGAGAAATGAAAAAAGAAAATAATGTTAGAGCTGCTTGGTTAGAGTGGCTGTTGAGATATGGGGGAGCTCACACCTTATCTGGAATAAGAGGCTCAGGACTTAAGCCCTGTAACCTCGGGCAAGTTGCTTAGGCTTTCTGAACCACAGTTTCATAGAAAATGAGAGTAAGAATCATAACACTTCACTTACTAAGTTGTTGAGAGGAAGAAATGACATAGTGATAGGAAAAATTCGTATTTTATAATCCAGAAAGTTCCATTCAGATGTTTATTACAATCCACATACTGAAGTTCTATCTGAACGTATGTCTGAAAGGCACAGTTACATTAAAAGACAATTCTGGTATGTACCTTCCAGAAAAAGAAAAGTAAGTCATCAAATTCTCACCAGCTACATCCAAAACAGAACCTAAACAACCCAAAAAAGATTATCTCTTAATATTAAAAAAAAAAAAACCCTCTGGGAAGGCTGATACTACAGCCTCCTTTGAGTAGCTTGTTACGATTCAACAGTGCTTATTACCAGAAAGTTCTTCATGCCTTTCCTTCCTATCTCTGCCCTTTTAGATTCAGTGGCTACCTTCTCCCCACCCCCACCCCTCATTTGCCCAGGACCACCTCTCACTTGCCCTTGCAGCCCTGTATATGCTTCTCTTGTCTCCCCTGCTCTATATATACTTTCGTCACCTGCCTCCAGTACTCTGTGTTAGCCATAGATTTAGACTCTTTTTTCTCCACAAACTAACCTCCCCAAACTCACAGGTTCTTCAGCAGCTGTAACCTTCTGTCAAAGAACATCTCCAGTAACCCGAGTCCCACAGAAGCACTGTTTCCCTCCTGCCCTGCCCCCATTGCCCTTTTTTCACTCTGATTATAGCAAAGACTTGGCCGTCAGTCCACTTGTATTAGCCATCCGCAGGCACAGAGCTCGGTATGACCCTGTCGGGTAACATCACATTAACTTAGGTGCTTCCTGTAGGTGACAACTGCTTACAGGAGAGGTTCACAACTCAGCCTCTGTATCAAGTTCTCATGCTGTTCCCCAGATCCAGGATTTTTAGATCCAAATAAATGTTCATCAATTCAGAAAACCTGAACATCAGTTCAGGGTTCACCGTCATATTCCCCGATAATCTCCCCCCCTGAGAACCTGGTCTCTTTCTAATCGCATTAAAAGATGGGAATCACTATAAATCCTATTGGTTTTCATCACTTATAAACCTAAGTAATTATTTGCTATCTAGCATTTGAGTTTTGTCTGTTTTCTTCCCAAAATACTAACATAAAATTAAGGCTCATCAGAATTTACACCATTTGTCATCTTTAAATTTTAATTCTAATTCAAACGTGGTTTAAAGGAAATCCACTTAAACCAAGAAGCAGCATTTTCATAGTAAATAGTTTTTGGGAATGGAGAAAGGAAGGTATGTTGGATTCTGCCTTGAAAAATAAAATTACAACAATTTATACAATTGTTATTTTTGCAAGTGTGAGTGAAAAAAATTTTGATTCTAATTCAAACATCTCTTTGTGGTTAATGCATAAAGAATACAGCCACTCTAACCCTGGCTATTAGTAAAAATACTGGCTATATAGTAAAAAAAAATTAGTAAAAAAAAAAAATTAGTAAAAAAAAATTTCACTGGAAATTAATGGGCCAACCCCCAGTCAATAGTGTGACAACTGATTGTATGGGTAACAAAAGTGGAAAATGGCAAATATGCTAAAATTGTACAAAAGATAAACAGGTTGGGAATAATGTATTTCAAAATTCTGTATATTTACAAATAAAAGTTATATGGACTTTACAAAAAAGGAAAAGCAGCGGTATAAATGTAAGACTCAGCACCTCCCAGTGGGGGCCAGTCGGCAGATGCACTGGTGCTTATCACTACACCCAAGGTCTGGGTTCTCAGGCCAGGGTCCTCAGGGGCTCAAAGCAGTAGAGAGAACGACTCCGGGCCCTTCTCCTCCCTCTGGGGGAATATGCTCGGTCTTCATACCTGGTGGTAAGGGCAAGCCCTTGGGAGCTCCCTGTGCCACTGTGAGCAGCCTGACTTGATAATTATAATCCTGACAGTAGATGAGCCACAGGTACTCGTAAAGCACTTTCTTACACAGTACTGCATGCGGCCAAACACAGTTCCACATTCATATGTAAGCCCAGGTGTGCTTTTCACTTTCATTTTGACCAAGGTTAGGATGGGAGTTCAGGGTTAGTTCAGGGGTGGGAATCCTCCCCTGAAACAGTCAGATTTTTTAAAATACGCATGTCACATCACTCTAAAAAGACCTTTCACTTCACATTTGCACTACTGGAAATATTCCCACTGTCTCATGCAGTGGTCTGTGCAAATGCAAGTTTGGTGGCCCACTGTCTGAGAATAAAGGCTAGGATAGACAGTTTGGATAAATCGCAGGCCAAAAGTTTGTTATGAAATTCGTTCCTTGAACTTAGAGTGAACTTTTTCCTAGAAATAGTTCCATGAATATATAGTGGTCAGCTTCCCAACTCAGCTCCCAAATTTCGTATCAGTATCCCCCTTCATTTTTTAAATGTATTCAGATATGAACATGCAAAGAGAAAAGGAAATTAATTCTATAGTCTAGGAATAAGTGAATGCCTTTGCAAGTACAAAGGAGAAGTAGATAATTCTAATGAGAGAAGAAGTCATGGAGGAGAAGAGGTGTGGGTAGGATTTCAGTGGGTGTGAAAAGGACATCTCTGGTTTAGTGTCCCTCCATTATATACCTGTAGCACTTTCTCTATATTTCTGTCATAACAGCTTTCTCGTTACATTGTAATTGAACTATTGCCGCTCTATCTCCTTAGAGCCAGTCTATTTGGACAGTAAGATCCTTTTGCAAGATTTCCGTGTGGTGTTAGTGAAGGTGGTGATGTTTTCAGTTTGCAGATCGACCATCTAGAACAATGCCGATGTCGTAGCCACTTGATTAACGTTCGTCAAATAAATGAAGGACATCCTTTAAAAAATATGTAGTGTGTATTAGATGAGAATGAGACGGAGAATCGAAACCAATCCTTGAGGGCCAGAGACCTGAACTCCAGTAAAAATAGTATCATTAGATTCTAATCCTGATACACTTTTTCAGCCACACCTAACTTCTATTCATATTACATTATGTATGTGAAAATACCTTTGGCATTCCAGCTAAGGAAACTCTTCTCCCCATATCAAGGGTACCATGAGCAAGGAGAGAGATCTCACGGCAGCAAGCATCTCTCTAGACAACCACCCTAGGTGTGCACAACTGGAGAACAGAGGGCAGTGGCCCCCCAGAGCCTCCATGAGGGCTGCCATTCACGTTTGAGTACAGCTTATTCACAAAGTGGGGGCTGTTTGTAAGTCTGGGTTAGAATATGTTTTATGAAAATGCTTTCAGTATCACATTCTCTTTATTTCTACTACTTGCACAAACATACATGGAGATTTTTGCTTATCTTTTTTGTTTTGTGTTATCAATTGAGTTTTCTCCCCCCTCCCTTTTAAAGTCTTACGTTAATATTTTATGTCTATTTTGCATTTTTTTTTATCTAACACAACCCAGCCAATAAGTTTATGTCAGAGTGGCACTTGGGCTAGCTGATGGCAAACAGCCCTTTATGAGGGCCTAGACGGCCTTCTCTGGCTTTCTGCGGAGACCACGCTCTCTAGGCTTCAGCTTTACCACTATAATTATGAGCAAGAAGCCTGTAGTTAATTACGATGCATGAATGGGAGATATTCCTGGACTTATTTGCATTCATGACTGCTGGTAGTTTCTCTGTTGAGGTCTCCATCCTTGTTTTTACAGAGCTTTTGGCAGTGTTTCTGCTATTGGTGTGTGAATTTTTATGATCTGTTGCATGTTATTCATGCAATTTCCTGCCCTGTAATGGTATCAGTTTTCCAGACACAGAGGAATACAGACTAAAACCCAGGAGCCCACATTAGCATAAAATGTCCCAGTTCTGTCAGTTTGATTAATTTGTCTCTTTGTCTCCACTCTATATGATAAGTGCTATTAATGGTTGCAACACTTCATATGTCAAAGTCTTTCTTCCTAATGACTTGAAAATGTGGTTTATTTCCCCCTTTTTTGTATTATTTTTCTCATTTAGCATTCCACTCAAGTATAGATTTATGCCATGCTCTTTCATTATCTTACTGGTTGCGGCGCTGGAGTGATTACATATGGTGTAGAGTATGCGTAAAGATGTGATCCCGGGGCAGCAGCTGCTGATGCAAGCTGAAAATAGATCCAGCATACGCTCAGCACTTCTCCCAGAGGCTTTTTATTTATTAGGAACAGTCTTGGTACAGGACAGCTTGGATCCTCATTTAGCAAGATGACTTTTTGCCTTTCTGAGCACTGCAGTGACTTTGCTCTATTTACTGACACTGCTGTGTAATTATTTTTTTAACCATCTTGTGTCTCGGCAATGGCTTAACCTAACAAATTGTCATATAATCTCGATATATAATGAACTCAAGAAGCGAGAGGCTCCGTGTGAAGTAATGGAGCTCGACAGATCGAAGGTTTAAATTAAATAATCCTATTTGTAAGACAGCATTTGTACATGGTACACTGCTTTAAAAACGAATTTCCATTCTTCTCTGGTGCTTCTAATACCGTTTTTAGTATTCTTCCTTTCAAAAGGCCTTTTTTTCCCAGAAAGAAATGCATTATGAAGCCAACGGCTCTTTCATACGGAAAGAATAAAATGAAATTTTTTTTACCCATTTCAGTCACTGAACTGGAACCAAGCATTAATGATTCGAGATGGGTAGTTATTAATCCAGGCTGGCAAATCCAAATGGCTCAGACTTTTCTGTCAGCGCAGAACATCTGTGATATAAATATAATAGAATTTAGGATTAAGATAATAGCTAACCTTCTGCACATGTTTTAAAGTTCAAATAGGTATTTTTTCTTAAGTTTGAGAAGCCCTTATAATGACTATGTATATTTATTTTCTGAATCAATCCAAGCAGACCTCTTATTATATGTTTGTTTGTTAATTGATAAATAGTCTTATTTTAGTTTCTAGTATATGACATAGTGGTTCAACAGTTAGCCGTAGTATTACATCCTCACCCCCACCAGGACTCTTATTTTGTAAATGTCATTCTTCTCTCCCAGAGGCATACTTGAAACAGGATAAAAGGAGGAAGTTCATTGTACATATTAACAGACAGCACCAAGACAGTAATTCCTCACTGAATTGATAAGATTTTCCACACTGCAAAAATGAAATCATAACATTAAAAGTTTATAGACAAATGACAATTTGAGAGTATCGCTTAAGTTTGGCAAGACCAAACTCACAATGAGGAAACCTTGAAAAATGAACTTCTAAGTAGAGAGCAGACCTCTTCCTGGCGAAACAGTAAATAAGGGAGGCAAGTTAGTCAGTTTCCTTTTTGCTATTTTGTGTGTGATTTTACCTGCCTTGAACCCAGCAGGCTTCAGAGAAGAGGGGGCGATTCCCTCCTTAAATTTGTTGTTGCCTGAGATGGTGCCGTGTGTTCTTTTAGCTGACAAAGATTTTATTAGTTCCATGATCGAATGAAAGTTCTACAAGGTTAAACACATAATTTCCTGCCAGGTTAGATTAAAAATTAAACAGGGATTCATGATAAAGAAATATACTGGGATTGTTTCATTATAGTGGGTATATGAGCCATAATGTTCAAAGAGCAGTAATGGAAACCCCTTCTCCTGCCCACATGCACAATTGCATGAGAAAGTGTAAGACCTAGTGTTTTATCTGCTGTGATCATTGTGGTTCATCCGCTCTTTCAAGTTTGGTTGGGCATTTAGCCTGCTAATAGCCTGTATGGAGCCCCTGCCTTAAGGATGCCCTCGGTAGGAAGAGGACAGAAGGCCTGCGACTGATGTGCCCGCTTTCTTACTCCCTTTATCCTGTCTCCCTTTCTTTCCTTCCTGCCCTGCTTCCACTCTCACATACAAAGATCACCCAAGCTTGTTCTCCAGGCTCATCCCTAATTACCTCCGTTGTGACACAGTAACGTTATAGCCCATTTCATTCTCCGTCTAGTGGCCTCAGAACAGTGGGGGTCTTGCATGCAATAGGAGAAGCGATACTCAGGCATGACGGTGAATTAAGGATGGGGTCTAAGTATTAACTCTTACTTTCCTAGCTCTTGTACTTCTCAATTAGGTTCAGTGTTGTTATAACTGGGAGAATGTAAGCATTTGTATATATGTGTCTGTCACTGAAACCGTGTGTGATCGATTGAATTGACCTTGTTTTCTTGTAACATGTTGACTGTATTAGGAAACAGCCGCCCAAATGAAGAAAAACATGACGTCTGTCTTGTCAAATATTTCATTGGGACCTCTGAGAGCTGGTATTTCATTCTGCCACCGGGTCTGAAATACGAACAGAAGCAGTTCATTTCTGATAAGTGGGACTTTGTTTTTCTCTGAAGCCTTTTCATTTCCAAGATGTTTCATGAGAGTTATCCCAGTTTGGACTAAGCTTCCCAATAAATGGTGCAGCTCTGCGAGAGGCTCTTGGAGCCAGTTATTTAGCCAGTGGTTTGTAAACCAAGACCAAAGGTAGAAATGCATTACCAGATAGGGCCGAGCAGAGAAAGAAGGAAGAAACCACCTTCGTGAAGGACTTACATTGTATGCCAGGTGAATGTGACAATAATTTGAGCAAAATAACAAGTTAGTATCAGAGGAATAAAAGAAGATAGAATGACTTGCAGTGTTGGGTTTTTTTTTAATGCAACAATATGTAAATGGAAGTATTTAAATAGAAGAGGAAAAACGGGGAAAGACAAAGGAGGGAAAATGAAGTCACTTAAGTCTATCTAAAGAGGTAATAACAAATTGGACTAATTTTAGTCACGAGGGCAGAACTGAGTTGAGTTTAATACCAAGATAGTGGCTAGCAAGTGGAAATGTAATATTCATTTTTGTTCGTGTATTCTGTTAGCAATTCTGCCTCTTCAGACCCTTTTGAAATTAAAAAAGAAGTCTGCATCTGAAGCTTTGCTTGGCTCTCAAAGGTCTGCCGTATCCAGAAATCATCGTCAGAAAGCCCAAAATCAAAGGAATTTTTTTCAATGGGTAACACTAGCCAACTTCTAGTCTGACTTGGAATTCACTGTGTAAATTCATCCCGGCTTGCTACAGCAGTGAGTGTGCTCTATTTTCTATTGCTGACTCTTTCAGCAAAACACACATCCACTCCACTTTCTACCCTTCAGATTTCAAGTGGAAGAGAGTTATTTGAAGGTCTGCTCTCAAAACTGACTTGTTGGACCTTAAAGAACCAGCGTTAAAAGCTACCACAAGTGTGTGTCTGTGCTTACTTTTTGAAAATGATCTTTGATCCAAGAAAATTATAGCATTTTTTATTTATGGGCCTGCAGTTATGCACTATGCTTTCTGAAGGTGCTGCAAACAAGCTGGAGCCCATAGCCCTCTAGTTTTGGTTATACCCTGTTCCACTAAAAAGATGCATATGCTTCATTAAGATAAGATTTATTAGCAAGATCAGCAGGTGATAATGGGACTGTAATTTTTACATATCAACTTTGACTTCATGCCCTTAATTGGCAGCAAGGAGAAATTATTAAAAGATCTTGCTGACACAGCATGACATGGGGCGTGAGAACATCAAGGGAGTTTTTTTTCCTTCTGCGAAATATCGAGAGTCATAAAACCATGGCCTTTAAAATCATCTGACCCAGCACTAGGGGCTGTATTTTATCTTTTGTGTAGCCTTGTGTCTATATACTGATAATGATAATGATTAAAAATACCCTTTATTGAGCGTTCACTATGTGCCAGGCACTGCTCATGCTCCTTACACATTTAGCCCATTGACCTGTGGGGTTGCTGTTGTTATCATCTCCATGTATCTCTTAAATCAGAGATAAATTTTCACTCTTTTCTTCATTTTACCCATTGATGGCTCCACTCCTCCATCAATGCTGCTCGATCAAACAAAGGCCTTGAAGTCCAAGCCACCTTCACTTTCATAAGGACCATGTCTTCACATGTCTAAGAAACCAGCTATTTAGATTGTATAAAAACCCAGTCTGGTACGCAAAATAATGACCCCCCAAAGAAGTCCACTTCCTAGCCTCTCAAAACCTGTGAGTATGTTGTTACCTGACCCAGCAGAAGGACTTTGCAGATATAATTAAGGCCCTTAAAATGGGGAGTTTTTCCTTGATTATCCAGTTGGGTCCAATGTAATCACAAGAGTTCGTCTACAAGGAAAGCAGGAGGATCAGAGTCCGGAAATCCGCTTTAAAGTCTGAAGTCCATTCTAGTGATGGTAGAAGAAGCTTCTAGAGAGACCTAAGCAGATGCACAGACCTGCTCAGTGGCTCCACAAGTATCATCAGTGTCAATGAACAGGGGGGAAGGTTGCCTTTCCCCTGACTCCTCCCCTCTGACCTCAGCTATTTTCAGCAAGTCGTCTCATATTACACTACTTCATCTCCCTTCCATTCATCTTTATTTCAAAAAGAAATAAAAGAAACTCCTCAGATTCTGTAAGCATTTTCACCTCTTTCTCATTGCCTGACCAGAAGGTTTTACTAGACAAGCTTGCTGTTTTTAAAAATCCTATGTTGGAAGACAGTGTAGCACAGAGAAGACTAGTAGGGACCCTGTGGCATCTGACTACACTGATGGACAGTGACTGCAGTGGGGTGTGAGGGGGGGGACTTGATAATATGGGTATATGGGTGAATGTAGTAACCACATTGTTTTTCGTGTGAAACCTTCATAAGAGTGTACATCAATACCTTAATTTTTTAAATGTTAAAATATATATATATCCTATGTCATGTAGTAGCCAAACTGACTGGTATCAGCGGTTGTCTTCCCTTAAAGGAAGCTCTAGGCACCAGAATTCTGAGCCATACCCTCCTCACTGATGGACGACTCTGAATCCTGACTACCTTGGTTCCTCTTCTGGACCTTTGTGTAACTCCCGTTGTAAAGATCTTGCGATACAATATCCCAGATGGCCTCTGTCGGAACTTTATTTTCCCCAGTGGGAAGCCCTGGTAATGGCTTTGATCAGTCAGGTAGAAACAATGTGACCCTTTTTCACTCGTTCTCTATCTTGGATTGACCTGTGCTCTCACTGATCACCAACTCGTCCTCCTGACAGCTTCTCTAATCAGTGTGCCTCTCCCACCGCCACCACAGCCTGTGTTCAGGCCACAGGTGATGCTTGCCTGGGCCTCCAGGACCAGAGTGCCCTCTGCACTCATTGCTCCCAAATGCAGCTAGAGTTGCCTCCCCCAACTCCCCAGTGGGAGACTCCACGGGCCCTCGGTCGCCAGCCAGCTCCGCAACATTGCCCCCTGCCCCCTGCTCTGCTATGTAGTGCCAAGCATGGCCGCCCTGAGGCCTCACCGCAGCTAGACTCCTGCCACACTGCTCTCTGTGCTGGGGTCTCTCATCTATCTTCACACTTGCTTTTCTTCAACTTGAAGCACCAGTTCCAACCCACTACCTGGCTCAGCCTCCCTCAGGCTTCAGCATGTCATCTCCTCAGTTAGATGCCTTTCTGCCGGTGCCCATACGTCCCTGTGACAGCTCTCTTTCTGCTGCGCTGTAATTACCTGTTGACCCGTCTCTGTCCCATCTGCCTGGAACCTCTCAGACAGGCAGCCTTTCTTCCTCATGTGTTGTTTTATCCCCCCAGCACCTAAGACTCTGCATCCATGGGAGGTGGTCCATATGCATTTGCGAAAGGGACAAAGTGATCTGTACCCTACATAGCAAAGGTGGTCTCCAGCAACATCCCATACAGCGAATTCCCTGTGGGGCAGAATACCTCGTACCAGGCGTCACAGGCTCCTCAGCCCGCAGCCCTGACCCAGCTAAGTTCTGTAGGGTAACTGGGATCCGCTGGCCTTTGCCTGAAGCTGTGTGTTTGCCATCCTGGCACATTTGCTGCCCTCCCCCTGTGCGGCGAAGGTGAGCTGAAATGACTAGGGGAGGTGGCTTGCTGTAAAGTGTTACTCGCTGACAGATTGAGCACCTCACAAACTAACATTATCATCCAGAACAAACTAAGAACAAATAAAATGGCCTTTCAAGCCTCCATTCACTATAGTCAGCTGGAGATTTCCTCAACGTGATGAGCAAACAGGTTCCACATTCTCCATTTTTCCCCTAAAAAGATTCCACTTATTCTCTGGAGGCAGCTTCCTTCTCCCGCCTTGCTGACTCTCTCTGTGACTTGCCCCGCGACCCAGATGTATAAATATCTTGTGTTCTTGTGCTCCCTCTCCTGGTCTTTTCTGTCTTTCAGCAAGACCGTGTTCCTTGAACTGTGCGCCCACGGTCCACCCAGCATGTGGACAGAGGAGCCCACCGGTGCTTGTAAGATCCGTGGGCGCCGGAAACACACGCCTCTTCATTGTTTGCAGGCCAGCTGACTAAGTGACAAAGGGCCATACTGGCACGGAAAGGACGTGCCTGGCATCCTTTTCAAGAAATGAAATACTCTCCAGAAAAAAGCATTACAATTAAAAGCATTTGATAATACCTTTTTTAAAATATGCCTCCCTGGAGATACACAGATGCATGTAGGATGTGCCCTATCAGTTAACAGCGCTAATTACCTAATTATCTGGTCAGGTGCAATAAAAACCCCTTTGACACTCTGTTCCTTCCATATGCCAGATAAAATGTGCTGGTGTCTGCTCCAGGACGGCGGCGAGGAGCATGCTGCACTCTCTTCCTAGCAAGAGGAAGAACACAGAATGCTCTTCGCAGCTGGCGGGGCGGGGCTTCCCGCCCAGGGCATAAGGCTGGGGACAGGGTAGTGCCTGGCCCCGCCACAGAGCTGGCAGGACCACACTCAGGAAGGAGGGAGGCGATGTCATGTGGCCTCTGTGGCTCCCAGCGTCCCCGGGAGCTCCCTTTGCACTCTGATCCTGCCCAGCTTCTTGCTTTGGTTGCAGTTGCTTCTTAGATATTTCCTAACTTACCTGTTTACTTTATATTCCTTCCCCGCCCCATTCAACTTTTTGAAATAATCTCCCCTGCCTGCTAAATATGTCATTTTTCCTACTTTAGTGCTTTCAAGGAGGATTTTGATGTATGCTTTTTCTCAAGCTGACCTAGAAAAGCTCCTGACCCCCTAGACCTAAAATCCGGTTAGCCTGTAACTGGGTCCCCTTCCGAAGCCCTTCTGCTTTACTCCATGGCTTGCTGTCTGTGCCGTGTCAGCCTGTTCCCGGTTAGTTCCTTTTCCCACCATGGTGTTCCTTTCATGAGGTACATTGGAGGTTTCATTTCGAGGGGGTATAGAGGGTACTGGTGTCTCTGAGAGAAGGTGTCGGACCCTACGGACTCCGGGCAGATCCTTTCCTAGAAGGCCATGACGCCGTGTCTGGCAGGGTGACAGTGTCTGGAGGGCAAGGTTGACTCGCGTGTGTTTCGTGCTCTGCTGTCTGCAGCCTGCTCCCATTCAGACCGCTCTGTGACACTGCCCATGCTCATCCCCCTCTGCTCGTCGGTAGCACCAGGAGCTTCTACAATATATAGCTTAGCATTTAATCATTCTCCAATATGGATAATACAATAGAGTATGAGTTCCTCCAGGATAAATTTTTTCTTCTTCTTCTCTCAAGCTTACCTAGAACGTCTCTGTGATCTTGTGATTTCCTAACATTTAACCTTTTTTAAACACCGTAACATCTGATTGATGTGAAAATGGGACCTGCATCAATGCTTTTAAAATATGTGATGTTACGGCCTTCTAAAAAAATAACAAGCTCATCTTCACAATGCAGATATTTAACAAATTATTAGAGTATATGCAGATGACACATGAACATTATAAGACTTGGTCCTTGACTTTAGGAATTTCTATTCAAGACAGGCCCAGTGAAACATTCAGATAACAATGCAAAACATCACTCAGGTGATTAAATGCCAGACTGGTCTGTAAGCAGCAGCCGTTACCCAGGTTGGGGGGGTGGCAGGCTGGTGTGTGTGTGTCGGGGTGTTGGTGTTAATTGCCATCTCCCTTGCCAGGGTGTCCCCGGGCCCTTGCATTCCACATTGATGGACACCCCCTCTGCTGTCCTCCACAACTGTCGCAGGTACGGTCAGAGTCAGTGAAGCAAAGTGAAAAATGCCTCCAGACAGTGAGCACAGCCTGAGCAAATCTAGAAGGCAAGAGAAAGGCTGCAAGTATGGCTTAAAAGGATAACTGGACACGAGGCTGAAAAGTCGGTTTGGGGGATACCCAAAAGGCCAGACTGGAGAGAATTAATTTTGCCCTCTAAAGCAGGGAGTTGCTGATTGAAACCTAGTCCACGTCAGAGACGTTCCCCCAAGATTGTCCAGCCTCCCTCCCTGTGGTTGACCCGGAGATCATGGAGGTGCAGTGAGTAGGGAGATGATACCCACAGAGAGGAGGAGAGTTCATGGGCAGTGAAGTAGGTTATAAAAGCAGCGTTAGCTTTCCCTTTTGCTTTGAGGCTCAGTATTTTTTTTTGGTATCATTAATCTACAATTACATGAGGAACATTATGTTTACGAGGCTCCCCCCTTCACCAAGTCCCCCCACAAACCCCATGACAGTCACTGTCCATCAGTGTAGTAAGATGCTGTAGAATCCCTACTTGTCTTCTCTGTGTTGCACAGCCCTCCCTATGCCCTCACCCACATTATACATGCTAATTGTAATGCCCCTTTTCTTTTTCCCCACCCTTATCCCTCCCTTCCCTCCCATTCTCCCCAGTCCCTTTCCCCTTGGTAACTGTTAGTCCATTCTTGGGTTCTGTGATTCTGCTGCTGTTTTGTTCCTTCAGTTTTTCTTTTGTTCTTATACTCCACAGATGAGTGAAATCATTTGGTATTTGTCTTTCTCTGCTTGGCTTATTTCACTGAGCATAATACCCTCTAGCTCCATCCATGTTGTTGCAAATGATAGGATTTGTTTTCTTCTTATGGCTGAATAATATTCCATTGTGTATATGTACCACATCTTCTTTATCCATTCATCTACTGACGGACACTTAGTTTGCTTCCATTTCTTGGCTATTGTACATAGTGCTGCGATAGACATAGGGGTGCATCTGTCTTTTTCAAACTGGGCTGAGGCTCAGTATTTTTAATGACAACGGTGACGCTGCCTAGAGATCCTTAAAGCCTGACCTCCTATGCTTGTTAAAGAAAGAAATGGCAGTGCCATCCAGACACCTGCCAGCTCAGAGGAGGTTTTCAAAGCTATCCCACTCTGGAAAGCTGCTGGTCACCTGCTCTGGGTGGGCTACATGGACCCTCCTTCCCGTAATCCAAATACTCCCCACTTGTAACAGTGCAAGGAAACCGAAGGGCTTGGTTTTCATTGTGGTTTGGTAGGTTTCTGATTTCCAACCTCAGTGACAAAAATTCCATCAGGTATTGTAGATGCCTTTTAATTCGCATCCTTAAAGCTATGCTCAGAAGTAGTTTGATTCACCCAAAAATAAGAACACCTGGTGTTCTTGAGCTATGCTATTGGTCAGAGACCAAAAGTTCATTTTAAGGATGTTTGGATATGTTTTCCTAGTTAGGAGCTGTAGGTAAAGAGATCTTTCATAACAGTCTCCAGCCACATTCAAAATAGATGGCCCAGAATGGCCTCCAAAGTGCATTCTGGGTACAACTATGACTTTTCCTTCTCTCATCCTTCCCACGGAAACTGGACATGAGCGACACGTCGTTGCTGGGACTTTCCACCTCGCTTGCTTCGGCAGCAGTCCTTTCAGAGTGACACCATTGTCAAAACAGGACCGGGCCTTCGTGCCCGGCAGTCTTTAGTCCTGAACACACTGCTCTCCTCAGCAAAGGCTTACTCGCAGTCCCGTTAATGTCTTCTGTAAGCCCGGAGCCCTAGTGTCTCAGGAAAGGTTGTGAAAGGCTGCAGGGTAGGAAGCCCAGCAGACCAGGCAAAGAGGGCAGCTGTGCCCATTCTGATGGACAGAATCAGCTCCCTCGTCCTTCCCTCCCTGGACAACAGGAATCACAGAGAGAAAAGATGAAAACTTGAGGGGAAAGGAGGGGCGGGGAAGTGGCTGAGTAACAAACCTGAGTGTGGCTATTGTGCCATAATGTTTTCTGCAGCCCTGATTGCTGCACAGCTGTACATTCTGCCTTTTAGCTCCAGGGCAGCCATTGTCCAATTCACATACGGGGGTTTTGTGTTGACGGTCGCTGTTTAAATCCTCACAGAGCACAGATGGTGCCTGGATTGCAACCGCATTACCTCTTCCCCATTGGCAGAGTTCACTGTGGAAACCGGAGAAGGGAGGAGAAATCAGAAGTATACACTGCCTTTGGCAAAAAGTATGGTTTCCATATATGCATTGACCCCAACTCACTGGACAGCCTTGGGTAAGCCAGTCAGTGTGTCTCAGCTCCCATTATGTGCTGGTTGGTACAGGACTTAGATGAGGAAAACTGAAGACTGTGGAAATACCATCGTTGCTGTTGTATAAAGCAAAATCTGTAGCTTCATTTCTTCTGTAAGCCACAGTAACACTTCTACTGCAAAGGAAAGGGCTCTGCTTGAGAGGATGATACACATCTTTTTAGAATTTTTAGTGTGCATGTCTCGAAAGCCCTTCAAGTGTTTATAAAAATTTCTTCAGCATGTCCCTATTTATTCCTATGTTGCAAATAAAAGGAAAAAAATAGCAGAGTTGCTCAAGTTGCCAAGGTCAGATTACTTTCCCCACGAATGACCAGTGGTCCTCCCTTGGTGGCCCTCCCTTGGTGGCCCTGGGTCCTCATGGCTGTTAGAGTATTAGTGGAGTGTACCCACTTGCTTCCAAAGGCCAAGAAGAAAGTAACATTTTCCATAAGAGATGTGTGATCTGTCAGATCTTCAAGTTTTTATTTCAGATGGAAAATATGACTTGAGTTCTTGAAGAAAAAAATATTCCCTAACTGGGCACAGCAGATATCTTCAAATATGTGATGGGTTGTCATATCAAAGAAGGATTCAAACTCTCTGCCTGCCCGATGGGCATGACTAGGGTTAGCTCAGTTCAGGTCGACGGATAGTTATTGGGATGGCGTAGTACACAAAGCTCATGCTTTAAACTGAAAGGTCGGGGAGGAGGGAGGTGAAGATCCTGCTAACTCATGACACCAGTTATTGCAGAAGCAAGCAGGTTTGACATTGACACAAGAGTGTGAAATATTAGGAGAATGGTTGAATAAACCAACGGGAAGGGGAGGACAGGAGCAATACTTACCGTCTCCAGTGTCTGTCCATCCATGGGTAAAACAGAAGTAATTAAAAAAATCAAATTAGAGATTATTGTAGAATTTCTCAATATGACTTTTCCTTCTCTCAAATTAGAGGGTCATAAGTAGAATTTCTTAGGTAACCCAGTAACCTCATGAGCAAAAGGACATCACACTGAAATGCAGCCAGGAGAAAGAATTCATAGTCGGATAAAAAATGTAACCACTGGGAAGAAAAGCAGAGCGTCACTATATGTCCAGAGCTCTGTGAGCAGGCATGGGGGCAGGGCCTTTGGAACAGCACTGGGAGGAGATGAGGAAAGGCAGTAACTAAACTGATACTGTGGTAGGAGCTCACTATGGGTTATGTAGTCAGGTCGATTACAGAGTCATGCTCCTTTTCCCATTTACAAAATTAGAGCAAAGGAGAGGCATAATGCAAAACCTCAGCCATTTGAATAGTTACCAGAATTCTCTTCAACCGAAGAGAAAAATACCTGAGTGGTTATTGATTTGCCTTATTAGCAATTTCACCTGCAAGAGGGGAGAGAGTTCAAGAGCTGAGTTGCTGTTTTGGTTCTAATAATAACTAAAAGGGATTGACAAGAGCACATATGAATGGTGCTTAGAAAAAAGAGAGATCATGTTGAACCACGGTGTTGTATAAGTGAAACCAACATAAGATTGTATATCAATGATACTTTAATAAAAAAAAAGAGAGATCAACTTAGAAAATATGATAGAGGAGATTTTGCGGAGTCCAAAATATTTCAAGACTTTTTTTTTGTGATTAAAAAACCCACATGAAGTTTACCATCTTAACCATTTTTAAGTGAACTATACGAATGTCTATCAAACATCCATCTTTTAAAATATTCACATTGTTATGAAACAGATCTCCAGAACACTTGCCATCTTGCAAATCTGAAACTCTGTACCCATTAAATAACATCCCCCTCTTTCCCCTGACCCCACACCACCGTTCTACTTTCTGAATCTATTAATTTGACTGTTTTAGCTACCTCGTATAATTGGAATCATGCAGTATTTGTCTTTTTGTGGCTGGCTTAATTCACTTAGCATAACGTCCTTGAAATTCATCCATGTATTAGTCTGTGACAGAATTTCTTTTCTTTTTAAGGCTGTCCAATGTTCCATGTATGTACATACCAGGTTTTGTTTATCCGTTCATCTGTCAGTGGCCACGTAGGTTATTACCAACCACTTGGCTACTGTGAGTGGTGCCACTATGAACATGAGTTCTAATACCTCTTTCAGATCCTGTTTTGGTTCTTTTGGATATATACCCAGAAGTGGAATTGCTTGATCATATGGTGGTTATACTTTTAATTTCTGAGGAATGTGCATACTCTGGTTTTTCCATAGCTGTTGCACCCTTTGCCAATCCCATCAACAGCGCACAAGACTTGGAGTTTCTCCACATTCTTGCCAACATTTGTTATTTTCTGGGGTTTTTTGATGGTATCCATCCTAATGGGCACAAGGTGATATCTCACTGTGGTTTTGATTTACATTTCTCTGATGATTACAGATGTTGAACATCTCTTCATATGCTCATTGGCTATTATATATCTTCTTTGAAGAAAGGTCCATCCAAGTCCTTTGCCCACTTTTTAATAGGGTTATTTGATCTTTTTGTTGTTGGGTTGGAGGTGTTCTTTATATATTCTAGATATCAAACCCTTAAGATATATGACTTACAAATATTTTCTCCCATTCCATAAGTTGCCTTTTCACTCTGTTGTGTCTTTAGATGCACAAAAGTTTTAAGTCTGATATAGTCACATTTATCTATTTTTGCTTTTGTTACTTGTTCTTTTGGTGTCATATCCAAGAAATTATTGCCATGTCCAGTTTCAGGAGATTTTCTTCTATATTTTCTTCTAGGAGTTTTATAGTTCTAGGTCCAAGACCTTTTGAAAGTAATTTCCTAAATAAGAGAAACATAGAAATTATGCATATGCAGAAAAACATGATTCAAGAAGGCTAGGAATGCAAAAAACAAAGTTCAGATGAAGAACTTTTTTCAACAAAGAAGGGTAACTACCACCAGTTCTCTGTTCCATTCCTTTTTTTTTTACTGGTTGAAAAACGAACAACTATAAAAAGGTGTATGGAACTGCAAAAACACTATCAAGAAAACTCAAGCCCAGAGTGAATGGAGCCTTTTCCAAGAAGGTTGCAGACAAGGTGCCAATCCCAATGTATGGTTCTGTTCAGAGCAAGAAACCAAGGAAACCGATAGGTGCTCCTTGAGGTTGACCATTTAGTATTAAGGATGTCAAAGAGCCCAGAGTTACCTCCACATAGTGTGTCCAGGAGAATGTCTGTTAGATGGGAAAGTGAGAAAAACTTGGAGAAGAAATGGAAACCCCAGGTAGATGAACAATAAGAAACCCAAGCGCCCCATCTGGATGAGGAAAAGCCCTTCAGCTACAGAAGAAAACATAGATGGGATTGTGGTACAGCTTTGACCTGTGGTCAAAATCTCCAAGGGATTGTGGAGACCAGGAAAGCATCAGCAGTCTGGAGATCAGACAGTGGCATCACAGTTTTTAAAAAAAAAAGAAGAAGGTGGGTCTTTAAAAGTCTGACTGAAGAGCAGTTTGTATAATAGGCATGATTTCTGGATATCTTAGACAAGTATATATACTCTTGGGTCAAAAAATCAATTTTGCAAGATTAAGATGGACACATGGCTTAACTATAGCACATGCTGAAAAAAACACTCAAGAGATGCTCACTGGCAACATGAGTAATGAGTAATAAGTGACAGCAGAGTACAGCTCAGCCGGCGTTCCTAGAAAATAGGATCGAAACTGAAGGAGGTGATAGTTTTGTCCTCTACACCAATGACTAGAGCATCTACTCAGCCCAGATACCCTGCTGAGGATGTAGTCAAGCCAAGATGGCTACATGAGGGCAATGAAGGGTGTAGAGGGGCTCATAGCTGGCTAGGTTTCAGGGATGGGAATCTTGACTTGATATAAAGAGCCATTAGAAGGCTCTGTTGAGGGACTGAACTTCTCATCACTGGAGGCCTTAAAACTGTTTTGTGTTTTCTGGTTGAAGATCAAGTGGTTGAAGATTGGTCTGAAATGACTAGAGGGATCAAGGAGGTAAAACCAAACCTTGACTCAAGAAAATTCTGGTGTATGAAGATCATGAGTTTCCTGAATGGGGAGAGGGTCATTTAAAATGGAAATTAGGTGATTTTTTTAAATCTTCATTTTAACAACAATTTTCTGTTGGAGGTGGTTTCTCAAATGCAACTGTAAACTCTAGATGCAGGTTTTACTACTTCATTACCAGTGAGTGGGATGCTTTTCACTTTCATTTTACACTGAAAAATGTAAAAAGTTACTACTATTTTATGCCTATTTGGGGATCTACACTTATACTGAAATTGGATTTTTAAAAACTATTCCATGAGCTTCATTATGTTATCTTTCAGAAGGGAAATTCTGTTTTCACTGTATGCTTTTAGAGTAAATCTGAATACAGCACCTTATAGTCGTATAACTTTTGCCTCTCGCTGACCTGGGAAATGGCACCATCTATACCCAAATGAGAAGATAATTAGGGCCACACATATGTAGCAAGGGAGAGGAGAGGGTAAAAATAACCAACTTCAATGCAAGTTTTATGAGACCAAGGTATCGCCAGTTCCAAGGAAAGACAATAATAAATGTTCACTTCCCTTTCTCTGTTCTCATCAATGCTGAGATAAGTAAAGAAATATCTAAGGGACAGCTTCAGTCGTTACATGGCACCATGATAATTCTGAGGCTGCTGACACAGATAAGGGACACACATGTTCCCTCTAACATCATCTTTCTAGGTTGGAACAAAGCTTCGGTGCCACATGGCCCCCCACACACTCCCCCCTTCCAGATTCTAAGGACTGGTGCTGAGCTAAGCCTGCTAATTTATCAAATTCCTGTGTGACTGATTAAAGGGCTTCCTAGGATTTGCTGAGTTTCAGTGGGCAAGAGAGGGACTTAGCAGTTATCTCCATTCTTCAAGAGAAACTAGGCACTGAATCTGAATAATGTAAGTGACGATAGAACCAAGCGTGAAATTCACCCTCTTAACCAGGGAGGTACCACATCCAGTCGGCCAGTCTCCTTTGGATGCAGCTATGTAAAACTGAGTATTTTAGAAAGTGTAGTAAAATGTACCATGATGTGTTTCCATATGAAATACCATTTCTTTGCTGGCTCAGTTCAGGAGAGACAGTGACAGACAGGAAAGGCACATGGGAGTTTAACTCCACAGTCAGAAGACTTGAGTTAGGCCCTGGCTGACCAGCTGTGTGCCTTTGGGGAAATCCCTTCACCTTTCTGGACTTTCTGGGCTTCACCTTTTTTGGCTTCCTGGTCTGTAAAATGGATGAGGATTGAGTCAGGGAAACAGAAACCATGACAGGTGTTTCAAACAGAGGGGATATAAAACAGGAGATTGGTTACACAGGTGTTGGAAACCTGGAAGAACAGAAAAAGGGGAAGGAGAATTAACCCAGTGGTGAATGACTGCAGGAAGCAGCTACCACTCCTCGGGCTGGAGGGCCTAAAGGGACCTGTGTGCAGGGAGGCGGAAGGGGCTGGCGCCTCAGGAGATGGCCCCTTCCTGACACTCTAGCAGGGAATGGGGGATGCAGCCTCTTCCAGAACCCACCACCAGGGAAGGAAAGCAGAGAACAGGGAACAGAAGGAACCACCGCCTCTGCTTTCTTCCCACCTTCTGGTCTCCCACCAGGGCCCCCTACTGGCAGAATCCAAAACTAAACCAGCCAGCAACCGGCAGAGGAGCCTGGGACCAGTTTATATACCCCCAGCCCTAGCATTACAGAGGACTGTGTACTGTAAGAGAGGGCATGAGGTCAAGACAATAGGAAATAAGCAGCACGTGAGTTAAAATGTGAGACTAAAATTAAATTACATGATAGAAGTCATCATTGGTAGTTGCTCAGAATTAGTTAGATTTTCTTGCTTGTGTTAAAGTAATGCCACTTTAATACATAGAGATAGTTGAGGGGGTGGGCAGAGAGATTCGGTTCTGAGCTGAACGATTTCTTAATATTCATTTTTTAATACGTTTTTTAATTTTTTTACTAAGTTTGTACTTAGTTGGTGATCTAGGAAAAACTATATGGTGAATATTTCAGCAAACTCTTGTGATAGAAGAGATGATAGCAAAAATGTGGGTTCTTGTAGAATCTGTCTTCTAGAGTTCCCGAGGAATTAATTTCAGAGAATTTAAGCCTGTGAACTCCCATGAGTCTGAGATCACGACTTTCAATTATGAGGACTCAAGTCAGGTTCTTTGTTTACTGAACCTACCTGATTTTCTTCTTTTTAACCAATCAAGGAGTACCTTCGTGGACTGATCACGTTTCTGTTCAGGATGCCCGTGAACCTGCCCGTCACAGCTGATCCAGTAGCGACCCCAGCTCAAACGGAGTTGCACTGCCCTGGGATGCCACCACGCCCACTGAAATCAGGGAGCCCACTTCAGCTGCAGGGGATAGTGTGTGTGTGTGTGAGAGAGAGAGAGGGAGAGAGAGAGACTTGGCTTAACGTTCTGCTGTCGTCTTGGAATTCTTAATCTCTGAACAAGAGGCCCAAAATTTTCACTTTTCACTGGCTCCTGGAAGTCGTGTAGTCAGTCCTGGAGCTGGGAAGGAGGACGGCTGTGAGTAGAGAGCCAGGAAAGGGCCTCACTGAGGAGGCGCTTGGGATAGAACCTGAAGGAGGTGAGGGAGTGAGCGAGCCATGCCCTTCTCTGACTTACCCAAGTGAACTTCAGCTCAGCCTTCAACGCTCGGGCAAAGGTCACCTCCCCTCGGAAGGCTTATCCTGATGCCCTGAGCGGTTACTGCCCACCCCCCCTAGGTCCTTCTCACCCTGCAAGGACTTATCACACACTTCAGTTCATTGTAGATGTTTGTCTGCATCTGTCTCCCTGGTCACCCGCTCAGCTCCTTGGAGAAGGAGACCATAAATTACTCATTTTTGGTAATAATAGCAGTAATAATAGTTGTTACTCAGTGCCAGACCCTGTTCCAAAGGCAGGCACTGTTGGCATCCCTGACTTATATTTGGAGAAAGTGAAGCAAAGAAAGGTTAAGTAAGCTGCCCAAGTTAGCGAGCTGGTGCCTAGCAGAGCCGAGACTTGAGTCCAAGAAAGCTGGGTCCCTCAGATCGCACACGGTGGGTAGGGAGGACCCAGCACATGCTTGGTGAATGAATGAATGAATGAGTACATGGAAACTAGTCAGTGATTAAATGATCAGAGAATCTCAGGGGCAGATTTACAAGTAGGAAAGGGACTCTGTGTTGTGGCTGCGGACCCAAATTCAAGCCTGCATAAGAGAGAAAAGATACTTAACTTCCAGCACATTCACTAGCACAGATAGTGATTTTCATTAGCAAAAAAAAAAAAAAAAAAAGAAAAATCCCACCATGTGAAATTACATGCTTGTACGTGTAAATCAGCTTCAATGTTGATTTAGTTTTGCTGTGTTACTTTAGGAATGGAAACGAGATTGGTTTCCCTGGCTCTACCTTCAATTAAAATTAATACCAAAATGACCGGAAGTTTTGTTGAGGTAGTGAAGTTAAATAATTTACCAAATACATCCTGAATGTTGTACACTTTACAGCATGCTGCTTTGGGGAGAAAAGTGTGATAATATGGATATTCATTATAGAAAATTAAGGTCAGAAGTGCTGCTTCATAGCTCGATAAGTCGTCATGCTCCAGAATGGGGTGCAGTGCAGCGTGGGGGCAGAAGGGAAGAGTTGTGAGTTGTCACCTGCGCTGTTATCGTTATTTGACAACCCAGAGGGATGGCCAGTGGCCTCAGTGCTTTAAAAAGCCCAGCAGCCTAGCTTTGTTATCATCATCTTCCCAGCTCCTGCAGTGTGTAAGAACCAGCTTCATCGGGAAGGGCGCACGGTGCTGCTGAAGGCAAAGGATCCCGTGTTTTGTAAGGCTGTAGTCAAGGGACTTTGGGAAGCCTGCCACCCCGCTCCAAGGGAGCAGTTACCACATCTCCCAGTTTGTCCCATCCGCCTTCTGCGTGTGGGCTCAACGCCACAGCTGTGTGTCATCTGCCAGGACCAGCTGAGGAGACCTGAATCATGTGGCTTCAGGAGAGCATGTTCAAATCTCCTAAAAATTTCCAAACCCTATTTTCAGTAGTCACCTGATCCCCAGCTGCCTGACCCATGTAATAATCAAGAGCAATGAAACCATCAAGAAGCGTCCTCTCACCACCTCGGTGCCGCCGCCAACTGGGCTCCTCCTGAGACAGCAGGCGCCCCAGCTCAGCAGCAACCCCCAAACGTGCCCTCTGCCCGCTGAGTTCTCATCATTTCATCTTCCTGTCAGCAGCAGTGCAGAGATGATACATCAGAACCCAAGAGAGCAAAGGGTCAAGGGTCATAGTTTCAGTGGGTCAGATTTCTAAAGCATTATCCGCATGCGGACGCGCACTGTCGGACGCAAGTTCAGCAGTCGGGCCTGAAACCCAAAGGTCAGTGCCACCTGCCCGTGTGTGTCACCTGCTGGATGAGGTCGCCACCTCCTGAAGAGCAACCATAGGGCAAGGGGTTACCACTTCCTGACCTCTCCCAGGCCGTGGTCCTATGTGGCACGCTCCATTCTGCCCCCAGGGTGTGATCCAGTCTCAGCTGAAACCCAGTAGGTATTGAACAATATGAGATCAGGCAGTTATATATTTAAGTGTGATGAAAAAACACTCTCCAAAACAGTCCAACCAAAGTATTTCATTCAAAATGCAAGACTGTTATCCCAGATGCCCCTAATACCGTATTTTGCATGGGTTTATCATTCCTTTAGGCCATTCCTGACCAGTGGATTTCTGCCAAGATGTGCCTGCTTCCCTTAGGACAGTGGAACACAGCTCCAGGAACATCAGTGAAATGGAGCTCGTTTGCTACTTCTGGTTGCTTCATTCCAGTTTAACTTCATGATCATTACTTTTTTAAGTAACACTTTTATAGGTCATTAGTTTTGTGTGTGATGCTCTGCTTCCCACCCCCTTATTTTTTCCCATTATCAAAGCCTTACTTGTTAAAAACAGAAAGTAAGTAACAATGCAGACTTGTGGTCACCACAGTTTCATACATGTACAGTTTCACATTGGTACCTGGATATTTGCTTTCTGAGTGCAATGGGTAAATTTAAATGAGGGGAGACAGTGCCAGCTACTCCACATGGAGGCCAAACCAAGATTTAAAAAGCCTCTGCCCGCATGTGAGATGGGCACTTGCTTTCTGTTTTATTTGGAGCTGTTAAAACCCGCCTTAGGTGGACTGTAGATGGGTGCCTGGAAGGGACCCTGTGGCAGTTCAGAAGGTACCCACTGGATCCAAACAACCCTTGACCCAGAGCAGACACAGTCGGGGGATTCCCTGCACTCCCGGTGCCTGCTCACGAGTGCTGGAGAGATCCCCACAGACCTCAGCAGTCACCTCCTCTCCTCTCCTGACCCCCCTGGGATTTCTCAGGTGACAGCTTATCATGTCATCTTGTGAAAGCCCGCCCATAGTTGACTTAGAGATACTAACTTCACACTGTTATTAATAATTAACTCTTTGTAGCTTGTAGGTTTCTTAAGCACAGGGCTGAGTCTTTTACTTCTCCATTCCTTCCAGCACTGGGTCAGACTCCCAGCTCTGTGTTCTCAGATGAATTCCTTCACCTCCCTGCTTCTCAGCTTCCTTGTCTACAAAACAGAGGCAATCATGCCTGCTTTGCAGGGCATTGTAAAAGCCAGCCGGCATAGTGCTGGGCTCTAGGAAGTGCTCGGTGAATGGGAACTAACTCACTAGACCCCACAGAGAATGAGCGAAATTTAGCAGAATCGAAAATGACAAAGCAGGATTTAAACTCATGTGAGGGAGAAGCTAGTTATGGACTTGAAATTTCATGGTGAGAACACCATTCCCCTGACCGTGGGCTTGAATGACAGTTTACAACCCTGTTCTTTATTCGTGACTCTTTTATGACCACGTGATGATCATTTCAAGCTCATTATGCCTCTCAAGCCGAAAAGGTTCAGTGACATGATCTGGGGTGTAGACTGCTCATTGGCAGCCTCAGTCTTGCCCATGCATTTCAGCATCAGCTCGTCTCTGAGTGGACAAACTTTCTCCAGCAATTTGCCGCTATGTGGCAAGTGATATGACCAGGGCTGATCTAATGATACCCATGGGTGTTCCTGGTTTCTTTAAAAACAGTCATAGAGGGGGACAGTGGTGGAGCTTACTGAGAATAGCAGCATCAAAATAAAAAAATGACTATAAGGATAAGAGCATGAGAAGGACTGTATAAAAAATATAAATAACACTGACATGAGTTTCCCCCATTTCCCGTAGAGAAAGCACGTCTGCCAAAACTTGAGATGTGTATTACCCACTCAGCAACTGGCATATTGCCGAGGAGCACAGCGGAAGATGCTTCCTTATGGAGGGCTCAGCTCTGCCTGGTTCTGCCATTTCTGTCTTTGTGGTGGAGCCATGTTACAGGGAAGAAATAGGTTAGGTGACATTCTCATCCCCTTCTTTAGTTACTTATAAGTATGTGCTTCCTTGCCTTACACTGGCTGAATCTCTTACCATGTCAGCTTAATAGGGCACAAAAGTGTAGGTCAAATGAACTCCTTTTCAATACAGTACTAAGGGGCAGGACAAACGAGGGTGCTTGCCTCCCTCTGATTGGTTGATCGGTTGGGTTTGTTGGTTTACACAATGCTTTGCTCCTAAAGTCACTGGAGACGACACTCACCAGACTGTGTGGTCACCTTCCGCACACTATTGTTGTATGTTAGGGGCACAGTAAGACTTAAAACATATTCAGTAATATACAGGCTTCTGTCAGGTGTTTACCACGTTAGACACTGTAGTTAGGTGCAGAGTTACAAGGAGAAATGAAACAATCTTACAGTAGAATCAGACCCAGTTATGGATAATAAGATTGCCCTTGTAGAACTGTAATGCTGGTCTAGTAGCCATAGTTTTTGTTGTTTGTTTTTACTAAGTACGTTTGGACTCCTTATCTAACAGAATTTTTTATTCGGAATTTTTTTTTAAGTACTTTCAAAAATAATTGTGATTAAAATCCCACTCAGGAATCTATGAAGTTTCCCTTCCTGGAAAGAATGCAACAGCATAAAATCAGTGGTGCCCTGGAGAATCCAGGACGTGTCCTCACTCTGTGCGGGCTGAGGGGACGGTGGCATTCTTCCTCTCTGAGAGGTTTAGAGACGTCTCCCAGTGGAGCTGATGTCCGCGTTGAATTTTGAACAACAGATTTAAGTCCTCACAAGAGTTTTGGCTCTGTGTGCTGTGGTGAATTTAATGTGTGGGGAAGTCAGCTACAAAGCTTGCCGGTTCATCTTGCTCTGGACTTACTCCTCTACCAGATATTTTTAAATCACTGCTACTAGAGCTTCCAACAAGAACACCGTAACTGTTGTTTTCATTTGATTTCTACACATGATTCATAGACTAGCCTCCCCTTTCTATGGGGTCAGCCCTGTTTGGGAAAATGGAGATGACACAGGGTTTTGCATTTAGGGTAAGGAAGCCTGCCCTGAACACCAGGAAAGTTAAATGCCCTTCCATGTGAAAAAACAACTGGCCTTAGGCAACAGACTTCTGATTGTCTAAGTCATTCCGTGTGTGCTTGTGTACGCACAAGCTGCCATAAATAGCACACTTTCAATCTGCATAAAATGTAATGGATGAGCAGCACATGACAGTAGGCTTAGCCCCTGAAGATTTACCAGGAGAGAAGACAGCTGCGTGGCAAAGCTGCTGCTTATAATTAGGGAAGGAGTAGCCACATCCATTGCCACTCAGCAGCATCAGTTCTTCTAAATGACAGCCAGTTTGTTTAGCTCTGTAACACCCATTCTTTATGCACCACGAGTTAATTTCTTGTTGAGAACAGGGCTTTGGATTTTCATCATCTCTGGTTTCATCATAAGGTGGGGTATGACATGATGACTGAACAGCCCTATCCAGAAACCATGACGAATGAGGAAGATGGGGGTCGCTTTACATGTCTCTTTTTAACTTTGTGAGTGAGAAAAATACTATTTTTGAAATCCTATGGACTTGCAAGTTTTTTTTAACGGGGCCATATTGCCAGGTTTGCAGTTGACAAGAAAACGAGAATGCTTTTCTTTGGCTCGAGATTGCTGCAAGAAGCATCCCAGCGCTCCTTTTGTAGAAGGGCTCTCAACAGGACTGACTGGGAGGGAAATTAATAGGCTTCCCATTGTTAGCGTGCATTTTTGCCAGGATATTTCATTAGTGTAAACACTGAACCCGTTGTCGTCTTGTTTAGCCACTTGACCCCGGTGATCTTCAGTTGTGTGTGCCAGGGGGAGAAGTAGAGCAGTGCATGCACGAGACAGGCACACATGGTTGGGAGCCAAATTAACTGCTCCTTTGCAGGCTGTATTCTGGGACATTAGCCCCTGTCGGGTTATTTTGCTTCAGCTGAGGGATTCGGGACAATAGCGGTGCTGACGGTAACGTGGACAATTGCCCTGTTTGTCTTGCAGGTCACGGCCAGGGGCTTTGGGCCGCTGTTACAGTTTGCCTACACCGCCAAGCTGTTACTCAGCAGAGAAAACATCCGCGAGGTCATCCGCTGTGCCGAGTTCCTGCGCATGCACAACCTGGAGGACTCCTGCTTCAGCTTCCTGCAGACCCAGCTCCTGAACAGCGAGGATGGCCTGTTCGTGTGCCGGAAGGACGCGGCGTGCCAGCGCCCCCACGAGGACCGTGAGGACTCCGCGGGGGAGGAGGAGGGAGGGGGGGAGGAGACCATGGACTCAGAGCCGGCCAAGGTGGCTTGCCCCAGGGACCAGATGCTGCCAGATCCCATCAGCTTTGAGGCCACCGCCATCCCAGTCGCAGAGAAGGAAGAAGTCTTGCTGCCTGAGTCCGATGGGCCGACGGACGCCAAGGAGAGCTCCGAAAAGGACGCGTTAACACAGTACCCCAGATACAAGAAATACCAGCTTGCATGTACCAAGAATGTCTATAATGCATCGTCACACAGTACCTCAGGTTTTGCAAGCACGTTCGGTGAAGAAAACTCTGGCCACAGTCTCAAGCCAGGGCTTGCCATGGGGCAGATTAAAAGTGAGCCTCCCAGTGAAGAGAACGAGGCAGAGAGCATCACACTCTGCCTGTCCGGGGACGAGCCAGACAGCAGGGACCGAGCTGGGGACCTGGAAACCGACGGGAAGCAGCCCAGCCCCGGCCCTGGCCCCGCGCCGCCTGCCGGGGCCGCCTGCCTGGAGCGGTCCCAGAGCGTGGCCTCTCCCTCCTGTTTAAGGTCTCTGTTCAGCATAACAAAAAGTGTGGAGTTGTCTGGCCTGCCCAGCACATCTCAGCAGCACTTTGCCAGGAGTTCAGCGTGCCCTTTCGACAAGGGGATCACTCAGGGTGACCTTAAAACTGACTACGCCCCTTTCACGGGGCATTATGGACAGCCCCACATGGGCCAGAAGGATGCGGCCAGCTTCCCAATGGGGTCCCCCCTCAAGGGGCCTGGGTTGGAGACTCTCTGTAAACAGGAAGGAGAGTTGGACCGGAGAAGCGTGATCTTCTCCTCCAGCGCTTGTGACCAAGCGAGCACTTCGGTGCACCCGTATTCTGGGGTAAGCAGTTTGGACAAAGACCTCTCTGAGCCGGTGCCAAAGGGTCTGTGGGTGGGGGCTGGCCAGTCCCTCCCCAGCTCACAGGCCTACCCCCACGGTGGGCTGACGGCGGACCACTTGCCAGGAAGGATGCGGCCCAACACAAGCTGCCCGGTGCCCATCAAAGTCTGCCCTCGCTCGCCCCCGTTGGAGACCAGGACCAGGACGTCGAGCTCGTGCTCCTCCTATTCCTACGCCGAGGACGGGAGCGGGGGCTCACCCTGCAGCCTCCCGCTCTGTGAGTTCTCCTCCTCACCCTGCTCCCAGGGAGCCAGATTCCTTGCCACAGATCATCAGGAGGCAGGCCTGATGGGAGACGGGATGTACAACCCAGTGCGGCCCCAGATTAAATGTGAGCAGTCTTACGGAACCAACTCCAGTGACGAATCCGGGTCGTTCTCGGAAGCAGACAGTGAGTCGTGTCCTGTGCAGGACAGGGGCCAGGAGGTAGGGAACCCGCCTAAATTCAAGCATGCTCCCCATCCCCTCAGTCCCTTATCCGGCCTCTCCCTGCCCCTCCACTGCTCCCAGAGCGCTCTTACTTGCCAGGACTACAGGTTACAGTGAAGGGACTGCCTCCTCCACTCACAGAGGCAGGATGCTTCAAGGTGGTTCCAAATTAACCACTTCTGTGCTAGAAGTCACTTTAAATTTGATCTAGAGCTCAGTACTCAGCGAGCAGAGGCAAGCAGCTTAGTGAGAAAAGTAAATTGAATGCCAGAGAGCATCCTTCCAGCCCACGCCCTCATGCTCCCTGTCTCTTCCTCCTCCGTCTGCCTGCTCCCCACCCCTTCAGTGTGATGGTAAACACAGAACCCCCTCCAAAATCGATTCATTGACACTGGGTAGACCCCCTCTGCCCAGGTACTCTCCCAGCACCCAGTCAGTTTTCCTTGTCAGCAAGAGACCCTGGGACCACCCCTTGCCCATTGCAGAGCAGGTGACGGAGAGCTGTTTGTCCTGGTCCCAGAGTCACTGCAGAAACACCCTAGTCAGTCACCTGTGACTGTATAATTATCATTTCCCAAGCACCCCACACATGGTGAGAAGTCATTTTGAGGAGTGTTGGGGTCGAGTAGCGGTTTCTGTTCGCTCAGAAAGCACTTTGCTTCATAGATGAAAATTCCCTAAGGCCCCACGCATGTCTTCACCAGTGCTGGGAGACGGAAGAGGGGCAACACCGGCCACTTCATGAGCAAGACTCACGTGGCTAAGGAGAGAGAAGTAGAGATGCCCCATGCGGTCCCCCTCCCCAGAGCATGAGTGGCTTCTGGAAAGGTATGAAGGAGTTTGCGTCATGATAGGGCACTGTCTCACTGATTGACAGGGCGCCAGCCTGACATCGCCACCAGTGTTTCAGACCTGCCTCTGGAGCGGGGCAGAGCAGGCGCAGTGAGAAGTCCCTCCCCAGAGCTGCTCATCTGAGGAACACAGGAGGAAATGAAGCATGGCCCTCATTAGGCCCGAGCCCTCAGTACATGTCTGTGCTCCCTGGATATTAGCCCACATAAAGCAGGGACGTTAACCCAACCAGACAGCAGAAATGCCACACGGTGTGAGGTGGCTGCTCAGAGGCACGTGTGATTTATTCAGCCTCTGCAAGATTGGCAACAAGCACACGAGGTTTTAGTTCAGGCATATTTTGAAAATAGATCCCAAAGCTCCCTGTGCCAGCTGCAGAAATGCCCTGTGGTCACTTTCTCATTCTGTCTAGCCTGGCCCCTGCTATTCTGTTACTGCCTGGCAGAAGTGCAGAAAGACACAGACAAACGCAAAGAATTTCATTTAGCTGAAGGAAATCATTATGAGAACTATTCCTGTTCGAATATACCATATCCCCTCAGGTTTAGGGGGGAGGTTTGTGCCCAGGGCCCCACGTCAGAGTCACAACTGTGTCCCTGCCCTGAGATGGTGGGGGTTTTGTCAAAAACAGAAAGGGTGTGCTTTGTCCTCACTCAGTCTTTCTCTCGGTTCACAACTTTTGTGAGGTTTTCTTTTTTACCCTGAAATTACTCATGAGCCTCCCTGGTGCAGATGCCTAATCCCTGGGTCCAGATCACCAGCGTAATGACTTACCTTGCCAGGAACTGGTGTTGCTAGAAAAGGACAAGTGCCCCCACGTCTTTGTTTCTGTCTCTCCCTTAGGAGGAGCCCCACCAGCAAGCTAAAGGGATTGTGTTCTCAGGACATTTGCATATGTTCAAGGAACTGGTCGTTTCAGAGAAATCTCCTTTTGTCTCTCATATCCCAAAAGAGCATAAAGTCACTTCTTAGAACTGAATGGCACCAGCAAGAGCACATGTGTTTTCCCCAGGTCTGGGCCATACTACTTGTCTACCTGAGCACTTTTCAGTTCTAAGTGAATCAGTTAAAATGAGGACTCGTTCCACCTATAAAAGAGTCGTGAACAGGACTAGTCAGTCTCGCTCGATACCACTGCTTCAAAAAATATTTTTAGTTTTTTTTTTTTTTTTTAAAAACCCATTCTTGGCCTTTCTAAACAGTGACAGAAGAGACATGTACCAAAGCGCCACCATTTCAGGAATCACATTCAGCCCCTCCTGGCAGTACATTTTGGACTGGATTGTCATAGTAAAGCTAAGGTTTTCCCAATTTGACATTCTCATTTTCCGTGAGGAGAGGAGGTTAGGTTTTCCAACAAGCGTCTCAGTGATTCAGCACGACTGCTCCTTGTTGAGTTAATAACTTGCTTTTAGGAGTTACTGTGACTTCAGTGGGAGTGTGGTCCCCAGTAATAATATTGAAGCCAAATCCTTTGTAACATGAATCCTAACCTGTGTTCCTGGGCGGATCCAGAAGAAGCCAACATCTGTTTGGCTGCTGCTGCCCTGATCTGCTCTTGTGTAACGTCCAGAGGACACCTGTCTGAGAACTCAGACGGACAGCCCCCCCACCCCTCTAAGGAGCCAGAATGGTAGATCAGAAGCAACGTGTTAGCTTCAATACCTGATACTCTGTGAGACGTTCTAATTACACCGTTAGCTCGCCCAGCTCGTCAACATTAACTTCTCTCATTCTTTTTAACTATTCCCTAGGTTTGAAGAAAGCTGAAATGAGCACAATATTGTCCTTTATCAACAATCAGCTTTTTAAAATTACTTTCTTTTTTTAAATGATCAAGCACAGCTTATTCACCCAAACTTAACAGGCTTTCTCTGTGCCAGCAACAATATACACACACATATTCTCATTTCTAGGGGCTGGGTTTTATTTTAATAGCATTTAGTGTATTGTTATTCAGCCACTTGGTTTTTCCACTGCGTACATGCCTCTAGGTGAGCCACACAGGGCTAATGCGTACTTCCTTAATATCCTTCAGCGTAGTTTATTCAGGTATCCTCCATCACACAGAGCTTCCTGTTGTTTCCAGCTTTTTTCCACTCTTACAGACATTGCTGCAATAAACATTTTTGTGAACATATTTAGTAGGAATGCTTTTTCTATTTTTTGTGGGTTAGACTGCCTTAATTAGGTGAAAGGCTATATGCTCATTTATTAAACACCACCTAACTACTTTCCCAAAAGGTCGTAGCAATTCAGCCTTCTTCAGCAGTTTGTGAGTGTCCGTTTCCCTCATTCTTACCAGTACTAGTTGTTATCAGTCCTCTTAAATTTTGCCAAGCTCATCATGTATCAGTGCTCCATTCTTTTTTATTGATAAGCAGTATTCCTCTGCAGGAATGCACCACACTACACTGACACATTCATAGTTAAGGGACACTAGGGTTGTTTCCCCTTTTTGACTGTTGTCAATAATGCTGCTGTAAGCATTTGTGTACAGGTTTTTTGTAGACATATGTTTTCAAGTCTCTTACGTAGGAGTAGAATTGCTGAATCATGTGATAACTGTGTGTTTACCCTTTTAAGGAACTACCAGACTATTTCCCAAGGTACCTACACCCTTTTACATTCCCACCAGCAGTGTGAGATCCAGTTCTCTCTGCATCCTCACCAACACTTGTTACTGCCCATCTTTTTTTATTATAGCCATTCTAGTGGATGTGAAATGGTATCCTATTTTGGTATGCAAGCTCATTTCTAAATTTGAAAATTACAGAAAAGTCATAGCATTTTCCAAGTAGTGAGATGATTTTTGTATCACAAGCATTTTTAATTAATTGTAGGTTTAGTAAAGAAGCACTAGAAAGACAGACAGCGTATTGGCACAAACAGAAGTATTGTTTAGTTGGACTTGCCTCATTGACATGTTTCCTATCAAGAGGGATAGAAGCGTGTGAGAGAGAGAGAGAGAGAGTGTGTGTGTGTTTGGGGGAAAGGCACGGGGAGAGTTGGAAGAAATAATCGGTCCAGATCAAACACTGAAACGTAATAGAACAGAAGAACCACATCTGACTCTAACACTTCCACCCAAATGCCAACTTCCAGACATATGTTGTATGTAAAATGTTTACAGTCATTTTTGTGGTTCATTGAATCAGACATCTTTATAAAATGTCTGTGATTGGTCTGCTTAATAAAAAGAAAACCTTCCTTTGCAGCATGGAAGTCAGCCTTATCTCTAATTAAAACAATGTTTCCATGTTGTCTAAAAAGACATTCTTAGCTTCTGGAATTCCAAAGTATGCTGTATGTCTGGAAGGAGAAACCATGTGACAAGTAAAGATAGGGCTAATAAATAATAATAATAATAATAATACTTCATATCTATATCTATAAGGCAGTTCAAACTTTTCAAAGCACTTTCTCCAGCTTATTATCCAATTTTATTCTCCATAGCAATTCTGGAAGCTAAGCAGGGCAGGTAGGATCTCCCTCTGACTCTCAGATCCTCAAAGAACTTCAGGATAGAGAATGAAAGACTTGCCTGAGATCACCCATAGTTCATCGCGGTACCATAATTAAATCCAAGGTGTCCTGCGTTTGTTTCCTAAGCAGGACCACGAGGACAGAGGGTAGGACAGTTGTGCAGGGAACATTCTTCACCTGGACGAGGAGCGTTTGCTGTCAGCGTCTGCATAACCCTGAGCTGACTGTCGCCATGCCAGCAGCACCGGAGTCACCAGCCCGACGGGCATTTGCTTCCTTCTCTGACCCTGCTTGGAGATCTGAGGGTCTTGTAAGAGCATCACAGGCTTCAGAGGGTTGACTGTGCATCAGAGCCTTGGTACTCATAGCTGCTCCAACTCCTACGGCTTCTAGTCAACATCTAGTAGTGAAACTAAGAGAAGAGAGAGGACAGAAGATTGACCAGCCAGCTTCTGTTGGGATTTTAGAGTAAATAGATGTTTGTGTTTGGCTTTTTCTCCAACATTTACATCTCTGTCCTGCTTCTTGCAAAGCCCCCGTCCAGCAAACCAGCACCACCAGGCCAGTGCCATATGTGTTCAGAGGCGTGAAGAGATGAGGGAGCTTAGAACATCTGATAACAACCCTGTAAAAAATATGCAGAGAAACCACAGGCCATAGGAACATCCACTGGAGCAAGAGAGTCGTTTGGGGGCTGGGATTTTCTTTTCACTCTGAAGTCTTTCTTACTGAAATATAGCTGACATATATTATGTGATTTTAGGTGTACAACATAGTAATTCGACAATTATATACATTAAATGCTTACCACAATAAATGTAGTTACTGTCTGTCAACATACAAAGATACAGTATTATTGACTATATTCCCTATGCTGTCCTTTCATCCCAGTGGCTAATTTATTTTATAATTAGAATTTTGTGCCTCTGTACTGCCTTTACCCATCTCACCCATCCCTCCACCCCTCTCCTGGATGGCAACCATGAGTCCGTTCTCTGTGTTTATGAGTCTACTTCTGTTTTTTTGTTTGTTCGTTTGTTTTTTAGATCCAACATGTAAGTGAAATCATACAGTGTTTGTCCTTCACCGTCTGATTTATTTCACTGAGCACAATACCCTCTAGGTCCATCTGTGTTCCCACAGATGGCAAGATTTCACCCTTTTTCATGGCCAAGTAATATTCTGTTCTGTGTATGTACCACATCTCGTTTATCCATTTATCTACTGATGGATACTCTGGTTGCTTCCATATCTTGGCTATTGTAAATAGGGCTGCGATAAACATAGGGGTGCCTATGTCTTTTCAAAATAGTGGTTTTGTTTTCTTCTGGTAAATTTGCGGGTGGGAATTCCCCCTCCACCCGCCTTTGTCTCATATTTGAGTTTTCTGTAAGAAATTATGTTTCTCATACAGCTTTTTTGTAGACCTGAGAGAAAAGAGACGGTGGTTTGGGCCACAGAACCAGGGTGGTTGGTGACAAGGGAATGAAGTGGGTTTCTGCTTGCTGAGAAGGAAGTGCTGGCACCCCGGGGTCCAGCGGTGGCATCCCCGGGTGGGCCCTGGAGGAGGAATATTTAGGTTTCATTGTCATGTTCTGAATGTCAGAGCCTTCTCCCTCCTTTGCCAGCCTCTGGGACCACCGCAGGGATCACTCATTTCACTGGGGCCCCAGAAGGTCTCATCCTCCTCTGGTCACTGCTTGGCAGGCCAGTGGAGGGACTGGGCTAAAACGTCCTCTGTTCTTCCTGTTGTGCTTCTGAGGGAAGAGAAAGGGAGCACGCTACTGGAACGGGGTACATCAACAGTAGCAGACTGTCCAGGGGCACCGCCTCTGGCGCCCTGTTGGGCTCAGCTTGCTAACTCAGTGATGGCCCCTGGCCCTGGGACTCTCCACGGAGATGCAAAGTGGGGGCAGCACCTATGCGCTGCCCTGTGCCTAAAGGGAGGTCAGCACCCTGGATCCCATGAGCCAGTCCCCTTCTGCACAGCCTGCTGCTTAGACTTCATGCCTGGCCTCGTATGCGTGTGGGCATCTGAAGGTAGCTGCAGGCTGGCCGTTCAGACAGGTGGAGGGGTAATTGGCAGGACTTTTCATCCGGTCAGGTTGGGTGTTTCGCACTGTTTATGAGGATGAAACCACACCCGGGCTGAGAAAGAAGCTCCTGGAAGTATGTGGAGAGGGGTCAATAAACAAGATATCCAGCCCCGTTGGGCCCATTGGGGTTGTAAGAAATCGCTAGAGGACGGGGAGAAGGGCCTCAGCCTTCTCCGTGTGCTCCAGCTTTCCAGGGCCAAGTCACATTAGCAGACTTTTGAGCCCCCTTTGGGCAGTGCTGAGGGGCCGAAAGGCCTGAGATGGAGTCTCCTCCCGGCTCCTAACGGCGTCTGTGGCTCCTCCGTGTCCAGGGAATGTGCCCACCAGCCTCGAACTTACTGCTCGGAAACTAACAAATGGCAGGGGCAGGTTCCCACTGTGCCTTTCCGAGGACGCTTCTGGGTTAGTCTGTTTAAGTTCTCCCTTGCTGGAGGGGTAACGGAGCCTTTTAAAAAGAAACAAGAGTGCTGGGGTTTGGGCCTTTATCACATGGAAGAAAGCTTACAGCTGACGCTGCTTTTGCTTTGACCTCTTTAAAAAGCAGCTGGAGTTGCAACAGCTCTGCTGAAATTTTATGGGGTCTTTTGCTTCAAGGACTTTGAAACCAGTACTGTTGATTTTCTCTCTTTCCTGTCTTCCTAGTGTTTTATATTCACTGTCTGGGTGATTTTAAATACAGTAGCTTTGGTGTGGAGGGCCCTTTAGCTTCCCCTGTGGCCTGAACTGTAGATATATATTCTTCCTGAAAGTAAGTAAACACAATTTAGCGCGGGAGCAGACCTGGGTTTTTGTTGTGATCAGAGGGGGTAGAGTGCTGCGGCTCGTGCTGTGTAAACAAGGCCCCCCTGGGAGGGAAGCACCCGTGTCCCTGCAGTCAGACCTCTGTGTTCCTGAGGTGCCGTCCTGGGTCCGCATGTCTGTTTGTTATCCAAAGGCTATAAAAGGGAAAATCAAGCATTCTTCATATCATTATAAGCCCTGGGCAAACACAGCCCCGCGGACAAAGCCCTTGCCTTGTCTGCCCTTCTTTAGGAAACAGAGCAGGGCTGAGCTGAAGGTGGTGTCAAATGGGCCGCTGCAGTCTGGCGTTCTTGGGTCAGAATTTTACAGGTGTCCTGGGACAGGGTTCGCCGTGTGGAAGTTGAATCAGCACACGCATCGGGAGCCTTCAGCAAACAGCAGAGCTAGCAGACTCAAGAGTGGTGAAGTCACCTGACAAAGCAATTGCCTGCAGCCACAGAAAAGGCAAAGGGTCGTTTTGTAGGACTGCCTTTGTGCATAGGGATTAACCGTCCACAAATGCTGGGGTCTGGACTCATGTCTGCCTGCATCTGATGCAACCAAAGAAAAAGCCTGAGCTCAGGATAAAATATTTTCATCTCACTCCCCCTGAACAACACAGACATACACTACAGCTTCTGAATATTAACAAGGAGCTGGCTTCTTCACCCAAAAGTGTTTTGATCAAGTAAACACCCATCTGTTTTGGGGGACTCAGGGCCACTCGAGAGTCCATTTAGTCCATCACCTACAGCTATGCTATCCAGTAGAGTCGCCACAGGCCTCATGTGGCCATCGAGTCCTAGAAACGTGCTTATCCATCCTGCATTGTGATCTGCCGTAAATGTAAAACATGCCTCAGATTTTGAAAACTTCGTACCAAAAAAAAGAGTCAAACATCTCAATTTTTCGATTAATTACACACTGAAAATATTTTTGATCTATTGTGTTGAGTATATACTATTAAAATTAACTTCACCTGCTTCTTTCTTTAATGCGGCTACTTAGAAAATGTAACATCACACATGCGGATCCTGTTTGCACTGGACAGCGCTGGGCTGGTGCTTGCAGGAAGTGTCAGCTTGTAGTGCCATCTGCTGGTCCTGAAGCAGATGCTCACGTGAGCAAGAATGAAGCAATCTGAGCTGGGAAACGCTTTGACTCTTGGCCAAGCAACCTGCAACCTTCCTTTTTCAGAAGCTTCTGAAACAGACCCAGACCTGCCCTGCAGTCCTGCGTCATCAGGAGGCATCCTGGAGAGGGCAGTGGGTCTTAACAAATGCTGGAAGGGGCAGGCCTGTATTCTCTGCCTTGCGGATGTTGAGGAGGCCCTAGAGAGCAGCAGTTCTTTGCTTAAGAAACATTTCAAACCGCCACAGGGTTGTAAGCAGACATTTAATAAGAGTATAAGAACATAGACCCATCCCTCAAGAGATGGGTGTCCTCTCTTGGGATAATGCTCATTTTGTTTGCCTTGATTTGTCAAGAGTTTGAAAGTAAGGATCTTGCTGATAAGAGTACCTGAGTCAGTTGCCTATTGCTGCGTAACATATCACCCCAGACCCTCATGGCTTAAGGCAAGGATCCTTGAACACCTCTCACCGTTTCTGTGGGTCAGGGATTCAGGAGTGGCCCATCTGAGCACTTCTGACTCAGGATATCTCAGAAGGTCAAAGTGAAATGTTGGCCGAGGCTTCTGTCATCTGAAGGTTTGACTGCCCCATGCTGGCAGGGTGATGCTGGCTGGTGGCCACAGGCTTCCGTTGTCCTCCACGTGGGTCTCTCTAAAGGCTGCTTGCCTGTCCTTGAGGCACGGCAGCTGGTGTCTTCCACAGAGAGCAATCTAAGAAGCCTAAGGGAACGTTGCAGCACCTTTTATGACCTAGCCTCAGAAGTTACAACGCCGTTACTCCCACTGCATTGTGCTGGTCAGGAGGCAGGAAAGTCATCCCTCCTCTTGATACAGAAAGGTCATAATGATGTTGTTAAAGAGCATGTGAGATGGGACGGCCATTGTATTTTTGGAAAATATAATCTTCCAAAGTGACGAATGCTTATATAGCACTGCGTAGCTAAACAACATGCCCCATTTTGCAGATGAGGAAACTGACGCTCAGGGAAATAAAATAACGAGCCAGCATCTCATGTCTAGTGGGAAGGACTAAAGCCCAGTCCTAACTCCTGGCCCACCCTGGGGTATCCTGTCCAGTTTGCCTCTCCGTATCTCTCTTACGCTGTTATAACAAAGAATCATACTGGTGGTTTCGTCTTTCCACCATCTTCAGGGTATGCGGTGCTATCTTCACTCAAGTGTGTTAGTAATTCCTTAGATGATAACTGTGTGTAAATTGTCATTTTATTGAGTTGAGCCTTAATGGAAGTAGATTTCAACCACAGAGCCTTTCTTGTAAAAGTGCTGTAGCAATGAAAAAGCACACATTTCCCAATATTTCCCATGATGCTTGCTCCCAAACTCTCAGCAATGATAACCACATTATCATGTGTGTGTTCATGTTCTGTTTATCTGAATACTACATCTTATTTATAATTGAAACAGGAAAGAATTAATCACTGCTCTTGTTCAGTAGTTTCCATATTGATCATCTTTAAACGGAGGTTTTTACACCACTTTCTTTGATGTTCCACCTGCCAGAATTAAAGTGAAAATCCAGGTGCCATAATCCTATTCTCTTACTCTTGGTTTCAGGTCAAACTTCCCTTTCCTGTAGATCAAATCACAGACCTTCCAAGGAACGATTTCCAGATGATGGTTAAGATGCACAAGCTAACCTCAGAGCAGTTAGAGTTCATTCATGACGTCCGACGGCGCAGCAAGAACCGCATTGCAGCCCAGCGCTGCCGCAAGAGGAAATTGGACTGCATCCAGAATTTAGAATGTGAAATCCGCAAATTGGTGAGTTGCCCCGTCCACTGCTGTCAGCAGCCTGGAGTGACCAGGCCTGATGCAAAGCTGCAGTCGTGAAGGCTGGGGAAGTGGAGAAGAGGGTCACCAAACAGGGAGCTTGCGGTTTAATTTTTAAACAAGTTCCTCCACAAAAATAATACCTTTTTGTCTGCAGTGTGTGTGTCTGTGCAGGTGTGTAATCCTGTCAGTATTGTATATCCTTCAGCCATATGTCGTGAGGTAGTTCTTTTTTATTTTCCACTCAACTTGCAGCTAACATTTACTGCATGCATATTTGGACCAGGGATTGTTCGAAACAATATTTGTTGATGTTCACACTTAATCTTCACATCAACCTACGAGTTAGGTGCTATTCTGTCTCCTTTTAAAAGGTGGGAACTGGAGCAGAGAGGTTGGGTAACTCCCCCCTCTGGGGCAGAGCTTGAATGCAAACCCAGGTATCTGATTCCAAATCTTGTGTTCTTACTGCTGCTTTCTCCTGCCTCCCGCAGAGGAGTGTAGGGCGAGGGGTGGGAGGTCTGCCCACTGTGAGGCACTCGCTCAGCCGCAGGATCTCCTGAAGCCCTTCGGAGCCCTGGGGTCCTTGGCTTCGCAGTTCCGCTTCTAAGTGGCTGCCACCTCCTCCCTGTGCCTGGAAGTATTTTATCTCAGGGAAGAAGCTGCCATCTGCCAAGCCCCTCCTGCCTTGGAGCTCTGCACCCCCTTCGCCTTGACAGCAAAAGTTAAGCTATGAGAAGTAAATCCAGGTGGCCTCTGGCTGCCGAGTGTAGCTTGGAAGGCAACCAGTAGAGCCCCACCGAGCACAGTCTTTCTGCTGGGAACTCATCGCAGGTACTGTGCCTGTGCCGGGCTGAAGAAGAGGGAGGCCATGTGATGCAGTTATGATCTTACATCTGGGTCCTCGCACCACACGGCATCCCTCGCCTCTGGTAGCCGCCCTCAGGATAATGTTTGAAAGGCATGAGTAACTGCTACCTGTTACATAGCCCTAGACCTCAGGGTCCTTTTTCATTTGAATAATTTATTTAACACCCTCCAAGCAGGGAAAACCTCCCCAAGTTCATGCTCTCGTCACCTGCACAGTAAAGCCCCAGGCTCCTTAGCAGACACCCCAGTGCTCTCTGTCATCAGTCTGCGGCTGCCACTCCCTTCCAAAAAACGTGGCCCCAGAAAATCCAGCTGTCTGCACTTCCCCCGCTGTCTCCTGCTGTTGATACTACTCTGTGCCATGCCTCTGCTGTTTCTCCTCTGCCTCAGACATTCCTCTAGTGTTTTTTCCTTACCATTCACGTTCCTCTCCAGGAAGCCCCTTTCTTGAGTCCACAGCGAGGCTGGGCACCTGCCCCTGGAGCCCTCATCTGACCTCCGGCTTCATGCTCATCACATTAGTCTTGCATTTCCTGCCTGTGCGTATTTCCCCCGCCACCGGCCCTGGACTCAAGGATCCTCATCTCTGCATCCCCAGCATAGACCCACTGAAGCCTCTCGGGAAATGTCTGTTACCTGAAATCTATTGAAATTGTGACTGGGTTATGAGATTATGAATTCTTTCTTTTTCAAATTTTTCTTCACTGTTTTTTTAACAATCTCATTTGAGCCCCACAGAGAAGCACGTCACTGACCCTGGGGAGTGTGTGTCTTCTGAAAGCCTGCAGGGCTTCGGTAGGGAGCCGAGCCAGGCTGAGCCCCGGGCGGTGGGTCGTCAGTACCTTAGGCAGCGTCCCTGGTAATTCTGGCCCTGTGCTACTCCTCAGGCAGTCGAATAACTCTGATTACCCAGATTTGAGAAATGCCTGATTTTTGTAATTAGCATTCTTCTCCTTGTAATAGTGGAATCCTGCACAAATAGTAAAGTCCAAGCCACACACCAGGAAGAAATGAAAGCACTTTGCTAATATTGTTCAGTTGAAGAGCCAGGAGGGAGGGCACCTCCTACTTCTTCCTCCGCCTCTTTGGAAACCTGTTGGATAATGCTGCATATCACTGCTGAATGGGGGTGTCCTGTGCTCATCAGTGTGACGTAAGCTCCGTGCTTGTAAGGAAGGCCTTGATTTATACTGCCTCTCCTGCAGAGACGCAGAACACTGCCACACAGCATGTGATTTTCTTCCCCTTAGAAAGTGGCCTGGAACATTCTGCAGATCAGTAGGCACGGAGGGGTCTGTGCCTTAGCCAAGACGGTATGACAAAATTGAGATGAATGCGCCTCCTGGGGCTGGGCAGTGTGGCCTCCCACTTTGCAGACTGCCAGGTTACTGGGAAGGAGGTCCAATTTGCGTAGCCATGTGTGGAAGACTTTCTTCCCAAAGAGACCTGCCGGATGTGTTCAGCTTCCTATGCACACCCAGTGGCAGGGATGGCACAGGAAGGCGGGGACGGGCTGGTCCCCAGCACGCGCACACCCGCTCCCCACTCCCACGCGGTCTCCGGCGTGCCACTCAGCTTTTGCAGAGTTGCATAATGTATTTCTCTCAAGTTGCACTTGTACATCTGTTTATGTTTCATTTTTAAAACATGTTTTCTTGATAGATTTATAAATATTTTAGCAGGTGCCCTTTCCCCGTGTAAATCTCTCTCTCCGACACAAATGGCCGCGCTGCCTGCCAGACTGCGTTCCCGTTCCGGCATGCACGGTTCCCATGCGCAAGACCCCCGTGCCGGCTATTTGCTCTTCTCTCGCCTCCTCCTCTCACCCCTCCTGCCCACCTTTGGGAAGGGTTGGTGAGGGCACGCTTCAGGCGGCCTCCGTTCTCCAGTTTCTTCATCCATGATCATGTGTTGTTGAGGGATTGTCGATACACAGTGGACATCCGCTTTCTCCATCCATGTCCTTGTGTGTGTCCTAGGGAGCTGCCTCCTGTCTCCTCACACACATGGTTATGGTTAAACCTTAATCAGCCTCCCCTCTGTTGACTTCATTAATCTCTCTGACAAGGTGATGAATTTTAGCAACACAAGAGCTTATGGGGGATTTTCTTTAAGAAAAACAGCCGGCACCTTGCACGAGTGTGCTAGGGCTCAGCCCCCGCCTCTGCCCTGCCTGTATGCACGGAGAATCCATGCCTGGGACTGACTCCCTGCCCTGTCCCCAGCTGTCCTCAACAGGACCGGCTGTGTTCAGTCTGTCTGCCGCAAAGGCCGGGGAGCCTGCTGGTGTTGGATTGAACCATGTGAAACCACCAATGGTCAATTTTTTTGTGATTTTCATTTATTATAATAATCTTTCCTTTTTAGAGAAGTTTTAGGTTCACAGCACCATGGAATGGAAAATACAGAGTTCCCATATGCCGCCAACCCTTGAACACCCCCCGTCTGCCCCGCTGTCAGCAACCCCCACAGGGGGGTGCATTTGTTACAACTGATGAACCTACAAAGATGCATTACCCCAAGTTCATAATTTCCATTAGGGCTTGTTCTTGGCGTTGTACATTCTGTGGGTTTGGACAAATGCCGTGATCACGGAGTAGTTTCACGGCCCGAGAGTCCTCTGTGCTTCCCCGCGCCATCCCTCTCTTCCCCGCCCCCATCAGCCCTCACAACCACCAACTGTTTTCCTCTCCCCATAGGTTTGCCTTTTTCCAGAATGTCATATAGTTGGAACTGGTCGATTATTTCTGACCTTCAGAAATGGCACCCTCTTCCTTTAGGGAGACATGTTCAACGGCAGGGTTTGAGACTGAGAGTTTTCCAGTAGATGATCTGCAAACCCCAGATTCCAGAAGACTGGACTCGTGGGTCCCTGCAGTTTTCTGGTTGGTGGTCATTTTGGGGGTCACCTGGCCTGGCCTCAGAGCCGCCTCAGGGGAGATGTCAAGGTCAGTGGCACGTCAGGAGGGCTGCTCAGGTGGGAGACTTGGCACAAGTGTGTCCAGGCCCCCTGAATACATGTTTTTTCAGGTTTCTAGATCCTGATCTGGTCATTCATCCTGCAGTAATATAGGATACAAAAAGGGAAGTTGGAGAACTCCCAGCAACAAGGCCTAGGGCCTCCGCAGCAGGTTGCTCACGCCTTCTCTTCTTCCTCTGTTGTCCAGGTATGTGAGAAAGAGAAGCTGTTGTCAGAGCGGAATCAGCTGAAAGCGTGCATGGGAGAACTGTTGGACAACTTCTCCTGCCTTTCGCAGGAGGTCTGCCGAGACATCCAGAGCCCCGAGCAGATCCAGGCCCTGCATCGGTACTGCCCTGTCCTCAGACCCGCGGGGCTCCCCACAGCCTCCAGTATTACCCCTGCGCCCCTGGGCGTCGAGCAAAACCTCGCCACCTCCCAGTGCGCAGTGGGGGAGAACATGCCCTGCTGCTTGGAGCAGGGCACGGCTCCCCCAGGGCTGCCCTGGGCGCCCAGCAGCACCTCAGAGAACTGCACCTCTGCGAGGAGGCTGGAAGGCCCTGACCTGGGAACCTTCTCAGAGAGAGGCCCTCCTCTTGAACCCAGGAGCCAAACGGTGACCGTAGACTTCTGCCAGGAAATGACTGATAAGTGTACAACGGACGAACAGCCCCGGAAAGATTATACCTAGTGGCTGGCCTGCCTCCCAGTTCTGACACCTCTCCCACCCGGCTGTTTGTCGGTCAGCCTGTGGCGCTGTTCCTCTGTTGTCTGGAAGAACCAAGAAGGAATTTGGTGCACACTACAGCTTTCTTAGCAGCAATACTGTTTCTAAGTGTTCCTCCTCTGTGCCAGGAGTGATACATAGTTACCTTCACATTGGTGCTACCCCTTGCTTAGGCAAGGAAAGACAGCAGTGGTGGACACTGTCTGTCTGTGGGTTCATTTCAGTCATAACAGGGATAGACTGTCACACCTCTAGGACCCAACCACGGATTTTTTTTCTCAGTGGCCCATGTCACAAACCCTATCTCAGGAATTTCTTCTGAATGTTCAATTTTTTTCATTGAAGACAGCTTCTATAACACATCAAAGTTTTATAGCTAGACTGTACATATTATATATAATATATATATAAAATATATATATATCCGTATGCAAAAGTCCTGCATGCCTCAAGTTGCTCATCCTAAAACTGGAAACTTCATTTCTCACTTATCAACAGGTTCCAACATTCCTCTTCTTTTGCCTCTGATGCTAGAACGCATTTGGTAACTATAAACACGGTCGTTTTTCTTGCTTCACAGTTCAATTTTGATTTGTACTTATTTATGGACAGAATTCGGTGTTGGAAGCTTGCTTTGAGGTTTTCTTTCAACTTTTTTTTTTTTTCAATTCGGTTTGGGCGCCACCACATGGTGTCACTCGAGTACTGTGAGCCGGTTGTTTCTAGCAGATTCTGTACAGTCACTGTCCATTTTGCCACTTGCACTGAGTTTTGGGTCAACCCTATTTTCTTAAATGAAGTTGTAACTTCAGTATAACTCAAGTATACTGTATATTCTTTGCTCTTAGTTAAAAAGTAAGACATTTTAGCTAATTAAAAAGCACTCAGGTGATAATCATGTAGGAAAAACAATCTTGCCAAATAAGGAATTCATCCTAGGATGTGTAGACAATAATCTGCTTGGATATTTTTATATTTCCTCTCCTCCCCACCTTTCCCTCAGCAAACTTTAAATGCAGATCGAGTTCACAGTTGATGCTGGATGTTCAAATTCCTGAGTGGGGAGAGAGTTTGGACATCTTACTCAAAAGTGCATCAAAGCAGCAGAAATCTATGATTTTTATACCAGAATTCAGCAGGCATTGGCTCCTAGAAATCAAGTTGGAACTGTTTTTTTACCCCGGGAGTAAGTCCCATTCATTTCAACACCTCATAGGCGTCTGCTCGCTCTCGGAAGTGTAGAAAGGTGCTCCTTTGAACTACTTGAGTGATCAGCCACCCCGCTTGCCTGCCCAGGACTGGCTTCCCAGGACATCTCACCTGCAGGGATCTGAGTCACAGGCCTGGTGGTCCTGCCTGTGAGTGGCCGTCCAAGGTTAGTGCAGCTCGCCCAGAGTAGGAGAGCACAGGGCAGAGGTGAGCCTGAGCTCTGTCAGTGGTGCAGGCAAAAGCACTTCTTTCTTCCATCTCTCCCCAAATGCTTTGAGTTGAATTCTGAGGTTTTTCCACCAGTCTTTCATCTAAAGGCAGATTTCATTCCGGAGGCTTTGGAAGTTACACGTCCAGGAGCCCCCTTGCCCTACACACCCACCACACACACACCTACCCTCACCTGATGATAATTTTCTTGCTGCAAAACCGGCTGGCTTGCAACCCACAGAGAGCAGCTTCCCTTGGCCCTGGGGGTGTGCTGCCCCCGACCCCCACCCCACCCCGGCCATGTTTACAGGAAGATGTGCCCGAGACCCCACAGCCAGCCCCAAGGAGGAGGAATCCACTCCCTTCCTCCAGGGGGCCTCCCGCCTGGCTGAGGGAAGAGTCCGGAAGGTTTGTTGGGGGGACGGGGTGGGGGGATGGGCCAGTGGGCCCTGGGGACTAGATGGTTGACTTTGTTTCTTTATTTGTGCCATTGTTTGGACAATATTAAAGCTGCATGTAAAAGGAGAAACTAGTATATGATGTAGGCAAAAAGTGAAATCATAGTAACATGTTTTAGTATTACTGACTTTTTTCTGTATGAATATTAGTGCTAAGTGTGGAAATATGTCTGAATGCCAGGAATGTGTTGGTTCAAGCAGTAGAAAAAAGAAAAGGTGATTCTTTTAAAGTAGTTCCACTTTTAAAACCTGCCTCTGGGTGTTTGTTTTCTGTGTGTGTGTGTGTGTGTGTGTGTGTGTGTGTGCGCGTTTGTATGAGACAGATTTTGATAAAGCTTTGTGCTGGAGCTACTCTTTTCAATACAGTTGTTGGGATTTCTTGGCCCAGTAGAACGGTTCTGTGCTTCACCGTGAGGTTTGCCTCTGTGGAGAACTGGTGACAGCTCGAATTCAAACTCAATGTGAATCGTGCGCTACATCACAGGTATGCGTTACAGTGGAGGCGGCCGCCAGCAGTATTTTTTTTAACGCTCTTTGTTGCCTTTTCTAAGTGACCACCTCCTCTGTTCAAAAAGGAATGTTTTCTGCTCGTATCATAACCAGGTCCAAACCAGCTCGTTGGCATGTTACCCAGTAACAACTCACATGCAACTGGCAGTCTTGACCATGTCCCGCCAGTTTCCCCGCCGTCAGCTGTTGGGCCCGCACACACCTGGGTGCCACCAGCCTTCTGTGGGTGGGGGGTGGGGGTCTCTCTATTTCTCTCCACCCTAACTCAGCCCACCTCCTCCTACCAACCCCTGCCGCCTCGCTTTTTTTTTTTTCTGTCTCTTACCCAGCCAAGCGCTTGCCATGGGAACTGGTTAAAAAAACTGCTCAAGAAACCATCTTTTGATTTCTTAGAGATTTTTAACAAGCTGTTATGATTTTGTTCACTACCCCACCGTGAACAGCAGCTGGCTCTGTACGGCTGTTTATATGCCCCATCTCGTCTTTTACCCTCTGAACCACGTGTTTGTCAAAAATCATTTCTGGGTTGATTCCAAGGGAGGACTAGCCGGGGACCAGAATCCACGTTGCCTCAAGCGCAGTTTGAAAAACCAGCCTCCTGGGATCCCTTAGGGAAGCGAAGCCTGTGATTTCTATGAAAAAGAGAAGCAAGTTCGTGCAAGGAATAGTGTTTGCACAGCATGGTGATATTTAGCTTTCTTTTTAAGGGCCCTTGCTCCCCAAATTGCAGGGCCCTGTAGCTGTGGACCGTTTAGGGGGGTGCCTGAGACAGCGAGTTGGGTCTTAGAGTGGCTGCGGGCGCAATGGCCTGCCGGGGCGGGGACAGTGGAGCGGGCCTGGCGGCTGGTGCAGACCCGCCTGAGTCTAGTCCTCCCCTTGGTGCTGCCTTCGTCCTGCGTGTGTCGCCAGGCAGCCTCACTTCGTTCAGGTCGGTCAAACTCGAGGCAGGTGAGTGCCGGGCTGTGCACACGTTTGTTTCTCTGCGTTATATGGGGGGTGCCTTGAATAAAATGGAGCTTCGTGACGGACTGATTCTGGAACAAAACAGTTGCAAAAACAAAGCAAAACGAAAGAGCTGGGGAAGTTACGAGGCTGTCCTGCTTCTCCTCTTGCGGGTTCCCTCCCAGCGACTCGGGACCCAGAGGTGACGCTGCGGTATAAATGTTACTTCGTGTATCGTACAAGTAATTTATTAACTTTTTCTGAAAGTATGCTGCTCTTAAGATGCACTATGGTTTTGGATTTAATCCTTGTATTGCTTTCCCAAGGAAGTAAAAAAAGGCTAGTGACTAGTATGCCAGCTGCCCCTTGTCCTTCAAAAGGAGGGCAGGGACCAGCGACAGAACTTGCACGAGACAACTGCTCAGAGTCAGTGGGCACAAGGTGAAGTTCAATGCTGTCGTCAAGAGGGCTAAACCTATACTTTCTCTTTTAATACTTTCTGATTGCTGTTAAAAAAAGAAGAAATGAACAAAGGTGTGGAAAGTACAAACCTTTTAGGAAACCACCAAGTCCAGCCCCTACGAGCTGCTCTACAGAGTGTGGAATAGCGTCCTCTCAAAATCGGTAAAAGCCTGCAAAGCTTTTTCAAATCCCTGTGTGGCTATCTAGTTCTATACTTCATACTCTGTTTAATCTAGGAGCTGCCTAATAAATGGCCTCAAAGGGCTCCACTACTGCTTACAGTTTGGGAGGAGTCGCAGATCTAGAAGGAGTGAGAATCAAGCTCTGTCCTCAAAGCACTGTAAATAGACTAAGGAACATAATTTTTTTTTTAAGAATAAAGCTGTTCACTGTATCGTGTTTCTTCCCCAAACTGAGGATTTTGTTGTAGGTTCAGGTTCTGGCGACTCAGTGCTCAGTGTAATACGCTGTGTGGAGTCAGAATTCTTGCAGAAGTCCATGTGCATGGAGGCATTTGTGTGTTCAAGCTGTATGTTTCTAATACTGCCTGAGCCATCTCACGACCCAAGCATCAGAGATTGATGCTGTAGAATAGAATATGTTTGTATACAAATAGTGTGTGCAAATAGTATTTGTACATAGAAAAGACCTACTGTGGCAGATGGAGGATAAATTATTCAACCGACGGTGCAAAAAACATTTCTTGCAAAGAAAAGTTAAGTGTATAGTATTTTCCTACACTCCACCCTGGGAGATAATATTTATATCAAATGAATATCTGCATTTTAATTGTAATCTGAAAATGATGCTACCGTTTGTGAAGCATACCTACTTGGTTGCAGAGGCCCACTTCCGTAGCTTTGATTTAACGGTGTGACGTGGTGTGTGCATTTCACTATCAAGCAATGGATGAAGGACTCTGACTTTCATTTTCATTCCAGTTTATTGACCTCAGATAAAAGCAGTGGCCCTCCTTAGAAGCAGAAGTGCACCGAGACCACTCATTTCAGGTAGACTCGAATTCAGTGCCAAACGCTCCCATGGGGATGATTGGACATGTATATAAGGAAAGAGAGTGAAAGGACTTGGACAAAGAGTCCTACAGGTTGATGCTAAGTCCTCTACCAAAACGTGTCTGGAGGCAGAGTGGCGACCTCCACTTGAGTCCTAAGGGTGCATTTTGCACATGTGCGTGCCGGGATGCCCATTCGCACTCTTATGTAAAAGACCCGCCACTTGTAGTGAGTGAGCAGGAAGATCGCGAATGCATTTGGGAGCTTCGGTGCTGGTCAGACGGTGAGCCTTTCGAGGCAAGCACCACCTTGGCCTGTGAGGCCCAAAGGGCCTGTGAGAATTTGTTCCAGAAGCAGTCTGGGGCAAGTGCACCTCTAATATATGCCTTACAAACTCCAGAGGCCATATTCAAAACAGGGTCTTCTCAGTGTATGCAAGGGGCTGCAGCCCCTCTTCTCTTCCTCCCCAGGTCGAACAATACGGACAGTTTTCACACATATCTACCTGTATAACCCTCTGTACCTCTCATAACTGGTCAACGACTGTAACAGGTTACATCAGGTGTTTTTCTACATACTTTTTACACAGATTCTATGCGATTAATGTAACTTAATTCAATGCATCACTTTATTGTACTAGTTCTTAGGCCTGTCCTTTTCTTTCTAAGTGATTGTGGTTTTTGTTGTGGTTTTTTATTGTAAAAATGAAATGGCTGTTGATGCTTATTCTCTGTAACTAAGAATTTTTACCTTTTTGGGGAAAATAGCATTGAACTAATGAATTGAAACTTCATTTACTCGTTGTAAATACACTATTGTGCAAAAGAATTTTCCCTCAGTTGAACTGCTAGTGTTAACTGAATTTTGTCTAGACACCATTTCTGTTGATGAAATAAAGACATATCATTATGCACTGTAAACTGACTTTCTTTGTGTTGCGGATCACAGAGCCAGAGGCCTTAGGAAAGTCTTTTTTTTAAGATTTTTAAAAAAATTTTAAAGATTTTTTAAAGAGACAGGAAGCCCTGTCTCTTCCTCTAGTTTGGACCCTTACTTGCTACGTCATTAATCTTATTAGAAATCTAGAAAATGTGATAATGTTAATGTGATTCCTCAACTCTGAATTTACAGGATTCCCAGCACTAGGAGAGGAAGTAAAAGGCATTAACGCCAGTTTCCCGGTTTTCATACTGTGCTGTAGCTGTGTAAAACGGCACCGCTGGGGGGAGCTGGGGAAGGTATTGTTTCTTACAAAGGCATGTAAATCTACAATTATCTCAAAATAATAGATCTCATTTAAAACAAAAAGCTAAATAAAAGGAAACAGAGGAAAGGGGTTATGAAGCCAACACCAAGATACAACAACCTTCAGGGCAGGAAGTTTAGTAGAACTGCTGTTAGGAAGTAAATACAGTTAAACCAGAGAAGTATCTTTGATCGTTCGAGTCTTGGTTTTTGATGTGAAGAGAAAAGAAGGTACTGAATAGTGGGCAGGCCGGGCGACTGCACCCATGGACTCAGGAGCCGTCTGGCAGAGCTGTCAGTAAGGCTGTAAATAACGAAGGCGCGTGATGTCTGGAGAGCACAGTGTTGAGACCTGCTCTTCAAGAAGTGCGTGGCCTCACCCCATCTGCCAGATAGGAGAACTGAAATTAAAAGTTACTGAATTCTGCAACCTCAGGAGAGTCTCCATGGGCACCATACTGAGTCGAGGACTTTCAGGAAACATAAAACAGGAATTAGCAAATATGTACTGCTCAGAAAACATTACAGTCATAAGTTAGGGGTGAGGTAAAATTTAGTACTTTTCCCGAAGACATGAAGTTATTCAACCCACTCTGGGAAAAACAGGTAGGTCACAGTCTTGCAGGAAAACCTGGTCATGTAGAACTGATGGTTGTTTGCACCTTAACTCTGAAATGTAAGCTTGTGGCAGCCATGACAGTTGGGGTTTGATACAGGATAAAGCTGTTGTGTCCCACTTTCAGACGGGAAGCAGTCACACAGCAGCACTGAATGGACAAAAGCCACTTTCCTTCCTACTTTGAATGTGCACCTTAGGGGTGATTCACACATATTTATAGGGCCCATTGAGGGTTCTCAGGCCTGCTATCCCCTACCCCAGTCCCTGCCAGCAATTCTGAACTTTTCACTCTTCTCCAACACACTATCCCTGCCCTGTAAATTAGGCTGCATTGCCCAAGATAATACTTGATGTGTAACATCAGCTTGTGGTAGCCCAGAGTGGGTTGGGTTCCAATTCTCTCCACTGAGCACTTTTGCTATCCTTGTATAAATGGGCACGATACTTTCTGGTGTCAGATGATCGGGCCAAGAGAGATGGAGAAAGCCATGCACCCCATATCCCATTATGAAGTATCTTTCCTTTCATTTGACTCAAAAGCATAATACCTCTGTCCCTACCCCCACCTCTGGCTGCTGCAGTTCCCAGCATATACTGGCCACTGGGCTGCTTAGTCAACCAGAAAGAGGCATCACTGGTTCCCCATGGCCAGCTTCAATTCTTTCCCCTTAAAGACAAGTGCAGTCCTGAGACAGAGACCCTCATCCTAAAGCAATGGATGGAAAGCTTCAGAGGCATGCCAGCACTTATTGGAAGCATTACATTTTATAATGGGTCCTTTTAACTATTTTTCTTAATTTCTATTTGTGCTGTACAGTTGACAACCCATTAAAGGCTTTCAAGGGTGAAGGAAATTTAAATTACAAAAAATGGGGTGTGGAATGGTGCCATACAGGCTCCTGAGAGAGTCATAATAAGCTTCCTGAGAAAACGTGACAGAATTCCAGTGAATAAAGAATAAAGACTGGAGAATTGGAGGCAATGGGTAATATATTGTCTTTGGCATCTATACAAAAACATACAGTTGACCCTTGAACAACGAAGGGGCTGACCATACCCTCTGTGCAGTTGAAAGTCCACACTGAACTTTTGACTCCTCAAAAACTTAACTGCTAGCCTACCGATGACAGGAAACTTTACCAAAAATATAGTCCACTAACATATTTTGTATGTTACATTTTTATATACTGTATTGTTAAAGTAAGCTAGAGAAAGAAAACGTTATTAAGAAAATCATAAGGAAGAGAAAAGGCATTTGCAGTACTATGCAGTATTTACTGAAAAAATTTTGGAAAAAGTGGACCTGTGCAATGCAGACGCATATTGTTTAACAGACAACTGTACATTTATCCAGCCAACACTGTGATACACGCTGAGCATCCAAGATTTAAAATACATAGGCCATTCCACCCTGCGCACTCGGCCCACTGGATCTGGCCGTGGAGGCAGGCACTGCAGCAGGGAAACAGGAAAGAACTTTTTCCTCCTGACAGGTGCCAGTGCTGCATGCCTGTGACCCCCGCCATCACTCCAGGTGCTGAGCAGCTCCCAATAGAAGAGCTTCTGGGCACTAGAGGAGACTGCCTACATGAAGATATTAGTCCATAGTAATCATTAGAAATACGAAACGGCAGAAGAACTTTGTACAAACCAGAAACCCTCAAACACCCCAAAGAGGGCTCAGTGAAACTGAAATCACCAATCTTCTTCTTAAGGATTTCAAAATAAAAATCAAAAACATGCTCATGGAGCTACAGAAAAATATTCAAGATCTCAGGGAGGACTTAAAGAGATAAAAACTTTGAAAAATACAGTATCTGAAATGGAACACACAACAGAGGGATTTAAAAGCAGATTAGATGAGGTAGAGGAGACAGTAAATGAAAAAGAAATAGAGAACAGGAAAACAAAGGCAAAGATCTCCCAACACAAGTTACCCTACCAAGACAACACTAAGACATATAATAACTAAAATGGCAAAGATCAAGAACAAGGATAGAGTATTAATAGCAGCCAGAGAGAGAAAAAAGATCACGTACAAAGGAAAACCCATCAGGCTATCATCAAACTTCTCAACAGAAACCTCACAGGCTGGAAGGGCCTCATGCATGATGTATTTAATGCAATAAAGCAGAAGGGTCTCAAACCAAGAATACGTTTATCTGGCAAGATCATCATTTAAATTTGAAGGAGGGATTAAACAATTTCCAGATAAGCAAAAGCTGAGGGAATTTACTTCCCACAAACCATCTCCACAGTGAATTTGGAGGGACTGCTATAGATGGAAATGCTCATAAAGCTAAATAGCTGTCACCAGAGAAAATAAAACCACAGTAAAGGAAGTAGACAAATTAATTACTAAGCAAATGCAAAATTAAATCAACTACCCCCAAAGTCAGTTAAGGGATACAGAAAGAGAACAGAACATGACACCTAATATAAAAACAGTGAAGGAAAAAGAAGAGGACAAGAAAGAAAAAAAGAACCTTTAGATTATCTTTGAATTAGCATAGTAGGGGAGTTAAGTTTGTTAGATAGTAAAGAGGCTTCCCTTAAACCTTTGGTAACCATGAATCTAAAGCCTGAAATAGAAATGAGTACATATCTATTGATGATCACCCTAAATATAAATGGACTGAATGCACCAATCAAAACACATAGAGTTACAGAATGGATAAAAAAAAAAAAAAGACCCATCTGTATGCTGCCTACAAGAGACTCAATTGAAACACAAACACAGACAGACAAAAAGTGAAGGGATAGAAAAAGATATTTCACACAAATAACAGAAAGAAAAAGCAGGAGTTGCAGTACTTGTATCAGACAAAATAGACTTCAAAACAAAGAAAGTAATAAGAGACAAGGACATTACATAATGATAAAGGGGACAGTCCAACAAGAGGATATAACTATTATAAATATCAGTGCACCCAACACAGAAGCACCGACATATATGAAACAAATACTAACAGAATTAAAGGGGAAACTACAATTCAATGCATTCACTCTAGGAGACTTCAACACACCACTCACTCCAAAGGACAGATCAACCAGACAAAAAATAAGAAAGGACACAGAGGCACTGAACAACACATTAGAAGAGATGAACCTAACAGACATCTACAGAACACTCCACCCAAAAGCAGCAGGATACACATTCTCCTCAAGTGCACATGGAACATTTTCAAGAATAGATCATATACTAGGCCACAAAAAGAGCCTCAGTAAATTTAGAAGGATTGAAATTGTACCAACCAGCTTCTCAGACCACAAAGGTATGAAAATAGAAATAAATTATGAAAAGAAAACAAAAAAGCCCACAACACATGGAGGCTTAACAACATGCTCCTAAATAACCAAAGGATCATTAACCAAATAAAAACAGAGATCAAGCTATATATATGGAAACAAATGACAACAGTAACTCAACACTTCAAAATCTGTGGGATGCAGGGAAGGCCATGCTAAGAGGGAAGTATATTGCAATTCAGGCTTACCTCAGGAAAGAACAACAATCCCATATGAACACTCTAAACTCACAGTTAATGAAACTAGAGACAGAAGAACAAATGAGACCCAAAATCAATAGAAGGAGAAACATAATAAAGATTAGAGCACAAATAAATAAAATCAAGAAGAATAAACCAATAGAAAGGATCAATGAAAGCAGGAGCTGTTTCTTCAGAAAATAAACAAAATAGATAAACTCCTAGCCAGACCTATCAAGAAAAAAAGAGAGTCTACACACATAAACAGAATTAGAAATGAGAAAGGAAAAATCACTACAGACACCACAGAATACAAAGAACTATTAGAGAATACTATGAAAAATTGTATGCTAACAGATGGATAACCTAAAAGAAATGGACAATTTTCTAGAAAAATACAACCTTCCAAGGCTGACCCAGGAAGAAAGAGAAAATCTGAACTGACCAATTACCAGCAAAGAAATTGAATTAGTAATTAAAAAAACTACCTAAGAACAAAACTCCTGGACCAGATGGCTTCACCACTGAATTTTATCAAACATTTAGCAAAGATCTAATACCCATCCTCCTTAAGGTTTTCCAAAAAGTAGAAGAGGAGGAAATACTTCCAAACTCATTATATGAGGCCAGCATCACTCTAATACCAAAACAAAAGACACCACACACACACAAAAAATTACAGACTAGTATCCCTGATGAACATAGATGTAAAAATATTCAAGAAAATATTAACAAGTCAAACTAAAAAATACATTAAAAAATCCATCATGATCAAATAGGACTTATTCCAGGGATACAAGGATGGTACAATATAAGAAAATCCATCAACATCATCCACCACATCAGCAAAAAGAAGGACAAACACCACATGATCATCTCCATGGATGCTGAAAAAGCATTCGACAAAAATTCAACATCCATTCATGATAAAAACTCTCAACAAAATGGGTATAGAGGGCAAGTATTTCAACATAATAAAGGCCATATATGACAAAATCATAGCCAACATCATACTTCACAGTGAGAAGCTGAAAGCTTTTCACCTAAGATCAGGAACAAGACAAGGATGCCCACTCTCCCCATTTTTATTCAACATAGTACTGGCGGTCCTAGCCATGGCAATTAGACAACACAAAGAAATAAAGGGCATCCAGATAGGTAAGGGAGAAGATAAACTGTCATTATTTGCAGATGATATGATATTGTACATTAAAAAACCCTAAAGAATCCACACCAAAACTACTAGAACTAATAACTGAATTCAGCAAAGTTGCAGGATACACAATTAATACACAGAAATCTGTTGCATTCCTATATACTAACAATGAACTAGCAGAAAGAGAAATCAGGAAAACAATTCCACTCACAATTGCCTCAAAAAGAATAAAATACCTAGGAATAAACCTAACAAAGGAAGGGAAAGACCTTTACCCTGAAAACTACAAGACACTCATGAGAAAAATTAAAGAAGACACCAATAAATGGAAACACATCTCATGCTCATGGATAGGAAGAATTAATATTGCCAAAATGGCCATCCTGCCTAAAGCAGTCTACAGATTCAATGCAATCCCTATCAAAATACCAACAGCATTCTTCAAAGAACTAGAGCAAATAGTTCTAAAATTCATATGGAACCACAAAAGACCCCAAATAGCCAAAGCGATCCTGAGAAGGAAGAATAAAGCTGGGGGGATTACACTCCCTGACTTCAAGCTCTACTACAAAGCCACAGTAATCAAGACAATTTGGTACTGGCACAAGAGCAGAGCCAGAGACCAATGGAACAGAATAGAGAGCCCAGATATAAACCCAAGCATGTATGATCAATTAATGTATGATAAAGGAGCCACGGATATACAATGGGGAAATGACAGCCTCTTCAACAACTGGTGTTGGCAAAACTGGACAACTATATATAAGAGAATGAAACTGGATTATTTTCTAAGTCCATACACAAAAGTAAACTAGAAATGGATCAAAGACCTGAATATGTCATGAAACCATAAAACTCTTAGAAGAAAAAATAAGCAAAAATCTCTTGAATATAAACATGAGTAACTTTTTCCTGAACAAATCTCCTTGAGCAAGGGTAACAAAAGCAAAAATGAACAAATGGACTACATCAAACTAAAAAGCTGTACAGTAAAGGACACCATCAGTAGAACAAAAAGGCATCTTACAGTATGGGAGAATATATTTGTAAACGACATATCCAACAAGGGGTTAACATCCAAAATATATAAAGAATTCATGCACCTCAACAAACAAAAAGCAAATAACCTGATTAAAAATTGGGCACAGGATATGAACAGACACTTCTCCAAAGAAGAAATTCAGATGGCCAACAGACACATGAAAAGATGCTCCACATCGTTAGTTATCAGAGAAATGCAAATTAAAACCACAATGCGATAGTACCTCACACCAGTTAGGATGGCCAACATCGAAAAGACTAGGAAAAATAAATGCTGGTTAGGATGTGGAGAAAGGGGAACCCTCCTACACTGCTGGGTGGAGCATAAATTAATTCAATCATTGATGAAATCAATATGGAGGTTCCTCATAAAACTAAAAATAGAAATACCATTTGACCCAGGAATTTCACTCCTAAGAATTTACTCAGAGAAAGCAGGGTCTCATATTCAAAAAGACATATGCACCCCTTTGTTATTGCAGCACTATTTACAATAGCCAGAATATGGAAGCAACCTAAGTGTCCCTCAGTAGATGAATGGATAAAGATGATGTGGTACGTATACACAATGGAATACTATTCAGTCATAGAAGAAAACAAATCCTACCATTTGCAACAACATGGATGGAGCTAGAGCATATTATGTTCAGTGAAATAAGCCAGGCAGTGATAGACAAGTACCAAATGATTTCCCTCATTTGTGGAGTATAACAACAAAGCAAAACTGAAGGAACAAAACAGCAGCAGACTCACAGACTCCAAGAAGGACTAGCAGTTACCAAAGGGATGTGTGGGGGAGTTGGGTGGGGAGGGAGGGAGGATGGGATTGAGGGGTATTATGATTGGTACACATGGTGTGGGGTGGGGGTCATGGGGAAGACTGTGTAGCACAGAGAAGACAAGAAGTGACTCTGTGGCATCTTAGTACACTAATGGACAGTGACTTCAATGGCGTATTGGGGGGGACTTTATAATATGGGTGAATGTAGTATCCACACTGCTTTTCATGTGAAACCTTCATAAGAGTATATATCAATGATACCATAATAAAAATAAAAATAAATAAGAAATAAAAAATAAAAAATATTGGTGTCCAGCCAGCACCTGCAGAGATTCTTACTGGAGTATTTTTCAAAGATTCCCTGGTGATTTAATGTGAAATTGGGCAGGAGAACTACTACTTCACAGCCTCTCTGACAGGTGGGGGCATTCAGCAATGAGAAAAGTTCTTCATTACATAGGGTAGCACAGGTTCCTAAAACTCAACCAGCCTTCGCCCCCAAGCTCATTTGCCCAGACTGAAAGTCTGCTCTCTGTGCCTGATAAAGTCTGACCTCAAAGAACCAACCTTGATAGAAATGTATTTAGTAGCCAACAAGTCTGGACTTGAAGAAGTTGCAGGTGATGGCAAAAGAAAGGTCTTAGAGTATAAAATCATGGGTCTTCCAGGTGACTTTTCTGACCCTCTAAATCAGAATGGAATTATTTTGCAAGACAGTTCTCTATAAGGGGACACACCATAAGTGGCAAAGCAACTGTGGTCGTATCAGAAGTCACTTCCCTCTGAAATGTCAACTGCTGCATCCAGAATGCCTCTGATCAAGGCCTAAAAATACTGCCATCTGGGACCTTATACAGTGTAAAAATCAGTTTACAGTCTGTATTTTGAGAGTGGATGATCAAAATCCTCTGTTTGCTGCACTCATTTCTAATGAAAGATCCGTCTGTTTGCAGGAAGCAGGAGGTGTCAGCCACGGTGCTCTGCAGTTAATAGCTGTACCTCAATCCCTGAGTGTTCTCAACATTTGGGGAGTGAAGTGGCCTGTCAACTCTGTAAGAGGCTTGGGGAAAAGTGACCTTATGTAGGAAAGCTCTGTGGTCAAAGGTTTTATTTGTAATTCCTAGAAATACTTAAAGAAAACATACAAGAAAAAGGAAGATTAAAAAAGGAGGAGAGCCTATCACGTGCATCTTTCTTCCAGGCTCCTGAGCATGGCTGGCCTCTCCCGAATTCTTTTCTTCATCTGAAGGATTAAGAAGATCTGCTTCAACTAAACACCGCTGCCTCTCCCCAGTTCTCTTCCTCTCACAAGGAAGGAGGTACAAGAAAGTGGAAATGATGAACTGCCTTGCTGACTTCACAAATGTAGGTAAGAGGCAGTTGCCACCGCAAGGTTACTCTAAAATAGTGGTTCTCAGCCTGGGCTGCACGCGATGATCTCCATGCGGAGATCCCACCCCCAGAGATTCTGGTTTCATCGGTCCTGGACATGCAGATTTTTTCAAAACTCTGAGATGACTCTAATTTGTAGCAGGGTTGACAGCTCTGCTGGAGTTTGGCACAGGATTCCAAGCTCCCATACATTAATCCTAAACACAGTCTTTGGGTGGATGGCTGGTCACTGACAAAAAATGTTTGGTTTGAGAGAAGTATTTTAGGGAAAAAATCTAGATAGGATGATTCCTACTCAAGGAATGACTTCAGTGCAGTAACAGCATATCTCTAAACTCATAGGAGACATGAAACTGGGGTAGAGGGATTCAAGCTTCAGTAACACAAAGAATAAAAGAAAGGAGAATGGCAAGCATGTGAGTTCCACTGGGAAGCTGCCCCACAAAAGTTGGGGGAATCTTCTTTTCAATGGAAAAAAAGCTATTAGGGGCAGTGGATAAAGCAAGGGTTCATTCTTTTTTTCCAGAATTGAGAAAAATCTACAGAAAAATCTACAAGGAATGTTTATTCCACACTGGCTTTTCAGAGCCCAGAAATAAATCAATATAATATTGATTGTAGTCCTTGTGAAATATATAATCAAATATTTTTATATGCCTTTTAAATGCCAGAGCTATTAAAACAATGGAGCACACCCTCCTTCCTCCGTGAGACAAGGGCAGGCCAAGGTTATAGATGACCCTCCTCTAATCCGTTTTCCACACTGGGACAGAAAGAGCTTTCTGAGGTACAACTCTGATGCAGTCACTCGTCTGCTGCACATGCTCCATGGATCCACTTCCCACCCACAAGGCTTCCATGCCCCTACAGCCTTCCCCCTCTGCAGCTCTCCTACCCTGTGCTCCAGCCACACACGGCTTGCCACACAGCCCTACTGTGTCACACCTCTGTCTTTGTCTATGCTGCTCCCTCTCCTGGGAAGGCCTTCTTCCCTGTACCCCAGTCCTCCCAAGTCTGGGCAAACTTACATCTTTCAAGATTCATCTCAAAAGTAACTTCAACTATGAAGCTTTTCCTGACCCACTGATAAAGAATGAACACTCCCTCCTTTGCCCACCCACCTCCGCTAACATGGCACCTTACACTTGATCCCACTTAGGTTTTACCTGTTCTAACCTTCCCACCTAGACTCAGCCTTTTGATGGCAAAGACAGCATTTTTTCCATTTACGTGACCAGCACTTTTAAGACAAATGATATAAAGTATGTTTTCAGCAAATTTATTTTATGAATTGAATTTAACTGAATGTACTGAATGAATTTAGCTCTCCAAGAATTAATTTCTCCCTCTCTTCTCTCCCTCAGCAACTACTTGCTTTTTTAATTTTATTAAGGTATGATTGATATACACTCTTATGAAGGTTTCACATGAAAAAACAATGTGCTTACTACATTTACCCATATTATCAAGTCCTCACCCATACCCCAATGCAGTCACTGTCCATCAGTGTAGTAAGAAGCCACAGATCCACTGTCCCTTCTCTGTGCTACACTGTTCTCCGCATGATCCCCCCACACCATGTGTACTAAACATAATACCCCGCAATCCCCTCCTCCCTCCCTCCCCACCCGCCCTCCCACACCCCTCCTCTTTAGTAACCAATAGTTCATTCTTGGAGTCTCTGAGTCTGCTGCCATTTTGTTCCTTCAGTTTTGCTTCATTGTTATACTCCACAAGTGAGGGAAATCATTTGGTACTTGTCTTTCTCCACCTGGTGTATTTCACTGAACATAATACCCTCTAGCTCCATCCATGTTCTTGCAAATGGTAGGATTTTTCTTCTTATGGCTGAATAATATTTATTCCATGGTGTATATGTACCACTTCTTCTTTATCCATTCATCTACTGATGGACACTGATTGGCTATTGTAAAAAGCCAGCACCTACTTATACACACCAGGAAGGAGGATGGAAGGCTAAGAAGTGGCCAGAGGGGAACACTTCTCGTGATAACACCGTGATTGCTCAGGCTGACTGTCATTACCTACCATTGGTGTTCTGTGCCCAGTGACTGAAGACAAAAGTGAGGGGCTGTTCAACAGACACATGAAAAGAGGCTCCACATCGCTAATCATCAGGGAAATGCAAATTAAAACCATAATGAGATATCATCTCATACCAGTAAGGATGGCCAGCATTGAAAAGACTAAGAACAGCAAACGCTGGAGGATGCGGAGAAAGGGGAACCCTCGTACACTGCTGGTGGGAACGTAAGCTAGTTCAACCATTGTGGAAAGCAATATGGAGGTTCCTCAAAAAACTAAAAATAGAAATACCATTTGACCCTGGAATCCCACTTCTTGGAATATACCCAAAGAATACAACTTCTCAGATTCAAAAAGACATATGTACCCCTATGTTTATCGCAGCACTTTTTACAATAGCCAAGATATAGAAGCAACTTAAGTGTCCATCAGTAGATGAATGGATAAAGAAGATGTGGTACATATACACAATGGAATACTATTCAGCCATAAGAAAGAAACAAACCCTACCATTTGCAACAACATGGATGGAGCTGGAGGACATTATGCTCAGTGAAATAAGCCAGGTGGAGAAAGACAAATGCCAAATGATTTCCCTCATTTGTGGAGTATAAAATGAAGCAAAATTGAAGGAACAAAATGGCAGCAGACTCAGAGACTCCAAGAATGAACTAGTGGTTACCAAAGGGGAGGGGTGTGGGAGGGCAGGTGGGGAGGGAGGGAGAAGGGCACTGAGGGGTATTATGTTTAGTACACATGGTGTGGGGCATCACGTGGAGAACAGTGTAGCACAGAGAAGGCAAACAGTGGATCTCTGGCAACTTGCTGCACTGATGGACAGTGACTGCATTGGGGTATGGGTGGGGTCTTGATAATATGGGTAAATGTAGTAACCACATTGTTTTTTTTCATGGGAAACCCTCATAAGAGTGTATATCAATCATATCTTAATAAAAAAATTAAAATAATAAAAAAGCGAGGGGCTGTTTTGCCCAAGCAGGAAGTCAATCAAGAGCTATTCTGAGAACTGGAGCTTCCTGAGTCACTGTGTAGCTATTGCTTTTCGGGCAGCAAACTGAATAGAAAGCTGGCCTTGTGACTGCCTGAGTGAGATCTCTCTGTCCAGACACCATTCTCTCTCATGCTGCCATCACTGGCTCTGCAGGGACTGTACAAATCTGTGGAAGGCTCTCCCGAGGGTTTCAGGTCCTGGTACTGCTCCCAGGTTCCTAGTGCAGAGGATAGACAAGTGTCTAGGAGCTGCCCTTTTACCTAGCCAAGACTGGGACATTGTATTTTGGAAGTTAAATGAGGAATGGTCTGGTTGCTGTCCCAGGTGCTGAATCCTAACAGGGACATGGGCTGTGGACATGGAGCTGTCCGCTGTGCTGATCCTTCTCAGCCCAGACTTCCTTACTGCAGCAAAAGTCTATCTCAAATTGCCTGGGCTGTAGGATTTGCCCCATGGTTTTAGACTTCGGCACACTGACTTGAATGACCTTCTGTTGATTGCTGGCTTGAAGTACAGAGATTCTTTCAGGCAAGGAGGAGCAAATCCTACGCTGCTGGGTCACTGAATATTTTTTCAAGTGGAATGGAGAACCTCTTTCATCCTCACTACCCTCACCACTGGATTTCTCATGAAGTGCCTTCATGATTTTCCCGATTCCTAGATGAAATATTTCCAGTACGCTGAGGAACAAAGAGATGGCTGCAATGCTGTGCATAAAGAGCATGAAAATGGCCTTCTCTGTGGGCCTGGATACAAAGCAATCTACTGCACTGGGACAAGGAGGTTGAGTGCATTTGTAAAGGGGGTGCATTTGAAATCCGTAGAGAATATACTGGCCTACCATGAACACTACTTCCAGCACAGATCTTGTCAAGATGTGTAAGATGTAAGTACGTGGCAGAAATCCTTTCAGAGGGACTTCATGGATCTTCTTCTGTTCCTCCAACATCTTCAGTCCTCTATCTTCTGATGCTCGTCCAACTCAAGCTCTGGATTCTCCATCTGTGCTCCAAGGTGCGATTTTTTTCCTCTGCCTCTTCTTTTCAAAGACCCTGAGTCTATAAAGTGCATGACCCATAAACACCAGACAGGGAGAAGACACAAAGATGATCTGTAAAGCCCAGAAACTGATCAAAGAGATAGGGAAAGCACCATCATAAGAGATATTGTGGCAACCTGGCTGCTGGGTGTTGCAGGCAAAGGCTGACTGTTCGTCATTCCAAACATCTTCAGCAGCCACACCAGGCACCAGCATTCGAAAAAGGAAGAGGATGGTCAACAAAATTTTCCCCACTATGGTTGAGTGGGAGTGAACTTCCTCAAGGACACTGCCCAATAAATTCCAATCCCCCATGGTAAGAGAATAGTGTCTGAAATACACAGAAAACACTGAGGTTAATAGTACCCTTCGATGTAATCTCCAAAACACAGCAGTTTCTTTTCTCATGTCAGCAAAACTATGAAGAGTTTTCAGCCCTGATATTTACGGCCCATGCTTGATGTGACAGGATGCTTCCAAAGATTATCAGTTTTGGGGGAGAAAAAAATAACACTAAAGAACCTCCACAATCTGACCCAATTTCCTTTCTATCCTCTTCTCTTCCACACAAAGTTGGCTATCATTTCAGTACACTCAATGGCCCTCACATTTGTACAATGTATTCCATTCCACAATTCTGCTCATTTCTCTACCCTTCTGAGATGCCCCATTTATCAAACATACTACATGACCATACATCAGTCTCAATTACTTCAGCAGTTTTCCTTAGCCATCCCAAGTCAGTGATTTTTCCCATTCCTGAATTCCTACACTATTCTTTATGCCACTCAATTAGCATTGTGCCTAAGATGAGTTTTGTGATGGTTGTGTCCTATGTCCCTACTTCTGGAAAAGTACATCCTTCACAGATAGACTTTACTATAGCATTTTGGTCTTTGTGAACAGATGGTGTCGATAAACAATAATGGATTGCATTGTCTTTTCATTTTAAAACTCAGTTCCTTGACCCTATCACTGGAATAGTCAACAGAAAAAAAAAGTAGATCTACATTATATATTATCCATAGCTTGCACCGCCATGACTGCAAATACAAGAAATCAGCTAAATAAGCCCTCAGGAACTAGCACAGGGTAAGAGTGAAGATTAAACAGACACAGACACAGTACCACCAATAAGACATATGATTACATCCACAAAGCCACATCTGGAACAGCATGTTTCCACAGAAGCTTTGTTAACTTGGGAGAAAAATTAGTAACTGATTCTTTAGCAAGCTTGGGATCTGAGAAAGAATTAAGGCATAGCTGACATTATAGGTTATTTGGTTTATCCTAGAAAAAAGATGTCTTTCAAGGTTCAATGAGGTTAAAATACTTGGTAGGTTAAAAACTTCTAAGATGTGGAAGACTTCCACATATGAAAGATAATGGAGGTAAAACAGGGAAGTTTTATTAAAACAGATAATGAAACAATTTTATCCTTCCATAATTCATTAATTCAATACTTCTTACTAAAATCTCACTATCATGTAGGCTTGTGCTAGATGTCAGGGAATTCAAAAAACAAACAAGTATACCTGGGCCAGCCCTCATGGTACTTAGTCATTAAGGACTCCTACTAATAGTGAAAAAGAACAAATGACTAACTCAAAAATAAAAGAGAAAAAACATGGAATATTCTCCCCACTTATCCCCAAACACAAAAATAAATTCCAGGTGGAATAAAGTACTAAATGTAAAAAAGTAAACCATAAAAGACATAATAAAATGTAAAAGAATGTTTTATGATCTTGAAGTAGAGGAAGGCTTTTTTAAGCACATCAATTCCAGAAATTGTAATTGGAAAAAACATATAGATTTTAATCAACAAAACTGAATGGCAAAAGTGGAGAGGTCCAGAAGACATTTGGGTTTAGAGAACAACCTCCACCCAAAAAAGGTACAAACTAGAGACAAATATTTGTGAATTATCATTCAATAGATAGAGGAGATCACTCAGGGACAAGAAGGCCAAGTGACCCAATGACAGAACACTGAGAAACAGCACAGGGTAGAAACTCCATAAATGAAAATGAGAAATGGCCAAAGGGAGGGGGAAGACTATGAGGGCAATGTCACCGAAAACCAAGGCAGAGTTTCAAGGAGAATAATTAGCAATGCCAAATACATACACATACAGCACTATTTTTAAAAAATTAATGGTGGGATAGACCATGCCCAAGGATTAGAAAACTAAGTATTTGTAAAGATGCCAGTTCTCCCCAAATTAACTGATGCAAAGATTCAGTGTGGTATAGTATATCACTGAGTACAATACAATCCTGTAAGAGTACATATACGTGTATGCATCTGTATAGGAGATGTGTGTGTGTGTGCATACATGTAACTATATGAACGTGGAGAAAAAATACAGGACACACATCAAGAAATTAATGTCGGTTACTGCAGGTCTGTAAGAGGTGATGAGGATGGAAGAGGAGTTTACAGGGAGAAGAAAAAAGGCAAAAAAGACTCTTATTAAGCAGCTTGACTGATTTTATCCAATGTAATATATTTAAAAAGTAGCAGATAACCTCTCAGAATTTGGGATATAAATGAGACTTTTATATCTTATTCTACATACTTGTGAACTGTTTGAAATTCAAAAATTAAAACTGTAGCCATATATAGTACTTACAAATGAGAACCTGAATTAAAAAATTTTGGGCTTACATCTCATTAACTGAAGCAATAATTTCCTAAGTTCTAGCTTCTCAAAGAGTTTTTATGGTCTTTTCCCATAATTATTCCTTTAGAAATTTCTGGCCATTATTCTTCATTAAAAAATAATTCCTTTAGCACTTAAAAAATCCAGAGCTTCTATTTCATATAAAAACTAGAAGGTGGGGAAGCTCACTCATTTCATTAACTTGCTCTCCACTTGGCAACCCTAAACTCTATAGTGCTTCTTTTTGCCACTATCTCTTTAAAACTTGGAAATTATTAAATAACAAGGAAAGGAAATGGGCCAACCTGAAAAACCGAAATATCATCACAGATACTGGCATACAAAACAGGTCCTTTAGACAAGTATTCCTACGTTTCCCAAAAATAACTACATTTACCATTAAGTAACTACAGGTCCTAGAAATATTCTTGAATTTTCTTTAATTATCAAATAGGAATTTATCAGCTATGTAAAAAGCTGGCACTCCTTTCCTGAATTTTATTTCACATCTTTCTATCACCACAGGGATTTCCTGTATTTCTCATAAACAAGAAAGTCCACATATTTGCCACTTACCTTATAGTTGGTCAGAAAAAAAAATTGCGACTGGGCTCAAAGAACCTGAAAGCTGGAACATGTCTGGCTAATTGGAAGAACTGCTGCTGGTTCCAGATATAAAGGCTCTGATCAGCTGGGTGTGGGGCCCAACCCAGAGTGAGCCCAGTAATTCTGATCAATAGAGTGTAATCTAGTCCTCCCACAAAGCCAAAATGTCCCTTGGCGCTTTGCAAATCGTAATATACTTTGCTGATGGGCACCATGTTGGAACACCTACCTCCTGGTGTATCATATTTGGAAATGAAAAGTGAAACAAATGAGAATTTTCCCTTTTTGTTTGTGGATGATTACAGTGATTTGAGTTTGGGTGCATTTCTTTCAACTGATTGATTGTTCTGGGAATAGATGTCACAGATCAATGGGTCACGTCCGATTTCATCAGCTGCCTAGGGTGAGTCTCACCTCATCAAACGTGAACAAGTAATAATGGAGTGACAATCAAATTCAAAGTGTTCTTGCAAATCATGCTATGCTGAAAGGAGAAACATCCTAAGAAGAGATTAAAGATTTTTTCGGTCAGAGAGGAGGCCGCACCTGTCTGTAGATTACATATTCTAGCAATATTCTATTAGGCTGAAACAGCTCAGGAAAATATTTTTCTTTTCCAACAGAGATTTAGAGACACTTAGAAAGCTCTGTCACATTTTTGTAGAGAAAGCATTCAAATTCCGAAGAGGCCAAATGACTTGCCCAGTGCAGATGGAGACTAAGTCTCCTAATTTCTAGTCTATCTAATTAGTCACATCTCAAGTACATAATCTTACTGCCATCTTAGAGGAGTTGACAGCAAAAATGTTACTGGAACACAATGGTAGCTTTAAATCACAGTTCCTATGCACATTTCTAAGCCTGCTAGTTTCCATATAAAATGTAGAAAGTACATAAAACTATAGATAGATCCTAAACAGCATTTGCCTATTCTATTTTCAGATATTTCATTTCCAAGAATGATTAATAAAAGGTAAACTGGTGAGGAGGTTAGATCTCCACTCTCTGGCACATTTATTTGCTTCAAGTACAAATTGACTATCAGAATTAACTAGAGGTGAAAATAACATATTAATATGTGTATTTGTACAGTAGTGGTTGCATACACTGTCTAAGAAAGCCCTTGATATTTAATTCTAAAATTCACCTGAAAAGTAATGAATTTAATATTTAATGCATTTTGTCATAATCAAAACATTAAAATCACACACTCATGCACAGAGTAATTCATAAGGGTACACAAAATACAAACATCAGTTTCCTCAAGGGAAGGTGACTGAATGACTCGGGAAGAGGTGACAGGGCACTTGCACACCGAGTCCTCTGAACAATGAATGTTTTACCTATTCAAGAAAATAAATGTTTCAACTAGAAAACAGAAATACACTCAACCATATGCAACCCTATGTCTGATTTGTTAAATTTCCTATAGATGGACCTGATTCCTTCACTCTTAAAGACTTTTAGCAGGTGGGCAGATATCTTTAGGACAGACCTTCACTCTTAAAGACTTTTAGCAGGTGGGCAGATATCTTTAGGACAGAGGCACAGTGGGTGACTCTCCCATAACCTCACAGTAATCATTCGAAATGGCCTTGATGAGGTAACTAATCCCAGCACTGCATTGTCGCCAGGAAAGGAGGGTCTTCCCCCGGCCTCATCCCCAACCAGCCCAAAGGCTGGATTAGGGCCCTATCCTTAATAAGAGAGATTTGAAAACATAGGAGTGCATGTCTTAGTGGCAGGAATCTGCTTACTAAGGATGAGAACCACTGCCAGAGAGAACAGCTTTTTTCAGCGTTCCTACTTTCACCCACCACAGTTAGGCTGAATCTATGGAGTTACTGGCAGGCCCACAAACTCAGAGAAGCAAGAAGGGAACAGAAAGTTTAGAGAACAAATGGCTCGGAATAGAACAATGGGCATGGTGGGAGAGCCCCCTGGCTACTGCCTTTGTGTCAGTCAATGGTAGCACACTTCCCAAGCCAGGGCATCCACTGCTGGTGATATGATGGACTCCCAGGCAGAAAGGTTGTTTTTCATGCAGCCAGTTGTGAAACATTTAAGATTGTGAGAGTCAATGTAATACTAAATGAAGAGAAGACACGTGTAATAGAGGGTAGCAACAGCTGAAGAGGAAAGCTCATTTGAGTCAAGTCTCTCACCTGCTGAGATTCAGGGAAATCTACAATGAGGAAATAAGAGTTTCCCAGGAGGAAGTGTGAGAAAGTATATGAACTGGGGTAACCAGTTGGGTTCTTGCAAAGAATCTGGCATTCCTCAGATAAAAAGTGTTACCATGACAAAAAATAACCACACCAGTTACAGAAAAACAAAACTGAAAAAAAAAAAAGGTCGAGACAAGTGAGTTTCAAAAAAATTTTAGCAGAATCTTAACTCAAGCAATTGTGCTGGGAATTCCAATACTACGCAACAAATAAAAAGTCCCTCTAGTTGAAGCCAGCCAAGGTGAAGGGCCCAAGACTTAACTACCTCACTTCTCTACGTTCCCCAATCTAAACACTTGACTCCGAAATCCAGTTTGAATCTTGTTTTATTAGAAGCCCCCCCACTTACAAATAAGGAAAAGAAAGTCCAAAGATTGTGGGTTTCCCAAAGATACACCAGGAAAACAGTTAAAGTAGTAATTGCAGGTTAAGGTTTAATGGGTGATCACTTAATATGTGTCCTTCTTAACACAAGGATTTTGTGCTTCCATATCCCACACACTTTGCTTCAAGAAGGAAGTGAATTTTTTTTTCAAGAATGAAGGTTTTATTTTAATAAATGATGGGACACTCATATATCACAATAACAGCAAAACTGTACATAAATATTTCTTAGCTAGGCAAGATACTCACAATACACTGGTTAGAGAAAATTTAGGTTACAAAATAATATGTAAAATATTACTCTATATCTAATATATACTGAATTGTTTCCCCCAACCCTCCACAAATTTACACATTAAAGCCCTAATCCTAAGTGTGAATATACTGGAAGATAGAGTCTTTAGGGAGGTAATTAAAGTTAAATGAGGTCATAAGGATAGGGCCCTAACCCAGTAGAACTGGTGTACTTTTTTTTTTTATATCATTAATGTACAATTACTTGAACAACATATGGTTACTAGACTCCCCCTATTATCTGTATATACAGCCTTCCCCATGTCCCCATATTATGTGTGCTAATTGTAATGCCCCATTGTCCCCCTTATCCCTCCCTTCTCACCCACCCTCCCCAGTCCCTTTCCCTCTGGTAACTGTTAGTCCATTCTTGGGTTCTGTGAGTCTGCTGCTGTTTTGTTCCTTCAGTTTTCCTCTGTTCTTATACTCCACAAATGAGGGAAATCATTTGGTACTTGTCTTTCTCCATCTGGCTTATTTTACTGAGCATAGTAATAATACCCTCTAGCTCCATCTGTATTGTTGCAAATGGTAGGATTTGTTTTCTTCTTATGGCTGAATAATATTCCATTGTGTATATGTACCACCTCTTCTTTATCCATTCATCTACTGATGGACACTTAGGTTGCTTCCATTTCTTGGCTATTGTAAATAGTGCTGCAATAAACATAAAGGTGCATATGTCTTTTTCAAACTGGGCTGCTGCATTCTTAGGGTAAATTCTTAGGAGTGGAATTCCTGGGTCAAATGGTATTTCTATTTTTAGTTTTTTGAGGAACCTCCATACTGCTTTCCACAATGGTTGAACTAGTTTACATTCCCACCAGCAGTGTAGGAGGGTTCCCCTTTCTCCACATCCTCGCCAACATTTGTTGTTGTTTGTCTTTTGTATGTTGGCCATCCTAACTGGTGTGGGGATTGAGGGGTATTATGATTGGCACATATGGTACAGGGTAGATCATGGGGAAGACAGTGTAGCACAGAGAAGACAATTAGTGACTCTGTGGCATCTTACTACACTAATGGACAGTAACTGCAGTGGGGTATGGGGGAGACATGATACATGGGTGAATGTAGTAACCACATTGTTTTTCAAGTGAAACCTTCTTAAGAGTGTATATCAATACCTTAATAAAAAAAAGAAAGAAAAAGAAGATACATCAGGCTTCATTAGCAGAGCATTTCTGGGAAGATGGAGTCACTTATTTCATAAATAACCTCTTAAAATCTTCCTTGTGAGATCATGGGGAGAACAGTAGCACAGAGAAGGCACATAGTGGATGTGTGGCATCTTGCTGCACTGATGGACAGTGAGTGCATTGGGGTATGGGAGGGATTTGATAATATGGGTAAATGTAGTAACCACATTGTTTTTTCATGGGAAACCTTCATAAGAGTGTAAATCAATCATACCTTAATAAAAAAAATTTTTTAAATCTTACTAGTGAGGATTTTTAAGTTTCTAACAATATTTGTCTTTGAATTTATTACTATTTCCTATATGCTTTTTAAAAGGTAGTTCTAAGCAGCATGAAATTAGACCTCACCTGTCACTTGTAAAACATTCTAGGATGTCAACCTCATAGATTTAATGAATCTATGAAATGCAGAGTTGACTATCTCATATTTAGGAGATATCATTGCTCAGTAAACATAGCACTTCTATCTCACCACTTTCAGCCAGTCTCCTCTCCTAATCCCAGGATGTGTGCTTACTGATATAATTTAAGCCATTACTCTGGCTTTCAATGACACCCTTATGAATTTATTTCACAAATATGCCTGCAAACGTTGGAGATGATCTCTATGTAAGTGATTCATTATAGTATTGTACGCAGTTTCAGAAGACAGGAAACATCAGCATGTTCATCAATAAGGAACTGGTTAAATAAGAAAATGTACGAATATGGAATTCTCCACTCTAGATGACTAAATTAAAATAGCAAGGTACATAACTTTAAAGGATACAGTTACTTTTGTGTAAGGGAATAAATTAGAATACATACTTGCATTTGCATAAAGAAATTATAAAAATATACATAAGAAATTAAAATGAGATTAGCCTAATAGGACAAAGACAAGGATAGGAGCAAGACTCATGATACTTTTTATATCTCCTTGATTTTTAAGCCATGTGAATGTATTAACTAAACAAAAATTTAATTAAAATTAATTTATCCACAAGACAGTAAATTTATGCCTTCTTCAATTCTTGTCTACCTTGGCAGCTTTCAAGGACCCAATCAATCATATAGCACTTCTATGTGGCCCTAACTCTTTGCTCATAACTCTAGTATATCATTTCCCAGTTAGTTGGGTACTTGTCTCCCCAGAAACTGAACTCCTTCAGAGGAAGAATGATTCATTCTTTTTTTTTTTTTGAGAGGGCATCTTTCATATTTATTGATCATATGGTTGTTAACAACAATAAAATTCTGTATAGGGGACTCAATGTACAATCATTAATCAACCCCAAGCCTAATTCTCAATGGTCTCCAATCTTCTGAAGCATAACGAACAAGTTCTTACATGGTGAAGAAGTTCTTACATAGTGAATAAGTTCTTACATGGTGAACAGTGCAAGGGCAGACATCACAGAAACTTTCGGTTTTGATCATGCATCATGAACTATAAACAATCAGGTCAGATATGATTATTCGTTTGATTTTTATACTTGATTTATATGTGAATCCCACATTTCTCCCTTATTATTATTATTATTATTTTTAATAAAATGCTGAAGTGGTAGGTAGATGCAAGATAAAGGTAGAAAACATAATTTAGTGCTGTAAGAGGGCAAATGTAGATGAACAGGTCTGTGCCTATAGACTAAGTATTTATCCAAGCTAGACAAGGGCAACAAAACATCCACGGATGCAGAAAATTTCTCTCAAAACAGGAGGGGTGAGGTTCTAAGCCTCACCTCTGTTGATCCCCAATTTCTCACCTGATGGCCCCCCTGCGACTGTGCCTGTCTTAGGTTGTTCCTCCCTTGAGGAATCTTACCCGTCTCTGGCTAACCAGTCATCGTCCGGGGCCATACAGGGAAATGTAAAGTTGGTAAGTGAGAGAGAAGCCGTATTGTTTGAAAAGGTTAGCTTTTTACTTCTTTGCAGATTTATGCCCTGTGGGTTTTATGCCCAGCATTTGTCTTGAGGTATGTTTACCACTTGAAAGAATTAGGGTACTCAGTAAATTCGATATGAGGCACGAATTCTATTTAAGGTTTGTAATTAGGAAGGAAGAAGAAAAGCTATAGAAGTAGCAGACGGAAGAAAACATGGGAAGATTGGTTATTTCTTTGACATATCTTCTTGTAGAGTAACTTAAGCATGTAATGGTTTTAAACTACTAATTAAATTGCGCACACACATTAACATAATAGGAATACAGTTACATAACCAAAGCAATTACCAGCCATCTCCAGTGAAACCAAGAAAACCAGTTAGGCACCCTAAGCATTTGTGAAAACTTATCAATGATATGATGGATATTGTCTAATTGAATTTGAATAGTTTGAGAAAAATCAGACAATTTAAAACAACACATTCCTGGGAACTGTTCACATCCCATATGTTCTTTTAACAGTAGATAGTCTGTAGTCTCAAGATTTTGGAGCCCTGCAACTTACACTTCTCCTAATTCTTGGTTGAGTTCCAACAGTATAGATGCAGTCAAATTTGTTATTTTACTGTATGCACAGGCCAGCTTAGATATCTCCCCCTTCATTCCAATGGCAATTCCAGGACCTAGTGGGATTAATGCAGCTACAACTGCAACAGCGCTAGGATCTTTGTTGAAGTTTTTTGATTATCATCTTCTGGAATAACTCTTCCAGAGGATGTTGATGTTGGAAGTTCTTCTTCATATCGTATCTTAATTCGTTTTCTGGGTGAATGATTCATCTTTTCATCACCAGTTCCTATCACAATGTTGGGACTTAGGCACCTCAATATACATTTAATTTTTAAGACATACCCAAGTACACTGAATCAAGTTAATCATAATCCTTGGCTTATGGCACACTGCCATGATTCACCCATACATGGACCTTTAAAAAAAATGTATTCTTTAGTAATATAAAATCCATGAACCCGCACCAAACCAATAACTAGAACCCTGAAATTATGTTTTCCTAGATGCTTCTCCAGTACCCCTTCCCTTTGCCACCCTGAACCTGTATGTATGCTCTAACAATATATTTAGTTTTACCTGCACTGCTTTTAAACTTTCTAAAAAGGGTACTATTTCAACAAATGGTGCTGGGATAACTGCATATCGCATGCACAAAAATGAATGTAGATACAAACCTTACACCGTTCACAAAAATGAACTCCAAATGAAAAATGAAAACAAAAAATCCAAAAAGCTCCAAATCTGCAGAACACTGCGATGGCAGTTCTAAGAGGGAGTACATAGCAAAACAAGAATACCTCAAGAAACAAGAACAATCACAAATAAACAGCCTAAACCCACAATTAAAGAAACTAGAAAAAGAACATTTGAAACCAAAAGTTAGTAGAAGGAGGAACATAATATCAGAGCAGAAATAAATAAAATAGAGAAGAATAAAACAACAGATAAATGCAATGAAACCAATAGCTGGGTCTCTGAGAAAATAAACAAAATAGATAAAACCCTAGCCAAGACTTATAAAGAAGAAAAGAGAGTACATGAATAAATAAACAGAAATGAAGAACAGTCACAACAGATACCACAGAAACTCAAATAATTATTAGAGAACAGTATGAAAAACTGTATGCCAATAAATTGGAAAACCTAGAAGAAATGGATATATTCCTAGAAAAATGAAACCTTCCAAGATTAACCCAGGACAAAACAGAATATCTGAACAGACCAATTACCAGCAATGAAATCAACCTGGTAATCAAAAAACTCCCAATACACAAAAGTACAGAACCAGGTGACTTCACAGCTGAATTGTACCAAACACTTAGAGAAGAGCTAATACCCATCCTTATTAAAGTATTCCAAAAAGTAGAACAGGAGGGAATACTGAACTCATTTTATGAGGCCAGCAACACTCTAATACCAAAACCAGACGAAGACACCACAAAAAAGGAAATTACAGACCAATGTCCCTGATGATCACAGATGCAAAAATCCTCAAAAAAATATTAGCAAACCGAATTAAAAAGCACATCAACAGGATCATCCATCACAACCAAGTGGGATTTATTCCAGGGATGCAAGGGTAGTACAATATTTGAAAATCCATCAATATCATACACCACATTAACAGAAAGGATAAAAACCACATGATCATCTCAACAGATGCTGAAAAAGCATTTGACAGAATTCAATATCCATTCATGATAAAAACTCTCAATAAAATGGGTATTGAGGGTATGTACCTCAACATAATAAAGGCCATATACAACAAACCCATGGCTAATATAATAGCAAATGGCAAAAAGCTGAAAGCTTTTCCTCTAAGATCAGGAACAAGACAAGGTTGCCCACTCTCCCCACTCTTCATAGTACTGGAGGTCCTAGCCACGGCAATAAGACAACACAAAGAGATAAAAGGCATCCAAATTGGTAAGGAAGAAGATAAACTGTCACTATTTGAAAATGACATGGTATTTAGACATAGAAAACCCTAAAGACTCCACCAAAAAACTATTAGAAGTAAAAACTGGTTTCAACAGAGTTGCAGGATACAAAATTAATACACAGAAGTCAGTTGCATTCCTGTATACTAAGAACAAACAAACAGAAAGAGAAATCAGGAAAACACTTCCATTTACAACTGGAGCAAAAATAATAAAATACCTAGGAATAAACCTAACCAGGGAGGTGAAAGACCTATACTCTGAAAACTACAAGACACTCATGAGGGAAATTAAAGAAGATACCAATAAAATGGAAATACATCTCCTGCTCATGGATAGGAAGAATTAGTATTGTTAAAATGGTCATCCTGCCCTAACAATTTACAGATTCAATTAAATTCCTATCAAAATACCAATAGCACTCTTCAATGGACTAGAACAAATAGTTCTAAAATTCATATGGAACCACAAAAGACCCTGAATAACCAAAGCAATCCTGGGAAAGAAGAACAAAGCAGGTGAGATTATGGTCCCCAACTTTAAGCTCTACTACAAAGCCACAGCAATCAAAACAATTCGGTACTGGCAAAAGAACAGACCCATAGGTCAATGGAAGAGAATAGAGTCCAGTATAAACCCACACATATATGGTCAACTAATATATGATAAAGGAGCCATGGATATACACTGGGGAAAAGACAGCCTCTTCAATAACTGGTGTTGGAAAAACTGGACAGCTACATGTAAGAGAATGAAACTGTATTATTGTCTAATTGCATTCACAAAAGTAAACTTTAAATGGATCAAAGCCCTGAATGTAAGTCACGAAACCATAAAACTCTTAAAAGAAAACAGGCAAAAATCTCTTGAGCAGAGGTATAAGCAATTTTTTTCCTGGACACATCTCCTTGGGTAAAGGAAACAAAACAAAAAATGAACAAATGGGACTACATCAAACTAAAAATCTTTGGTATGGTAAAGGACACCATCAGCAGAACAAAAAAGGTAACCTACAGTATGGGAGAATACATTCATGAATGATTTATCTGGTAAGGGGTTAACATCCAAAATAGATAAAGAACTCATACACCTCCACATCAAAAACAAATAACCTGATTAAAAAATGGACGGAAGACCTGAACAGATATTTCTCCAAAGAAGAAATACAAGTGGCCAAGAGGTGCATGAAAAGATGCTCCACATCGCTAGTCATCAGAGAAATGCAAATTAAAACCACAATGAGCTATCACCTCACACCAGTAAGGATGGCCACTATCCAAAAGACAAACAACAACAAATGTTGGCGAGGTTGTGGAGAAAGGGGAACCCTCCTACACTGCTGGTGGGAATGTAAACTAGTTCAACCATTGTGGAAAGCAGTATGGAGGTTCCTCAAAAACCTCAAAATAGATATACCATTTGACTCAGGAATTCCACTCCTAGGAATTTACCCTAAGAATGCAGCAGCCCAGTTTGAAAAAGACATATGCACCCCTATGTTTATCGCAGCACTATTTACAATAGCCAAGAAATGGAAGCAACCTAAGTGTCCATCAGTAGATGAATGGTTAAAGAAGAGGTGGTACATATACACAATGGAATATTATTCAGCCATAAGAAGAAAACAAATCCTACCATTTGCAACAACATGGATGGAGCTAGAGGGTATTATGCTCAGTGAAATAAGCCAGGTGGAGAAAGACAAGTATCAAATGATTTCACTCGTATGTGGAGTATAAGAATAAAGAAAAACTGAAGGAACAAAACAGCAGCAGACTCACAGAACCCAAGAATGGACTAACAGTTACCAAAGGGAAAGGGACTGTGGAGGATGGGTGGGGACGGAGGGAGAAGGGCAGGGGAAAAAGAAAGGGGGTATTACGATTAGCCTGTAACATTAGCATGTGGGGGTGGGCATGGGGAGGGCTGTGCAACACAGTGAAGACAAGTAGTAATTCTACAGATTCTTACTACGCTGATGGACAGTAACTGTAATGGGGTGTGTAGGGGGGACTTGGTGAAGGGGGCAGCCTAGTAAACATAATGTTCTTCATGTAATTGTAGATTAATGATAACAACAACAAAAAAAAACCACAGTATCACCTCATACCAGTTAGGATGGCTGCCATCCAAAAGACAAGAAATAACAAATGCTGGCAAGGATGTGGAGAAATGGGAACCCTCCTACACTGTTGGTGGGAAAGTAAACTGGTGCAACTGTTATGGAAAGCAATATGGAGGTTCTTCAAAAAACTAAAAATAGAAATGCCATTTGACTCAGTAATGCCACTACTAGGAATTTACCCAAAGAAAACAAAACCCCCGATTTGAAAAGACATATGCACCCCTATGTTTATCAACATACTATTTGCAATAGCCAAGGAATGGAAGCAACCTTAGTGTCCAGCAGTAGATGAATGGATATTACTCAGCCATAAAAGGAAAAGAAATTTGCATGGATACAACTAGAGGATATTATGCTCAGTGAAATAAGCCAGATGGAGAAAGACAAATACCATACGATTTCACTTATTTGTAGAATGTAAAAACAAAGCAAAACAGCAGTAGACTCAAAGACACTGAGAAGTGACTAGCAGTTACCATGGGGGAGGGCTTGGGATGGGTGAGTTGGAAAAGTTGGGGGGGATAAAGGGGCACAAAAATTCTCAAGCATAATATAAGTTGGTCATGGGGATAGTGGTACAGCATGGAGAATATAGTCAATGAATCTGTAACATCTTCCTATGTTGACAGGTGGGAACTGCACTAGTGTGAGGATTTAATAATAAGGGTAACTGTTGAACCACTGTGTTGTACATTTGAAACCAATGTAAAATTGTACATGAATGATAAAAAATGTATTTAAAAAAAAGAGATGCCCCCCCCCCCACCCTCCAAAAAAACAACTCCAAATGGATCACAGACAACAACACACCTTTCACCCTCTGGCTGAGGGGTCCATCAATTTTCCTGTTTTCTGCCATAATCTAGGCCAGAGGTCCAGATGGTCTTCATATCCCCCAGATCATACCAGGCCACAGCATTATGCTGACTGGATCTGATGAGAAAGAGGCAGCAAGTACCGGAGATGCTTACGTAACAGGACGAGCAGGAAATAACCCCCACAAACACTAAGTGAAGATGGATGGAGGTCCATCCCTTTCAAAATGAAAGATAAGTTGCTATCCTTTACACTAAAAAACCACTACCATAAAATTCAAACACAGAAACAAAACAAAAACATAAACCTTTCTGAATTCTAGAGGCCATCTGATGTGCTACCCCAGCCCATTTAACAATTAACCTGTAAGACTATGTGAGTTTTCACAGGGGGACAGAGGGGGAAACGGCTCTGCAGCCAACTTCAGGCTGCAGTGCAAGATGCTAGCAAATCAGATGATACTCAGAGAGGTTACAGCTAATAAATACACTGCATGAAGTCTCTGGCAAGCCTCAATTAAAGCATCACAGTGCAGACCTCCAGTGCTTTGGGACAAAGCTATGCCCTGTTAAGAGTTGACATACCTGACCAAGGGACATCAAGTGACCAGGTGAGCTGAGCTGCCCAGAATTAACTGGTTGTGATCTAACCCATCCAACCATAAGGTTGGGCACAAAAAGTGGTATTCATCAATAAATGGAAATATTATACAAAATATCAGGTTGAAGCAGGTTTGGGAGATACAGGCTGCACGAGCAGGTGGCTCAGATTTCTTTAACACGTAATACTGTAGCTGCCTCTCTTTTCACTCAATTCACACATACAGCCTGAAGACCAGTTAATGGAGGAGAAAAAAGATCTAGGCCTGGTTTCCAAATGTTTCTGGATAATATGCTAATACAAGCCAGAAGTAGACTGCTGCAATATTACAACCCCAATCAGGAGATAATGACGAAGGGAAATTCTTCCCAGGTACGTGAGGAGTAGAATTTTTAACAATATTAGTTGTCTCCACTTGAAGAAAGGGCCAAAAGTAGAATCTATTCAAAGACAGTAGTTAAAGATGTGGCTGGATGGTTAAAGACTTGGAAAGAAGATAATTGGGAATATGACAAAGTCTAGGGAAGAATGGACTAATGAATGGGCTTCTAAGACTGGACAGAAAGAGCAAACTTATTTTATCCTGCGTGAATTCTCACCAAACGGCTTAGTGCACAGGAGAATATCAATGAGATGGAGAAAATAATACATTCTGGATATGTCACCTCTTTCCCTTGCACACCGTACTTACTTAATGGACTTAGGTACAAAATGGCCATAAGGCAACAAAGAAAGCTTTGTATGGGCTCAACAACATGGACTTCCCTTAACCGCAGCTGACCTGGATACCTCCACTGCACAGCTTAACCTGTCAACCACGAAGTTGAAGTCATGTCCAAATATGGACTATCAACTACTTAGTAGCAGGTTTATTACATCAGCCTCTATTCATGGATAGATAAAGAGGCGTTTTGTTCTCACGGGGAGAGACATATTCCCCAAGAACAGCTTTATGGAATACCTATTCACCATTATGACATTCCACACATTCTCTGTTCAAGAAATTTTCATAGCAAAAGAAGTTCAGCAATGGGCTTACGCCCATGTCTTTCAATTACACCATGTATCTCCTACAGAGAATGGAAAAAAGAACATTTTCCAATGCATTTTATGAAGCCAGCATAATAACTTGGATACCAAAACCTGTCAAGACATTATTAAGAAAGGAAAATTTCCAAATAAATTGATTCATAGATTCAGTGTGAGATCAGTCAAAAACCCAAACAGGTTTTCTGTGTTTGGTAAGCTGATTCTAAATTGTATGTGGAAATGTAAAGAGCCAAATCTACCCATAAACAGTGGTGAAGAAAGGAAATGAAATGATAGGACTTTTCTACTAGATATCAAGACTTACTATAAAACTGTAGTAATTAAGAGCGATAATATGGGTGCAAGATTAGACAAATAGACCAACAAACAGAATAAGAGATTCCAGAAAGAAACCCATGCATATATGGGCAACTGATTGTTGCTAAGGTGGCAATGAAGAGCAGTGGTGTGTGGACAGTCTTTATAACACATGAGAATTGGTCAATTAAGATTTTTTTAAAATTGAAAACTACCCACTACCTCACACTCTACAAAAAAATTCAATTCCTAGTGAACTGTAGATGCCAATGTGCATAGTAAAACAATGAAAGTTTCAAGACAGTAACAAAAAATGTTAAAGAAGGTATCTTTAACAGGTACTACCATAACTGAAAAGAATGATAAATTAAACCTTCATTACAATTAAGAATGTCTGCTGTCAAAAGATGTGACAGAGTGAAACACAAACCACAAAGTTGGGGAAGGGCTACATACAGGACTTACAAAGGGCTCATCTTGTCTACAATCTCCATATCCAGATTATATAATTAATTCCTACGAATTAATAAGAAAAACGGTCAGAGACTTGAACAGGGACTTTACCAAAAAAGGATACTAAAAGTGCCAACAAACATTCAGGAGATTTCAGTACACCTCCACCAGAATGGCTAAAGTTAAAAACTGACAACATTAAGTGAGCATGTGGGGGAACAGGAACTTTCATATACCATTGGTGGGAATGTAAATTGATAAATGCACATAGGAAAATCGGCAGTACTCACTAAAGCTTCACATATGCACAACACTCCTAGGTATATATCCAACAAAAATATGTCCATATGTGCAGCCAAAAACATGTGCAAGAATGCTCAGACCAGCACTATATAAATAACCTTCATCTGAAAACAACCTAAGTGGATGAATTTCACGAACATAATGCTGAGCAAAAATATGTCAAGTAAAAAATATATATGATTCCCTCTGCGAGCTCAAAAACAGGCAAAACTAACCTATAGTAATGTCAGCAATAGTGTTTACCTCTAGAAGGAGGATTATAACCATGAATAGGGAGGAGGGCTTCTCTAGGGGGCTGGCAAAGTTCTCATTCTTCACCTGGATAATGTTATTTATACAAGTGTTCACACTGTGAAAATTTACAGAGCTTTTTTTTTATGTATGCACTTTTCTTGAGTACTGTGTTTCAATGTGGAACATTTTTGTGTCTATATCTTCATCCTAATAAGGCAAGACCTTTAACATTCTTGTGGTCCTTTGATCTCTATCATGCTGGTACTGTTTAAAATTCATTCTGGCTTATTATGGATATACTTCCTTTATCTTTCTCTACTTACACACTTTACCAACAAGGGTCTGACCACTCTTATCCCCTAGCTCTTGTAATATCTCTCGTGGGCTTGCTTTTTGTTGAGAACTTCCTCCGAAAATGTTTACGATGTGAATCTGAGTGGTAAATGTTAATGTTTTTACTAAGCCTTCACATTTGAATAACAATTTAAATAGATTTAAAATTCTAGGCCCAGTACTTTGATTTTCTTACAGCCAGTATTGCTCTTGAAAAATAGACAGATCAATCTGATTCTGGCCGCTTTAGACAATGATTTACTTCTACAATCTTTGAGATTTTCTCATTCTCTTTAGTATTATCTTTAATAGTCTGTTGTTCACCTTTCAGTCAGTGGCATCTCTCCGTTATCACCTTACTCTGGCTCATGAACTGAGTGGTAGTGTGCCCTGGGGAAGGCCTTTGGACCAGCCCTCTAGGTTACGCTGGGGATTCAAACAGAAGAAGAGAAGCCCTATGGTGCTCTGCCCAGCACTACAAAAACCACACTTAACTATTTCAGTATTATCTATCACTTACTCCTTCTGATCAGAGCTTCCCCTTCAGGCACCCCTGAGAGAAATAGCAATTTCCTAAGTGCTTCCTAGAGTGTAGGGCCTAGACGATAACCCTCAGTCCTCTGAGTCTGGAGGAGGGGTGAACAAATAATGGGCAAGCCCAGCCTTACCTGTTTTACCCAAATCTCCACCCCTCAAGGCTGTTGTGTCACCTGCAGCGGAGGTCTGGTTCATTTTACTAGCGCCTGCCCTGAGGAAGCAGCAAAGGCAGCCGGTTCTCTCTCATCAGTCCACTCACAGATATTCAGCAGGCCACACACCACCAAGAACCACTTCAAAATAACCGCGCCCCCCCCAAACGTCTCTTCCCTGGGAGATTTTTTTTTTCCTTTTTAATTATCTAAAACACAGTAAAGGAAACATTCTAATCAAAATGTAGCAGAACTTTACATGGTTTTATTTACACATTATTGGTATTGAAAACAAACTATACAAAACTGTTTTATACAGATAAAAAAAATCCTTGGCAAGGCAAAGCCATTTATGTGTACACACACACACACACACACACACACACACACACAGTATTTTACATTTTACATTACTGTAATTATACATATTTACAGGTACACTATTTAAAGTATTTTACAATTTACCAAAATGAGAGGCAATAAGAAAAGCAAGTAAAAATGGATGAAAGCAAACTAAATAATCAGTGTTTAAAATGCTACAAAAATATTTTTTAAAATCTAGAATAAAGAAAAAGTAATTTCTGTGAAATATCAAAACTAAGATTTCAATGCAACATCATTGCTGCTTTTATGTTAATGACAAGTTCTAACCTGTTTAAAAGTATTTGACCAATAACAGGCAAGCAAACCAGACGGATGACTAGAACAAGCTGAGCATGCTGACTTGAGATTAAACAGTCAGCAGGTATAAACAAATGGAGCTTATTATCTAGTAATGAAATATGCCGTAAAACTGCCCTCAACTTTCCCATTTAAAACATGAGGAAGTGCAAGCTTCTGAGGAGTATGCAGTATCAATGAAGACTCCAATTCAGCGACTTATCTGTAATGCAAGAGAATGCAAGTTATGATTCTCTTTTTCTGACATGATCACTTCATACAGTGTTATTCTTTTAAATTAGAGCTACTTAGATAATACCAGTGTTAAAGAAATAGCTTTTCAAAAAATCAGTTTGGTAACTTTGTTAACACTCTGACCTTGACAATAATTCAATGAAATAGTACTTGGAGAAAAAAAATCAGTTAAGAGAAAAGCTAAGAATGAAATAACGTAAGATTTGGGCTATCATGCAAGCAAATCATATCTCAAGTATCAAAACCATTTAGAGATCTTAGGTTTGTAATGGAACTTGGAAATTTCACACTAATAAGCTTTACTTCCAGATAAAGTTAATTCTTTCACAAATATATATTATCTTCACAAGAGAATGGAAGTCATATTTTATTTTACTTTATTTATTTATTTATTTTGGTATCATTATTCTACAATTACATGAAAGACATTATGTTTACTAGGCTCCCCCCTTCACCAAGTCCCCCCAACAAACCCCTTCAGTCACTGTCCATCTGCATAGTAAGATGCTGTAAAATCACTACTTGTCTTCTCTGTGCTGCACAGCCCTCCCCGTGCCCCCCACACTATACATGCTAATGGTAAGGCCCCCTTTCTTTTTCCCCGCCCTTATCCCTCCCTTCACACCCATCCTCCCCAGTCCATTTCCCTTTGGTAACTGTTAGTCCATTCTTGGGTTCTGTGATTCTGCTGCTGTTTTGTTCCTTCAGTTTTCCTTTGTTTTTATACTCCACATATGAGTGAAATCATTTGGTACTTGTCTTTCTCTGTAGAAGTCATATTTTAAAATAACATTTGGGTAAAACAAAAATCCCAGTTTAACTTCTTAAGGGAGGTTAAAATTTTAAAGCACAGTGAACATTTTAAAGCACCATGGATCTGAAAAATAATCAGACCGTTTTTGCCTTATACTATTTTTTAAAGGTTTTTTAGAAAAAAGCTTTTTCTTCAAATTCCCATTATTCAATCTGACATTCTAAATTATATAAATAGAATTTTAACTTCACAGTAAATAACTACATGTTTTCTGAAGATCTCATTAGCAAACTAGATGCTTTGAGAGAATACTGAAATTAACAGAATATCTAAGGAAAGTAATTTCCATTAGGTCTAGAAACAAATTTATAACTCAAAAATATTCAGAACCTTCACACAGACATCTATGTCCAATTAAGGGTTCTGTTCAGATTTAATTAAATTTGAACTTAACTTAAAATTGGGTGTTTTAAAATAGCAGTGACTCATAGACACTGAGAAGTGACTGGCAGTTACCATGAGTGAACGTTTGGGATAGGGTGGTGGGGAAGGTGAGGGGGGTAAAAGGGCACAAAAATTCTCAATCATAAAATAAATTGGTCATGGGGACAGTAGTACAGCATGGAGAATATAGCCAGTGATTCTGTAACATCCTTCTATGTTGACAGTAACTGCACTAGGGTAGGTGAGGATTTAATAAAGCGGGTAACTGCTGAACCACTGTGTTGTGTATTTGAAACCAATATAAAATTGTATATCAATGATACTTCAATAAAAAAATAAAATTAGGTGTTTTAGTGTTCAAATAATTATGACCACAAATCAGTTAGAAAATATCGATATGTTATATATGTTTACAATTTTCCTTAGGTGAAAGCCCAAAATATTTAAGCAACTGGTTCAGGTCTTACAGAAAAAAAACTGCCAACACATATTATTGCTTGAATAATCTTCTATTAAGAATAGCTTAAAGAAATTAAGAAAACATACCTGTGAACATTATTAATATTAAGCATTTAATACAGTAAATCATGTCTCTATTCAGGCGACAATGGTTTTCCTGTTTATGAATGTGTTTTGTACTTTAAATCACTTTATCACTATTAATTAAAATACAAAAAATACTAAATTACAATGACTACACAGACATCATTGCCTGTGAAACATGTTACTGAAGGATGTTCTGTTTTTTTGCCTATAAAAAAATTTCTTATTAATCATCAAATGTATTTCCCCTCACCTTAGACTAATAAACAATCAGAAGGCTGAGGAGATATGTAATATGGCATGTCAATTATTAAGAAAAAAGAAAGGAAAGGTTGAGGAGAGATGCCAGGCTGATCTGAACTCTGAGCACATCCCTGCGGATGAGGGGATCTTAGAAGCCTGCACTAGCAACTGTCCTCCAACCTGTGACTGAAGCAGAAACTCATCCAACTGTCTCTCACCTACTACTCCCATCTTTGATGACTAACAGGCTTGCGTAGTTACTGTGTCAAACATTTACTTTTACCAGTCTTCTGTAAGGTAAATAACCATTACCTACCTGCATTTTGACTTTTCAAAGAGCTTCATTAGCTGCTGGAATCTTTCTGAGACCTGAAAATTAAAAATGAGTGTTACTTATCTCAATAATATATTTTTTAATCTTTCATAAATATTTTCTCAAGACATCTAAAGAGAGAAAGTTACCCTCAATACTAAAGAGAGGAAGTAATGTTCGGAAAAATTAAATATCTTCATACTAAAGGTGACTGCTACTTTAAGTTTTCAATATTATATTTTCTTAAGCAAACATCACTACAAAATTACTGTGATCAAATAAGTAAATGCTGAAGACAATTTTTAAAAAATCACGATTGTTTCAAACTTCCTCCACGTTTTTAAGAGTCCTACAAAAAGAGTCACACTTTTTGTAAAGTTGGCTAATAAATACCTACATATTTTAAACATGTTAAAATTTCAATCTAAGGAGTAACACATATGAAACAAAACTACAGAGAAGTAAAAACCGGGTAGTTACCTGATCGGAATTTTTATTCAACTTGGCAGCTAAATAAGAAAATGTTTTCAATGATGGCCCTTTTTTCTGACACTCCAGTAAAATTTCCCGGTCATCATTTCTGAAGGAGGAAAAATGTTACTTAACTTTTGCAGATTAGAGCAAAAAGGTAAGAAAAATTCCACTGCCTTAATGTCCACCAATAGGAGGTGACATTTTTATTAAAACCCATAGAAAAAGAAAAGGTGTATATATTTGACAAAGGTTATCGCCAAGAAATAAGATTATGGATGATTTTAATCTTTGAGCTCAAATGTATTCCCAAATTTTCTAAAACAAATGTACCATTTTTCTAAAACAAAATTAAAATTTTTCTTTTAATTCTATCTTTAATGTATATATAGTACTTAAATTAGGGCCCAAACATGATCCAGATCTTCCAATTCTCAGATCTCTGCTTTTCTACATAGTCTGAACCAATGTATGATCTTACAATCTCTGTGATTTTATTCTGCCATCTGTAAATTACCTGAAATGAAGACATGGAGGACTGTGGTATTAAACAAAACTGATCATTCAGCAAAATTCAGCTTCCCTCATGTACTCTAGTTAGAGATCATGAACCTCTAGTCCAGCAGTTCACAACTGCAGTTACCTTTACGTCTGAAGGCGGGGAGTGGTCTAAATCTGTATTTCTTCAGAAGTTCACAAAAAAATTGAAAGTACAATCTGTTAATGAAACTTTTCTGAAACTCTTAATTTAGGGGAAAACTCAAATTACAAACACACTTTCTGCCTTGTTTCAACACCTGTCATTCCTCCCTTCTAAACTGTGCTTATACCAGTTCCTTAGAAATGAAAGAACTTTTTTCCTGAAAAAGTGAAGTTAAAACGCAATGAAAAGTTCTGTCCATGGTGCTAATGCATACCCTGGCTTAAGAGCCATTGTTCTAGATTGTTCTACAGTACAGCTGGACTGTACCCTAGACTGTATATCTTCTACCAACTTTGGTCATTTCTGAATTTAAGTCATATCACTTTACTTATTTTAGGATGGAATAAAATTATGACATGACAGAAGAGATTTCTGGCCTCTCACAATTTCCTAGTGACTTAATTTGTCTTAAGATTCTTACCTTGTCCAGGAAACTATAATTTCTCCCTTCTTTTTAATAATATTCTTTGCAGAAAGGCTTGTAGAAGTGGCAGGTGTTTCTGGTGGATCCTTAATCCCTGGGCTGCCCTTTAACGACGAGGAGACTTTGGTCACTGCAGGGGCCTTCCTCTTACTGGCCTTACTTTGGTGAGCTTCACCAGAATCTTGAGTACTTTGCTTGGTCTTTTCCCTACTGGTTAAGTCTGTTTCCTTTCTCTGTTTTTTCTGAGAATCATTTAGATCAGAAAAGCTTTTTCTCTTTTTGTGAGCATTATCCAAAGCCCCAGGCAACACTGAATTATCAGAATTTGACAGTGACTCTGGTTTTAAATCATCCTTTTTTTCTTCGTATGAACTGGGAGATTCCGAGGTCAAATCAATATAGGCTTCCTCAACAATGCATTCCAAAGGCCTGCTTGCCTCTTGCACCGTTTCTTCCTTACAGTTATCTTCATCTACACATATCACCTGACATTCCAAGTGTTCAGCAGATAAAGCAGGAGGATCACCTTCAGTTTTACTCTCACTGGAAACATCTTCTGTCAAATCAATAAAAGCACCTACATTATCAGGCTGCATAGGGTCTAGTATTTGAACGTTTTGATCCAAATTGCCACTGGAACATTCCAACTGATCAATATTTAAAACTGTTACTTCTATGAATTCCCCCAAATTTTTGGTCTCAGTGACTGGACCTTTTGTGAGGGCTATGTATGTATTTGGAAGATGATCCTCAACAGAATGTGGAATTTCTTCCACTGGAGGCAATTCTTCAATGTTTCCAGGCACTTTTGGTTCCCATACTTGGTGCAACTCGAAACACTCAGCAACCACTTCATTACTATGACCCACTTTATCTGATGCATCTTTAAGAAATTCGTATATATCGGGAACCTGTGTTTGTATCATACAGTCCTCCTCTTCATGAGCTGATTCACTGCCACCAACATTTTTGTTGGAATTGTTCAATTCCACAGCCTTAAAAGCTCCATTCTGACATGGACTATATTCTTTCTCTGCTGCTTCATCGGTTTCCTTTCCGACTCTGGGCAACGATGCCAATGATTCATCAGCCACCATATTCTGTTTCAGACCAGGGGGGGTAGATGGTGCTGTACGCTGTATTTTCACAACGAAATGATCATTGGACTTTTCCATTATGACAGCATGCATGGGTAGATCAGGATGGTACTGAAAGCCAGGAACAACAGACCAGTTTGTCCACGATGAAGAACAACTTGATTTACTGCTTGAATTATCAGACTCCAGAGCTAAATGAATATCTTGTTCCGATGCATCCTCTTCCTCAAGTAAAGCATCTTCACTAAAATGGGCACTAATCACTTCCTCAGGGGTTGAACTAGACAAAACTTCAGGCTTTAAGAAACTGAGGTGACCATCTGACTTGAGAGGTGATGGTACTGTTAAAGAGACCGCTAGATCTTCAAGAAGGATGGAAGAAATATAGGGCTTACTCTTTTCTGAATTACATACATGATCTTTACTTGAAGCTATGTTAGTCGACACTTCAAACATACAACTTTCATCCAACACATCAGGATGAACTGGCAACGCAAGTCCTGAAGACAGAGATGGACCTTTCTCAGAGGACAATAACGACCAGTTATCATCACTAATCATTTTAGGACATGGAGAACCCTCCCCTGCAACTAGCTCTTCCGTTGTACAAACTGGCATAGATTCACATTTGAGACTCTCTAACAGCTGTTTTTCTGGAGTCTTAAACTCCCACTCACTTTTTTCATTACAGTTAACACTGCTGTCCAAAAGATCAGAATCTTGCAACAAACTTTTAAATATTTCCCCCATCTGTGCATCACTCACTAAATTAAAAGTAAGGCTAGATGCTTGCTGTTCAGTAAGAATCTCAAAGCTGCGTTCCGACTTCAAAGCTGCATGCTGGGATGTCTGGGCATCCTCGATGACACCAACTTCACTTTTTCCTGGCTTTGGGGTGCTTGGACACTTGAGTTCCAAGGAGTGCTCTTCAGAATGAGATTTTTTCATATTATCAGAGCAAGTGTTTAAACTTTTTTTAATGTCATGGTTTATTGTGTTAATATTGGAGTTATTCTGGCCATGATGTTTTTCCTCAGATTTTTTACTTCCCAGTAAAGACTTACAATAAACAAAACCCTCTGATTTGGGGGACTTCTGTTTCAGCGTTTCTTTGCTGCAGTTATCCCTGTTCTCCTTCTGACAATTTGAATATTGTGCTTTTCCTTTATTTATCTTTTCAAGTCTTCCTTTATCATTGTCACTGCCAAAGTTTATGGAATCACAAAACTTTCTTAAGATTTTCTTAAGCTTAGCAAACAAATAATCAAGTTGTTCATCTACAAATTTCCACAATTTTTTTTTCATACCTGGTAGTTGCTGTTCAAATAAACGATCTACTATGCCATTCTTTTTAACTTGCTTAAGTTTGGATTCTATAACATCACAGAGATTCTTCTGCAAAGTAGTTACTGACTTAGAGATTTTGGATAAGTCAAGGTGTTTAATTAGTGATGTAAGACTCAAAACTGCTGACTCAATGATTCTATGAAATTGTACTAATGAAAATTTTACTTTGAATTTCATGTAATTTTTCCTTACATGTTTTCTTATCATTCGTAACATATGCATAACCTCTCGTATAGAAGAGGGTGCAGAAGCAATTGGAACAATTTTTTCTAGGCTAGAGGTGCTCACTGTCTTATTTTTCTTTTCTGTTTTGGAAGATCTGCTAGATTCACTTTGTCTTTTATTCCATTTGCTTTCAGTCTGATGGATTTTTAGAGATGTTTTTCCACTGTCTTTGGGCAAATGCACAGTACTTTTCCTAATTTTTGTATTCCGCACTTCAGTAGCTTTAGGTTTGGCACTTTTCTCATAACTTTTTTGTGGTTTAGATTTTTCACTGTCACTTTTAATTTCTCCCTCTTCTAATTCATCTGAAGATGAATTCTTATGGGAGTCTGTTACTGAAAACTTGTCAGATTTGTGAATTGGTTTTTGATTTTCTTTATTGAGATTAGATGGACTCTTGGAGGTAGAATGAGCTGAATTTGGTGGAAACACATCTGGGGAAGAGAAAAGGCAACCGAGTCTTAGTCATCTGACATTTCCACACTAAATATAACAAAAAATTAAATATTGAGGCAATTCATTATTTTAATAGCTTTTTTATTCTAAAGAATATTAATGCCTAATATTTGTTTATGTCATTGGTCTTTACTGGCCTCAGAAGGTACTCAGAAGGTGTATGACAACAGTGATAGTGTAGTTTGGTCATGCAGATGACCATTAACCAACTGTTTGGGCATCTTTATTTCACATTAACAGCATCACCTATAGTATGCCTTTCCAATAACAAAAATATACCTGAAAGCAAGCCAAGAGTATCTGAAACAATCTATTCATACTGATCCCTTGTTTGTATAAATAAGAATTACCTACACGACTAAAGGCTTAATTTATATTTCTAGTTAACAACACGGGTCTGGATATGTTAATTAAGTGATATAAAAAAGAAAAAACACTATTTCTTCTTACTACATATTTTACATCCTCACAAAAAGTTATAGAAGATAACATAAACAATTACCTTTATGACTGTTATTATACAATGGAATTCGAGATGGGCTTTCCAGTCTAATAACTTTTGCTACAGGTCTCAGTGGACTATTCAGAGGACTGATGGCTTCTGGAATAGGTCTCAGGTGATTAAGATCAATGCTCAGAACCGAGTTCTCATCATCATGACAGACTGAGTTTGTTTCACCAATTTCCATCCTGTGGTCCATTAACTCAGTATGCGGAAGTGAAGATTCCAGAGTCTCTTTAGGTAAGCAAGACTCCAAATGACAAAACTTACCCTCAACCAGTGGTGTATCTACAAGAGAAGGCTCAAATTTTGGCTTGACATCTTCTGAAAGGACTACTGGCAAACTTCCAGCTTCTTCAATTGAGGGCTGCAAAATGCTGTCATTGGATTTGGCCACTTCTGTTGAAAAAGCCTCCTTCTTTTCCCTACCTTCAGAAATACTACAAGAACTTAAATCATTTTTGTTATCCAATTCCAAGTCAAAGTTCTGAGAAACATTTGTTTGTAATATGTCCACTGCCACAGGAACTGTTGCACCATTAATGATTTGTTCCATTTCTGCTGATGGCAACAAAGATTCTGTTTGTTCCATTTCCACAGGTGCTGGAAAGGAAGTCTCTGCATCACAGATGGGCACAGGCATATCACAGTGTGAAGCATTCTCAACAGATTTAACAAACAAACAATTTTCTTCTTCTATTTTTCTTTCTGGGATACTGGTCCTGGATTCAGATGGTGCTGTAAGCACATCCTTTGGTTTCAGTACTTCTGATTTGTTATCTTCTGTGATATGTCCACTGACAGAAGGAACACACGTCACTGTTTCAGTCTGCACCAGGGACTCCAAATCACCTATGCCACTGGATTTGGGAGTATTGGTTATTTTATGTTGATTATCCTGAGAAACAGGTTGCTTTTTAGCAGGAGAAAGAGTTAAGTTCAACTTTTCCATAAAACTCAACTTTAAGTCTTTCTTTTTTGTTTCATTTGGACCACTCTCTGCTTTAACTGCAAGCTCTTTATTATCCACTCCTTCAGAAACATCATTATTAGAAACATCACCTTTATCATTTTTTGGCTCATTCTGTCTCTTTAAATCAGAAGTGGTTTTCTTAGTTTCTTTGTTAGTCTTCTGAAAATGTTCTATAGGTGTTCTTTTTTCATTTCTCATATGCCTATTTTCTTCTTTGCTTTCTCGTTCTCTTATCCTCTTATCTTCAGTTCTATGTCTTTCTGCTTTTAAAGGTGTATTTTCCCATTGGTGCACAGCATCAACTTCCCTGGAGTCCAAGTATTTGTGAGTTCTACTTGTTGAAAGAGAGGATGGACACCTTCCTTCTTGAAAACTATGATTACTTACACCCCTGTCTCTTTTACACTCTTCCCTTCCTCTTCTCTCTTCTAGATGGTATTTACTGCAATTGTAAGAAGACTTTGTTATTTCGTTCTTAGAATGAGGAAGTGATGCTCGTTCAGATCTTCTCCAATGATCCTGGTCTTTTACTACTGATTTAGGTGTTTGATCAACTTTTCTCTCTTCTTTGTCTTGTGATTTAAGTTCTTTTCTATTTGTACTTTGTAATCTTTCACTTTGTCTTTCTAGTTTTTTGTCAGTTTGAGATTCTACTCGACTGTGTGACCTTTCTCTAGAGATCTCTTTTTCCCAAGAAGAACTAATGTGTTCATTTTTATAATCCAAATCTGTGTTACTTTTAAACTTTGAATTTTTGCTTTCTGCCTTTGTTTCACCTTTACCATATTTCTCAGTTCGTCCTTGAAGCCTTTGACCAGCCTCCGTGTTCCTCAGTTCACCATCACCACCGCTAGTATTTAAGTCTTTTCGTATTCTGTCAGTTCCCCTGCTATACTGACTATGTCTAATATCTTTTCTCCCTCGTCTATTATCCTCCTTTGCGCTGCCCTCACTAACTGGATAATGGGTATGTGACCAACTGCCATTGGTGCAGTGTTTTTCAACAGTTGTAGGCAAATGCAAAGTGCTTTTTTTCTCAGAATGTGATTTCCCTTCCTTTTCGAGGTTTGGCAGTGAAGTGCTATGATGTACACCTTTAGAAACATCACTTTTTGCTTTGTGATCAGTCTTTGAGCAATCATCCAAATGGGGAGATCTGGATTTAAAATCTTTTGTTTTAACTATATCTGATGTCCTTGCAGCTTTATGATTATTTCGAAAATGTGGAAACTCAGACAATCTATTGAGAAATAGAAATTAAAACAAAAAACAAAGTTAATCTCTTTTCCTCCTTTTAATAATCCCAATTTTAATCACATGTGATATACTTTAAAATTTGGGGACCCATGTATTGGCAAAATTAATTTTACTTTGTATAAAGGCATGAGTGGTGAGAATTTACTAGCTTCCAACTGAATGTGCCAGTTCTCAAAACAAGGAACTCTTTCACTTGCTTTGCTCAAAGAAAGTATGGAGGACCCTCGGTTCTATCCTAGCATCTGCCAATATCTTTCAGACCTGCTTCAAGACAGTCACACAACTCTCAAACTACCCACATATTCACTGCTTCTGAAACAGTGACTTAATTTTTTGTCCTCACTTACTCTAACCCAACTGGAACAGAAGGAAAAGCAAAACCTTGCTGGACAGCATAGACAATCAAAACAGAACTCTGTGTGAGTCTCTACTCGAGTTTCTGTCTCACAATCTCACAATAAAGCAAAAGCATCAATACCCATCTTAAAGCGGCACATACTACGCAAAAATAAAAGGGAACATAATTGTGATTCTTTATGGCATGTATTTATTGTTTGGAAAAAAAAGCCTAAGTCCAGTATAGCACAGCAAAGACAAGTAATGACTCTATAGCATCTTACTACGCTGATGGACAGTGATTGCAATGGGGTGGGAGGTACTCGATATTAGGGGGAAATGTTGAAACCACAATGTTGCTTATGTGAAACCTTCATTAAGATGGTATATCAATGACACATTAATTAAAACAAAACAAAACAAAAAAAAGCCTAAGTCTTAATTAAGATTTTACATTCATTTTCAGAAAACTGTCAGTTTTCCTAACAATAAAATGTAAACAGCTCATTGTGGTTTTTTGTAATATTACATGTCGATCTTCCTCAACTTCCCTTACTTCCTTGAATTTCCATAAATCTATTCCTAATCAGTACTACATGTATAGAGAACAAAACTTAAAAGGGGAGGAATAGGGGAAATTTTCATAAAACAAAAGAGGACATAGAAGACATACAACCTAAGCAATGTGTAGACCTTATATTGACCTTCTTACAGGTTGAATTGTAGTCCCTCAAAATTTATACATTGAATTCCTAACCCCCAGTATCTGAAAATGTGACCTTATTTGGAAATGGGGTCTTTACAGAAATAATCAAAGTGAGGTAATTTGCTATAATTAATGTCCTTATAAAAAAGGGAAATAGGGACACAGAGATATGTGTGGAGAAAAACAGTGTGAAGAGACACAGGAAGAAAGCAGCCACCTGCAAGCCAAGGAGAGAGGCCTGGAAAAGCTCCTTCCATCAAACAGCCCTCGGAAGGAACAACTTGGCTAATGACTTCATCTTGGACTCCTAGTCTCCAGAATTGTGAGGCAATAAATTTCTGTTATGAAATCCACCCATACTTTGTTTCTAGTACTTTGTTATGGCAGCTGGCAAACTAATACAGGTGCTGACTCAAAAAACCAGATGTTAGAAGCTACCTTTGAGACAACTGGGAAAATGTGAATATAGAAAGCATTAATAGCAAACTAAGAAAAAGGTCTAACAAACTGAATTTCACTAAAATTAAGAACTTCTGTTCCTCACAAGGCAAAGTAAAGAGAGTGATAGACTAATCATAGAATGGGAGATATCTGCAATAAATGTATGCAAGAAAATACTCATACTGAACAACTGATATGCATGTGATATATGCATCATCATGCTTATTAAACTATAAGCTCCTAAAAGATAGTTCTATCCCATAAAGCTTATGATATATTTAGAATAACTATACACTAAATAAGTTAACAGAAGTTTTACTTTAAAATAAACCTTCACATTAAAGTTTCTAGAATTTACACTCTTAAACTTTTACCTTATGTTAATATTCCTGTCTTTCGTATTAAACATGAAGTTTCAACAAAACGATACACATTTTCCATTAGAATACCAGTTATAGCTCACAATTAAAAAGCACAACTATCTGACAGAATATTTATTAGATATGTATAACAACATCAAACAATCTCTCATGATACATTCACCTAGTTTCTCTTTACATTCTGTTCAAACATCACACCCCTCTTCTAAAGATTCAAATATATATATTTCCCCAACACTTCAGGAAACAATCATACCAGCTGTACTGGTGGGATTTAAATTAAACACACATCACCACCTTCATTTTCAAAAGGCCTGAAGTGCTTTATGCCATAAGGTCCCCACATAAGGTTGTCCTCATTCACTCTTCAATCATTTATTGAGTTACCTACCTTATGCCCGGGACTGTGCTGGGTGCTCGATAATACGGTGAGGGTACCCAGACATGGTTCCCACTCCCATGAAGCTTACAATTTAGTGGAAGAGAAAGATATTAATCAAGTAATCCTATTCAAGATGATAAAGACTGCAAGCATACATGAAAGCTACAGAAGAGAGATCTGACCTAGTCAGGGAGCTTATACAAATACCACTGTGAAAAGGATGTTTATGCTACCACATAAGGATGAGCAGGTATTTAGCAAGTTTATGCTGACACCTAAGAATGAGCAGGTATTTAGCACATTAAGGAGACAAGCATTCCAGAGAATAAAAATAGTCCACGCAGAGGCAGAGCTCATGGTATATCTCAGGAAGCAAAAGAATGCCAAAGTAATGGACCAGCTATGACACCTAGAGCAAAGGTAAACACTGAACGCAAGGCCTGAGAAGTAGTTCAGGCCATACTATGAAATGCCTTGTGGGTCAAGTTAAGATTTATAATCTTTTATCCTAAGAACAATGAGAAGCCTTTGATGTGTTTTAATCAAGAAAGGTTGTGGGGATGGGGTGGTTCTGTGATAGTGAGATGTCCAAACTTGTGCTTTAGAAAGTGTCCTGTGGCTGTAATATTGAGAAGAGACAAACCAGAGACTAGAAAGAGCAAGAGTGGATGCAAAGATAACAGCACAAAGACTACTGCCAGTTTAGATGAGACTTGATGAGCAGCAATGACTGTAGAAATGAAGAGAGATGAATGATTTGAGAGATTATAAGGATATAAAAATCAACAGAACATGGTGGTGAATTTCGATCTGAGGATGATTAAGCAGTAAGTGTCAATGACAACTCCAGGCAGAGTGACTGTGGGTCCAAGTTGGCCAAGCAATCTCGGTATAATTATTTATAGCACTCCCTTCAGTTCTCAAAAGTGGTTTGGATAATAAATTAAATGTTCAGCCTACCCTAGGTCTCTAGCTTGTACCAGCTAAATGTGATGATGGTAAATCCACTTAGCTAGGAAACTGAGTTTTAATAGTAAATTCAGTTTTGTATGAAATAACTTTAAAAATTATATACAGATGTGAAGTAATTACATACATATAAATGGAAATGACCTGATAAGTGAGATTACCTCATAACAAAATGTTGTTAGAGAAAAGAAAAGATATAGGTTTATCCATTGAGGAATTCCAACCTGGCCAAGTACAGATATAAATCTCAAAACGAGGAAGAAAACTAAGAATCCTGAAAGCCAGAGAGACTATTTTAAGAAAGGAAGGTCAACTTTGGCAAACAGCATGTGAGGACAATTTAAAATGACAAGAAAAATTATTTGATGGATTTAGTGGCAGTCACTGGTAACCAAAATGACAGCTATTTTGGTGAACCAACAGAGGCAGAATTCAGAGTGGAATGTGTTCAGGAGTACAAATAGGAAACAGATAGAGCCAGTTTAAATACCTGTTCTGGAGGTTTGACTGTGGAAGGGAAGGAGGGTGAAATTCTCTGGAGAAGAATATGCCTTAACCCACCAAAACAAAAAAATATATAAAGCTATCTGAGAGAGAACAGAACATACAAATGAGAAATAGTTTAATGGTTTTCTATTAACACAGGATAGGAGCACAAAATGCCCTCATTAGTTTAGTAATTTGGAATGGGCTGGGAGTGGGATGGAGAAAAAGAGGGCAGAGTAGGAAGGCAAGGTGGAAACACACACACACACACACCAAGGAAGCAGCAACTACAGCAAATACAACTAAACCTGAAAACAACCTGAAGACTGCAGAACATGCCACCTACACCTGGGGAAGAAGAGACTACACAGAAAATGGTTAAGTGGCAGAGCCAAGACTGACTGGGACTCAAGTCCTTCCCTCAACCTAGCCCACAGGACGGAGGAAGGGGAACAGTGGGGACAGGACAGGCACCCAGGAACCCTGCACACCTGGCCCTGGGGAACTGCTGTGGGAACATGAGTCCACAGTGCATTGGGTTCTGCTGATGATCAGGGCTGGACACCAGGGACAGCTGGAACACTCTGGAGGCTGAGACTCCAACCGCTTGTGGAGGACACGCATTATCCACAGGTCCCACTGAGACCCAAAGCAGAGGCAGCAGTTTAAAAGACTTGCCAGCAGTGGGAGGGGTGCCAGAGGGACAAGGGTAGGATGAAGTTCTCTCCACAGGAGAAAGTGGAGGTGGACATACCTCTCCAGCCCTCCCTTGGCCCAACACTTTGGGCACTCTCGAGAGCGCCAGATGCTCCATCACCCTCAATGGCAGCTTAGCCCCAAGGCCCTGCCCAGTGCACCCCCAAATGAAAGCCCACGCAACCAAGCAGCGTCAGACTTTCCTGCCTGGCAGGCAGCGGGAGGCTCTCCCAACTTTATTAGCCCTGTCTCAGCTCAAGTGGGGAGGTGTGCGCAGAAGCCAGCTCTGACAGCTCCTTGCTCCCTGTGGGCAGTCGAGCCCAGAGCTGTGTGACACCCCACAAGGGGGTGCGTCTGAGACTTGCTGCCAAAACACACTGTCACATGACTGTCACACCATACCCTGCCCCAGAGGCAAGAAACTGTACCACCCTTGCTGCAGGGCATCCCTACCATCGCTGCATGGCAGGTAGAGGGCAGCCAAACCTGCCATAATCCCAGAAGAAGCCACTGCGCTGATCACAAAGTGCCAACTGAGGAAAACTGTCAGCTACAGCAGACTGAAACCACTGCCCGCGGATGGAAAGGCTACCCCACCCACTGCCCACCAATAGCAACTGGGGTTCCACCACAAAGGAGAACCAGTCACTGGAAGCAGAGTCCTGAGCTTCTGGACACAACAGAATGCTTTCTTCATAAAGTCATTATTCTAAACCAAGAGGCACAGCAGATCCATCTAATACAAAGGAAGAAACACAGAAACCCTGACAAAATGAGGAAGCAGAGGAATTTGTTCCAAATAAAAGTATACGATAAAACATCAGAAAAGACAGTTAAATGAAACAAATTACCAATCTTCTTAATAAAGATTTCAAAGTAACAGTCATAAATATGCACACTGATCTGCAGAAGAGTATTGAAGATCTCAAGAGAGGACTTCAACAGATACAGGAGCTGAAAGAGAGGCACTCAGAGCTGAAGAATATGGGAAATGAAATGAAAAGTACAATTAAGGGAATGAATAATAGATTGCTGGAAGGAGAGGAGACACAGTGAGATGGAAACTACAGAAGAGGAACACAACGATGTTGAGGGAACAGAGGAAAAAAGGATCTCTAAGATGAAAGAATGAAAGAAGGATCTCTAAGAATGAAAGAAAGCTGTGTGACCAATACAAATAAAATAGTATTTGCATAATAGGGGAACAAGAAGAAGAAAAGCGAGACAAAAATATAGAAAGTCTATTTCAGGAAATAATCATTGAAAACTTCCCCAACATAGGGAGAAAATAGACACGAAAGTACAGAGAATCCCTAACAAAAGGAACCCCAGGAAGAAAACACCAAAACATATAATTATTAAAAATGACAAAAATTATGTACAAAGAGAAGATATTGAGAGCAGCCAGAGAAAAAAAGATTACTTATAAGGGAAACCCCATCAGGCTATCAGCAGACTTTTCAACACAAACTTTCCAGGCGAAAAGGAAGTGTAATGAAATATTAATATACTTAAAACAGATGGACCTTCAGTGAAGAATCTTCTACCCCACAAGATTATTATTGAAATCTGAAGGAGGGACTAAATAAATTTCAGATAAATGAAGGCTAAAAAGGATTTCAAATACCTAAGCCAGTATTACAGGATATGTTAAAGGGCCCACTGTAGCTGGAAATGTTCCTAAGGCAAAATAGTTTACACTATTGAAAATAAACCCACAGTAAAGGTAGTAAACCAATTACTTACCAATCAAGTACAAAATTAAAACTAAACAAAAGTACTACAAAAAACTATATACAAAAATCACTCAAGATATAAACAAAAAAGATCAGATTATGACATCTAATATATAAACTATGCAGGAGGAAGAAAAAGAAAAAAATGTACTTTTGGATTATCTTTCAAATAGAGCAATCATCAGTTTACTATATACTGGTATACAGTCAGGAAGCTATACATGAACCTTATAACTACAACTCTAAAGCCTATCATAAATACATAAGAAATTAAGAAAGAGAAATTCAACCACAAATTAAAGAAAACCACCAAAAACAAGAGTATAAGAAAGGAACAGGAAACAGATGGCAGCATGAGAGGTGAGACAGAAACCTCCTCCCAAAACCACATTTAATACAGCAAATACAACTCATCCTGAAAGAGTAACAGAAAAGGCTGTGACAGACTGCGTACTGGGGAATAGAGCAGAAGACCTCATGGATGAGGGTAAAGTACCCTAGCCACAATCTGGTGGGACCCAAGCCCTTCCCCACCACAGCTCACCAGCAGGAAGAAAACAGGAGTAGGGTAGTGGTGGAGATCTAGGCCTGCTTAATACCCAGCCCGGGAGATCTGCTCTGGGAGAACAAACCTACCTTACACGGTGCTCTGGACATTAGTGGGGTGGGACAGCTAAAACAGGCGGAATACATGGAGAGACTGAAAGTCCAGCCACCTGCTGCTCCTGGACAAAAGAAAAGTGGGCACTCTGAGACATTTCCCAACAGCAAGAGGGCTGCCAAAAGAAGCAAGGAGTTCACAGAGCTGGCTGCTCAGGAAAAAGGACAGGTGGGCAAAAGTGTCCTGGCGCACTCAGCCCAACAGGTTGGGAACTTTCAGGACTTCTAGCTCTCCATCCTCCTGACTGCCCACACACCACAGAGGCCCCCCCTGTGATGACACAGTGTGCCGCTCCTTCCTCCCGTCTGGAAACTACTTGCAAACCTGCTGCTTCTACCATTGTACCAGGACAGCCAGAGGGTGACCCTGCCTACAGCAGCTACAAGGACATAGCATAAAGACTCCTCCCTACACACTGGACTAACTGGCCCTGGCAGTGTAAGCAGGCACTGCAGCCGGGAAGCAGGAAAGAACACTTCCCTCCTGCAGGCACCAGCGCAGCTTGCCTATGACCCCTGCTATCACTCCAGGAGAGCCAGAGGGGAAGCCCTCTATGGCAGCATGGCAGCTACAGGGGTGCAGCACAGAGGCTACTCCCTGCACATGCAGCTCACCGAACCTGACAGTGGAGGCAGGCACTACGACCGGGAAACAGGAAAGAGCCCGCTACTCCTGGAAGGCAGCAGGGACACTCGCCTATGACTCCGGCCATCGGTCCAGGGGCTGAGCAGAAGTGAGAGTAGAGCTTCTGAGCACGAGAGGGCACCACCTACACCAAGTTATTACTACAAACAGGAAACGTCAAAACAACCTGGTACAAACCAAAATCCCACAAACACCAGAAAGAAGGCCAAGTGAAACTGAACTCACGAATCTTCATCAAAAAGATTTCAAAATAAAAATCATAAACATGCTCACAGTACTACAGAAAAATATTCAAGTCCTCAGGGAGGAATTCAAGACACAGAGAAACTTTGAAAACTACAGTATCTGAAATGAAACATACAATGGAGGAATTCAAAAGCAGATTAGATAAAGTAGAGGAGACGGTAAATGAAACAGAAATTAGAGAACAGGAATACAAAGAAGCTGAGGCACAGAGAGAGAAAAGGATTTCTAGGAATGAAAAGAATGTTAAGATAACTGTGTGATCAATCCAAATGGAATATTACTCGCATTACAGGGGTACCAGAAGAAGAGAAAAAGGGGAAGAAAATGTCTTTGAGGACATAATTGCTGAAAACTATCCCAATCTGGGGAAGGAGATAGGCTCTTAGGCCATGGAGGTGCACAGATCTCCCAACACAAGGGATGCTAGGAAGACAACACCAAGACATATAATGGTTAAAATTGCAAAGATCAAGGATAAGAACGGAGTATTAAAAGGAGCCAGAGAGAGAAACAGAAGACATATAAAGGAAAGCCCATCTGGCAAACATCAGACTTCTCAGCAGAGACCTTACAGGACAGAAGGGAGTGGCAGGATGTAGTTAATGCCATGAAGCAGAAGGGCCTTGAACCAAGAATACTCTACCCTGCAAGATTATCATTTAAATTTGAAGGAGGGGTAAAACAATTCACAGATAAGCAAAAGTTGAGAAATTTACCTCCCACAAACTGTCTCTATAGTGTAATTTGGAGGGACTGCTATAGACTGAAGTGCACGTAAGGCTAAATAGCTGAGACCACAGAAAATAAAAGCAAAGTAAAGGAAGTAGACCAATTAATTGCCAAGCAAATGTAAAATTACATCAACTACCACAAAAGTCAATCAAGAGATACACAAAGGGTATAGACGATCACACTTACTACATAAAGAACAGAGGAAGAAGAAAAATAAGGGAGGAAGGAAAAAAAAGAACCTTTACATTGTGTTTGAAATAGCTTTACTAAGTGAGTTAAGTCAGACTGAGATAGTAAAGAAGCTACCTTTGAACCTTTGGTAACCATGAATCTAAAGCCTGCAATGGCAATAAGTACATACCTGTTGATAATCAGCCTAAATGTAAATGGTCGAAATGTACCAATCAAAAGACAAAGAGTAACAGAGTAGATAAAAAAACAATACCTGTCTATATACTGCCTACAAGAGACTCACTTCAAACACAAAGACATACACAGACTAAAAGTGAAGGGATAGAAAAAGATACTTCAAGCAACTAATAGGGAGAAAAAAGCAGGAATTGCAGCACTTGCATCAGACAAAACAGACTTCAAAACAAAGAAAGTAACAAGAGAAAAAGAGGGACATTACATAATGATAAAGGGGTCACTCCATAAGAGGATATAACCATTATAAATATCTATGGAACCCAACATAGGAACACCTACATATGTAAAACAAATGCTTACAGAATTAAAGGGGGAAATAGAATGCAATGCATTCATTTTAGGAGACTTCAACACACCACTCAATCCAAATGACAGATTAACCAGATAGACAATTAGTAAGGAGTAAGAGGCACTGAACAACACATTAGAACACATGAATCTAACAGACATCTACAGAACATTCCACCCAAAAGCAACAGGATACACATTCTTCTCAAGTACACATGGAACATTTTTGAGAATAGATTACATACTAGACTACAAAAAGTGCCTCAGTAAATTTAGGATTAAAATTGTACCAACCAGCTTCTAAGACCACAAAGGTATGAAAATAGAATAAATTATACAAAGAAAACAAAAAAGCTCACAAACACATGAAGGTTTAATAACATGCTCCTAAATAATCAATGTATCAATGACCAAATAAAAACAGAGATCAAGCAATATATACAGACAAATGAAAACAGTAACTCAATACTGCAAAATCTGTGGGACGCAGGAAAGGAGGCGCTAAGAGAGAAGTATACTACAATAAAGGCTTACCTTGGGAAAGAATAATCCCACAGAAACCATCTAAACTCACAATTAATGAAACTAGAAAAAGAAGAACAAATGAGACCCAGAGTCAGTAGAAGCACGGATATAATAAAGATTAGAGCATAAATAAATAAAATTGAGAAGAATAAGACAATAGAAAAAAAAATGAAAGCAGGAGGTGGCTCTTTGAGAAAAATAAACAAAACAGATAATCCCCTAGCCAGACTTATCAAGGAAAAAGTCTACACACATAAACAGAATCAAAATTGAGAAAGGAAACCACAAAAATACAAAGAATTATTAGAGAATACGAAGAAAAATTTTATGCTAACAACTGGATAACCTAAAAGAAATGGACAACTTCCTGGAAAAATAGAACCTTCCAAGGCTGACCCAGGAAGAAACAGAAAATCTGAGCAGACCAATTACCAGCAACGAATTTGAATTGGTAACAAAAATATCTACCTAAGAACAAAACACCAGGACCAAATGGCTTCACTGCTGAATTTTATCAAACATTTAGAGAAGACCTAAAACCCATCCAAAAAGTAGAAGAGGATGGAATACTTCGAAACTCATTCTATGAGGCCAGCATCAGTCTAATAACAAAACCAGGCAAAGACAACACAAAAAAAGAAAATAACAGACCAATATCCCTGATGAACATAAATGCAAAAATACTCAACAAAGTATTAGTAAACAGAATTCAAAAATATACCAAAAAGATCATCTATTATCATCAACTGGGATTTAACCAGGGATGCAAGGATGGTACAATATTAAAAAATCCATCAACATCATATACCACATCAACAAAAAGGACAAAAATCACATGATCATCTTAATAGATGCTGAAAAAGCATTCAATGAAATTCAACATCCATTCATGATAAAAACTCTCAATAAAATGGACATAGAGGGCAAGTACCTCAACATAATAAAGGCCATATATAACAAACCCACAGTCAACATACCACTTAACAGCAAGAAGCTGAAAGCTTTTTCTCTAAGATAGGGAACAAGACAAGGATGTCCACTGTCCCCACTTTTATTCAACATAGTACTGGAGGTCCTAGCCACTGCAATCAGACAACACAAAGAAATAAAAGGCACCCAGATTGGTAAGAAAGAAGCTAAACTGTCACTGTCTGCAGATGACATGATATTGTACATGAAAACCCTAAAGAGCTCATCCCCAAAGTACTAGAACTAATAGCAGAATTCAGCAAAGTTGCAGGATACAAAATTAATACACTGAAATCTGTTGCATTCCTATATAATAGTAATGAACTAGCAAAAAGAGAAATCAGGAAAACAATTCCACTCACAATTGCCTCAAAAAGAATAAAATACCTAGGAATAAACCTAACCAAGGAAGTGAAAGACCTATACCCTGAAAACTATAGGACATTCATAAGAGAAATTAAAGAAGATACCAATAAATGGAAATACATCCTGTGCTCATGGATAGGAAGAATTAATATTGTCATAATGGCCAAACGGCCTAAAGTAATCTACAGATTCAATGCAATTCCTATCAAAATACCAACAGCATTATTCAACAAACTAGAGCAAATAGTTCTAAATTTCATATGGAATCACAAAAGACCCTGAAGAGCCAAAGCAATTGAGAGAAGGAAGAATAAAGCTGAGAGGACTACTCTCCCCAACTTCAAGCTCTACTACAAAGCCACCATAATCAAGACAATTTGGTACTGGCACAAGAACAGACCCATAGATGAATGGAATAGAACAGAGAGCCCAGATATAAATCCAAGCATGTATGGTCAATTAATACACGATAAAGGAGCCATGAATATACAATAGGGAAATGACAGCCTCTTCAACAACTGGTGTTGGCAAAACTGAATAGCTACGTGCAATAGAATGAAACTGGATTATTGTCTAAGTCCATACACAAAAGTAAACTCAAAATAGATTAAAGACCTGAATGTAAGTCATGAAACCATAAAACTCTTAAAGAAAACATAGGCAAAAATCTCTTGAATATAAACATAAGCAACTTTTTCCTGAACACATCTCCTTGAGTGAGGGAAACAAAAGCAAAAACGAACACATGGGACTACATCGAACTAAAAATCTTCTGTACAGCAAAGGACACCATCAACAGAACAAAAAGGCATCCTACAGTATGGGAGAATATATTTGTAAATGACAAATCCAACAAGGGGTTAACACCCAAAATATATAAAGAACTCACACACCTCAACAACCAAAAACCAAATAACCCAATTAAAAAATGGGCAGAGGATATGAACAGACAATTCTCCAGAGAAGAAATTTAGATGGACAAAGGCACACGAAAAGATGCTCCATATCACTAATTATCAGAGAAATGCAAAAAAAACCCACAATGAGATCACCTCACACCAGTTAGGACGGCCAACATCCAAAAGACTAAGAATAACAAATGCTGGTGAGGATGAGGAGAAAGGGGAACCCTCCTACACTGCTGGTGGGAATGTAAGCTAGTTCAACCATTGTGGAAAGCAATATGGAGGTTCCTCAAACAACCCAAAATAGAAATACCATTTGACCCAGGAATTCCACTCCTAGGAATTTACCCACGGAATACAAGTTCTCAGATTCAAAAAGACATATGCACCCCCATGTTTACTGTAGCACTATTTACAACAGCCAAGATATGGAAGCAACCAAAGTGTCCATCAATAGGTGAATGGATAAAGATGTGGTACATATACACAATGGAATACTATTCAGCCATAAGAAAGAAACAAATACCACCATTTGCAACAACATGGATGGAGCTAGAGGGTATTATGCTCAGTCAAGTAAGCCAGGCAGAGAAAGATAAGTACCAAATGATTTCCCTCATTTGTGACATAGAACAAGAAAGCAAAATTGAAAAACAAAACAACAGCAGACTCACAGTCTCCAAGATAGGACTAGCGGTTACCTCAGGGAAGCAGGCAGGGAGGGAGGGAGAAGGGGATTAAGGCACATCATGATTAGCATACATAATGTAGGGGGTCATGGGGAAGGTCGTTTAGCACACAGAGAAGACAAGTAGTGACTATATAGCATCTTTCTATGCTGATGGACAGTGACTGCAGTGGGGCATTGGGGGTGGAGACTTGGTAATATGGTGAATGTTGTAACCACAATGTTGCTCATGGGAAATCTTTGTAAGATTGTGTGTCGATGGTACCGTATTTAAAAAAATGTAGAAACAAAATGATACGGTACATATTCACAATGGAATATAATTTAGCCATTAAAAAAAAAGAAATCCTGTCACAACATGGATGATCTTCAGTTTATTATGCCCAATGAAATAAGCCAGGCAAAGAAAAATATCATATGATTCAATTTATTTATGGGATACAAAAACAAAGCAAAACATGATGAACAAAACAGCAGTAAAGTCATAGACATTGAGAAGTGAGTAGCAGTTATCATGGGGGGGGGTGATAAAGGGGCACAAAAATTCTCAACCATAATATAAGTTGGTCATGGGGATTGTAGCACAGGATGGAGACTACAGTCAATGATTCTGTTAACATCTTTCTATGCTGACAGATAGTAATCACTACTGGGGGTAAGGATTTAATAATATGGGTAACTGCTGAACCACTTTGTTATATATCTGAAACCAATATAAGATTATCTACCAACAATACTTCAATAGAAATTTAAAGAAAAAAAAATTTTTTAATGGGCCTATAAAAACCCATGACATATATACCATCATCTTCTGAAGAGCAAAGTACCACAGCAAGATTCCAGTGTATTAGAAACCTGAATATATGCAGACAGGTATCTGGCAATACATACCAATAATGGTATATAAGCATAATGATACACATATATGCATGCAATAATCATGCGTATATCATTATGATTATCATTAGAATATTAGTCAGAGTATAACCTTAAATTTTTAATAAAATACATGATTTTCATACTTTTCTAAAGTTAAAGATATCCAAATATCAACACCCCATAATTTGCAAACAGAATCACATCCTTCAATTATACCTTTGATGAAGATTATTTATTTCTTCATCCTTGCGGTTTATTTCCACTCTGGCAGTTTTGATAAGTGCTGAAATATTCTTCTTCAGAGATTGATTTTCATTTTTTAAGCTGAAATTCTAAACATCATAGAATATATTCAATAAAGCACATCTCTACAGGGTCATTAAACTACTACCTGCAACAGCTAATGATTATCAAGTGCCATCCACATGCCAGGCATCACATATTTTATCTTATGTAATTACCAAAAAAGTCCAATGAGTAGTGATGCTCATTAAAGATGGAGAAGATGAGACTCAGAGAAGATAACTGGCACCATTTAAAGTGAAAGCACTTAAAATAGCGTTCAAAATGAAAAGCAATAAATAAATAGTAAGAAAAAACTTCTGCCTGGGTCATTATCCTGAAAATTGAAAATAAAAATGATAAAACAATCATTACATTAAGAACTTAGCTTTAACTGGCAACAACCTATTAATTCTCAGTTGAATGAATTTAAAATTGCCTGGTTCTTTGGGGGACAGGGAAAAGGAACAGAAACAACTTTACCAAAACACAAAAACCAGAACAAGACATGACATTCCTGGTTCTTGCAGCATGATCACAAAAGGTCACTGGCAAAACCTGTGAGGGCATCACCATTTTCCCACAACAGCCATTCTAAATCTTTACTCTTCAAACCACTCTCTTTGAAGCCACCTGATATCAAATCTATGAATATTCAATAATTTAACTAGTAGCTCGTCTAACCGATCTTTCATGTCAATCTCATTTAACAAATCAAGTTGTTTTCCTAAACTAACTTCTTTGCACAGGAAAGAATGTGCATATTTTGCCAGATCTGCTATTTCATTTTAATACTAAAAAAGTTTCCTTATAAAAACTTCAGCATTTTAATTTCTAACTAAAAATCTTATTAATTTTGATTTTAAAAGTTAATAAGGCAAACATAAAATATTCAATCCTACCTGTGTCTGAATGTCCTTAAACTTTTTCATTAGCTCTTTCATTTGCAGCTGACATTTTCCATATTCTACTTGCAACTGTAAGGCATAGAAGGAATAATTTAAGCATCATTCTAAATTATTTTTTTATCTCAAATGGTATTACAAAATATTAAAAATTTTGAAAATCAACCTACTAAGAAAGATAGAGGACATCTATTTTTACTTGCATGTATTTAATAAGATTACTGGCTTTTAAAAGTTGGCCCTACCAATAACGTATTCTTTAGTTTCATACTCAATCTTCAAGCCTTAAAATTCAAATAAGGTCGGAATAAATTCATCAGAATTAAGTCTCGGAACATTTTATTACTTAGGTGATATCATGAAAAGATAAATTGTTATGTAACACTGATTGCCTTTGAGGTCGTATATTCAGACACTTATATTTAATCAAGCAAAATTACAACTAAATGTAGACAAGTACTCAGACAACATTTGTCTTATGAAAGAGATCTGCAGGCAGGAACTATCTTAAGTGTTCTTTTAGTCTAAGAGCTACTTTCTAAATACAGAATGTTTCTTCCATCGTAAGCTGGTGCTTGCACTTCAGGAGCTACAAAAAAAAAAAAAACTGTCTGTAATAATTCTGACAACCTGTACATACATCATTATATGTTGCCTCCTTTGCTGTTCCTTCTTCAGTCAAGATTTCTTCATATAAATCCAAACAATTTCTGGATGGCACACAGGATTTTGAAGAATTGTCTAAAACAAAAAACCAAGCAAGCTTTTCAATTAAAATATGTACTTCCAGATTCAATGAAATCAGTATTAAAATTCCAATGTCACTTTTCACAGTAATAGAAAAAATTTATATGGAACCACAAAATTACAAAGAGTGAAAGCAATCTTGAGAAAGAGCAAAGCTGGAAGCATTGCACTTTCTGATTTCAAACTGTAACACAAAACTACAGTAATAAAACAAAACCAGATACATAGATCAATGGAATATAAGAGAGAGCCAAGAAATAAACCCACACATATATGGCCAATCAATGACAAAGGAGCCAAAAAATATATAATGGGGAAAGAATAGTCTCTTCAGTAAATGGTGCTGGGCAAAAATTCTCAATCATAATATAAGTTAGCCTCTGGGATACTAATACAGCATGGAGAATATAGTCAATGATTCTGTAACATCTTTTTATGTTAACAGATAGTAACTGCACTAGTGGGAGTGATAATTTAATAATATGGGTAACCGAGAGACCACTATGTTGTATACTTAACAATAATGTAAGATAGCATATCAATGATACTTCAATAAAAATAATAAAATAATTGGTGCTGGGAAAACTGGTCAACCATGCCAAATATTGAAACTGAAAAAAGAGAAGAACAAAATAATAGAAAAAAAACAATGAAACCAGGAGCTGGTTCTTTGAGGAAAATAAACAGATAACCCATAGTCAGACTTATCAGGAAAAAAGAGAGTGTACACACATGAACAATGAACAGAATCATAAAAGAAGAAGGAATAATTACAAAGGATACAACAGAAATACAAAGAATTATTAGAGAATACTATGAAAAATCATATGCCAATAAATTGGACAACTTAGAGGTAATAAACAACTTTATAGAAAAATACAATCTTCCAAGACTGACCCAGGAAGAAACAGAATATCTGAACAACTTACCAGAAATGAAATCAAACTGGTAATTAAAAACTCCTCCAAACATAAAACACCAGGTCCAGACAGCTTTACAGCCAAATTCTACCAACCATTTAAAGAAGAGCTAATAGCCATCCTTATTAAAGCATTCCAAAAAGTAGAAGAGGGAATACTTCCAAAATCATTCTATAAGGCTATTCTAATACCAAAACCAGGCAAAGACACCACAAAAAGAGAACATTATAAACCAATATCCCTGATGAAAATAGATGCAAAAGTCCTCAACAAAATATAAAGCAACCTAATCCAAAAATACATCAAAAAGATCATCCATTGTGGCCAAGGGGGATTTAGTCCAGGGATGCAAGGGCAGTACAATATTCATAAATCCATCAACATCACACATCACATTAACATAAAGGATAAAACCACATGATCATCTCAATAGATGCTGAAAAAGTATTTGAAAAAATTCAACACCCATTCATGATAAAAACTCTCAACAAAATGGGTATAGAGCACAAGTACCTCAACATAATAAAGGCCATATATAACAAACCCACAGCCAACTTGATACTTAACAGCAAAAAGCTGGAAGCTTTTCCTCTAAGATAGAAGACACGATAAGGATGCCCACTCTCACCACTTTTATTCAACAGACTACTGGAGGTCCTATCCACAGCAATTAGACAAAACAGAGATGAAAGGCATCAAAATTGGTAAGGAAGAAGTTAAACTCTCACTGTTTGCAGATGATATGATATTATACATAGAAAACCCTAAGGACTCCAACAAAAAACTACTAGAACTAATAACTGAATTCAGCAAAATTGCAGAATACAAAATTAACACACAGAAATCTGTTGCATTCCTATATATTAACAATGAATTAGCAGAAACAGAAATCAGGAAAACAACTGCATTTACAATTATATCAAAAAGAATAAAATACCTAGGAATAAACCTAATGAGAGAGGTAAAAAACCTAAACCCTGAAAACTACAAAACACTCATGAAAGAAATTAAAGAAGACACCAAAAAATGGAAATCTACCTCATGCTCAAGAGTAGGAAGAATTAATATTGTCAAAATGGCCATCCTGACTAAAGCAATTTAGGGATTCAGTGCAATCCTTATCAAACTGCCAAGAGCATTCTTCAATGAACTAGAACAAACAGTTCTAAATTTATATGGAATCACAAAAGACAATGAAGAGCCAAAGCAATCCTGAGAGAATAACAAAGCTGGGGAGATTACACTGACTTCAAGCTCTACTAGAAAGCCACAGTAATCAAAACAATTTGATACTGGCAAAAAAAAAAACCAACCCACAGATCAATGGAATAGAATAGAAAGCCCAGATATAAACCCACGCATATAAGGACAGTTCATATATGATAAAGAAGCCATGAATATACAATGGGGAAAAGACAGTCTCCTCAACAACTGGTGTTGGCAAAACTGGACAGCTACATGGAAGAGAATGAAACTGGATTATTGTCTAACTCCACACACAAAAGTAAACTCAAAATGGGTCACAGACCTGAATGTAAGTCATGAAACCATAAACTCTTAGAGGAAAACATAGGCAAAAATCTCCTGAATAGAAGCATGAGCAATTTTTTCTGGGCACATCTCCTCAGGCAAGAGAAACAAAGCCAAAAATGAATAAGTGGGACTATACCTAACTAAAAAGCTTCTGCACAGCAAAGGACACCATAAGAAGAACAAAAAGGTATCCTACAGTATGGTAGAATATATTCATAAATGACTCAGCTGACAAGGGATTAGCACATAAAATACATAAAGAATTCAAACATCTCTAAAACCCAGAAAACAAATAAACTGATCAAAATATGGGTGGAAGATGTGAACAGACACTTCTCCAAAGAAGAAATACAAATGGACAACAGGAAAATGAAAAGATGCTCCATATTGCTAATCATCAAGGAAATGCAAATCAAAACCACAATGAGATATCACCTCACACCAGTTAGGACGGCCAACATCCAAAATGCAAGAAACAACAAATGCTGGTGAGGATGCAGAGCAAGATGAACCTTCTTACACTGTTGGTGGGACTGCAAATTGGTGTAACCACTGTGAAAAGCAGTATGGAGGTTCCTCAAAAAACTAAACATAGAAATACCATTTGACCCAGTAATTCCACTCCTAGGAATTTACTCAAAGAAAACAAAATCCCTGATTCAAGATATATGTACTCCTGGGTTTAGTGCCACACTGTTTGTCATTGCCAAGACATGGAAGCAACATAAATGTCTATCAATAGATGAATGGCTAAAGAAGATGTACATATACACAATGGAATATTATTCAACCATTAAAAGAAAACAAATCCTGCCATTTGTAACAACATGGATGGACCTAGAGGGTATTATGCTCAGTGAAACAAGCCAGATGGAGAAAGACAAATACCGTATGATTTCACCTATTTGTAGAATATAAAAACAAAGCAAAAGAGAAGGAACAAAAGAGCATTAGACTCATACACACTGAGAAGTGATTTGTGGTTACCAAGGGGGAGTGGAATGGGCAAGGGAGAAGGGGAGCAGGGCTGTTAAACCACTGTGCTGTACATCTGATTAAAAAAAAAGAATTAAACTGGACTCCTATCTACATCACACACAAAAAAAATCATCTCATAATGGATTAAAGATTTGAATGTAAGACCTGAAACTATAAAATTCCTAGGAAAAAAGCTTCAGGTAGGCTCTTGGACATCAATATTGATAATGATTTTCTGGATTTGACAAAGCAAAGGCAACAAAAGCAAAAATAAACAAGCTGGACTACATCAGATTAACAAGCTTCTGCACAGCAAAGGAAATCATAAACAATATGTAAAATCAGCCTTCAGACTGGGAGAGAATATTTGGAAATTATATTACCTAATAAAGTGGTAATATCTAAAGTAAAGAATCCACACAACTCAGTAACAACAACAAAAAAAGACTAAAAAAAATGGGCATAAGAACTGAATAGACTATTTCCAAGGAAGACATGCAAATGACCAACATGACTGGTTCATGAAAATGTGCTCAACATCACTAATCATCAGGAAAATGGGACTCAAACCCACAATGAGCTATCACCTCACACCTGTTAGAATGGCTATCATCAAAAAGACAAGAGCTAAGAAGTATTGGCATGGATGCGGAGAAGACGGAAACGTTTCCACTGTGGTGGGAATGTAAACTGGTGCAACTACTATGGAAAACAGAGGTTCCTCAAAAAATTAAAAATAGAACTACATTATGATCCAGCAATCCCACTTTTGGGTATATATCCAAAGAATGAAAACAGGATCTTGTAGAGGTATCTGCACTTCCAATGTTCACCAAAGTATTATTCACAATAGCCAAGATATAGAAACAACCTATGTGTCCTTCAACAGAGGGTTGGATAAAGAAGATGTGTAAATACAATGGATCATTAGTTAACTGTGAGAAAGACAAGCAATGTGTCATTTGTGACAACATGGATGGACCTTGAGGGTATTACACTAAGGGAAATAAGTCAAACAGAGGACAGATACTGTACCACTTATATGTAGAATCTAGAAAGGCCAAATGCATAGAGACTAGAATGGTGGTTATGAGGGGCTGGGAGTGTAGGAAAAGAAGACATGCTGATCAGAGTATAAACTTCCAGCTATTAAAGGATAAGTAAGTTCTGAGAATCTCATGTACAGCAGTGATGATAGTTCAAAATATCATTATTATATAATTGAAAGTTGGTAAGAGAGTACATCTTAAATGTTCTCAGAACAAAGAGGAGATGGAATTTATGTATAATGCAAGTGCTAGCTTACTAAGGCAGCAATCATTTTGCAATATGTAAGTATATCAAATAAACACATTGTACACCTTAAACTTATACAATGCTGTCTGTCATATCTCAATAAAGCTAGAAAAAAAAGTATGTGTTAAGCTTTTTGATTTTGTGTAGGGCTATATATTTCTCCACCTCCTGCATTTCATCCAAATCTATACCGATTTCACAGTGTTGGAGAACCACTTTACCTAAAAGACAGGTAGGTGTGTGGATCCTATTTTTCAAGGCTTTGAGAGATCTGATTATGGACAAGGTTTCTAATCTGGATAGGTCAGCAGACTCTGCATATCACAGTCTTACTGATACATACTGATACATAACTACTCTTTTCAAAAATTCTAATATCATATAAATTATAACTTAGTATATGTAGTTATGCATGTACAGAAACTACTACCAATTGCATTTCAATTGTACAAAATATTTTTGCTGAAGGTCCGATTAAATCTGAGACCTAGACGAACAACAAACCTGAGTGCTAATTTGTTTTACTGATCAATCTTTGGGCAAGAAAATAATTACCCCAGTATACTTATTTCAAAGAATAGGCAGATTGTCCAGGATCTATGAGTTACTCCAAGAATCGGTAACAAAAAAGTAAACACTTCCAATAAACTGACCAAACAAAATCAAACAATTTTCTTGTAGAATTTACATACCAGAAACAGCACTGTCCAACCCAGCATATATGTCCAAAGAACCTTCATCATTATTTTTAAGAGGAGAAGCTGCAAGAAAATCAAAGACTGGTTAAAACTGATGTTATGCACTTAGTGAAGTTTTTCCATTCCTACTCTGAAGGATCAGAGATTAGTCTTCCATCAAAAGACAGAACTGTTTAATAAATTATTACACAACCTTATAAACAGGAAGATCTTAGCACACAGACTTATGACTCTGTTACTTCATATTTACACTTAAAAGGGAGAAGTTTCCAATTCCAGTAATAGCAGAGTAGCTTCTATCAGACCAATCCTCCTCCAGATAACAACTATAAACTCTGAACAAAATACTAAAAGCCAGCTGCAATCAAATGCTCTACCACTAATCTTATTCTGGTGATCACTTTGCAACACATACCAATTTCAAATCATTACATTACAAACCTTGAAACTAATATAATGTTCTACATAAATTATGCCTCATTCTTTTTAAAAAGATAACTGAAAAATTAGAGCAATCGACAGCAGGCAAAAACTGGAAGGGAGACAACATCTGAAAGAATAAAATGACACTGAGTGAGTTCCCTATCCCCCTTTATTATAATCTTTTGTTGAAGGATAGGCTCCTAGCTGGAGCCATGACAGGCAGTGAAAACTCATACAAAAACCTCCAGTCTTAATAGCTTGAAGAACCAGAGAAAAAACTTTGGGGGTAATAATAGCAACTAGAATATAAGTGAAGAAATTGAGAGAACCACAGAGGGGATTCGCCAAATTGTGCCCAAATCTGAGTGACTCCAAAAACTATACAAGTAAAAGTTAGAACCCCAAAAAGTTCCCCTAAAGCTAAAAAATCTGAAAAGATTTCAGCTGCTATCCATCATTGGGAAGGCAGAAGTTTTTCAGCCAAGTTAAATACCTGCTAAAATTAAAAACACCACCACCTTTCAGAGGAACATAATAAAATCCAATGTCTCTGTAACATAACATTTACAATGTCCAGAATGCAATCCACAATTACTAAATGGGAAATCTAGGCAAAGAAATAGAAACAATTAAAAGAGCCAAATGAAAATCCTAAAATTGTAAATGACAATATCTAATGTAAAAAAATTTCACTAAATGTGCTTGACAGAAGAGCCAGTGGCCTTGAAGATACATCAATAAATATCACCCAATCTGAAGAGAGAAAAATATTTTTAAAAAGAAAATTCTTAGTAACCTATAGTATAAGATCAAAAGTTCTCACATACATACATCTGAAATCCCAGAAGAAAAGAGATAACGGAGAGGAAAATGACATTAGAAGATCATTAAAAGGACTAGAAATGGTAAGTACCTGAGTAAGCATAAAAGTCTGATTCTTCCCTTTAACTTCTTTTAATTCCTCTTAATTTCTTTAAATATCAGGACAGTTTAAAATAAAAATTACAGCATTGTATCATGGGATTTATGACATCTTTAACATAAGTGGATGGATAGAAGTTAAATGCAGCATTTATACAAGATCCTACATCTTAGTGGAAAGATACAATATTATTAAATAGATGAAAAATGTGAAAGATATATACTGCAATCCCATGAACACCACTAAAAAATACTACAGAAATACAGCCCAAAAAGCTTATATATACAGTAGAATGGAATCCATATATTCAAATAATATTTGAAAGAAGGCAACAAGATCCGAAAGACAAAAATGATCAGAAAATCATGATGACACAAAGTAAAACTAAATATTAAAATGAGGGCTGTAAACACATTCACAGTAATAAATAACACTATTGGGTTAACTGAAAAATTGGAATAAAAATGGTAGATTAAATAAAAGTATTTAAGTTAAATTTACTGAAACTAATAACTATGCTGTTGTTATGTAAAAAAACAAATTTTTCTTATGAAATACACACTTAAGTATTTGGAGGTAAAGGATAATAATGTATTCGATTTACCCTGATAAGCATCAGAAAAAAATTGGTGTGTGTGTGTATGTGTGTACACAATGATACATAGAAAATGATAAACCCACTGGTATAAAATATTAACAAGAGGTAAATACAGAAGAAACCAGACCTGAATCTAAGTCATGAAACCATAAAACTCTTAGAAAATAACAGGCAAAAATCTCTTGAATATAAACATGAGCAACTTTTTCCTGAACACTTCTCCTTGGGCATGGGAAACAAAAGCAAAAATGAGTAAGTGGGACTACATCAAACTAAAAAGCTTCTGCACAGTAAAGAACACCATCAGAACATATATTCGTAAATGACTCATCTGATAAGGGGTTAAAATCCACAATATATAAAGAACTCAACATCCAGAGAACAAATAAACCAATATGGGTGGAGGACCTGAATAGACACTTCTCCAAAGAAGAAATACAAATGACCAACAGGCACATGAAAGGATGCTCCACATGGCTAATCATCAGGGTATTGCAAATCAAAACCACAATGAAATATCACGTCACACCAGTTAGGATGGACAACATTGAAAAGACAAGAAACAACAACTGCTGGTGAGGATGCGGAGAAAGGGGACCCCTACTTTCCTGTTGGTGGAATGTAAATTAGTTCAACCATTGTGGAAAGCAATATAGAGGTTCCTCAAAACACTAAAAATAGAAATACCATTTGACCCCAGAATTCTACTTCTTGGAATTTACCCAAAGAAAACAAGATCCCAGATTCAAAAAGACATATGCACCCCTATGTTTATCACAGCACTATTTACAATAGCAAAGATATGGAAGCAACATAAGTGTCTATGAATAGATGAATGGCTAAAGAAGATGTAGTGTATATATACACAATGGAATATTATTCAGCCAAAAAGAAAAGAAATCCTACCATTTGCAAAAATATGGATGGAGCTAGAGGGTATTATAGTCAGTGAAATAAGCCAGGTGGAGAAAGACAAATACTCTGTGATTTCACTTATTTGTAGAATATAAAAACAAAGCAAAACAGAAGTAACGGAAGATCATTAGACTTATACACACTGAGAGGTGACTTGTGGTTACCAAAGGGGAGTGGGTGGGAAGTGTGAATGGAGCGGGAAAAGGGGATTAAGGGGCACTATAATTCACAGTCACAATATAGGTAGGTTATCAGGAAGGCAGTACAGCACGGAGAAGACAAGTAATGGCTATAGCATCTTACTATGCTGATAGACAATGACTACAATGGGGGGGTGAGGACTTGATAATATGGGTGAATGTTGAAACCACAATGTTGCTCATGTGAAACCTTCATAAGATTTTATATCAATGATACTTTAATTTAAAAAAAATACACTGGCTGTTACTATCAAAAAATGCATGCATGTGGACAGGAACCTCAGAGAGAGTAATTTGTAGAAATGAAAACAACTGTTTCTAGAAAATGAGATTAACAATGTATCATACTGCAAAATAGTGAGAGGTGTAGATGAGATAAAAGTTAACCATTTGTTAATCTAGGTGAAAAATAAAGGTGTTCATTATATTATACTTTCAATTTTTGTTGGTTTTGAAATTTTTAAAGAAAAAATATCACAAGAGAAATATGTGGCAGCATAACAAACTGAAACTACATAAGCACAAAATAATTAACACACACAAAAAAACAAAAGTACCCAGAGTGGTTAAGATGGCTGTTATTTCATGTGAATCTTCCATATCTATGAGTATGAATTTTCAAAAAAACTGTATTTTCAGCAAAAATGGAATTGTACTAGACATGTACAACTTCCCTTTTTACTTTTTAGCATAGTTACCATAATTGTCAGTAAATATTCATCTGTATTCTGAAAAAATGAGGTTGCCACAGCATAATAATTAAGATAAAAGAAAAACGTCATGCCAGGATCTGGATGTTCACATTCCACATATTATCAAACATCTATTTTATGCACTTATTTTACTACCAGGTCTCAGTTATCTCTTTCCAACTAATCATCCACCATGGTGTCAATTTTTCCCTAAACAACAATAAAGCACCACCAATGGACTGACTAGAAAAAATAACTTCAAGAGTAACAAATACCTATATCTTATCTTTTGTATATGACAATAAAAATTATCACCACTTACACAGCCAAGTTGCTAATTTCATTACATTTAAGAGGCTTGAAAGCAGACAATGGTAAGAAAATTCATACTAAGCACTTCCTATTTGCCAGGCACTTATTGTATTAACTGATTTATGTGTGGGGAGAAAGAGTTGATAATGACAATGTTCTGAATAAGTAAATGATTTTGTAATTAAATACAGACACATCTCATTTTATTGCATTTTGCTTTACTGCTGTTCATAGATATTGCGATTTTTACAAATTAAAGGTTGTAGCAGACAGCATTTGCTCATTTTGTGTCTTTGTGTCACATCTTGGTCATTGCTGAAGTACTTCAAATTTTCATTATTTTAATATTAGTTATAATTTGCTATGGTAATAACCAAGATATGGAAGCAACCTAAGTGTCCATCAGTAGATGAATAGACAAAGAAGAGGTGGTACATATACACAATGGAATATTAATCAGCCATAAGGAGAAAACAAATCCTGACATTTATAACAACATGGATGGATCTAGAGGGTATTATGCTCAGTGAAATAAGTCATGCCGAGAAAGACAAACACCTTATGATTTCACTTATTTGTGGAATATAAAAACAAAGCAAAACAGAAGGAACAAAACATTAGACTCACAGACACTGAAATATGACTAGTGGTTACTAAGAGGGAGGGGAGTCGATGGGGGTGGCGGGAATGGGGAGGGGGACTGTTGAACCACTGCGATGTACATTTGATACAAAAAAAAGACATGGCAAAAAAAAAATTCGCTATGGTGATCTTTGATGTGAGCACTGTAATTGTTTTAAGGCACCAAACACCAGCCATGTGAGATGACAAACTTAACTGATACATTGTGCATGTTTTAATTGCTCCACTAACCAGCTTTTTTCCCATCTCTCACCCTCTCTTCTGGCCTCCCAATTCCAGGATGTAACAATATTGAAATTAGGCCAGTTGATAACCCCACAGTGACCTCTAAGTGTTCAAGGGAAAGGAAGAGTTACATATCTCTTGATTTAAATCAAAAGCCAGAAATTATTAAGCTTAGTGAGGAAGGCACGTTGAAAGCTGAGATAGGCTGAAAGCTAGGCCTCTTGTGTCAAAGTTAGCCAAGTTGTAGATGCAAAGGAGAAGTTCTTGAAGGAAATTAAAAGTGCTACTCCAGTGAACACACAAATGATAAAAACAGGAAACAGCCTTATTGCTGACATGGAGAAAAGTTTTAGTGGTCTGGACAGAAGATCAAACCAGCCACAATATTCCTTTAAGCCTGATCCAGAGCAAGGTCCTAATTCTCTTCAGTTCCGTGAAGGAAGCTGCAGGAGAAAAGTTGGAAGCTAGCGGAGGTTGGATCATGAGGTTTAAGGAAAGAATCCATCTCCATAACATCAAGTGCAAGGTGAAGCAGCAGGTGCTGATGGAGAAGCTGCAGCAAGTTATCCAGAAGATCTCACTAAGTTACTTCATGAGGGTGCAACATAGTAACAACAGGTTCTCAGTGGAGATGAAACAGCCTTCCCTCTATGGGAAGAAGGTGCCACCCAGGACTTTCATAACTAGAGAGGAGAAGTCAATGCCTGGCTCCAAAGCTCCAAAGGACAGGCTGACTCCCTTGTCAGAAGCCAGTGCAGCTGGTGATTGAAGCCAATGCTCACTGGGCACTGAGGTCAACAGGAGTTTGGAAGAAATGGATTCCAACCCTCATGGATGACTTAGAAGGGTTCCAGACATCCTTGAGAAGTAGCTGCAGGTGTGGTGGAAACAGCAAGAGAACTAGAGTGAGAAGTGGAGACTGAAGAGGAGACTCAATTGCTGCAACCCCACGACAGAACTTGAACCCGATGAGTTACTTCTCAGGCAAGAGCAGAGAGAGGTTTCTTGAGCTAGTCTATTCCTGGTGAAGATATGTGAAGATTGTTGAAATGACAACAAAGGCTTTAGAATATTAAATAAACTTAGGTGATAAAACAGTGGCAGGGTTTGAGAGGATTGGCTCCAGTTTTGAAGAAAGTTCTACTGTGGGTAAGATGCTACCACACAGCATCACATGCTACAGAGAACTCATTAGTGAAAAGAAGAGTCAGCTGATGAGACAAAACTTCATTACTGTCTTATTTTAAGAAATTCCTACAGCCACCCCAGCCTTCAGCAACCACCATCCTTATCAGTTAGCAGCCATTAACACTGAAGCAAGACCCTCATCAGCAAAAAGATTACAACTTGCTTAAAGTTCACATGATGGTTATTAATTTTTAGCAGTAAAGTACTTTTAAAGAAGGCATATATTATTTTCTTAGACATGTTATCGCACACTTAATAGACTACGGTACAGTGTAAACATAACTTTTATATGCACTGGGAAACAAAAAAAATCATTTGACTCACTTTACTGCAATATTTGCTTTTTTGAAGAGGTCTAGAACCAAACGCACAGTATTTCCAAGGTATGCCTTAGATAAACTTAAAAAGTCAATTAAAATGAGCTCTTACCAGAAAAGACATCAAATAAGCTTGTTCCATCACCATTATCATCATCTGTTGCCATGATCCTATTTCCTTTTGATAGTTGCCATCTAAAGTATTAAATACAAAGATTTTCCACTGTTAAAATCAACCTCACAATTCAGAAAACAAACCTAGCTTTAAGTTAAAAATCAACTTTCAAATTTGGACATACTGGTAAGTTCACTCTTTATGGTGATTTCAAAAACATGTCTAACATTTCCAAAAGCTTAAACTTGCTGATATGGTTAAGCCATGTCATAAAGTAAATGACGCTGATTTTGTAAAACAGACCAAACACATTAACTTTTATACTAAAATAAGCCAACTATCATACTAAAATAGTTACATGGTGAGTTCTGTAAATCTTCTTAGCAAATCATCAAACCTGGGGTGGTCTTGGGAACTCTAGACATAGATGTTTTCACCAGTAAGAGAGCAAGACAGACTGATAGTAAGGATCTGATACTACACTAGGTTGATAAAGGTGTGGGAAAAGAGGTACTTTTATACATCAGTTAGGTGTACACTGCTACAAGCTCTATGGAGCAATCTGGCAATAGCTATAAAGTTTTTAAATGTAAATACTCTTTGACCCAACAATTTCATACCTAGTAATCTGTTCTACAGATACACAAGCACATGGTTACAAAAATGTAGGTAAAGGAACGCTGATGGACACTGACTGTAATGGGGTTTTTGGGGGGGACTTGGTGAAGGGGGGAGCTTAGTAAACATAATGTTCCTCATGTAATTGTAGATTAATGATACCAAAAAAAAAAATGTAGGTAAAGGAATATTCAATGCAGTGCTGTTTCTAGTGGCAAGGCTGGAAGCAACACAAGAAAAAATGGTGCCTTGCAGGAACCTAGTGCTGGAGAAACCATGTCTGTTGCAGGAAATGAATGCTGGACAAAGCATACTCTTCAGCAGCCAGGCTAGCCAAGCACACTGAAACCTTCCTCTCTCCGGTGTCCCTCAGCACTCTCTACTGACAAGGCTTAGCACTGTGCCTGCTGGCGAAGGAAAAATCTTTACAATCCACCTCCATTATCACAGAAGGATCAATTTAGAATTGAGAGGGTAGGTTTCTTGGAGAAGGCAGCCTCTCCAACTCTTGGATCCCACCACACGTGACAGCCAACAGTATTCAGGAGCTTCCCAATGCACCTCCTCTCCCATACTCAAAACAATGTCACCAGCAAGGCACTTAGCAACTTCTCCACCACTCAGGTAGCCCCAGCCATGCTCTTTCCAATGATGGGGAAGCCAGCTCTTCTGTGGAAGACCTATGTCAACCCTAGAGGGAGTGGTTGCTCCCTGTACCTGCTATTCCTATGTTCTTTAAAGGCATCTTTAACTCTTACATATAATTCTCAGTTACTCCAAACTTTTGTTAATAATTCTTTAGCCTGAGCTTTCTTTTCTCAATGTACTGTGTGGTTTTTGTCTTCTAATTTGGTCCTGCCCTGTTTGATACAGGTAAACAGTAAAGAGATTTTAATACACATTCCTCTGATCAAGCAGTTAAGAAATTTAAAGATATATTGCTAAATATAAAACTGACAGGTTTGATCTGCTGATTTTATATCCTTGAATGCAACAATTAAGAGAACTTAATTACTTTCAGGCACATTTATAAAAATTGACTTTATAATAGAGCAAATTTCAATAAGTATCATAGTCCTTTTATCAAAACCAGTGAAATTCGAAGCTAACAATGTACTTTCAAATTTCCCAGTTCCTTTGGAAATTTACAAACAGGCCAAAAAACAATATTAATGTAAACTGGGAAACATACAGAAATGAGTAACAAATACACCAAAGAACAAAATTTCTAAGACACAATAAAAATAGTACTTTTACAGGAAAAGTTATAGCATTAAATATATATATATATATATATATATATATATATATATAGGAAAAGATGAAAAAATATTAATGAGGTCATCATCCAATTCAAGTAGTTAGAAAAGGGTCCAATAAATGTTTATTGTAGTTTAAACAAAAAGCTAAAGAAAGAACAAACTAAGCCTAAAGAAAAAAACACATAAAGACCAGAAATGAGTAAAAAGAAATGCTATAAAGATAAACAGAAATAAATGCTAGCTCTTTAAAAATTTAAATTAAGTAGGCTTATTCTTGGCAAAACTAGTCAAGAAAAAGAAAGAAAGCACAAACATTAGGAATAAAAAAGGAGTTACAATTTCACATATAGCAGAGACTAAGTTATTAACAAAACAGTAACAGAAGTTCAATGAAGGAAAACTAGAAAATATGGACATATTTAGGATGATTAGATTATTTGGTACAGTAGTAATCTACTCATAAACTACTAAGCCCAGACAGTTTACAGGTTTAGTACAGTGTAGACATCAAAAGTAGGCAAAGACAGGACAAAATAAGAAAATTACAAGACAGGTGAGGATGTGGAGAAAGGGGAACCCTCCTACACTGCTGGTGGGAATGTAAACTTTCAACCACTGTGGAAAGCAATATGGAGGTTCCTCAAAAAACTAAAAATGGAAATACCATTTGACCCAGGAATTCCACTCCTAGGAATTTACCCAAAGGAAACAAGTTCTCAGATTCAAAAAGACATATGCACCCCTATGTTTATCACAGCACTATTTACAATAGCCAAGATATGGAAGCAACCTAAGTGTCCCTCAGTAGATGAATGGATAAAGAAGATGTGGTACATATACACAATGGAATACTATTCAGCCATAAGAAACAAATCCTACCATTTGCAACAACATGGATGGAGCTAGAGGGTATTATGCTCAGTGAAGTAAGTCAGGCAGAGAAAGACAAATACCAAATGATTTCCCTCGTTTGTGGAGTATAACAACGAAGCAAAACTGAAGGAACAAAATAGTAGCAGACTCACAGACTCCAGGAAGGGACTGGTGGTTACCAAAGGGAAGGAGTGGGGGAAGGAGGGAGAACGGGATTGTTGGGTATCATAATTGATGCACATGGTGTGTGCAGGGTCACGGGGCAAACAGTGTAGCTCAGAGAAGACAAATAGGACTCTGTGGCATCTTACTACACTGATGGACACAGACTGCAATGGGGTATGGGAGGGACTTGATAATGAGGGTGAATGTAATAACCACATTGTTTTTCCTTTGAAACCTTCATAGGAGTGTATATCAACGATACCTTAATAAAATAAATAAATAAATAAATAAAAAGAAAATTACAAGACAGAAGAACCAGAGGTCAATCTTATGAACATAGAAAGAGCCTGTAAGTCTGGGGAGACAAAATACCTCTAAAAACCAAAATCAGTCAAAGGGAGAAATAAAGTTTAAAATCCGTTTATTGCTCACAAACTGCAGTCTGGGACGTTTCTCTCCTCTGCTGTGGAAGAAACAAGCAAGCCAGCCAGCCCCCTCCCCCTAACCTCTCAGTTCAGACACACCCTCGGTTGCCCAAGTAATTACCCATTGATATGGAGATGAACTTCTCTCCGCTCAGGACGATATACAAATGCACTATAGCCAGGCGAGATATTCTGGAAATGTTACAATTTTACCCACAAAGCCTTAAAGAAAAAATTATCCAATTGCATCCAGCAAGACATTCAAAAAACAAAAAACAAAAAATATATACTACAGACAAGTAAGATTTGTCCCAAAAATGTAAGGATGGTAAAACATTAATTCAAAAATCAATTAATATAAGCACTGTCCTCTAGTTGATAAAGTTGCTTCCCACTGGAGTATGGGTTAATAGTTCTGATACTGCTATAGATACTGGAATTCAACAATTTAAGTAAATGGATGGCAGATGATGAAAGCCAGTTTTCTCACCATTGAAATGGGAGGTTACAGAAAAGCAAGAGAACAGGCTAGAATGACACCTGAAGTAATGGATTAGAGTTGAAGATATCAATGAAACCTCATACTTATCTAATATAGATACAGATCAGATACAGAAATATTTGTAGGTATGTGTACATGCATGGGTTAGTAGACACGTTTCTTTGTTTAGCTGAGAAGGCCTAAAAAACAATACCCCAGGGCAATAAGCACACCTAATATTCACATCTTGGCTTCTAATACCATTCACCATTAAAATGGACCAGGGCTCCTTAAATAAATGACTGACTGACTAGGGCAGAAAATACACAAGATGAACATGGACATGGTGTGCACAGTGACTTCCTTCCAAAGAGTAGAGTGTGGAATGGGGGAGGGAAGGGTGACTTCACTGTTCACAAACCTACAAACACTACTGTGGTCACACGATCAAGTCAGTGTCAACAGTCATAAATCACACTGACAGTATGTGTACTCTTGGTGTGATGTGATGAAAATGAAAATGGCACTGTACTTGTATCTTCACCAGACCCCATAACCTCTGTATAATTGTGAAATAAACATTAGGCAAATTCTGATAGACGGGTATGCCACAATACACCTGCCTGGTACTCCTCACAACTATCAAGGATATCAAAAACAGGGAAGTGGAGAAACATCACAATTGACAGGAACCTAAGAAGACATGACAACTGAAGAAACATGGTTGGTGCCCTGAATAGAAAAAATATGGATATTTGGTAAAAACGAAGGAAATCTGAATCAACTATGGACTTAGTTAACAATAATGTATCAATGTTGGTTCATTACTTATAAGAAATGTATTACACTAAGGTAATATAATGTAAAATATTAACAACAGGGAAAACTGGGAGGTGGGACTAGGGTGATAAATTGGAATTCTCTGTACATTTCAATTTTCTGTGAATCTAAAACTTCCAAGTCTATTAATAAAAAATTTTTTATCCTATTACATCAGAGAAGAAAAACATGATCATATCAACATTTGCAAAGGAAGAGCATATGACCAATTCAACACTAACTCTTAGCAAACTTGGGGAGTTTTTGGAAGTTTAAGAAGGGACTTTTCTAAAACTGATAAATTTCTACTAGAAAAAAACCTCACATTAAACATTATACATGATTGTGAAACCACAAAACCATCAAGCATCAAAAAAATTTTTTTATTTTATTATTTTGATATTATTAATGTACAATTACTTGAACAATATTATGGTTACTAGACTCCCATTATCGAATCCCCCCCACATACCCCATTATAGTCACTGTCCATCAGCCTAGTAACATGGTATAGAATCATTACTTGTCTTCTCTGTGTATACTGCCTTTCCCATGTCCCCCCTACATTATGTGTGCTAATCATAATGCCACATTTTCCCCCTTATCCCTCCCTTCCCATCCACCCTTCCCAGTCCCTTTCCCCTTGGTAACTGTTAGTCCACTCTTGGGTTCTGTGACTCTGCTGCTGTTTTGTTACTTCAGTTTATTCTTTGTTCTTATACTCCACAGATAAGTGAAATCATTTGATACTTGTCTTTCTCTGCCTGGCTTATTTCACTGAGCATAATACCCTTTAGATCCATCCATGTAGATGCAAATGGTAGGATTTGTTTTCTTCTTAGGGCTGAATAATATTCCATTGTGTATATGTACCACCTCTTCTTTATTCATTCATCTACTGATAGACACTTAGGTTGCTTCTATTTCTTGGCTATTGTAAATAATGCTGCGATAAACATAGGGGTGCATATGTCTTTTTCAAACCGGGCAACTGCATTCTTAGAGTAAATTCCTATAAGTGGAATTCCTGGGTCAAATGGTATCTTTATTTTTAGTTTTTTGAGGAACCTATATACCGCTTTCATCAATGGTTGAACTAGTTTACATTCCCACCAGCAATGCAGAAGGGTTCCCCTTTCTCCACATCCTCACCAACATTTGTTGTTTTTTGTCTTTTGGGTGTTGGCCATCCTAACTGGTGTGAGGTGATATCTCATTGTGGTTTTAATTTCCATTTCTCTGATGATTAGTGATGTGGAGCATCTTTTCATGTACCTGTTGGCCATCTGAATTTCTTCTTTGGAGAACTGTCTGTTCAGCTCCTCTACCCATTTTTAATTGGATTATTTGCTTTTTGTTTGTTGAGGTGCATGACCTCTTTATATAATTTGGATGTCAACCCCTTATCAGAAATGTCACTTATGAATATGTTCTCCCATACTGTAGGATGTCTTTTTGTTCTACTGATGGTATCCTTTGCTATACAGAAGCTCTTTAGTTTGATATAGTCCCACTTGTTCATTTTTGCTTTTGTTTACCTTGCCCAGGGAGATATGTTCATAAAGAAATTGCTCATGTTTATGTCCAAGAGATTTTTGCCTATATTTTTTTCTAAGAGTTTTATGGTTTTATGACTTACATTCAGCTCTTCGATTAACTCTGAGTTTACTTTTGTGTATGGGGTTCGACAGTAATCCAGTTTCATTCTCTTACATGTAGCTGTCCAGTTTTGTCAACACCAGCTGTTCAAGAGGCTGTCATTTCCCCATTGTATATCCATGGTCCTTTATCGTATATTAATTGACCATATAAACTTGAGTTTATATATGGATTCTCTATTCTGTTTGACTGGTCTATGGGTCTGTTCTTGTGCCAGTACCAAATTGTCTTGATTACTGTGGCTTTGTATAAGAGCTTGAAGTCAGGGAGCGTAATTACACCTGCATTATTCTTCCTTCTCAAGATTGCTTTGGATATTCAGGGTCTTTTGTCATTTCACATGAATTTTAGAACTATTTGCTCTAGTTCATTGAAGAATGCTATAGGTATTTTGATAGGGATTGCATTGAATCTGCAGATTGCTTTAGGCAGGATGGCCATTTTGACAATATTAATTCTTCCTAGCCAAGAGCATGGGATGAATTTCCATTTATTAGTTTCCTCTTTAATTTCTCTTAAGAATGTCTTCTGGTTTTCAGTGTATAGGTCTTTCACTTCCTTGGTTAGCTTTATTCCTAAGTATTTTATTCTTTTTGATGCAACTGTGAATGGAATTGTTTTCCTGATTCTCTTTCTGCTAGTTCATCATGAGTGTATAGGAATGCAACAGATTTGTGTATTAATTTTGTATCCTGCAACTTTGCTGAATTCAGATATTAGATCTAGTAGTTGGAGTGGATTCTCCAGGGTTTCCTATGTACAATATCATGTCATCTGCAAACAGGGACAGTTTGACTTCTTCCTTGCCTTTCTGGAAGCCTTTTATTTCTTTGTGTTGTCTGATTGCCTTGGCTAGGACCTCCAGAACTACACTGAATAAAAGTGGGGAGCGTGGGCGTCCTTGTCTTGTTCCCGATCTTAAAGGAATAGCTTTTAGCTTCTCGCTGTTAAGTATAATGTTGGCTGTGGATTTGTCATATATGGCCTTTAGTATGTTGAGGTATTTGCCCTACCCATTTTGTTGAGTTTTTATCATGAATGGATGTTGAATTTCCTCAAATGCTTTTTCAGCATCTATGGAGATGATCATGTGGTTTTTGTCCTTCTTTTTGTTGATGCAGTGGATGATGTTGATGGATTTTCCAATATTGTACCATCCTTGCATCCCTGGAATAAATTCCAGTTGATTATGATGGATGATCTTTTTAATATATTTTTGAATTTGGTTTGCTAATATTTTGTTGAGTATTTTTGCATCTATGTTCATTAGGGATATTGGTCTGTAATTTTATTTTTTTGGGGTGTCTTTGCCTGGTTTTGGTATTAGAGTGATGTTGGCCTCGTAGAATGAGTTTCGGAGTATTCCCTTCTCTTCTACTTTTTGGAAAACTTTAAGGAGGATGGGTACTAAGTCTTCAATAAATGTTTGATAAAATTCAGCAGTGAGAGAGAGAGCCAAGATGGCGGCGTGAGTAGAGCAGTGGATATCTCCACCCAAAACCACATATATCTATGAAAATATAACAACGACAACTCTTCCTAGAATAAAGACCAGAGGACACAGGAAAACATCCAGACCACATCCACACCTGAGAGAACCCAGTGCCTCATAAAGGGGGTAAGATACAAGCCCGCACATGGCGGGACCCGAGGGCCCCTACCCCCAGATCCCGGCAGGAGAAGAGCTGGCAGAGCGGGAGGGAGACGGAGCCCAGGACTGCCGAACACCCAGCCCCAGCCATCAGGGACAGAGCGCAGACACAGTAGGTGTGCAGGGGGCCCTGGATACTAGGGAAATAGGGCAGCAATAACACTGAGCGGGTACTAGAGGCCTGGTGCCAGAGGACATAAGAAAAGCGAGCGGCCATTTTTTTTTTTTTTTTTTTTTTTTGCTGTTTTGTTTTGGCGAGCGCTTTTTGGAAGTCTTAAAGGGACAGGGACCACAATACTAGGGAAACAGGGCAGCAAGACTGGTGAGCAGATGCCTGAGGCTGGCGCCAGAGAATAAAGAAAAACGAGCGAACATTTTTAATTTTTTTTATTTAAAAAAATATTCTTTTTTCTTTTTTTTTTTTTTGTGGTCGTTCTGTTTTGGCGGGTGCTTTTTGGAAGTCTTAAAGGGGCAGGGCGGGACACTTAATCCAGAGGTTGGGAATCCTGGGATCTTTGGGCACCCTAACCCCCTGGGCTGCAGGGAGCAGGGAGGCCCCTTACGGAGATAAATAGCCTCCCAGCCGCTCCCTCTCCAACGCGACTCCACCATTTTGGAGCAGCTGCCCGAGCCAGGCCACGCCCACAGCAACAGCGGAGATTAACTCCAGAGCAGCCGGGCAGGAAGCAGAAACCCTGTCTGCGCGCAGCTGCCCAGCACAAGCCACTAGAGGTCGCTGTTCTCCCAGGAGAGGAGGGCCACAAACCAACAAGAAAGGAAGTCCTTCCAGCCGTCACTCGTCCCAGCTCTGCAGACTATTCCTATCACCATGAAAAGGCAAAGCTACAGGCAGACAAAGATCACAGAGACAACACCAGAGAAGGAGACAGACCTAACCAGTCTCCCTGAAAAAGAATTCAAAATAAGAATCATAAACATGCTGACAGAGATGCAGAGAAATACGCAAGAGAAATGGGATGAAGTCCGGAAAGAGATCACAGATGCCAGAAAGGAGATCGCAGAAATGAAACAAACTCTGGAAGGGTTTATAAGCAGAATGGATAGAATGCAAGAGGCCATTGATGGAATTGAAATCAGAGAACAGGAACGCATAGAAGCTGACATAGAGAGAGACAAAAGGATCTCCAGGAATGAAACAATATTAAGAGAACTGTGTGACCAATCCAAAAGGATCAATATCCGTATTATAGGGGTCCCAGAAGAAGAAGAGAGAGGAAAAGAGATGGAAAGTATCTTAGAAGAAATAATTGCTGAAAACTTCCCCAAACTGGGGGAGGAAATAATCGAACAGACCACGGAAATACACAGAACCCCCAACAGAAAGGCTCCAAGGAGGACAACACCAACACACATAATAATTAAAATGGCAAAGATCAAGGACAAGGAAAGAGTTTTAAAGGCAGCTAGAGAGAAAAAGGTCACCTATAAAGGAAAACCCATCAGGCTAACATCAGACTTCTCGACAGAAACCCTACAGGCCAAAAGAGAATGGGATGATATATTTAATGCAATGAAACAGAAGGGCCTTGAACCAAGGATACTGTATCCAGCACGACTATCATTCAAATACGATGGTGGGATTAAACAATTCCCAGACAAACAAAAGCTGAGGGAATTTGCTTGCCACAAACCACCTCTACAGGACATCTTACAGGGACTGCTCTAGATGGGAGCACTCCTAGAAAGACCACAGAACAAAACACCCAACATATGAAGAATGGAGGAGGAGGAATAAGAAGGGAGAGAAGAAAAGAATCTCCAGACAGTGTATATAACAGCTCAATAAGTGAGCTAAGTTAGGCAGTAAGATACTAAAGAGGCTAACCTTGAACCTTTGGTAACCACGAATTTAAAGCCTGCAATGGCAATAAGTACATATCTTTCAATAGTCACCCTAAATGTTAATGGACTGAATGCACCAATCAAAAGACACAGAGTAATAGAATGGATAAAAAAGCAAGACCCATCTATATGCTGCTTACAAGAAACTCACAGCAAACCCAAAGACATGTACAGACTAAAAGTCAAGGGATGGAAAAACATATTTCAAGCAAACAACAGTGAGAAGAAAGCAGGGGTTGCAGTACTAATATCAGACAAAATAGACTTCAAAACAAAGAAAGTAACAAGAGATAAAGAAGGACACTACATAAAGATAAAGGGCTCAGTCAAACAAGAGGATATAACCATCATAAATATATATGCACCCAACACAGGAGCACCAGCAGATGTGAAACAAATACTAACAGAACTAAAGGGGGAAATAGACTCCAATGTTTTCATTATAGGACACTTCAACACACCACTCACCCCAAAGGATAGATCCACCGGGCAGAAAATAAGTAAGGACACGGAAGCACTGAACAACACACTAGAACAGATGGACCTAATAGACATCTATAGAACTCTACACCAAAAAGCAACAGGATATACATTCTTCTCAAGTGCACATGGAACATTCTCCAGAATAGACCACATACTAGGCCACAAAAAGAGCCTCAGAAAATTCCAAAAGATTGAAATCCTACCAACCAACTTTTCAGACCACAAAGGCATAAAACTAGAAATAAACTGTACAAAGAAAGCAAAAAGGCACACAAACACATGGAGGCTTAACAACACGCTCCTAAATAATCAATGGATCAATGACCAAATCAAAATGGAGATCCAGCAATACATGGAAACAAACGACAACAACAACACTAAGCCCCAACTTCTGTGGGACACAGCAAAAGTAGTCTTAAGAGGAAAGTATATAGCAATCCAAGCATATTTAAAAAAGGAAGAACAATCCCAAATGAATGGTCTAATGTCACAATTATCGAAAGTGGAAAAAGAAGAACAAATGAGGCCTAAGGTCAGCAGAAGGAGGGACATAATAAAGATCAGAGAAGAAATAAATAAAATTGAGAATAAAACAATAGCAAAAATCAATGAAACCAAGAGCTGGTTCTTCGAGAAAATAAACAAAATAGATAAGCCTCTAGCCAGACTTATTAAGAGGAAAAGAGAGTCAACAAACCAACAGTATCAGAAACGAGAAAGGAAAAATCACGACGGACCCCACAGAAATACAAAGAATTATTAGAGAATACTATGAAAACCTATATACTATCAAGCTGGGAAACCTAGGAGAAATGGACAACTTCCTAGAAAAATACAACCTTCCAAGACTGACCTAGAAAGAAACAGAAAATCTAAACAGACCAATACCAGCAATGAAATTGAAGCGGTAATCAAAAAACTACCAAAGAACAAAACCCCTGGGCAAGATGGATTTACCTCCGAATTTTATCAGACATACAGGGAAGACATAACACCCATTCTCCTTAAAGTTTTCCAAAAAATAGAGGAGGAGGGGATACTCCCAAACTCATTCTATGAAGCTAACATCACCCTAATACCAAAACCAGGCAATGACCCCAACAAAAAAGAAAACTACAGACCAATATCCCTGAAGAACGTAGATGCAAAAATACTCAACAAAATATTAGCAAAACGAATTCAAAAATACATCAAAAGGATCATACACCATGACCAAGTGGGATTCATCCCAGGGACGCAAGGATGGCACAACATTCGAAAGTCCATCAACATCATCCACCACATCAACAAAAAGAAAGACAAAAACCACATGATCATCTCCATAGATGCTGAAAAAGCATTTGACAAAGTTCAACATCCATTCATGATAAAAACTCTCAGCAAAATGGGAATAGAGGGCAAGTACCTCAACATAATAAAGGCCATCTATGATAAACCCACAGCCAACATTATATTGAAGAGCGAGAAGCTGAAAGCTTTTCCTCTGAGATCGGGAACTAGACAGGGATGCCCACTCTCCCCACTGTTATTTAACATAGTACTGGAGGTCCTAGCCACGGCAATCAGACAAAACAAAAACATACAAGGAATCCAGATTGGTAAAGAAGAAGTTAAACTGTCACTACTTGCAGATGACATGATACTGTACATAAAAAACCCTAAAGACTCCACCCCAGAACTACTAGAACTGATATCGGAATACAGCAAAGTTGCAGGATACAAAATCAACACACAGAAATCTGTGGCTTTCCTATACACTAACAATGAACCAACAGAAAGAGAAATCAGGAAAACAACTCCATTCACAATTGCATCAAAAAAAATAAGATACCTAAGAATAAATCTAACCAAAGAAGTGAAAGACTTATACTCTGAAAACTACAAGTCACTCTTAAGAGAAATTAAAGGGGACACTAACAGATGGAAACTCATCCAATGCTTGTGGCTAGGAAGAATTAATATCGTCAAAATGGCCATCCTGCCCAAAGCAATATACAGATTTGATGCAATCCCTATGAAACTACCAGCAACATTCTTCAATGAACTGAAACAAATAATTCAAAAATTCATATGGAAACACCAAAGACCGCGAATAGCCAAAGCAATCCTGAGAAAGAAGAATAAAGTAGGGGGGATCTCACTCCCCAACTTCAAGCTCTATTATAAAGCCATAGTAATCAAGACAATTTGGTACTGGCACAAGAACAGAGCCACAGACCAATGGAACAGACTAGAGAATCCAGACATTAACCCACACATATATGGTCAATTAATATTTGATAAAGGAGCCATGGACATACAATGGCGAAATGACAGTCTCTTCAACAGATGGTGCTGGCATAACTGGACAGCTACATGTAGTAGAAAAAAACTGGACCATTGTCTAACCCCATATACAAAAGTAAACTCAAAATGGATCAAAGACCTGAATGTAAGTCATGAAACCATTAAACTCTTGGAAGAAAACATAGGCAAAAACCTCTTAGACATAAACATGAGTGACCTCTTCTTAAACATATCTCCCTGGGCAAGGAAAACAACAGCAAAAATGAACAAGTGGGACTATATTAAGCTGAAAAGCTTCTGTACAGCAAAAGACACCAACAATAGAACAAAAAGGAACCCTACAGTATGGGAGAATATATTTGAAAGTGACAGATCCGATAAAGGCTTGATATCCAGAATATATAAAGAGCTCACACGCTTCAACAAACAAAAAACAAATAACCCAATTAAAAAATGGGCAGAGGAACTGAACAGACAGTTCTCCAAAAAAGAAATACAGATGGCCAACAGACACATGAAAAGATGCTCCACATCGCTAATTATCAGAGAAATGCAAATTAAAACTACAATGAGGTATCACCTCACACCAGTAAGGATGGCTGCCATCCACAAGACAAACAACAACAAATGTTGGCGAGGCTGTGGAGAAAGGGGAACCCTCCTACACTGCTGGTGGGAATGACAATTAGTTCAACCATTGTGGAAAGCAGTATGGAGGTACATCAAAATCCTCGAAACAGACTTACCATTTGACCCAGGAATTCCACTCCTAGGAATTTACCCTAAGAATGCAGCAATCAAGTATGAGAAAGACCAATGCACCCCTATGTTTATCGCAGCACTATTTACAATAGCCAAGAATTGGAAGCAACCTAAATGTCCATCGATAGATGAATGGATAAAGAAGATGTGGTACATATACACAATGGAATACTACTCAGCCATAAGAAAAGGGCAAATCCTACCATTTGCAGCAGCATGGATGGAGCTGGAGGGTATTATGCTCAGTGAAACAAGCCAAGCGGAGACAGAGAAATACCAAATGATTTCACTCATCTGTGGAATATAAGAACAAAGGAAAAACTGAAGGAACAAAACAGCAGCAGAATCACAGAACTCAAGAATGGACTAACAGGTACCAAAGGGAAAGGGACTGGGCAGCATGGTTGGGTAGGGAGGGATAAGGGTGGGGGAGAAGAAAGGGGGTATTAAGATTAGCATGCATGGGGGGTGGGAGAAAGGGGAGGGCTGTACAACAGAGAAGGCAAGTAGTGATTCTACAACATTTTGCTATGCTGATGGACAGTGACTGTAAAGGGGTATATAGGGGTGACCTGGTATAGGGGAGAACCTAGTAAACATAATATTTGTAATGTATGTGTAGATTAATGATACCAAAAAAAAAAAAAAAAAAAAAAGGCAGTTCCTGTGTGGTGACCTCCAATGAGTTCTACACAAGGGTATAAAGGGCATATAATAGTGTAGACAAAGGGTCTGTTTGTGTTTATACAGAGGATCAAAGCCTAATTGGGCTACCCCGAAAATGAACTAAGATATGATATGAAAAAGAACTTCCAACATCAGCACTCTCTGGAAGACTCATGCCAGAAGATGATCATCAAAAAACCCCAACAAAGATCCACGCACTGCTACAGCTGTAGATGCACTCGTCCCACCAGTTCCTGGACTTGCCATGGGAATGAGGAAGGAGATATCTAAGCTGGCCTGTGCATACAGTAAAACAACAAATTTGACTGGATCTATACTGTTGGAACTCAACCAAGAATTAGGAGAAGTGCAAATTGTAGCGCTCCAAAATCTTACAACTACAGACTATTTACTGTTAAAAGAACATATGGGATGTGAACAGTCCCCAGAATGGGTTGTTTTAATTTGTCTGATTTCTCTCAGACTGTTCAAGTTCAGTTGGACAATATCCACCATATCATAGATAAGTTTTCACAAATGCCTAACGTGCCTAACTGGTTTTCTTGGTTTCACTGGAGATGGATGGTAATTACAGGTATGCTTTGGTTATGAAACTATACTCCTATTATGTTAATGTGTATGCGCAATTTAATTAGTAGTTTAAAACCTATACATGCTGAAGTTACTGTAAAAGAAGATATGTCAAAGAAATAATCAGTCTTCCCATGTCTTCTTCCGCCTGCTACTTCTATAGCTTTTCTTCTTCCTTCCTAACTACAACCCTTAAATAGCCTCATATCAAATTTACCGAGTATCATAATTCTTCCAAGTGGTAAAGATACCTCAAGACAAACGCTGGGCACAGAAGACACAGGGCATAAATATGCAAAGAAGTAAAAAGCTAACCTTTTCAAACAATAAGGCTTCCCTCTCACTTACCAACTTAACATTTCCCTGTATGGCCCCGGAAGATGACTGGTTAGCCAGAGACGGCTAAGATTCCTCAAGGGAGGAACAACCTAAGACAGGCAAAGTCGCAGGGGGGCCATCAGGTGAGAAATTGGGGATCAACAGAGGTGAGGCTTACAACCTCACCCCCCCTGTTCTGAGAGAAATCTTCTGCATACGTGGATGTTTTATTGCCCATGTCTAGCTTGGATTAACACATAGTCTACAGGCACACACCTGATCATCTACATTCGCTCTCTTACAACACTAAACTATGTTTTCTACCTTTATCGTGTATCTACCTACCACTTCAGCATTTTATTAAAAATAATAATAATAAAGAGAGAAATGTGGTATCCACATATCAATCAAGTATAAAAATCAAATGAGTATTCATATTTGAACTGTTTATAGTTCATAATGCATGAGCAAAACCAAAAGTTTCTGTGATGACTGCCCTTGTACTGTTCACCATGTAACTTATTCACTATGTAAGAATTTGTTCTCCATGTAAGAACTTGTTTGTTATGCCTCAGAAGATTGGAGACTGACAAAAATTAGGCTTGGGGTGGATTAATGATTGTGCATTGAGCATTGACTCCCCTATACAGCATTTTATTGTTGTTAACAACCATTTGATCAATAAATATGAGAGATGCCCTCACAAAAAAAAAAAAAAAAGTACACACTTCCAATTGCAAAATATATAAGCAACCTGGATGTAATGTATAGCATAAGGAATATAGTCAAAATATTGTAACAACTTGGTATGGTGATAGCTGGTACCTAGAATTATCATGTATATAAATGTTGAATCACTGTGTTGTACACCTGAAACTAATGTAATGTAATACTGTGTGTCAACTACCCTTCAACAAAAAATAAATAAATAAAAATAAATAAAATAAAACAAAATAAATTCAGCAGTGAAACGATCTGGTACAGGTATTTTGTTCTTAGGTAGTTTTTTGATTACCAATTCAATTTCTTTGCTGGTAATTGGTCTGTTCAGATTTTCTGTTTCTTTCTGGGTCAGCCTTGGAAGGTTATATTTTTCTAGAAAGTTGTCCATTTCTTCTAGGTTATCCAGTTTGTTACCATATAATTTTTCATAGTACTCTCTTAATTATTTGTATTTCTGTGGTGTCTGTAGTGATTTTTCCTTTCTCATTTCTGATTCTGTTTGTGTGTAGACTCTCTTTTTTTCTTGGTAAGTCTGGCTAGGGGTTTATCTATTTTGTTTATTTTCCCAAGAACCAGAAAAGCATCAAGCTTTTATGAAAGAAGGGTAAAACATGAAATGAGATATAACTGGAAAGGGAGAAACAAAGCTGACATTATTCATACTATCATCACCTATATAGAAAAAATCTAAAAATTATTTGAATAAGAGTTTCTCAAAGGAATGTAAGGTTAATATACAAAAGAAAATAGCTTTCCTATTTGCCAGCAAACAGTTTTGGAACATCTGACAAACAGTTATAATTTACAACAAAACCATATGGAACATAGGAATTAACCCAATACAAGATGTGTGAGACCCTAATGGAGAAAATAATAAAAGACCTTAAATCAGACATCTGAAAATCTTTTCTTCTAACAGGACCAGAAAGTAAGTATTTTATGCTTGCAGGCCATCTGTCACTACCACTTACCTCTGCCACTATAGCTCAAAAACCATAGAAAACAAATAAATAGGTGTGGCTGTGTTCCAACAAAACTTTACATAACTAGACAGTTTACTTCTGATCAAAATAAATGACAAAATATATCTCAATCATAAATATTCCTCTGTCATACTGAGGAATATCCAAGTTGGCAATTCTCCCCAACTTTATCTATAAACTCAGTGCAATTCCAGTTAACCTTATAATCTGACTATAAAATTCAAACAAATGCACAGGGCCCAAGAGAGTCAGGATATTTTTTTTTTTCGGATGCAGAGGGAGTAAACTTTTTACTGAAGTATAACATACATATAGAAAAGAGCATGTATTATAAGTATATAGTCCTATGATTTTTCAGAAAGCAGACACATCCATGGAACTACCACTCAGATCAAGAAATAGATCATTGTCAGCACCCTATACCTCGTGCTCCTTTGTAGCCACTATGTCAGCTCCCAAATGTTAGCAAAGATGTGTGCAGAATAAAAGCATACACATTGCTGATGACTCGCTTTGTAGAGAAAGGACCTGTACATCAATGGAGAGTGGGAGGTATCTGTGGAGATGTGTATATTTCCAAATAGCAACACCATTAACCTTGGAGGAAAGGCATTATATAGAGCACTGTACCCAGTTCAAACAGACCTCAGGTAGACCAGGACTGGGAGATAAGACTACCAAATTCATTAGAGTCAAACAGAAGACACCTACTATCAAACCAAGGAATCTGGTCTTGAACCTTCAGAATACAGGTGCACTGAAGATTTCTGGGTCAGAACACTGGTACAAAGAAATGAAATAGGAAGATTAGTGTGAGGAATGAACTAGAAAGACAAGAAACTGGGAAGAAGGCTATTATAATTGGACCCACATGATTAGACTTAACACCAGATGGAGGCAGTGAGAATGAAAAGAATGTTTATATGATGCATAATAATGGAAAAAAAGCTAATAGGGTAAATGCCTAGATGTGGGAAGTAGAAACAACCATTCTCCTCAATTCACTCTCAAAACTACAAGCTTCTGTTATCTTAGACTCTTCCCTTACCTCCACATTCAGTGTCAAGTAGTCACAAAGTCATAGTGATTTTATTTTTAAACTTCTCAAATTTAATGTCTCCTTTCAACTCATGGTTTTTCCAGCTTCCAGTACAATTATTTCTCACTTAAATTCTTACAAAAGTCTTCTAGATACCGGTATCTTTCTCCTTTTACCATTTTTCACACTGAAATCAAAATTAATCCTATTTATGTCTACCCTCTGTTTCACTCCTGGGTCAGAAACCTTCAAGTTATCAAAAACAGCATTATTGAGTTAAGCTTCCCTAACACAGAACCCAAGGCCTTTCCAGAAATATCTAGCATTACTTTTGTAACTTCCTCACACTGCCTTTCTTACCTACCCCATTCAGCCACAGGACAGATTCTGTCCTGTTAATACTGCAAGTTAGCACATACATTATTGAGAAATAGAGAAATGCTGTCGGTGTAAGGTAAAAGTTATGTTGGTTCAGACAGGGTTCTTTCACGATGTTTAAGTTTTGCACCGTTATTAACAGCAGCTAAATGCAGCAAGCCCTGAAGGAATCCGGCCCTGTATATGATGCCCTTACCCTAAATGCCCATCACTTCCCTTTCTTCTTCTTGTCTCAGTAGAGTAATAGGCTTTGCCCTGCAAGGGCATAAGCATGGTTTTCCTCAATCTTTACTGGGGGTGGGGCTGGGGGAACCAAGCACAAGGCAATGAGCCAGAGTCATCCAGTCTGCCATGACAGTATTTCACATCAAACCTGCTACTGCTCCCACACTTCTGATGTTTATGTCCCTCTGTTCCTGTCCCACAAATCCAAAGCATCAACCCTTCCTATTCCTCCTTCCATCAAGCTATCCTCATCTTTGTCTTGAGAAACAACCTATATTTCCTAAGGTATTTTTTGTAGGAATTTAACATGTCTTCACTGTGTCAATATTTTTATTAAAATTATATTGTTCCTGGTGCTGCTCTAAAAACACAGGTTGATACGTTTTAAGCATTCTGCCCCTATATTTCCCATTAGCCCTATAATAGTCAGTTTTAGAACTCCCTAAAGGTTTTTCAAGAATGCATACAACAGAGCAGAAATGTCTGCACTTGCAGTTCCTGAAATACACCATGTACTTCAATTCCACAGTACTTTGTTCATTCCGTTTCCTTTCTTGGACTATGCATCCCTTCTCAAATGCAGCTACCATAGAAGAGAAGATCCTTTCCTACAGGCATAGTTAAACTCCATTCCTTTATTCTACTGACACACTGAATACGTTATTGTTGCACTTAGCAGCCTCTACTGCAATCATTTTCATTCTAAAGTTGTTCTTAGACTTTAAGATGCATCAGAAACACCTGGAGAAGCAAAACACAAGATTGATGGGTCCCATCACCAAAGATTCCATAGGTCTCACATGAGGTTTGAGAATTTGCATTTCTAAAAAATTCCCAGGTCATACTGCTGGTTCCAAGGACCACACTTTGAGAACTGTTATTTTAGACCAGTGCTGTCCAGCAGAATTTTCTGTGATGACAAGAGCTGTCTGATATGGTACTACCAGCCACATATGGCTACTGAGTACATAAAGTATGCTTAGTGGCACTGAGTCTATTAGTTCCCTATTGCTCCTCTGACAAATTACCACAAACCTAGTGAGTGAGCGTACAGAGAGGATTTCACAGACCTGTGGTTATTACAATTTCAATAACACCTAACTAGCTCTAAATACAATTGGGCACTTAGAAAAATGCATTTAATACTGTCCTAAGGCAATAAACTTCTGGATGGACATCAGTATCTCATTTTCTACAAGTGCAAAGCAAAATCCTTTCAGGTTAAACACTCGACAGGCAAAGGTAAGCAGGCAGAGGATAAAGAGCAAGTACTGCAACAAAAAGGGGTACCAGGTCAGATTTAGAAACTCCTCTGCTGCCCACTCAGTGCTTGAAAATTAGCAACTGTTTGTACTAAAAGTACAAACCAACAATAAACAATAAAAACTAAATGAACACAGTCCTGTAAGTTCAAGCTCACCAAGTCCAAAACTGAAAAAAGATCATTTCTCCACTAATATGTCATCTCCTGACATCTCTACTTCTTTGAGTAGCATTATGATTCCTTAATAGCCCACCGACATTATTATGCAATGTCTCTCCCACTTATCCCTGTTCTTGCAATCTGACTTTATTTCAGGCTCCCACTATGGCTGTTTAATTATCTCCTCTCTCTAAATACAAGCCACACACAACTCTTGGGTTAGGTCTTCTAAAGCAATCCTACTCATATCACTTCCCACTCAAAAACTTTCCATTGCTTCCCAATGTCTACTGAATAAAGTCCAAACTCCTTACCTTGATATACACTGGCACCTACCTTTCTAGCCCCATTATTCACTATTCAAGGTTTCCAAAATCCCAAGGTTCAGTGAAACTGGGTTCCTATTTGCAAATACAATTCTTGCCACCACACCTATCTATGGGCTCAAGGACAAGTCCGGGTGTGAATACCCACAAAAAAGAAGGTGATAAGTGAGTTTTTGGAGAAGTCACGTGATATATTACATAACTAAGATACTTGGACTTCATGCAGTAGTAGAATGGGGGATCCACTGAAGTTTTTTAAAGCAGGGGACTATCATGATCAAAACTGCATTTCAGAGGTTCAACTCCAGCAAGAAGAGTATAAAAAATATTAGTGACAAGAGGGACAGAAAAGACTAAAATAATGCAGGAGACAATGTGGGGTCACTAAGGTATTAGTACTGGAAATAAAGACAAGAAGCAGATCTGAGAGATTTCCTTGGCAGAATCAAAGACTTAATAGAAAGTATATTCAAATGTCTACTCCTGTCTTTGACAAGACAGCACCTGGGGCACCATGGCATCCTGTAGCCTCTTCCCCAGCACAATGCAAATCTGATCATGGTTCCTCCTCTGCTTAAAACCCTTCAGGGCTTCCTGCTCATTTAAGGTTAAAAAGCAAATTTTGTCACGATTTTGTTTCCAAAGCCCTGAGTGACCTGGCCTCTGCCCATCCCTTCAGTGTCAGCCTCCATTATTCTCCCCAACTCCCCAGCAGTCTTTCCTCTGATCACATTGACTTTTTCAGTTCCATGAGCATGCTATTTGTGCCCTCCCACCACAGGGCCCTTGCAGGGGATACTCTTTCCATGAAGCTCAACCTTCACTTAACTCAACTTTGACATTCTGACTTAAGTAATGTTTGAGCTTTCCCTGGCTACCCTATCTGTCTACTAGGTCAGGCTCTCTGTTACATATTCTTATACTACTGTGTCCTTTCTAGCCTTTTCAGTTTATGATTACATTTTTGTGGGATTCCTGGAGAATTGTTCATCTCACCCACTGGACTGTGAACTCCAAGAAAACCAGGACTGGCTCTGTTCACCCCTGTGTTCCCCAACTCTCAGCCAGGAACTAGCAGGTTGGTAGGTAATTAAAAACAAATTTGTTAAATTAATGAAATTCCCAATTTTTTAAGAGAATTCCAAATTTCCTAGCAGTTAAAAGGAAGTCCTGCTTTTAACTGAAATAAAGAACCAAAGACAACACGTCAAATTATTTGTAGAACATCTAGGTGAAGATGTCTAACAGACAATCAGAAACTGGAGTATGTAGCACAAAAGACATAATCGGTATAGTTGAGATTACTCTACTGAATTCACAGAGACCAGTGATTCTCCTGGAAAGGTAAGGAGGGAGAGGAAGGACTATGTATCAGAATCTCTTGGAAAGCAATTTCACACTTGCTCTCACTTTCCCCCAATTGAGGATCTCAATATATAATGAGAGTTGCTGATAGCAGTGTTGCACCTACAAAGAGTACAGGCAAAAGTTAAAACGTTGAGAACCATAATGATGGAATGAAGAGTTGCAAGTTGACTCATCATAATCTTTTGAAGAACAAATCCAGTGTATTCAGATGTGAAGGCAGAACAGATGACAGAAGGATCACCTAGACGTTTGACACAGGACACTGTCTTAAAAAGACTATATATGTGGAATCTAAAAACAGAACAAAAACAAAACAGCAATAGACTCATACACATTGAGGAGGGACTTACTACAGGGGAGGGGTTGGGGCAGTGGGGGTGAAATACGTGAAGGAGATAAAGAGGTTAAAAAAAAAGACAATCTATAGGAAGTTTTCTTTTTTTAAAAAAAATTGAGGGAATGAAATAAGCGTTTGCAGAAAAAAACAGGAAAAGGCCAAGGGGATGGAGAGTGTATTTTTAGGCTCATGGGAAAGGCTTAATCTAATACAGCAAGATCCCTGAAAAAGATGTAAAGGGAAAACAATAACAAACACTACACCCTGAACACTACATGGCATACACCGATCTCAATGTTCCAGAATACATTAACTTTAAATCGTTCCCAAAACCCTACGTAGTAGGTACTATTCTTTTTCCCGTTTTGCAGATGGAAGAAATAGATACAGACAATTAAGAAACTTGCCTCAAGTCAAACAGCTGGTAAGTGGCAGATCTGGCTGGTTGATATCTCAGCTCTGTCTCTAAAACCAGATGACAAATTAAGAATATTCATTAGAGAAAAGAGTATAATTTTTTTTTTTGAAAGGGGCCATCTCTTGTAAAATGGCAAGAAACGCTAGAGATCTTTGGAGGCAAGGGAGTGAGGATTCGTGCTCTGAAGGTCCCCGTCTCCCTCCCATTAGAGAGGAGCTGAATGAGATGGGGGAAGGGCAGTGAGGGGAGGGGAAAGGTTTGGAACTGGAGCTGTGGAGAATGGAACAGACCAGGCAAGAATCAGTCAACGCCAACCTGATCCCTGAAACCCAAACGCCGAGATTCTGGGAATTCTCCGCTAATATCTGAGTTAGGGCCTACTATGTGTCAAGCATGGTTCTAGGGTGCGTGGAGATCAAGATACCTTCTCTGAGAATAACAGTCTCGGAAACAACCAACATTAATGATCACCCGACACGTAGGAGAAAGCCATTCCTCCAGAGACTCCCATCCTGAAGCCTCTAGGAGTACATTCCAGAACGAGATTGGTGCTTTAGGGTAGGGTCTGAGTGAGCGCTCGAGAGGGCAATTCCTAGGGCGCTCTCCCCCCAGCCCCGGCGTGGGTCCTCTCCGGAGACCGCACAGTAACGCGAGTGCAAACGCAGAAGCTGCACCCCCGGCGGCGGAAGCGCGGCAGCCTGAGGACCCTGGACACCAGGCAAACCTCCGCCCCCCACGCTGGTGACTCTGCCGCTCCCTTGGACTCCTCGGCTCCCCAAACGCCGCCGGCCTCTGCTCGGGGCACCACCGAGTCATGCAGCCTCCTCCCCGGCAACCCCTCGCGGACCGGACGCCCAACTCAACTTACCCGCCCTGAGGGGTCCGAGGCAGCCAGAGCTCCTTTCTAGACGCCAAGGTCTCCCTGGCATCTCCACCAATGCCAGGACGCAATCAGGACGCGGAGGCGGGACTGAGGGCCCGTGGCCAATCCGATCAGACGCAAAGCACGTCCCGGCGCACATAACTAGTTCCCGCCTTTGGGAGGGGGAAAAAAAGCCACAGTTGGCGCCAAACTCCCGTTTTCTGAGCTTGAGAAAAGGGGCCGGGCTGGGCTGTGGGGAGGGAGATGGGGCGGGGCCTTTCTGAGGAAGGGGCGGCACCTTGGGGAAGGTAGGGGTGGGATCAGAGGAAAGTTCTTCAATGAAAAGTACTCTCTGAAACAGACGTTTCACTTCTTTAATCCCATTATTCCACAAATTCTAGTGAGTGCCAACCGCGTGCTAGACATGGTGCTGGGCGTTGGCTTGATAACAGTGAATAAGCACTGTCCCTTGCCCTCAGACTCTTTACTGCATGATAGGCAAACAACTTGGACCAGGATCTTGGGAGCTTTGAGGAGGAGATACCAGCACACTGGGGTGGGAGCGAGACAAGAGCTTTCTAGAGGACAGAATGCCTGAATTGTGTCACAGAACCAGCAGGAACCAAGGGTGCTGGTAGGGTCTAGCCTCCGGAGGCTGTCCCAGTGCCTTTGGTGAGGAAGTAAAACAAAGCCTACTTCCTCTGCTACCTTATCTGAGGATCTTGATCTTAATCTTGATCTCTAGCTGTTTCCTCTGTTCGCTCATATTAACAACTTGAAACTGTCATACCAACTTATTACACCTCATTTGGGAGAGTGTAATGTTTCGAAAAGACCGTCATTTGGGAGAATTTGTTCTGGGAGAAAACTGGCTTCCTAGATTCTTCCCAACCAGCTTTGTTTCTGAGAAGTTAGGCAAACAGGTAGACATTTCAGGCATTGAGACTGGGAAAGAATGAAGGGTGTGCAACCACATGGTGTTCATTGCTCTGGAGCATATAGTTCAAGGTATAAATGCAGGGGTCAAACCTTGAAAGACCATATATATATGGGATTTACCTTTAAATTATGAGGCGTGCAAGAACCACTAAAGGATTTTAAGCTTGGGATGGTCATGATCTGATGCATTATTAAGATCCTTTGACCCTGAAAAGGGAGATTTTCAGATGCTCTTGCAGTGATCCAAGGCTAGGGAAAATGAAGATCTCTTCAGATCTTCTTCAAGAAGATAGGAAAGGGAGGGCATATATTTTAGAATATTTAGGAGATAAAAACAACAAAACTGAACTTAGTAATTGAATGAATATTGGCTTCAGCATGCATGTATAATAATGGAATTCATTTTTAAAAATTTAGAAAATCGTTCTAAAATTCGTATGGAACCACAAAAGACCCCGAATAGCGAAAGGATCCTGAGAAGAAAGAATAAAGCTGGGGGAATTTGCTCCCCAACTTCAAGCTCTACTACAAACCCACAGTAATCAAAACAATTTGGTACTGGCACAAGAACAGACCCACAGCAGTCCATCAAGAGGATATAACCATTATAAATATATATGCACCCAATACAGGAGCACCAACATACCTGAAACAAATATTAACAGAACTAAAGGAGGAAATAGAATGCAATGCATTCATTCTAGGAGACTTCAACACACCACTCACTCCAAAGGACAGATCCACCAGACAGAAAATAAGTAAGGACACAGAGGCACTGAACAACACACTAGAACAGATGGACCTAATAGACATCTACAGAACTCTACATCCAAAAGCAACAGGATACACATTCTTCTCAAGTGCTCATGGAACATTCTCCAGAATAGACCACATACTAGGACACAAAAAGAGCCTCAGTAAATTCCAAAAGATTGAAATCCTACCAACCAACTTTTCAGACCACAAAGGCATTAAACTAGAAATAAACTGTTCAAAGAACAGACCCACAGACCAATGGAACAGAATAGAAAGCCCAGATGTAAACCCAAGCATTATATGGCCAATTAATATATGATAAAGGAGCCATGGACATACAATGGGGAAATGACAGCCTCTTCAAAAGCTGGTGTTGGCAAAACTGCACAGCTACATGCAAGAAAATGAAACTGGATTATTGTTTAACCCCATACACAAAAATAAACTCAGAATTGATCAAAGACCTGAATGTAAGTCATGAAACCATAAAACTCTTAGAAGACAACATAGGCAAACATCTCAGAATATAAGCATGAGGAACTTCTTCCTGAATGTATCTCCTTGAGCAAGGGAAACAAAAGCAAAAATGAACTCATGGGACTGCATCAACCTAAAAAGTTTCTGTACAGCAAAGGACACCGTAAACAGAAAAAAAAAAAAAAGGCATCCTACAGTATGGGAGAATATATTTGTAAATGAGATATCTGACAAGGGGTTAACATCCAAAATATATAAAGAACTTACGTCCCTCAACACACAAAAAGCAAATAAACCAGATTAACAAATGGGCAGAGGATAGGAAGAGACATTTCTCAAAAAAGAAATTCAGATGGCCAACAGACACATGAAAAGATGCTCCACATCACTAATCATGAGGGAAATGGAAATAAAAACCACAATGAGATATCACCTCGCACCAGTTAGGACAGCCAGCATTGAAAAGACTAAGAACAACAAATGCTGGCGAGGATGTGGAGAAAGGGGGATCCTCCTACACTGCTGGTGGGAATGTAAGCTAGTTCAACCACTGTGGAAAGCAATATGGAGGTTCCTCAAAACACTAAAAATAGAAATACCATTTGACCCAGGAATCCCACTCCTTGGAATTTTCACAAAAAATACAACTTCTCAGATTTGAAAAGACATATGCACCCCTATGTTTATCACAGCACTTTTTACAATAGCCAACATATGGAAGCAGCCTAAGTGTTCATCAGTAGATGAATGGATAAAGAAGAGGTGGTACATAAACACAATGGAATATTATTCAGCCATAAGAGAGAAACAAATCCTTCCATTTGCAACAACATGGATGGAGCTGGAGGACATTATGCTCAGTGAAAAAAGCCAGGCAGAGAAAGACAAGTGCCAAATGATTTCCCTCATTTGTGGAATATAACAATGAAGCAAAAATGAAGGAACAAAATAGCAGCAGACTCAGAGACTCCAAGAAGGAACTAGTGGTTACCAAAAGGGAGGGGTGTGGAAGGGCAGGAGGGGAGGGAGGGAGAAGGGGACTCAGTGGTATTATGGTTAGTACACATGGTGTGGGGGATCGCAGGGAAAACAGTGTAGCACAGAGAAGGAAAATAGTGAATCTGTGGCATTACACTAAACTGACGGACAGTGACTGCATTGGGGTATGGGTGGGGACTTGATAATATGGGTAAATGTAGTAACCACATTGTTTTTTCATGTGAAACCTTCATTAGAGTGTATATCAATAATACCTTAATAAAAAATAAAAAATAAAAGATTTATTGAGAACATTGGATATATACCTCAAAAATAACTAAAATTCCCTCCCACCCAACCATTGCCTTCCAAAAAAGTGACCCTACTATTCAAGTCCTTACAAAGATTCTTACTTTACTGGTACTCTCATAAATACACTACACTGAACAGAAAGTACTGATTGGTTTAAAAATATTCCCTTGGGAAAACCTCAATTAATGCCAATTTGGGTACTAATAGATCTCAACCGGATGAATAAGTTTTTTTTTTTTAAGAAGCAAAGAAATAAAACACAGTTATATATTTTATGGAGTCTGAACTCACAGTTGCAAATGTTGCTTCAATAAAAAGTTTCTGTACAGCAAAGGTGTGTGTATACTTAGATGAGGTAATCTATAATCTATAGTGTTGAAGGGGGTAAAAAGTACACTGCAGTGTACATGGTATGCCAGCTTTTGTATAAGAAAGAATGAGGAAAAGAATACACAGATGTTTTCTTGTTTTTTCATAAGAAACATTTGAAGGGTAAATTAGAACCTAATTGAATGGGTAAATTGTGGGGAAGACTGGCTGGAGGGGATAGAGAAGGGAGACTTTTTTTTAAACAGACATGCCTTTTAATTTTTTTAAATTTAGCTTTCTGACTCTGTGCTTGTGCCTTCAATACTTTCTCAACAATTTTCTGCTCTTCCATTAGGAAAGCACGCTTGATCCTGTCACACATTTAGCACACATGGAACCACCAGAGGCCCTGCTGACGTGTTTTTTTTGTTTTAGACAACCTCATATAAGAATTTCAGGTCTTCGGGTTGGAACCCGTCCAAGTCGTCCTGGGCACACGCCACACGCAGATTTGGGTGCTTTCCCAATCTTCTTGGTATAAAGGTAAACAAGTCCACTACCAAGGGTTCTGGGCAGCCTAGTTTTGTTAGAGGCTGTACTCTAGGACAGCCTGCGACAGTATGTCAAACGCTGAGCAATTCTGAGTGCCTTCCTCCTGACCCTTTATCTCCCCCCTAGCTCAAAGCACTGTGCCTGAGAGATCCCGGCTCCTGCAACTCCCGGATATTGGAAAGGGGGTAGGGATGGCAAAGGAAAAGCAACCGTACTTCCGGGGACTCCTTTGTGTCTTTTTTTCAAAACCTCCATTTAAATATTTTTCTATATGAATATGCATAGCTTGTCTTCCTTTTAATAACAGCATTACTGAGATACAATTCACGTACAATGTATTTCACCTGTTTAAAGTGCTAAGTTTGCCTTTTTATAAATATGTTATTTATATAACTTTTGAACCATGGAAGTGTTTCATATACTCAAAGACTGATTTAAATCAGAAAGAAAAATAATTGTTTAAACAGAAAATAAATTGAAATATATGAAACTATGTAAAGAAAAATGCAACCACTTAAACAAAATAATTATTTCAAGTAACATTTGAATGCAGCGCTCTGACTGTAATATCACTAATGAGACATTCTAAGCACAAAAAGAACTGCAAATAAATGTTATGCTTCATGTAGCAGTTTTATTGTTAGTATTAATATTGTAATTTTGAAACTATTTTATATATATTATAGGATACAGAAATATGTAATAAGTTAAATTTTTCAGAACCAACATATTTAGTGACAGAGAAGAGAGATCCAAACATAAAATCAAAAAGGTTAGGGGGGAAATCCTATACTTCATACATGAATTGGAAAGGTCAACATGAACTCTTAATTTTTAAAAATGCATATTTCTGTTCCTTAAAGGGTCTGGAAGCAGTAACACCCCAGGAGTAGTACCTCATTAACACAACCAAGACCCAATACTATTTCCCACAAAAAGGGAGATTTCCTCTGGGACTCTTCCAATGTCTAAGCAGGTAAGTCCCTAAGGGGGGAGCACAGGCTAAAGAAGGAGAAGGAGTATATCTAAAGGAGCAAGTATAAGATACCCAGAACTCTGAATGTGGGTGCTAGGGTTAGTGTGTACATTCCAGTGCTAGCATTATATGTAATTTAAAAAATCCTCTTACTCAAAGAATGTAGATGAAAATGCTGGAAAATTCTGTTAGAAATCTCAAAAAGTGGATCTAGTTGTGGTCTATAAAGATGACTACAAGTTCTTTGCTATTTCCTCCATTTAGAAGTGGAGTTTAATTTCCAGCCCTTCAAATCTGGAGTAGCTTTAGTGACTTGCTTGACTACAGAATTCAAGGAGACTGATTTTCTAGGACTTTCAACTCCAGTACATTAAAATCTTCACAGTTTCTATCCAGGCCTCTTGGAACACTTTCTCGGTCTCAGAATCCCAAACTGCCATGTAGACATTCCAGCTTACAGTTTCAGTGGATCCCAGCCTTCCTGCCCTCCTTGCTAAGACTCCAGATGTGAGTGAAGGCATCTTGGACCCTCTAGAGCAGCCCATACAGTAGCTCAATACCACTGAATGCCCTCAGTTAACACCTCATCCGGCAGAGAATTGCCAGCTAAGCCCTGCCTAAATTCCTGACCTCCTGCCCTAAATTGCGACCTATTATAAAATGGTTGCTGTGCTAAGTCGTTATGTTTTTAGGTAGCTTGTTACTCAGCACTAGATAACTAGAACTGTAGTGATCATAACAAACCACAATAATGTAGAATTTTATTAAAATTTTTAGCTGAAGTGTGACAACAGAAAGTCAGAGGGAGACTTTAATGTTTGATGAACTTAATAATCACTCCCATTTATAGAAAATAACTAATTAAATTCCCTTCAATATTTTAAACTCCATATATAAATGTAATACATTTGATCTGTTTTTCAAACACTTTGAATACCGGTAGGGCAAACATAAAGAACCTGACAATTAAAACATTTCGAAGTAGCTAAACATGTAGTGAATCTCAAATTCTCTCAAACATTCTAAACACTTTTAACATGAGTCAACTTCTCTTAACTTTTAAATTAAAATCAAAAGTCTGTGACTATGAACAAACAAATGAACTTATATGCATTTCAAAGTAATATACCCACCTAGAAAAGGAAAAAAAGGAGACTAATCCTGGGAATTTTGGAACACAGTACTTTGACTATATATATCAAAAACAAAAACAAAAATAAAAAAAAATCTATAAACTTGCAAACAAATCTTAGTCTACATTTACGAAATTTGTTGTTTATAGTGGTAGGAATGTAGCAGTTCTGAAATTACATTATATGTATTGTAAAACTGAGAAAGGGAGAAATACATTGATTATTGTGGGAGCCAGTGTTCCTACTATGGGCAAAGGATTCTTCGAATATGGGCAAGGAACAATCCTGAGGTTTCAGATTGGATGAGGAGATCAACATGAACTTATGATTTGAATCTATATGCCTGTATACACACATGTATATTATATATTTTATGTATTTTCATATTTCCCAGCTCTGTTCTCTGAAAGGGCCTAGAACAGTGATGCCTGAATAACAGTGAGCACTCATAGTGTCCAGATCTGGGTCTGTAAATACTATTCCTCATTAAAAGGAACTATTCAGAGATATGGATGATCCAAGAGTGGGGCAGGAGGGAAAAAGATGATCCTGAAATACCTTGTATGAAGAAATAAGGTGATACTCAAAATATGATGGGGACAAACCCGAAGGCAAATGCTTAAGGATGAACCTGGAAAATGGAACCCTGTGAAATTGTTTGCAGAAACTTATTAATTGCTACATTTTTCTGAGGAAGAAGTCCCTAGCTTTCAATAGGTTCTCAAAGGGGTTGATAACCCCCAAAAAAACTGTGAAGACTACTAGTCTACAGCTTAGCCCAGGGCAAATGTAGGACATGTATTGGTCTGCAATCTTAGGGGTTTCCCAGGTGAAACCTGAAACTGGCTTCCAGGTGCTGGGCCTCTCTCCATGCAGGGCAGACAGGACAGTGATTGAGAGATAGGGGTGCAGGGTCAGCAACAGGGGTCTCTATGAAGGGCTTACTGTATCTTTGTTCTTTCCCTAGATACTGGAGAAATACTATCTAGTGTGTAATTTCTTTGAAGTTTCTCTAAATCTTTAATAACTAAAATCTATGATACCACTTTCCAGCCTGAGCTCACACCTTACCATGTCCAGAAGCTTTTCCTACCTTCTTGCTGGAGTTGACAGCTTTCATATTTGTGTTCTTATAGCACCCTGTCCAGGAATCCCTATTACAGCTCTTTGTGGCACTATCAGTGTCTGTCTTCATCATAACATTGAAAATCTTTTAAGGTCAGGGCTCCTGTCAGTCATCTTTACATTACCCAGACCAGCGGTGTGTCTGGAAAAAGGATTAAAAGCACACTTGTTGATTTGAGTAAAATGACACTGAGTGTGAGAATTAGGAACAGTTGGAACCAGAAAATCTTAAGAGACCTTGTTTTTTCTACCTCTTGCAGGTATTTACAATTCAATATGAATAACAGAAAATTCTAATGGCATGTATTGAATAAACAGTAAAAAAGAAGTAGTCAATGTTTAATGGAGGTACTCATAATAATTACGAGAGTGACTATGTTTCTTCTAATTCTCAATGTGTTTTGGTTCATTTTACCGCTTGTTTTATGTGTGAAATCAGTTCTTTGGGGGGCAAATATAACAAAAACAAAATCTCTTCCTAACCCAGAGACCCTTTCCACAAAAGTAGAAAAAGAAAACAATTTTATTATTGAATAGCATTAAACAGAATGTAATGTGCATCACTGACAATCCCCCAAAGAGATTGCAAAGAAATCTCACCTTTTTTATAGCATGGAAAGATTAACTGAGGTATATTAAAACTTTTAAGAGTTTATTTGAGTGAAAATCGATTAGAATTGGGCATTGCTAAATGAAGTGGTTACGAGCCCTATGCATCAGGAGCCAGGGAGAAGATATTGAGAAAGTATGGAAGCAAAGAAAGGAAATTCTTTGATTGCCTACAGCTTAGCCTAGTTGACTGTTAATGATTGACCATCTTTCGCATTTTGATTTCCTAACATTCTGTGCTTAGGAAGGCCACCAAGACATTAGAGCCGCCTCAGTCTAATGGCTTCCTTATTTAACTAATTTAACAATTGGCCAGTGAATATAATCCATTGCATAAGGTAGGTCTTGCAATTTGTAGTCAGGTGATGAGTTAGGCCCATCTCCTCCCTGGAAATTGAGGGATTGGAAATTATCTTCCTAAATGATGATTTTGATCCAAAGAGATGGCTCCCAGGTACTTGAGGAAAAATGCCTGAGTTGTGGAACTGGTAAGAGGCTTTCTTAAAAAGACTTACATACATTTGAAAAGGGGAGAGAGAAAGAAATTCTAAAAGAAAAGAGAATTAAAAGGCAGAAAGGAGGTATTTGTTCCCTTATTTTTCAACAAGGAGAATTAGGCCTCTTAATTCATCTTTGCTCTTGCACACTTTATAAGTATATAGAGAAATCAGATAGTGCAAAAATTTCCATACAAATATATCTCTTTTATAATTTGCATAAGTGATTTAATTAAGTATATTGTTCCTGGTTTTCTCAGTCATCTAAATACCTGGAAGGTTTGAACATTTATTGTGTGTGAGAGAAGTATGTTAGTGGTGTGTGAGATACAAAGATGAATAAGGCACTTCCAGTGTTCAGAGTTTTGATTGACCCTGGGAGACAGATAAAGAATCAGAACATTTAGGGTAAAACCAAGGCCTAGGAAGAGTAAGTCACTTAAACCTAAGTCACACAGGGAGTTAATGGCAAAGGTGCCACCAATGGCTCAGGTCTTCAGATGAGGGTTTGGAGCTCTCTTAACTTCATGTAATACTTCTGATATCCAATGAGGCACCAGTGATTTTTGACAGCAATCACTAGTGGTTAAAAAGAGGGCTGCAGAGAAATGAGAACTGGTGTATCCTAAAGTCAGAATCCCCCAATTTTTTAGTCTTTATTTGTATTTTCTATATTCATTTAAAAATGTTTATATTGTAGAACATTAAAACTGTATATCAATCAATTATTATTAGGTAAATATCATTGTAACTACCACCCAGGTTAGAAAATTGAATTTAGTGGCTTCGCTCTAAGCCCCATCCCAATCATAGCCCCTCTCCTCTTCCCGAAAAGTAACTACTATCCTGACTTTCAGAGTAAAAACTTCTTTGCATTTGGTTATGGTTTTATTAACCAAATGTGGATCCCTAGGCACTCACTCTAAGTTAGTCTTGCCTGTGTTTTAAAATTTGGTAAATCTCATCAATCTTAGTCTCAGTTCAGGCTACTATGACAAAATACCACAGACTGGGTGACTTCAACAAACATTTATTTCTTACTGTTCTGGAGGCTGGAAGCTTTAAGATCAAGCTGCCAGCCAATTCCTTGTCTGGTGAGAGCGGTCTTCCTCGTTTGCACGCAGCTGACTTATGCTGTATCCTCACAGAACAGAGAGAAGGGTGTGGTCTCCTCCTCTTCTTATAAGGGCTCTGATCCCATCAAGGGGGCTCAGCCCTCATGACCTCATCTAAACCCAATGACCTCTCAATTGCCCACTTCGAAATACCATTACATTGGGGATTAGGGCTTCAACATAGGAATTTGGGGGACACACAAACATTCAGTCTATAGCAGCATCTTATAATCTGCAATTTCTCCTCCCATACATTTCTTTTCCTTTATGTTTATCTCTTGAGAAACTTGTGCTCTTGACCTGTAGAATCTCCCAGTGGTCTAGATTTTGTTGATTATGTTTTCATGGTGCAGGTTAACATATTCCTCTTTCCTCTTTATTTCTGCAGGTTGCCAGTTGGATCCAGATATTTGATTCTTTTGAAAAGACTATAGGTGGCAGTATGTTCTTTCATAAGAAGCCACCTATTGTGATGTTATAGCCATTGATGTGTTATGTCTCAATCATTAATTGGGGGTAGGAAAATGGTGATATTCCAATTCTGTCAATTCTTTTTAATGATTTTTATGGAATGTTTTTATGAAACCATCTTCTGTTTGATGACTCAGTAGTACAATTCATCTATGAAAGTAAGATACATTTTTGATAGCTTTGCTTTATTTACCAGTTTTCAAGATTAATTTCTTGCTCTAATGTTAACCGATTTTTTAAAATATTATGTATTCATGGATTTCAGAATATGGAACATGTGTCAGTTCACCATAACTGTTAACCTTATTGAAGCTCAAATTGTACCATCTTTGGTCAGTGGGAGCCTTTTCAAGGTGATTGTGGGTAAAATTGTATCATTTCCAGAATATCTCCAGGGGCTTTTAGTTCCTTTGCATATCCCCAGGGGTGGGAAGAAGGTCATCTCCATATCAATGGGTAATTACCTGGGCAACCTAGGTTGTGTCTGAACCTGAGAGTTTAAAGGGAGGGGCTTGCTGTCTTGCTGGCCACTTCCAGAGCAGAGGAGAAAGACGGCCCAGGGTTGCAGTTTTAGAGCAGTAAACGTGTTTTAAACCTTATTTCTCCCTTTGACTGATTTTGGTTTTTAGAGGTGTTTTGCGCCGGGATTTCCTGTCTGAGGACTAACACCCAAGGGAGAGGCTGGCTTTTTCAAAGGTCAGAGGCAAGCCACACTGACGGGCTACAGCCCACATTGTCTTTTGCCTCGTGTGCACCAAGTAGCCATTGGGCCACATAAGAGGCAGGCTTTCCTTTTATCCAGCGCAACTGGGCCAATGTGTCTGCTTCATTATTCCCTGGGGATGCCAAAGGCAAATGGCCAGTCACATGACATAAGCTAGATGTTTGTGCCACACCACTCCGTGGCCTTTGGGTCCAGTCTCTCACCCAACCCGCGATGGGATAGGTGGTTATTACCTTGGTTGGAGCTTTTCCGGCGACGGGCTCCATAGCCAGCAAGGCTTGGTATACAACAGCCAGTTGCTTCTCTATTAAGATGGACCGGATCTCTGCTCCTTTCCAAAGTTGGACCAGGCTCCAGCCGGCAGCAGAAGCAGCAGCAGTGGCAGAAGCAGTAGCCTTAGTCTCGGGCCACAGGCCGGGGTCAGCGCAGCCAGCAGCGGTGGTGGTGTCTCCACGACCACATGGGTGTAGACACGTGTCCCTCGGCGTGCGCGCCACTTTTCCCCATCATTTCTTGGGGCGGCCCTCCCAAAGATGACGCCCGTTGTAACAGATTTTGGGTTCAGAGGCACCCTGCTGACTGCGCTAGGTTTTAGTCTGGGGAGAGGAAATCCCGGGGCAAAATACCTCTAAAACTGAAATTAGTCAAAGGGAGAAATAAAGTTTAAATCCCGTTTATTGCTTACAAACTGCAGTCCAAGGCTGTTTCTCTATCCTGCTCCGCCCCTTTGCAGTCAGTACCCCCAGAGGCAACCATTATTACCGTGATTGTCATTATTTTGTCTTGTTCTTGAACTTTATATAAATGTACTCTTACTCTTATATTCTACTTTTTAAAAATGACTTATGTTCTCTCATCCTTTAATTGAAATATTCCCCAGCTGAAAACTTACTCGAATATTTATATTAAGAATGCTGGAAAGGGCGTGCTTGTCATACTTGTGTGTGAATTTCCATAGCCTAGAGGTGTAGAATTGCTGGGTGGGAGGGGGCGAATCTTTCTTCCGTATCTTATCTTTTTGCGTGTTGAGGAGGAGGAAGCACAGTGAACTAAAGATAACACGCCGCAGGGATTCCCTGGTTTCTGAGGCCTGCCAGAAATCTCCTGTCCCACTGTCCCGCCACACGCCCTCACGGGACATCCCTTCACCACCAGCTTAAGCACCAGATCCGAGCAGCCATTTCTGTTTCTATTCCCCTCCCGGAACCGACGCGATAGTGACGCCCGTTGTTTACACTACGGAGGGCGCGGAGCCGGGGCTAGCCTGCCACCGTCGCCGCCGTCGCCGCCGTCGCGGGCTGATGACCCAGAGCGCTGCGTGCTTCCCCACACGTGCCTGGCCTCTCTCGGTGTGTGCTGTTCCCCAGCCGCTTTCCGTTTTTGCTTGGTTGGTGGCATCTCCGGCTCGGGGACATCGGCGGCTCGGGGGCACCGAGCGCAAAGCAGGAAGCCCTGGTGGCCGCCCGGAGCAGGGAGCCCGCGGTCATGGAACATCTCTTCCTAGAGGTGGTCGCGCCACTGCCGTTAATCGCTGCCAAGAACGAGAAGAGCCGCAGCGAGCTAGGCCTACTCTTGGCCAAGCAGGTAGGAGAAAGAGGGAGGGCGCCTGGCGGACCCCGGTCGCTCCTCTGTGCGCGCCCTGCGGCCCTACACGAGAAGCGGCACTTGTCACTCTGGCCCCCTCCCCGGCGCTGGCAGGTGGCGGAGGCGTCCGCGAGTGTTTGAGCAGATTTATATCTGGGCTTAATTCTGTTCCATTGATCTATGGGTCTGTTCTTATGCCAGTACCATACTGTATCTGATTACTGTAACTTTAAGAGTATAGTTTGAAGTCAGAGGATGTAATAGCTCCCCTGTTGCTTTTTTGTAATAGTGCTCATACTGAAAACTTTAATATTGGTATAAATACTGGCTTCTGAAATAGTTCCATATTTTTCTTCGGAAATCAGTTTGTCAACTTTCACAAATCCTTAAGTCACTTAGCTAGAGAAGAAGATGGTAAAATTAAGGCATAAAATCAATCAGTCAATCCAAATGTACAGGAAATCTCTTTCTCCACAGTAAATGTAGTAACTAAGTTTTACTGAGCATTTACTACGTGCCTGGTACTATATTGTTTTATATTCATTGTCACATGAGGTAGAGATCGTTATTATCCCTGTCTTATAGACTAAGAAACAGAGGCGTAGAGAAGTGAAGCAATTTTCCCAAGATCAGATAGTTGTTACGTGGTGGACTTCACAACTGATTATATAAAGCTAATGGTGTTAACTGCCCGATTGTACTGCTAAGACAGGAACTTCCTGAAATATATCTGGACGCCACTCTTCCTCGAGGTTGAATTCTCCAGATAATATAGTAAATATTGATGCTTGCCCTTTCCGCGTGAAGAAAGGCCCAAAGATGTGCAATATGTTTTTTTTTTCTTCGGATTCTTTCATGCCTCACAGCTAAATATACATACGCAGTTACCTCCGTCTGCATTTTTTTCCCCTTGTTTTCTGGGCCATTACTTTTCCCTATGCTGACTATTCCTGTGCACTGAGAACTTGCATATTCTTCTGTGAGACCTTGCTCAGACTGCTCCCCCTTTCTCCTCTGTTTTAAAACTCTTTCTCCCTCTGTTTCATTCTTCCCTGATTTTTACATGTCCAAGTCTCTATTATTAAAGACATGGCTTGAGCTTGCGTCAGATATTGGGATTACCGTGCGTCATGCTCCTTTGGAGCCTGTTTCTAAGTGGCGTTAGCAGACCCCAGATAGGAAAAATGATGTAAATTATGATAATAACTATATCATAATTATTTGGACTTTACCACAACCCTATAAATTGCGCAGATACTTATTTCTGGGCATGGTTATAAGTGTACTACACTGCACACTTCCGTTGAATTTCAGGCTTATCATCAAGTATATTCGTGTAGTAGAATTTTGGAATACTTCTGGTTATGCATGCTTTTAAAAAGTTGATTGAGAGTTCTCTTTAATTTCACATACTGTGATTTTGTGAATTTTTTTTTTATGAATGCTTAAAAATAATGCCTTATTCTGTAAGTATACTATGTTAATTATTTGTGTCAAATGAACATTCATCTTGCTACTTCTACTAAAATAATACATAACTTAATCTAAGTATAATTATTTTTGACAGTTTGACCTTTTATTTGTAAGCCAATACAAAAAATCAAGTCGGATTCACATATTAGAGATCTTACCTAAAATCCAGGTTTACAAATAGTTTCAAGGAAACAGGCAATCGGAAAGCCCAAGTGAAGCAGGGAAGGATCTGGGATTCTGTGTGGTTCCACATGGCCTGCCTTTCTACACCAGACATGCGCTTTTCTAACCCAGAGTGGATGAGATCTTGAAATGAAGAAGTCTAGTTGTTACCTCATAGCAGAGAGCTTATAGATTTTGAAACTTCTCCACACTGTACCCCAGGGTTGTATAGATAACTTACATGATATTATTCCCTAGTGTGCCATGTCTCAAATCTATGGATTCTGGGTTTATTTACTATAAGCATCATTAACAAGGAAGATCCTACAAAGAACATTCTTCAGGTAAGGACTTTCCTTCTAACAAAAATCATTAGTCTGTTTCCAGGAGGACCAGTTATTAGTATGTTACCACATAGATTAAACTCCTTGACCTACTTTTCCCTGAATTTCCTCCTGGTAAAGATTTGAATGGATCCCAGGACAGCTGCTTTAATTCTCTCTGCAATTTTTAATAGCTCCCCTTCAGCTTTGTTTGTGTTTTCCTCCAACATTTTGGATATACTTCAAACCTACAGAAAAATTGTAATACCACAATATGATGATGATAATAGTAATAATAGTAATAATAATAATACATTGTATCACACCCATGTTTGTCCCTTTGCTAGTGATGCTGAGTTACAGTCATTTAGTTTAGATGTTGTCCACTGGATTTTGCCATTTTAAAGGCATGGTTTTTTAATACTTATTAAATATTTTGTGAGATGATAAGTTTGAGACTGTGACTCATACTAGTCTTCATTGCTGTAGTCTTTCATTCAGTGATGTTCTACAACAGAATCAGTTAACAGTTTTTTATCATTTGTTTTTCTCTGCTGGGATTTTTTATTTCTCTGGTAAGATTGCAATTCATTGAGAGGAATTTTTTTCCCCCTCTCATATCATTGAGGATAGTGATAATAGCCATTTCTGCCTGAAGAGAGGAAAAATGTTTATTTCCTGGTTCTTTGTACCCTGGGTACATTTGTATTTAACCTGGTTACGAAGATTAAGTAGTAGAGATTCTGGGTTTGCTTCCTTTTTTTGCAAAGAGTGGTTGTATGGTTTGGCTTCGACTTCAAACTGTTTTTTTGGACAGCAGCTCCAGCCTCAGTTTAAATCTTTTGAAGTGAACTACTTTGAACCTGTTCCTGCATGAGAGGTTCAGGTTAGGAATCTCTTACCTGGTTCCTCCCTTTGTGGGTTTCCCTTGCTCTCTCCGTGGATAAGCTCTCCTGACTTTACTCTTCCACAAGTGGTTCCTTTACCACTGCTCCTGACCATGCAGACTGCAGGTAGCCTCAGGCGAATCTCTGAAGAGATGCTGACCTTGTACAGCTTCCTAACTTTACTCCCAGGAAGCTTGGACTTGCCGTCAGAGTCTGTCTGCTTCCAGGCGCCCTTCATTACCTTCAGGCAGGACTTTCTGTTGTATGTCCAGGTTTTATGGTCTTTATTGGGAGAGGTGGGAGAGAAGGAGGTTAGTCACATCATCGGTTAGTATCTTAGCCTCTCATAACCAGAAATGGAAGTAACCAAAGTTGGAAGTAATTGTAAATAGCTAATGAAAGATGCCTGTGTACCTCAAGACACTGTAAATGTGAATAAGTAAGAGACTGAAGAAGAAAGAGAACCGAGGACAGTATGTCTAGGACACCAAGAGAAGAGACTGTTTCAAGAAGGGAGTGATGAATTAGGGGGTTTTGTTGATGTTGTTGTTGTTTTTGAAGTTAGCAATATTATTTTCAAAGCAGAAACTCATATATTTGATCAAGATTGATGAGTTTATGAAACTGTGGTTTCTGTGGTTTAGCCTACTTAGCAGGACTGTGCTGATAGACTCAAAATGGTTTTTGCTGTTTTTCATGTGATCTAAGCATATTTTCCCACCTCTCCTCTTCTCCCATCTTGTTACTTATGTGTAAGAAGATATCTAACTAACTCTAAATTCTGAATTGTTTCAGTAGCTGTGTTTTATTCCTTCAGGTCTGCAACTTAGAAGGGAGAAGTGTAATGTTTCTTTCTCACTGACTTCCCTTACACCATAAGCCTACCCTTATACCCTACTCAGAGAGGGGCTGTTATGGCTGCATGACCTGCAACAGCCGGTGCTGGGACCAGTGAATCCCTTTCATAAATCTATACTTTATAAGATTATTTTTCCTAAATGCATTAAAGAAACTGAATAATAAGTACTTTCTTGACATCTTTAGTTCACCTTAAAGATCTCCAGTAAAAACTGTCAACTTGGCATAGTATTTTTACCAAGAGGAAGCATTCATACAGCACATCAACGAGAATGGTTCCATCTATATGACTGTTACCTTTATTTCTACTTATCCTGGCACATTTTTTCTTCTTTTTCCTTTGTTTGCCTGTCTCTTATGTTATTTGGTAATCTCTTTTGGTTGTCACTTGACTAAATAGTTAACTAATGTAATAGGTAAATCTGTAGGCTGAGCAAGGTAAAATTTAATGGCTGTTGTACTAAGGTGAGTCAGAAGAAATAGCTGTTCTTGGAGAGGATGTTGCTACACGGACAGACTATTCACTGTTGGAGGGCATAAAATCTGGTGTATCCTTTTGAAACAGACATTTGGCAATAGGTGTTAAAATTATTTACTAAGATTTCCACTTTTAAGAATATATTCTACAAAAATACTTCTAGGTACACAAGGCTAGAGGGGAATATTCATAAAAACATTGTAATACAGAAAAATACTGTGCTTAGTGTAATTTTAAAAATGTTTGAAATCACTAAATTACAAATTTATGTAGATTTACATGTAAGTTATAAAACAATAGATTGTAAAATTAAATGGAGAGTGAATAAAATAAGAAGGGGAAAAGTATCTACCCTAATGAGTTGTTTCATTTTATACATATACATGTATATTTAATGTTTTTACATACAAACAGGTACATTGCTCTTATACAGTAATTTTTATTTAAATAGAGACTTAAGAAAAGTATAAAGCAATATGAATCGAAAAACTTCCTTCTTAAAAAAGTATTCATTGTACAACAAAGATTTATAGAAAGCAGAGATTTATTATATTGGCATCTTAGGGGTGGGTGTGGGCATGTTTGCACATGAGTGAGCAGTGCGTTTTTATATTGTAAAGGTTTTGAAAGTTTTAATGTGTTGCCATTTAAGTTTTTACAATGATTTGTTCTAAACTGATTTTTTTAAAAAGCAGAACTTGTATATTGCTTGTAAAGGCAGAGCAATATCCCCTGATTTAAAGTCCTTCTGTACTCAACTTGTGACATTTGAAATGATAAACAGGAAGCCATACTGGTATTTCAAGAGCTCGGTTATGTACTGCTCTCCTCAGGCGCATGCAACAGAATTTAGAAACAGATCATTACGTTGGAATTTCAGTTTGCCTCCTGGCATATGGTTTCTAAAACTTAAGCCGGTATTTTGAATAGGTCATGTTCCTGAAACTCTTTGCAGTATGGCATTAATATATAGGGGTCATGATTTTCATTTGAAGTTGTATTGATACAAAGATGTTAAGTTTACGGTGGCCTTAAAATATTTTTACCTTTCAGTAAGAGCAATTGCGGCAAATAAAAGTGGTATCCACCCTCTGTTTTCGAACATGCTTGCTTCTATTTGAAAACAAAGAAAAAGTTAGAGGTCCTTGTCGGCAAAGTGGTGAAAGAGCTATTAGCATTTACTGAGTTATTGTATATGCCTAATTTTAAAATAAACTGACTTTGGAATTGCCTCAGTCCAGATAAGCCTAGTTCAGAGGCTGTTCAATGTGTAAGCTGGGTTTAGGGGTTGTAAGAAAGAAAGAAGTATCACAACACTTTTTTTTTAAATTAAATTAAATTAAATTTTTTTTACACGAGGAACATTATGTTTACTAGGCTCTCCCCTACCCCAAGTCCCCCCCACAAACCCCATTACAGTCATTGTCCATCAGCATAATAAGATATTGTAGAATCACTTGTCTTCTCTGTGTTGCACAGCCCTCCCCTTTCCCCCACCCCCCACATTATACATGCTAATCATAACACCCTCTTTCCTCTTCCCCGCCCTTATTTCTCCCTACCCTCCCATTCCTCCCAGTCTCTTTCCCTTTGGTAACTGTTAGTCCATTCTTGGGTTCTCTGATCTGCTGCTGCTGTTTTGTTCCTTCAGTTTTTCCTTTGTTCTTATACTCCACAGATGAGTGAAATCATTTGGTATTTGTCTTTCTCCGCTCGGCTTATTTCACTGAGCATAATACCCTCTAGCTCCATCCATGTTGTTGCAAATGGTAGGATTTGTTTTCTTCTTATGGCTGAATAATATTCCATTGTGTATATGTACCACATCTTCTTTATCCATTCATCTACTGATGGACACTTAGGTTGCTTCCATTTCTTGGCTATTGTAAATAGTGCTGCGATAAACAGGGGGATACATCTGTCTTTTTCAAACTGGAGTGCTGCATTCTTAGGGTAAATTCCTAGGAGTGCAATTCCTGGGTCAAATGGTAAGTCTATTTTGAGCATTTTGAGGAACCTCCATACTGCTTTCCACAATGGTTGAACTAATTTACATTCCCACCAGCAGTGTAGGAGGGTTCCCCTTTCTCCGCAACCTCGCCAAAATTTTTGTTGTTTGTCTTTTGGATGGTAGCCTTCCTTACTGGTGTGAGGTGATAACTAATTGTGGTTTTAATTTGCATTTCTCTGACGTCTAGTGATGTGGAGCATCTTTTCATGTGTCTGTTGGCCATCTGAATTTCTTCTTTGGAGAATTGTCTCTCCAACTCCTGTGCCCATTTTTTAATTGGATTAGTTGCTTTTGGTTTGTTGAGGTGCGTGAGCTATTTATATATTTGGAATATCAAGCCTTTATCGGATCTGTCATTTATGAATATATTCTCCTATACTGTAGGGTACCTTTTTGTTCTATTGATGGTGTCCTTTGTTGTACAGAAGCTTTACAGCTTGATATAGTCCCACTCGTCCATTTTTGCTTTTGTTTTCATTGCCCGGGGAGATATGTTCATGAAGAAGTCGCTAATGTTTATGTCCAAGAGATTTTTGCCTATGTTTTTTTCTAAGAGTTTTATGGTTTCATGACTTACATTCAGGTCTTTGATCCATTTTGAATTTACTTTTGTTTATGGGGTTAGACAATGATCCAGTTTCATTCTCTTACATGTAGCTGTCCAGTTTTGCCCGCACCATCTGTTTAAGAGGCTGTCATTTCCCCATTGTATGTCCATGGCTCCTTTATCGAATATTAATTGACCATGCTTGGGTTAATGTCTGGAGTCTCTAATCTTTTCCACTGGTCTGTGGCTCTGTTCTTGTGCCAGTACCAAATTGTCTTGATTACTATGGCTTTGTAGTAGAGCTTGAAGTGGGGAGTGAGATCCCCCATCCCCGCTTTATTCTTCTTTCTCAGGATTGCTTTGGCTATTCGGGGTCTTTGGTGTTTCCATATGAATTTTTGAACTATTTGTTCCAGTTCGTTGAAGAATGTTGTTGGTAATTTGATAGGGATTGCATCAAATCTGTATATTGCTTTGGGCAGGATGGCCATTTTGACGATATTAATTCTTCCTAGCCACGAGCATGGGATGCGTTTCCATTTGTTAGTGTCCTCTTTAATTTCTCTTAAGGGTGTCTTGTAGTTTTCAGGATATAGTTCTTTCACTTCTTTGGTTAGGTTTATTCCTAGGTATTTTATTCTTTTTGATGCAATTGTGAATGGAATTGTTTTCCTGATTTCTCTTTCTATTGGTTTATTGTTACTGTATAGGAAAGCCACAAATTTCTGTGTGTTAATTTTGTATCCTGCAATTTTGCTGTGTTCTGATATCAGTTCCAGTAGTTTTGGAGTGGAATCTTTAGGGTTTTTTATGTACAATATCATGTCATCTGCAAATAGTGACAGTTTAACTACTTCTTTACCAATCTGGATTCCTCGCATTTCTTTGTTTTGTCTGATTGGCGTGGCTAGGACCTCCAGTACTATGTTGAATAACAGTGGGGAGAGTGGGCATCCCTGTCTTGTTCCAGTCTTAGAGGAAACGCTTTCAGGTTCTCTCACTTCTCTCATACTGTTCAGTATGATGTTGGCTGTGGATTTATCATATATGGCCTTTTTTATGTTGAGGTACTTGCCCTCTATGCCCATTTTTTTGAGAGTTTTTATAATGAATGGATGTTGAATTTTGTTGAACGCTTTTTCAGTATCTATGGAGATGATCATGTAGTTTTTGTCCTTCTTTTTGTTGATGTGGTGGATGATGTTGATGGATGTTCGAATGTTGTACCATCCTTGTATCCCTGGGATGAATCCCACTTGGTTGTGGTGTACGATCCTTTTAATATATTTTTGAATTCGGTTTGCTAATATTTTATTGAGTATTTTTGCATCTACGTTCATCAGAGATATTGGTCTGTAATTTTCTTTTTTGGTGGAGTCTTTTCCTGGTTTTGGTATTAGGGTGATGTTGGCTTCATAGGATGAGTTTGGGAGTATTCCCTCCTCTTCTATTTTTTGGAAAACTTTAAGGAGAATGGGTATTATATCTTCTCTGTATGTCTGATAAAATTCTTAGGTAAATCCCTCTGGCCCGGGTTTTTTTTTCTTGGGAAGTTTTTTGAGTACCACTTCAATTTCTTTGCTGGTAATTGGTTTGTTTAGATTTTTTGTTTCTTCCTTGGTCAGTCTTGGAAGGTTGTATTTTTCTAGGAAGTTGTCCATTTCTTCTAGGTTTTCCAGCTTCTTAGCATATAGGTTTTCATAGTAGTCTCTAATAATTCTTTGTATTTCTGTTGGGTCTGTTGTGATGTTTCCTTTCTAATTTCTGATTCTGTTGATGTGTGTTGATTGTCTATTTCTCTTAATAAGTCTGGCTAGAGACTTACCTATTTTGTTTATTTTCTCAAAGAACCAGCTCTTGGTTTCATTGATTTTTTCTATTGTTTTATTTTTCTCAATTTTGTTTATTTCTTCTCTGATCTTTATTATGTCCCTCCTTCTGCTGACTTCAGGCTTCATTTCTTCTTCTTTTTCAAATTTTGATAATTGTGACGTTAGAGTATTCATTTGCATTTGTTCTTCCTTCTTTAAATATGCCTGGATTGCTATATACTTTCCTCTTAAGACTGCTTTCGCTGCATCCCACAGAAGTTAGGGCTTTGTGTTGTTGCTGTCATTTATTTCCATATATTGCTGGATCTCCCATTTTAATTTGGTCATTGATCCATTGACTATTTAGAAGTGTGTTGTTAAGCCTCCATGTGTTTGTGAGCCTTTTTGCTTTCTTGGTACAATTTATTTCTAGTTTTATACCTTTGTGGTCTGAAAAGTTGGTTGGTAGTATTTGCATCTTTTGGAATTTACTGAGGCTCTTTTTGTGGCCTAATATGTGGTCTATTCTGGAGAATGTTCCATGTGCACTTGAGAAGAATGTATATCCTGTTGCTTTTGACTGTAGAGTTCTATAGATGTCTATTAGGTCCATCTGTTCTAGTGTGTTGTTCAGTGCCTCTGTGTCCTTACTCATTTTCTGTCTGGTGGATCTGTCCTTTGGAGTGAATGGTGTGTTGAAGTCTCCTAAAATGAATGCATTGCATTCTATTTCCTCCTTTCATTCTGTTAGTATTTGTTTCACATATGCTGGTGCTCCAGTGTTGGGTGCATATATATTTATAATGGTTATATCCTCTTGTTGAACTGAGCCCTTTATCATTATGTAATGTCCTTCTTTATCTCTTGTTACTCTCTTTGTTTTGAAGTCTATTTTGTCTCATACTAGTACTGCAACACCTGCTTTTTTCTTTATATACATGATAAAACCAGCTGTCACCATACCAAGTTGTTATAATGTTTTGACTATATTTCTTATGCTATACATTACATCCCAGTTACTTATTTATTTTACAATTGGATGTGTCATATATATATATATATGTGTGTGTGTGTGTGTGTGTGTGTCTGTGTGTTTGTGAGGGCATCTCCCTTATTGATTGATCCAATGGTTGTTGTCAACAATAAAATTCTGTATTAGGGGGTCAATGCTCAATGCACAATCATTAATCCACCACAAGCCTAATTTTCGTCAGTCTCCAATCTTCTGAAGCATAATGAACAAGTTCTTACATGGAGAAGAAATTCTTACATAGTGAATAAGTTACATGGTGAACATTACAAGGGCAGTCATCGCAGAAGCTTTCAGTTTTGTTTATGCATTATTAACTATACACAGTCAATTGAAATATGAATACTCATTTGATTTTTATACTTGATTTATATGTGGATACCACATTTCTCCCTTTATTATTATTATTTTTAATAAAATGCTGAAGTGGTAGGTAGATACAAGATAAAGGTAGAAAACATAGTTTAGTGTTGTAAGAGAGGAAATGTAGATGATCAGGTGTGTGCCTGTAGACTATGTGTTAATCCAAGCTAGACAGGGCCATAAAACATCCATGTATACAGAAGATTTCTCTCAGAACATGGGGAGGGGGGGTGGTTCTAAGCCTCACGTCTGTTGATCCCCCTTTTTCTCACCTGATGGCCCCCGTGCAACTGTACCTGTCTTAGGTTGTTCCTCCCTTGAGGAATCTTACTGTCTCTGGCTAACTAGTCATCTTCCGGGGCCATACAGGGAAATGTTAAGTTGGCAAGTGAGAGAGAAGCTTTATTGTTTGAAAAGGTTAGCTTTTTACTTCTTTGCATATTTATGCCCTGTGGCTTCTATGCCCAGCATTTGTCTTGAGGTGTCTTTACCACTTGGAAGAATTATGATACTCGGTAAATTCGATATGAGGCACGAATTCTATTTAAGGGTTGTAGTTAGGAAGGAAGAAGAAAAGCTATAGAAGTAGCAGGCGGAAGAAGACATGGAAAGACCGATTATTTCTTTGACATATCTTCTTATAAAGTAACTTCAGCATGTATAGGTTTTAAAATACTAATTAAATTGCGCACACACATTAAACTAATAGGAGTATACTTACGTAACCAAAGCATATCTGTAATTATCAGCCATCTCCAGTGAAACCAAGAAAACCAGTTAGGCACCTTAGGCATTTGTGAAAACATATCTATGATATGGTGGATATTGTTCAACTGAACTTGAGCAGTCTGAGAGAAATCAGACAAATTAAAACATCCCATTCCTGGGGACTGTTCACATCCCATATGTTCTTTTAACAGTAAATAGTCTGTAGTTGTAAGATTTTGGAGACCTACAATTTGCAGTTGTCCTAATTCTTGGTTGAGTTCCAACAGTATAGATCCATTCAAATTTGTTGTTTTACTGTATGCACAGGCCAGCTTAGATATCTCCTTTTTCATTCCCATGGCAAGTCCAGGAAGTGGAGGGATTAGTGCATCTCCACCTGTAGCAGTGCATGGATCTTTGTTGGGGTTTTTTGATGATCATCTTCTGGCATGAGTCTTCCCAAGAGTGCTGATGTTGGAAGTTCTTTTTCATATCATATGTTAGTTCATTTTGGGGGTAACCAAAGTAGGCTTTGATCCTCTGTATAAACACAAACAGACCCATTGCCTACACTTTTATATGCCCTTTATATCATTGTGAAGAACTCATTGGAGGTCACCTACAGGACGAATATTTTGTTTACTTGGCTCTCCCCTATACCAGGTCCTCCCTATAAAGCCCTTTACAGTCACTGTCCATCAGCGTAGCAAAATGTTGTAGAATCACTACTTGTCTTCTCTGTGTTGTACAGCCCTCCCCTTTCTCCCACCCACCCCATGCATGCTAATCTTAATACCCCCCTTTTTCTCCCCCCCTTATCCCTCCCTACCCACACATCCTCCCCAGTCCCTTTCCCTTTGGTACCTGTTAGTCCATTCTTGAGTTCTATGATTCTGCTGCTGTTTTGTTCCTTCAGTTTTTCCTTTGTTCTTATACTCCACAGATGAGTGAAATCATTTGGTATTTGTCTTTCTCCGCTTGGGTTGTTTCACTGAGCATAATACCCTCCAGCTCCATCCATGTTGCTGCAAATTGTAGGATTTGCCATTTTCTTATGGCTGAGTAGTATTCCATTGTGTATATGTATCACATCTTCTTTATCCATTCATCTATCGATGCACATTTAGGTTGCTTCCAATTCTTGGCTACTGTAAATAGTGCTGCGATAAACATAGGGGTGCATTGGTCTTTCTCATACTTGATTGCTGCATTCTTAGGGTAAATTCCTAGGAGTGCAATTCCTGGGTCAAATGGTAAGTCTGTTTGAGCATTTTGATGTACCTCCATACTGGTTTCCACAATGGTTGAACTAATTGTCATTCCCACCAGCAGTGTAGGAGGGTTCCCCTTTCTCCACAGCCTCGCCAACATTTGTTGTTGTTTGTCTTTTGGATGGCAGCCATCCTTACTGGTGTGAGGTGATACCTCATTGTAGTTTTAATTTGCATTTCTCTGATAATTAGCGATGTGGAGCATCTTTTCATGTGTCTGTTGTTCATCTGTATTTCTTTTTTGGAAAACCGTCTGTTCAGTTCATCTGCCCATTTTTTTATTGGGTTAGTTGTGTTTTGTTTGTTGAAGTGTGTGTGCTCTTTATATATTCTGGATGTCAAGCCGTTATCGGATCTGTCATTTTCAAATATATTCTCCCATACTGTAGGGTTCCTTTTTGTTCTATTGATGGTGTCTTTTGCTGTACAGAAGCTTTTCAGCTTAATATAGTCCCACTTGTTCATTTTTGCTATTGTTTTCCTTGCCCAGGGATATATGTTCAAGAAGAGGTCACTCATGTTTATGTCTAAGAGGTTTTTGCCTATGTTTTCTTCCAAGAGTTTAATGGTTTCATGACTTACATTCAGGTCTTTGATCTATTTTGAGTTTCCTTTTGTATATGGGGTTATACAATGGTCCAATTTCATTTTCCTACATGTAGCTGTCCAGTTTTGCCAGCAGCATCTGTTGAACAGAATGTCACTTCGCCATTGTATGTCCATGGCTCCTTTATCAAATATTAATTGACCATATATGTCTGGGTTAATGTCTGGATTCTCTAGTCTGTTCCATTGGTCTGTGGCTTTGTTCTTGTGCCAGTACCAAATTGTCTTGATTACAAGGGCTTTGTAATAATAGCTTGAAGTTGGCGAGTGAGATCCCCCCTACTTTATTCTTCTTTCTCTGGATTGCTTTGGGTATTCGGGGTCTTTGCTGTTTCCATATGAATTTTTGAATTATTTGTTCCAGTTCATTGAAGAGTGTTGCTGGTAGTTTCATAGGGATTGCATCAAATCTGTATATTGCTTTGGGCAGGATGGCCATTTTGACGATACTAATTCTTCCTAGCCACGAGCATGGGATGCGTTTCCATCTGTTAGTGTCCCCTTTAATTTCTCTTAAGAGTGACTTGTAGTTTTCTGAGTATAAGTCTTTCACTTCTTTGGTTAAGTTTATTCCTAGGTATTTTTCTATTTATGCAATTGTGAATGGAGTTGTTTTCCTGATTTCTCTTTCTGTTGGTTCATTGTTAGTGTATAGGAAAGCCACAGATTTCTGTGTGTTGATTTTGTATCCTGCAACTTTGCTGTATTCCGATATCACTTCTAGTAGTTTTGGGGTGGAGTCTTTAGGGTTTTTCATGTACAGTATCGTGTCGTCTGCAAATAGTGACAGTTTAACTTCTTCTTTACCAATCTGGATTCCTTGTATGTTTTTGTTTTGTCTGATTGCCGTGGCTAGGACCTCCAGTACTATGTTAAATAACAGTGGGGAGAGTGGGCATCCCTGTCTAGTTCCCGATCTCAGAGGAAAAGCTTTCAGCTTCTCGCTGTTCAATATAATGTTGGCTGTGGGTTTATCATAGATGGCCTTTATTATGTTGAGGTACTTGCCCTCTATTCCCATTTTGCTGAGAGTTTTTATCATGAATGGATGTTGAACTTTGTCAAATGCTTTTTCAGCATCTATGGAGATGATCATGTGGTTTTTGCCTTTCTTTTTGTTGATGTGGTGGATGATGTTGATGGACTTTCGAATGTTGTGCCATCCTTGCGTCCCTGGGATGAATCCCACTTGGTCATGGTGTACGATCCTTTTGATGTATTTTTGAATTCGGTTTGCTAGTATTTTGTTGAGTATTTTTGCATCTACGTTCATCAGGGATATTGGTCTGTAGTTTTCTTTTTTGGTGGGTTTGTTGCCTGGTTTTGGTATTTGGGTGATGTTAGCTTCATAGAATGAGTTTGGGAGTATCCATTCCTCTTCTATTTTTTGGAAAACTTTATGGAGAATGGGTGTTATGTCTTCCCTGTATGTCTGATAAAATTCCGAGGTAAATCCATCTGGCCCAGGGGTTTTGTTCTTGGGTAGTTTTTTGATTACCGCTTCAATTTCATTGCTGGTATTGGTCTGTTTAGATGTTCTGTTTCTTTCTGGGTCAGTCTTGGAAGGTTGTATTTTTCTAGGAAGTTGTCCATTTCTCCTAGGTTTCCCAGCTTGTTAGCATATAGATTTTCATAGTATTCTCTAATAATTCTTTGTATTTCTGTGAGTCCGTCGTGATTTTTCCTTTCTCATTTCGGATACTGTTGATTTTTGTTGACTCTCTTCTCCTCTTAATTAGTCTGGCTAGAGGCTTATTTATTTTGTTAATTTTCTCGAAGAACCAGCTGTTGGTTTCATTTTTTTTTCTATTGTTTTATTCTTCTCAATTTTATTTATTTCTTCTCTGATCTTTTTTATGTCCCTCCTTCTGCTGATCTTAGGCCTCATTTGTTCTTCTTTGTCCAATTTCGATAATTGTGACATTAGACCATTCATTTGGGATTGTTCTTCCTCTTTTAATTATGGTTTGATTGCTATATACTTTCCTCTTAAGACTGCTTTTGCTGTGTCCCACAGAAGTTGGGGCTTAGTGTTGTTGTTGTCGTTTGTTTCCATATATTGCTGGATCTCCATTTTGATTTGGTCATTGATCCATTGATTATTTAGGAGCGTGTTGTTAAGCCTCCATGTGTTTGTGAGCCTCTTTGCTTTCTTTGTACAGTTTATTTCTAGTTTTATGCCTTTGTGGTCTGAAAAGTTGGTTGGTAGGATTTCAATGTTTTGGAATTTTCTGAGGCTCTTTTCGTGGCCTAGTATGTGGTCTATTCTGGAGAATGTTTCATGTGCACTTGAGAAGAATGTGTGTCCTATTGCTTTTGGATGTAGAGTTCTATAGATGTCTATTAGGTCCATCTGTTCTAATGTGTTGTTCAGTGCCTCTGTGTCTTTACTTATTTTCTGTCTGGTGGATCTGTCCTTTGGAGTGAGTGGTGTGTTGGAAGTCTCTTTGAATGAATGCATTGCATTCTATTTCCTCCTTTAGTTCTGTTAATATTTGTTTCAGGTATGTTGCTGCTCTTGTATTGAGTGCATATATATTTATAATGGTTATATCCTCTTGTTGGACTGAGCCCTTTATCATTGTGTAATGTCGTTTGTCTTTTGTTACTTTCTTGGTGTTGAAGTCTGTTTTGTCTGATACCAGAATTGCAACACCTGCTTTCTTCTCTTTGTTGTTTGCATGAAATATCTTTTTCCATCCCTTGACTTTAAGTCTGTGCATGTCTTTGGGTTTGAGGTGAGTCTCTTGCAAGCAGCATATGGATAGATCTTGCTTTTTTATCCATTCTATTACTCTGTGTCTTTTGATTGGTGCATTCAGTCCATTTACATTTAGGGTGATTATTGAAAGGTATGAACTTATTGCTATTGCAGGCTTTCAGTTTGTGGTTACCAAAGGTTCACGGTTAGCTTCTTTACTATCTTACTGTCTAACTTAACTCGCTTGTTGAGCTATTATAAACGCGGTCTGATGATTCTTTATTTCTCTCCCTTCTTATTCCTCCTCCTCCCTTCTTCATATGTTGGGTGTTTTGTTGTGTGCTCTTTTTAGGAGTGCTCCCATGTAGAGCAGTCCCTGTAGGATGCCCTGAAGAGGTGGTTTGTGGGAGGCAAATTCCCTCAACTTTTGCTTGTCTGGGAATTGTTTAATCCCTCCTTCATATGTAAATGATACAGTAGTCTTGGTTCGAGGCCGTTCTGTTTCATTGCATTAAGTATATCATGCCATTCTCTTCTTTCCTGTAGGGTTTCTGTTGAGAGGGCTGATAATAGCCTGATGGGTTTTCCTTTGTAAGTAACCTTTTTTTTCTCTCTCTGGCTGCCTTTAATACTTTGTCTTTGTCTTTGATCTTTCCCATTTTAATTATTATGTGTCTTGGTGTTGCCCTCCTTGGATCCCTTGGCATGGGAGTTACCTCTGTGGTCTGAGAGGCCGTTTCTTCCCCTAGTTTCGGGAAGTTTTCGGCAATTATTTCTTCAAAGACACTTTCTATCCCTTTTTCTCTCTCTACTTCATCTGGTATCCCTATAATGCATACATTGTTCCTTTTTGATTGATCACTCAGCTCTCTTAAAATTCTTTCATTCCTGGCAATCCTTTTATCTCTGTCTGCATCAGCTTCTCTGCATTCCTGTTCTCTGTTTTGTAGTCCATTAATGGTCTCTTGCATCTCGTCCATTGTGTTTTGAAGTCCTTCCACAGCTTGTTTTATTTCTGTGTTCTCCTTCCTTAGTTCTTGCATATTTCTCTGCAAGTCCATCAGCATGGTTATGACTTTTGTTTTGAGTTCTTTTTCAGGAAGACTGGCTAAATCTATCTCCCCAGGTTCCTTGTCAGGGGAAGATGTAGCAGATGCTGAAGCTGTCTGGGTTAGTCTTGTCTGGATCATATTTTTTTGCCTTTTCATGTTGACAGGTGCTATTGACTGTCAGCTGGGAGGACCAAACTTTTCACTTGCTACTGGCCTTTCTTTACTGGGACAACTGCGGCCCCTAGTGGCTTGTGTTGGGTAATTGTGTGTAGGTGGGTCTTTGTGTCTTGTCCGGCCGAAGTGTAGGAATTTTCCTTTCTGCCTTTCTGTGGGCATGTTTTGCCTTAGGCTGTTTCTCTGCTTTCGCAGTGCCCGGAGGGGTAATGGACAGGGGAGCTGTTTGGCTGTTTACCTCCATGAGGGGTCTCAGAAATGTTGCCCAGGGGGTTAGTGCGCCCAGTTTTCACTGTAATTTCCAGCCGCTGGGCTGTGACCTGTGTTGTTTCCGTCTAGCTGTTAAATCCCTGTCCCTTCAAGACTTTCAAAATCACTGGCTTTTCTTTGTCAGAGGGGCATCCGCTTCGGCACCCGCTCAGAGGCCTTGCTGCCCTGTTTCCCTAGTTTCCAGCCCTCCACGCATGCACTGTGTCTGTGCTCTGTTGTGGGTGCCTGGGCCTAGGTGTTTAGCAGTCCTGGGCTCCCTGTCCTTCCCACCAGGATCTGGGGGGAGGTGTGCTCGGGTGCCGCCGGGCCGGGGTTTGTATCTTACCCCTTTAACCAGGCTCTGGGCTCTTGCACGTGTGGATGTAGTCATGCTGTTGTCCTGTGTCTTCTGGTCTCTCTTTTAGGATTAGTTGTATTTGTTGTATTTTCAAAAATACATGTTTTTGTAAGGAGATTCCCACTGTCCAACTCACGCCGCCATGTTGGCTCCTCCTCTTGCCTCTGGCTGCTTTTAACAGTCTGTCCTTATCCTTGATTTTCCCCATTTTAATTACTATGTGTCTTGGTGTTGTCTTCCTTGGGTCCCTTGTGTAGGGGGACCTGTGGATCTCCATGGCCTGAGAGACCATCTCCTTGCCCAGATTGGGGAAGTTTTCAGCAACTACCTCCTCAAAGACACTTTCTATCCCTTTCTCTCTCTCTTCTTCTTCTGGTATCCCTATAATGTAAATATTGTTCTGCTGGGAATTGTCACACAGTTCTCTCAATATTCTTTCATTTTTAGAGATCCTTTTTTCTCTCTGTGCCTCAGCTTCTTTGTATTCCTCTTCTCTAGTTTCTATTTCATTTATTGTCTCCTCCACCATATCCAACCGGTTTTAATACCTTCCATCGTGCTCTTCAACGATTGGATCTCCGACCTGAATTCATTCCTGAGTTCTTGGATGTCTTTTTGTACCTCCATTAGAATGTTGATGATTTTTATTTTGAACTCCCTTTCAGGAAGAGTCACGAGGTCCATATCATTTAAATCTTTTTCCAGAGTTGTATTAATAATTTTACTCTGGACACGGTTCCTTTGGCGTTTCATTGTTGTATATGGCGCCCTCTACTGTACAGAAGCTCTCTTCTGGAACTGCTCAGCCCCTGAAGAAATGTCGGGGGTGGCAGAGGAGCGATACTGGTACCTGGGGGTAGGAAAGAGCTGTTCCCCGCCTCCTGGCTGCTGTGCCTGTCTCTACTGCCTGAGCCAGTGGACTGGTCAGACAGGTATGGTTTTGTCCCAGAGCAGCTGGATATGGATCCCTGCTTTCCACAAGCAGCCGGAATCCCAGTCTCCCCAGGAACTCTGCCTGTATTAACTTTCCAACCCAGTAGTCATGCGAGTCTCATGAAAGCACCATGAAATATAGGTTTGTGCTCCCAGAGCAGATCTCTGGAGCTAGGAATTCAGCAGTCCCAAGCCTTCCACTCCCTCCCTGCTCCGTTTGTCTTCCTCCCGCTGGTTAGCTGGGGTGGGGGAGGGGCTCGGGTCCCGCAGAGCCACAGCTCTGGTACGTTACCCCTTTCAGTGAGGTCTTCTCTTTTCTCCAGGTGTGTGCAGTCTGACGCCATCTTCTTTCCTGTTGCTCTCTCAGGATTAGTTGCGCCAATTAAATTTTCTAATTGTATCCCATTTTAGGAGGAAGCCTCTGTCTCTCCTCTCACGTTGCCATCTATAGTCTGTTCCACAACACTTTTTGTTTTTTTTTTGAGAGGGCATGTCTCATATTTATTTATCAAATGGTTGTTAACAGTTAACAACAATAAAATTCTGTACAGGGGACTCAATGCACAATCATTAATCCACCCCAAGCCTAATTCTCATCAGTCTCCAATCTTCTGAAGCACAACGAACAAGTTCTTACATGGTGAACAAATTCTTACGTAGTGAATAAGTTTTACATGGTGAACAGTACAAGGGCAGTCGTCACAGAAACTTTCAGTTTTGATCACACATTGTGAACTACAAACAATCAGGTTAGATATGAATATTCGTTTGATTTTTTACTTGATTTATATGTGAATCCCACATTTCTCCCTTATTATTATTATTATTATTTTTAATAAAATGCTGAAGTGGTAGGTAGATGCAAGATAAATGTAGAAAACATAGTTTAGTGCTGTAAGCTAGCAAATGTAGATGATCAGGTGTGTGCCTATAGGCTAAATATTTATCCAAGCTAGACAAGGGCAACAAAACCTCCACGGATGCAGAAAATTTCTCTCAAAACAGGAGGGGTGAGGTTCTAAGCCTCACCTCTGTTGATCCCAAATTTCTCACCTGATGGCCCCCCTGCGACTGTGCCTGTCTTAGGTTGTTCCTCCCTTGAGAATCTTACCCGTCTCTGGCTAACCAGTCATCGTCCGGGGCCATACAGGGAAATGTAAAGTTGGTAAGTGAGAGAGAAGCCGTATTGTTTGAAAAGGTTAGCTTTTTACTTCTTTGCAGATTTGTGCCCTGTGGGTTTTATGCCCAGCATTTGTCTTGAGGTATGTTTACCACTTGAAAGAATTAGGGTACTCAGTAAATTCGATATGAGGCACGAATTCTATTTAAGGGTTGTAATTAGGAAGGAAGAAGAAAAGCTATAGAAGTAGCAGACGGAAGAAAACATGGGAAGATAGGTTATTTCTTTGACATATCTTTTTGTAGAGTAACTTAAGCATGTAATGGTTTTAAACTACTAATTAAATTGCACACACAGATTAAAATAATAGGAATACAGTTACATAACCAAAGCAGACCTACAATTACCACCCATCTCCAGTGAAACCAAGAAAACCAGTTAGGCACCCTACGCATTTGTGAAAACTCATCTATGATATGATGGATACTGTCTAACTGAATTTGAATAGTTTGAGAAAAATCAGACAATTTAAAACAACACATTCCTGGGAACTGTTCACATCCCATATGTTCTTTTAACAGTAGATAGTCTGTAGTCTCAAGATTTTGGAGCCCTGCAACTTGCACTTCTCCTAATTCTTGGTTGAGTTCCAACAGTATAGATGCAGTCAAATTTGTTACTTTACTGTATGCACAGGCCAGCTTAGATATCTATCTCCTTCTTCATTCCAATGGCAATTCCCGGAACTAGTGGGATGAATGCAGCTACAACTGCAACAGCGCCCGGATCTTTGTCCACAACACTTTTTTTGTAAAACATTTTTTATTTCTTTTTGTATTGGGTTGATTTGATTTTTTTAAAATTTTAGTCTGATTACTATATAATCACATGAGCAACATTGTGGTTTCCCCTCTTTATCAAGTCCCCCCCACATACCCATTACAGTCACTGTCCATCAGCGTAATAAGATGCTATAGAATCACTACCTGTCTTCTCTGTGCTATACTGCCTTTCCCGTGCCCTGCCCCCCACCCCACGGTATGTGTGCTCATTGTAATGCCGCTTATTTCCCTTCTCTTTCTTTTTAAGTATTGTAATTCTGGATATTTGAACTTACAACCTTGGCAGAACATTTCTACTAACTGAAGGTATTGATACTTAAGCAATTTTAAACTATTAATTAAAAAGTTTCGGACAACTAATACTACTGTCATCCCCGTATGAAATAGTGTGGTGATTGAGAGAAGAGGCAAATATTTCAACATATTTTCTTGGAAAAACACAGTGGCAGACAAAGGGCTCTAGGGAAAAGCAGTAGTAGCAGTAATTAGTCATCTCACAAAACAAAATTTTGTTTTTTATATAACTGGAATGTCTCCTGAATTTTGGGTTAAATGGAGACAAGTTATTTTCAAACATTTTCATCCATTAACTTGGAGAACATATTTTACTAGATTTCTGTTGTAATGGAAATCATGTATGCGTTTTGTTTTTTTCTTATATGTTAGAATAACCAGTATTGGTGATTTGGCCTCTCAAGGAATTAACATTTTGTGGTAACAGGAGAAAATCAATCATGAGTTTTTTTCTTGAATATGAAGAATTTTATTCCATTTTCTCTACCTACTAGTATATTATGTAAGCTGTGCAGTCTCCTACCAAATAAAAATAACCCCAAGGAGAATTACTGTTCCAATTTAAATGTTTTTTTTTAGAAGTTTACAATGAAAAGGTATAGTTCACTTTTATTTTCTCATTTCTTCTATAAAAAGTAATGAGTTCGTTTACATGTTGTATCTATTGCATATATTGGAGGTAGGGAGAGAAAGTCTCACCTTTTAAATTCTTTATTCTTGATGAAACTCAGTATAATAAAACAAAGCCTATTATAAATAATAAAGTAAAACTCAGCATAGTAGAACAAAACTTATTCTTTTGTTCATCACAATCTAAATAGCATTCCAGTCTATTAATGATCATATTATCTTAAGACATATAACATTTGCAACCAGAAAAGAAAAACAAAAGTCCAAATGAAACAAAGATTAGAATTTTTAGAACAGCTATTATAAATCCGTATTACATGCTCAGGTTAGTTAAATACATTTTAATTTAGAGCGTACTACGAATGTAGATAAATAGATTTCTACTGCCAGAGAACATACTGTTCTATGGGACACAGCAACAAACACGAATCTGTGTATGATATCTATATGCTACACCAGTGTTAAATCAGAGAGTTGCAGGGACCTAGAGAAGGGATGATTAATTAATTACTTACAGGTCTTAGGGAGAGTTTATTAAACATGGGGGGTGGGGGGCACTGAGTTGCAACTTGAAGAATAAGTATTATTTTACTTAGGAAAAGGCAGTCTAGGCAAATAGAGCATTCCAAGAACAAAGCATTAGGTCTGAAAGTGCACGGTGTGATTGAAAGCCCTGTTCAGTACTCTGCTCCTATTACAGCGTTTAGAACATTGAACTTATCCCTTTATCTGTTTCCTTTTTTGAAAAGAGGATGTCGTCTATCTCCAGTGCATTATAATGCGCTAATTGGCATAATGCAGACATTCAGCAAGTATTTCTTCAGTGAATTAATATCCTGGCTGGAATATGGAATGAATGGAAGAACATGTGGTTGGAGATAGTGCTACAGTGGTAGATGAGATTACTGTTCAAAGCCTTTTAGGAAATGTGGATTCATACGTTATTTTGTAGAAGGATAAATCTGGAGGAGCATGGAGGCACGATAACCAGATAAGGAGCAATGACTGAGTTTTTTCATGCATTAAGGAGACATTTATTAAACCTATCTTTTTGGAAGTTAATACGCCTTGCACTGTTAGAGCAAGGAACTACTATTCAGAAATTTTAAAGATAGGTTAATTATGATAGGTGTTTTGAAAATTTTAGAAGAGCAAGAACTTGCTTCTAGCAAATAATCAGGGAAGATTTATTGGAAAAAGTGACAATTTAATTAAAAAGTAATTATTATTACCGTTTTACCAAATTGAGATGATTACCAAATTCTTAATTGAATCTCAATTGGTTAGCAAAGATACTGTTTCATACAAGTTCACATCCCAGACTTAAATGTTTATAACACTAAGAAGCTCGATTTCCGATGTAAGAGCCACTGCTGCTCATAAATAATGATATTAGTTATTAATTATTGAGCACCTACTGTGTGCACACCCTTTACTGCAGCCCGTGTGTGTGTGTGTGTGTGCGTGCGTGCACACACACGTATAGTAGCTCTGCAAGGTTATGGTTCAGCGCCAATTTACTGCTGTGGAAATGGGACATAAGGATAATTACTGTGTCCAAAGTTACACTTCTAGAGCTTGGCAAAGCCAGAATTCAATCCAAATCTATCTGAATCTATAGCCCATATTCTTAATAGTCTACTAATCTAATTACTAAGTATTATGTGCACAATTTTATCAAGAGTAAGTATTATGAAGAAATGTGCTGCTGCATTGTAATTTTAATGATCACTTAATTTAAAAATGAAAAGTGATAGTGAAATACTATAGTATATCATCATTGCCTCTTGGGATAAAAAACAAGATTTCTTTATAATTTTGACCTAATTAGAATTGTTGGGACTTCTAAACATAGAGACTGCCTCAATATCCCTAACGGTGCATAAAAGTGCATTTAACATTTAGAAATAAAATCCGGAAGCTAAATACTGAAGTGATTCCCTTGGGACCATGAATTAGTAGCAATGATTAGGTTTCAAAGAACCATTCAGTCCTTGCCAAATTTGGTGCTATATTTTAAACCAATTTGAATGTAACATGATCCTAGTATTAACTGACATAAGATCTTTAAACTGCTAACACATGGAAATATAATTAAGAAATGAGTATGGATTTTATATATATTGTCATATATACCCGTGAAAAAAGATAACTGGAAACGTGAAGTTTCTAGAGGAAATACTTTTAAGGAGTTAGAACTGCAATAACCAATTGTTTCAGTTTCTTAAACTTTTGAAAGGTCTAAGTCCAGGTCTCTGCCTACGAAATAAAATGCCATATGAGTAAAACTACACTTGAGAATCATGCATCGTAGGAATTATAGATATTTTAATGAACACAAATATTAACATGGTGATTTATAACCTTAGGTATAACCTAGAATGGAAATGAAGTCCAGTTCATATTAAATGTACTGATACTAGGATTCTAACTCTACTACTTCATTTAGAATCCATTTTTTTCAGGCAGCATTTTAAAGGAATGAACATGGCATGTTAGAGAGCCCTTTCATTTTTAGACTGTTTATGTTCACATTGTACATTCTTAAAATTCTATTCAAAATTGAACACCAAACGCTTGTGCTCATAATAAAAAGTAATAAAGGTCCGCTGTTTAGGTCCTTGCATTAGGGCCTTCGTGGATGCTAAGGAGGAGGAGGAAGGGGAGGAGGG